>NW_024070187.1:28504984-29704984 GCF_014754425.2 Oryx dammah
ATGCTTTTAAAACAATATACTTCTTCCAAGAAAAAGAGTAAAAATTATTTTCATGCATTTATGCATATTGATGTGGTACAAATAGACAACTGGCATGGAAGACTGACTTTCATGACATGTATACTATATAGTTTTTCTGTTTCAGAGCAAATTCTTAAGTTTGCATTTGGAATTTGTAGTAAGGAAAAGAAGCAAGTTTACCTTTGTTTAGAACAATAATTTCATGTCTTCTAGCTTACGGGATTCTTAAAAGGCTTCAGAGAGCAAACTTTTCAAGTACTTGCAAGGCCTGAGGAGCCATTAAATTGTTAACATTTACTGACTTCCTGGCCTTCTGTGTTCTGGATCCCGGGGATTCCATGTTCAACAAGACAGGGCCCTAGAGCGTCTCCTGTTGTAGTCTGGTTGTCACGATCAGAATTCATACTAGATCCTTGTTAAGCAACCCTCCTAAGGACATGGAAGAGGCATCCAGCTCTCCTAGGCAAACCCTTTTAGCATATTTAGAATTATTGTAGAGACTTAAAAATAGCTGTTCTCTAATGTATGCTAGGTTCTCCAATTAGTGCAAATAGCCACAGTGCCCTAACTGCCTTTAGCACTTTTCTGATTTAGGTCATGGCTTTGCTGGAGCAGCAGAGGGAGTCACTCTCAGAAGAAACATTAAAACTACAGGAGGCCGCCACTTCAAGACGATAATGGGGAAGCATGTGGGGATGGGGCTTGAGCCAGCATTCTCGCCTTGCTCTTTTAGCCCACGTCTTCTTTTTTAGTTTGACTTTTGCATTTGTGGCAGTTAGGAACAAACCTATTCACGTCGCCTCAAATTAGAAATCCATGAGCTGTTTGCATAGTGTATGGTATTAGAAGTAAAGTTCTGAACAGTTATTATGTCCCATACTGTGTGCTATTTGTTGGGGAGTTGAGAAGACAGTTTCACCCTTCGAGGAAGACAGACTTAGAACCATAGAATTATGATTTGCGTTCTGAAATATAACAGTGGACGTAGGTATAGTACTTTCTGGACTCAAGCATCCTGTGTTAGTAGTAAACAGGACAAGCTAGGGTTGCAGTGGGAGTTGTAGCAGGGGTTCCATAATTCCTGCACAGAGGAACTTAAGGGCAGGAGTTTGGTTGGAAGTGGTTTGGTCTTAAAGCTATTTGCATTGCCACTGTCTTATTAGATCTTACTTAGGTTTAATATATCATTGGTCTGGCTTTGGGGAGGCACAGGTTACATACAGGCTGTGAGTGGTGTGTGCCCATTCTGCCTGTTAGTCTAGTGGTTACAACTGCCTCATAATACTGCCGCCGCCGCCACCTAGCTATGTGGCCGCTGGTGAGTTATTTAGCTTCTCTGTGCCTCAGTTTCCTCAGATGTAAAATGGGGATAAGGTAAACTATAAGTCAGATGAGGGCTGCATGAATTAACACATCAAAAGTATGAGCAACAGTATTCTTTGGTTTCTAACTCTGTAAACCACAGACAAAGAAATCTAGAAGTTAAAGAAATTAAAGGTCAATAATTTTGAACCAAGAGTAGGGTTTGCTGCAGACACTGCTTCCCCCAAAGTCACAAGTGGAGTTGCCCGAGGAAATGCTCCAAAATGTCCCACTGCAGACTCCTGGGAATGGCATGGTTCTTCCCACAGCCTGTGGGAAGCTGTCTCTTTTCATAGCCACATTTCTTCCTTTCCACACAATCTGGGAAATTAACCTAATACCAGTTCTAAAAATGCCATGTTAAGTCACAGCCTGTTGAGCCCTGGCTTCACACTTTGACTTTCTATCTTTACAATGAATATTGAAAACTAACCTTGCATAAATCTATAAATACTTTTATTTAATAAATACTTTTATTTTTAAAAAGTACATGTAAGTTCCAGATTTTTAGATAACTGTTTGGAGAAAACCAGCCTGTTGAGCAAATGTGGATAGTTTTTCTTAAAAAAAAAAAAAATGGACACAAGTGTATATCTAAAAATCATAATGGAATACATGATAAAGCAACACAAAAATATAGAAAAACAAGGGAAAGCAAATCACCAAGACTTTCAGACATTCAAGTTATATTTGCAATAGAAAGCTTCAGCATCATAATGTAGAACAACGTAGGTAATCTAGATAATATGTATTTTGAAAGTGTCACACTTAATTACTTCTATCTGTTTAATGGTTAATGCCATTTTTTCATGTTTAGTGCTTTTTTTTTTTTTGGCCATGTCATGTGGATTGAGGGATCAGTTCTCCAACCGCAATCAAACCTAAGTGCCCAGCAGTGAGAGCCCCCGAGTCCTAACCACTGGACAGCCAGGGAATTCCCTCATGCTTGTAGTAAATGTTGCTTTCTGGCAAAAGTTTAAGATAAAACTAGACATTTGTGGGAGTTTTGTGTTATTTAGAGTTGAAATACGTCTTTCTCTTACAGTATTTTCATTCCGCTTTTACTTTTGGAATGCCTGGTCTGCAGTTAGAGAGTCCTAAATTTCTCACTCTTTTTCTCTTTTAACCTAACTCCTTAAAGCTATGTATGGGCTCTTCTTTGACAACAGATTGCTCATGGATTTGTAGAAGAGAGCTCCATGAATATGAGACCTTGGGTATTGTTCCAGTATCACTTAGGTCAAGGATGTTTAAACTAAAATAGAAGCTATGAGAAACTCAACGCTATTCTTTATGTGACATTTTTTAAGTATAGTAAGTTTGCCTTGAGCAATATTTTAAAAACTACTGTTTTTTTTTCTAGTTTTTAAAAAGAAATCCAACGATTGCATAATTTATAGTTTTTCTTATTTTAAATATTTATGACCTCCATATTTGTAGAGATTTTAATAACAAAAATTGTATAGTATTAATTTAATGAGCTAACAAGCTCAAAAATAGTAAACTTTTTACATTCTCTACCTGATTAGAACTCTTAGAATTTCTGCCTTTTCATGAAAACCTAATACATATACTATGTTGTAAATATTTGGACTCTTTGTAAACAAAATGTTAAAAATATTATCATAATTTTACAATTGAAATGAGTTCAGGGTTAAAGTTGTAATGTGGTTTCTCATTTTGAGAGTTCCTGCCCCCCAAAAGTTGCTCCCTTAGGATTATATAATGAGGTTTTGAAAGCCACAGAAGAATGTCTCCAGATCTGATACTTAAAACATATCTAGTCACTCAAACACAGTGTTAAAGTTACTGTGACATTAATTAAATTGAAGTTATAATTTGAAAAGTGAGCTGAAGCTTTCAAAATGCCAAATATGCTGGTGTTTGTCCTTATGTCAGTATACCTTTCTATTAGCAATGGGTAGTGATTCAAAAGTGCTTTAAGTAGTGAAAGTATAAGCTTAACATCTGAAAACTCCAGTGTTTGGGGAATACCCTCTTCTAATTAAATAAGCATGTCTCATTGCAGTGTGGTAGTGGAATGAGAGAGAGAGGAGACAGGTGAGACTTCATTTTATTGATGTGCTTCTTAGAGTTCTTACTTAAAATATGAGGGCTCCAAATAATCATCTGTTAACAGATGATATTGATTAATCAAATTTCATTCCAGAGTTACCAGTCTTATTTATTTTAAAATGTTGTGAGGATAAGGGTTTTATCTTCATTAATCATTGTCATTTGGATCCTGTGGCTAGGTTCATTTCTTGGCCATTATGAGAGCCATAAAAATGCTTCATGTAGATGAACGTGTATTATCTGTTCTTCTAACTAAGAATGTGAAACAACAGAAACTCCCTCAGTACATTAAACAAGTTTATTGATGAATGCTAACATTTTTCAATTTTAGTCAGTGTCCTAATTGATTATTTAATCATGGACTGACTGAATTCAAATGTTACTGTCTTTTTCCCTCTGTTCAGAATAAAAATCTTATATATGAACATTCATTTCCAGTAAAAACACATTAATGCTTTCCCACGAAAATACATCTGTAGCCCAGTTATAAGGCTAAACATGTCCTTAAGTGGAAATGCAGGTGTTTTCAAAATTCATGAAAATTAGTGTGTGTAATAATATAAAATATGAAAGAGCAGTGTAGAAGTAAAGTAGACCATTTGTACAGAAAAGTAACTATTTTAAGATAATGCATAATGTACATTCTCTTAGGCAATAGTTTAGTGCACTATGATAAGCATGTGTTATAATAATGTCCAATTATAATTACAAGCATAGTGAAATACATCCAGGTATCAGGCAAAAGTGAAGGGGAGCAGTTTGGGACTATTCTAGTCTCTGTGAATTTGCAACTTTGTTTTTTGCACTCAAATAGAGTATTTTAGATGATTCCATTATCTTTTTGGAATTTCAAAAACCTTAAAAAAAAATCATTCAAAATCTGAATCAGAGACTACCCTTAAACAAATGGTATTTTCTGACATTTTCGGGAACTAAAAGTGACAGTCAGTGAAGAAAGCATTGTTGTTGTTTTATTATATGTGATTATCACAAACCTGTGTTATCTCTAATCCAAACCAAATAGCCAGAATACTCCCACAATAAAAACTTTGATTGGAAAGACAGAGTAAATGATGGCAATTCCACGTTGAGCGTGATGTCTGTGTGAAATATGTTGACATTTGAATTCAGCTTTTGCTAAGGGAAAATGATTCATTTTATCTTCCATTGAATAAAGAGTTTGATAAATATACACATTGTAGCCACCCAATGGAAGTAGGCAAGTTTGGCAAGCAGAAATCTTGGAGTCATTCTACAGAAAACAGTAATTACCTTACCTGTCATTTTCTTTAGCAGCTTTCCTTCTTTCTTCTGTATCATGAGAGAGCATAAACTTTTAAATGTGTTAGGGATCAAATTCAAGGATTGAAAGAGCCTAAGACATTTTCCTCCCAGCCTGCTACAACCATCACCCACAGAGCATGCAGCTTGGTGGAAAACAGAAGCCTGTTTCAGAAACTGCTCTCAGAAGCTGAGGAAAAACAGGCATGCTCAAATGATTTATTGTTTGTGCTATCCGGAATAGAGACCTAAGATCAGTATTTCATTATAATATTATTCAATGGCACTCTGACTTGAAACCTTTATATAAATAGTCTTGATACACATCTATTTCAATGAACATAGCAAAAGAGTTTATAAAGTATTTAAAAGATATATTTTTTTATCCATCACATTTGGATTTTACTTAGACTTGTTTGAGCAGGATGTACTTGTTTGAGAAATCTAGACTTAAATCAAAGTGATATACTGATACATGGAATTCTTCAAAGTTCTCTATAAAATGCATTTATATTTCCTCAGCTACTCTGTTAAATAGTGTCATTAATAATACCAACATTGTTTGTTAAATCTCATCTGTACATCAGAAATTGAATATTATTCTTAGGATATATAGGAGTTATTAGGGACAATTGTCTCAGAAAAGAATTTGCCTAAATTAAGTTTTATCTTTAATATAAATAACAGTACATTTATAGAAAATGTTACCAATATCTTTCTCTTATATATTAATCAAAATATATATTTATTTTTGCTTATGTTTACATATGAACAAAAATTAACTACATATATGTTTAACTATACATATGTGTGTATATATATATGAATTATATATATATATTTAAAAGGCATATTGGAGAAAGTTAGAGTTTACTTACTATAACCTGATGAAAAAATGTAGAAGAAGGATGACTAGAAAAAATTTTAACAATAGATTTGTTTTCCAAGTAGGGATGGGGTTAATCAGTTTATTAACTTTATTAGAGACAATGATCATGTGAAAGATACCCATGTCATTTTTTATAGAATGAAGTATCTATGGAATTATTTCCCAGGAGGGCATTTCCTGGAAGACTCTTAGTGGAATGAAGAGTTATTTGTGAGCGTGCGCGCGCGCACACACACACACACACACACACACACACTTATGTTTGCACAAATTGTGTGTGTAACTCTTTGTTTTAGGAGAATTCATTGTCAAACAGTCTTGGCAATATCCCCCAAAAGCAAACAAAACCTATCAAATAAATGAAAACAAACTTACTGAAAAGAAATGATAAGGTAGTCACTGAATAGCGAATCAGGTTTCATCCCTGGTTTCTAACGGGAAAATTACATTCTTTTCTGCAAAAAGTGTTGTCGACCAGTAGTTAAATCGTCTACGGCAGTGCACAGTAGAGCTGCGTCTGCTTCATTTGTGCAGGGGCTTATCTGATAGAAGCAATTTTCTCCTGTCCTGCAAGTAACAGAACCTGGGGGATCTCTATGTGCACTGGCTTGTTTAAAACATGTGGAAAAGAAATACCATATTTTCCTACACATGCGTGTGTGCCTGCTAAGTCACTTTAGTCGTGTCCAACTCTTTGCGATCCTATGGACTGCAGCCTGCAGGCTCCTCTATCCATGGGATTCTCCAGGCAAGAATCCTGGAGTGGGTTGCCATGCCCTCCTCCAGGGGACCTTCCCCACCCAGGAATCAAACTGTGTTCCTTACATCTCCTGCATTGGCAGGTAGGTCTTTACCACTAGCGCCACCTGGTAAGCCCATTTTCCTACACTGCTGCTGCTAAGTCGCTTCAGTCGTGTCCGACTCTGTGCCACCCCATAGACGGCAGCCCACCAGGCTCCGCCGTCCCTGGGATTCTCCTGGCAAGAACACTGGAGTGGGTTGCCATTTCCAGTAGACTATAATTTTTTGACCAGAAGAGAAGGCCAGCTCTCCTCTGTGCATGAGTAAAATGTTTCATTCACATGTGGGACCCCCTCTTCAACAGACACAATGTTTGCCTGGTAAGCACCTTGCCTGAGGTGACCTCTTATGATTGGGCAGATTGAAGGCAGTCAGTTGTGTTGTTTTTCAGTTGGTGATATGTTTCAGCTTCTTAATAAAATGGAATTATGTTTCCAGGCAGAATGTTTAATTTTCTTGGACTCCATCAGATGCTATACAGGTGTTTTTATTTCTAGATTTCTCCATTATATCCATTGATACCTTTATTTAAATGAACAAAGATAAAATTAGTTGAGGGGGAAAGAGTTGTTACTACTGAAAGAATATAAAAAATTTAATTCTACGTAGAGGGATAATATGATTTCCTGCTTGTTTTTAATATTATATTAAATGCAGGTTAATATATATTTACATGACACATCAATATGTAAATATATGTTAATTATTGCCATATGTTTCCACATCACTTGGCATTTCTGAACTAGGATTTTAAAAGATGCAAATAAATTCTAGCACACAGGGAATTGTTTCCTATGTTCTCTGTCTTACATATCATATGTTCATGGATGACATAGTCTTTTCATAAGAAAAATATGTAATATTCTGTTAAGAACAGCAAGGTAATAATAATAATGTCCCACAAAGTTTTGCGATTGCAAGTCTAAATGCTAATGAGAGGTTGCCTGTTTAATGCCGAATTGCAAGGTTAAAAAGAGGGTCTTAAAGATAACAGAAGATTCCACTGTCTTTGAGTTTGTTTTGCATTCAATGACAGTCACTAAATTAGGGAAAGGAATGTTCAAACAACACACTTGAGGAAAAGTGATTTTTATAGAAAGGAGCCATTTCTGCTAATAGCCAGTAACTGCACGTAACCCTGCTGACATTAAAAGTCCATTAGCTAAGCTCAGTTTAAATAGCAGCTGATGCAGTGTCAGCTAAATGTACACTGGAATTTTTTCATATAATGCAGTAATAGCAATTCTGTAATTTTTTTCTAAAACTACATACATTAAGTAAAACAAATGTCATCTGATAGTAGTGGCAGGGCTGCTAATAAGCAGGCAGAGATTTGTGATGAAACAAAAGTAACAGTCTATATAACAAGAAGATAATAAATGGTAGTGATGGTTTTAAAAGGAAGCCTTTGAGAAAAATCATATGGAGAAGCTTAAGCTGACATCCAGAAAGAGTTGTTTCCATAGAAGCACATATTAATGTGCACTACTTTGAGATATTCATTTAAAGTGGAGTGATTTTTTTACCATTAGCCTCAGTGTTTAGTATTTCAGTGTATTTTGAAACATCTTAGACACTGTTATATGTATAAATAGCAAGGAAGTGGGGGTAAAAGGGGATTGAAAAAAGAATACAAGTGAAAAAAGAGATGTAACTTCATATGTGTTAAAATCTTTAAGGAGATTACTATGGTAATATTTTTAAACAATCTGATTTATTAATGCTGTCTACAATGAAATCAAAGGTTGAAATATTTATATTATCCCCCCCTCCTGTTTTTCCATTTTTTGAATATTTTCCAATCTCCATTTTAATCTTCTGAAAGACAGGAAGTTTTACTGGAAATTTTTAATAGAATCCAAAGATTTTTAACAAGTTATCTTAAAGAATTCTCTAGGACAGTGTTCTGTAACTGTGAGGCCATTGTGGAGACAGTGAGGGTCACTTTGTAATCTAATGGGTGAGCTGGGAACAGGGCAGTAATTAATCAGTGGCTGTCGTGCTCACACCACTATAAAGTATTACGAGAACCTTCACGCTGACCACCCCTCCCCATTATCAGACCATTAGTAAAACCCTGTAGAGGCAACAATGGGGAGGCCTGCCTAAGCTTATGACCCTAATCACTTGGGTATAAGCTTTGTGCATATTTTCAGAATGGTCACTAGAATTCTCATCACATTTTCGAGTACTCAGAATTATTTATCTTTGTAATCTAAGAATTTATTATGTCTAGCCTGAGATATCTTACACACACACAACCTGAGATATTACATCTTTTGTTTATTTTTGTTTTAAAGTTAACTCAGTTTTCTTGATATGATTAAAAAATACCTCACATAACTCTGCGTGGCTTGAAAAGGGGGAAAAAGAAAGGAAAAGGGGGAAAAAGAAGAAAGGACTACTATTTAACCATAATGGGGTGACAGAGATCTCCCTTTTATGTTCACAGCTTTTCATACAAGCGTTTCATAATAAAATCAAGAAGTTCTCTTTGGTGCTGGTAACTGTTTTAATTCAGTTCAGGCCACTGTAAAGACTTATTTTGAATGAATTGGAAGCTTCCATGGATAGAGTTTATGCAACTAAATTCCTAACCAAAATCCCACTTACTAACATATTGCATGAGGGAATTGATGAATAATCTCGTCTTTAGTATGTAACTCAAACATTAATAACAGATGGAAATATGCCTAAGTTCAACCAGTAGGCTTTGATTTTTAATTCTAAGCTGACTTTAGTTTTTTTCAGACTAAAACATCTATTAAAAGTGACTATTTTCTGTATTTTTTTTCTTTTCTGTTCCATAAATCTATCGCAAGATGAAAAGAGAATGCCGGAGTATTTGGCCACATGATAAATTTGTACACATCTATGAACTAGTATTATGAAATTGAATTATGTTGAAAATTATAAGATGATGCGCAACTGAATGAAATAGGACAATTATTACATTAGAGTTTGGAATAGTTTTTAGAAAAAAAATTACCCTGCAGTGTTAATATACTGTTGCTTTCTTGGAAGTTTTACAATGTGTGTGTGCTTTTTTTTAATGAAGAATTACATTTTGAAAAATTTTGAGTGAACATGATGTATAGTATGGCTTGGTGTTAAGTTGAATTTGTTCATTTATACTTGGAAAACTTTTCTTAAAATAATATTTAATAATGTCTATTGTTTAGTGTGATTATCATGACTGTGTTT
This sequence comes from Oryx dammah, assembly GCF_014754425.2. Classification (NCBI taxonomy): domain Eukaryota; kingdom Metazoa; phylum Chordata; class Mammalia; order Artiodactyla; family Bovidae; genus Oryx; species Oryx dammah. The sequence continues at coordinate 28,514,619 of NW_024070187.1, forward strand.
AGAATAGTGAATGGTTTAGATCACTGCTTTTTTGCTTTTTAATATTTCTTTCTTTTGACACTTAAAGAATTAAAACATATTAGATATATGCATGTATGTGTCGGTCTGATAATTTTCTGGTATACGAAGTTAATCAAAATTCATTGAAAAAAAATAATGTTTACAATCAAGAGTGTTCTTGGCAACTATGCTAGAGAAATATTAAATACTTATGCAATCTTTATATAAACAAGTCTCTTGGTAAAAGTGAATAAACTGAGCTTAGCTCTAAGCCTGAATATTGCATACAAATCTAAACTACTTTAGCTTCATCCCACATTTGTAAGAAGAGTGTCAGAGTCAGAATAGTATTTACATCACAGAATTACGAAGATTAACAGGGTTGCAGAAAGGGAAGAATTGAGGACACAGTGCTTGGCATGTTACATGCTTAATGCACATTAGAGATTGTTGTTGCTGTTGTATCTTCATTACGTACGTCTTGGCACTAGTATGAAAATCATTGAATATATCACAGGAATGAAAAGATTGCACTCAATTGAGGGTACTACCAGGTGGAAAAATATCATTTAAACCAACAAAGGCATGTTGTCAAAGATGAAATTCTTAAAAAGAATTTGGTAGATTTAAAAATCACATTTTAAAATATCCTGTTAAGTTGTCAGATTTTAATTGTACATTAAAACTCTTTGGAAACTCAACACATGTGTGTTTGGGTTTTATGGACATGTTGCAGATGATTTTTTTTTCCTATGCTAGATTCTGAATGTAGAATATAGTCCACTAAAACTAGTATTTATTAAATGTTAATGAAATAATCAGTTTATATTTTTCTCTACTATACATTAGCTATACTTGTAAAGACAAATATAAGTAAAAAGACTGGAAAAAACAATTGGAAAATTCTTTAGTTTTTGCTAACATTTAAATTCTTTCTGGCTCAGTGGTAAAAAATCCACCTGCCATGCAGTAGACCTGGGTTTGATCCCTGGGTCGGGCAGATCCCTTGAAGAAGGAAATGGCAACCCGCTCCAGTATTCTTGCCTGGAAAATCCCATTGACAGAAGAGCCTGACAGGCTACAGTCCATGGAATCACAAAGGAGTTGGACATGACTTAGCGACTAAACAACAAAATTCTTTCTAGAAGAATAGAAACAGCCTTCTTCACTTATATCAGAAATTTACTGATATAAAGCAAAGCATTTACTGATCCTAGGGTAGAAGCAAAATTTATTAAACTGAAGTTTCCAAGCAGAGCCAAATTTCCTATATGTGTGAGGGGCATGTTATAATATAGGCAAAAAGGTAAATTAAGATACACAAACTGTTATGTATTTTATAATTGACACCTGCATTCAATAAAGTATTTTTTTCTAATGGATTAGTTCATGAACAAACTGTAGCTGAACTCTTACAGTTTCTCAGACATATATGTTAATTATGTATATATAATGGGAAAGGGAAAAAAGTACAGATCATAATATTACTTGAAAAAAGTTTACTAGTGTACATTTATAAAATGGAAGTACTGTTGCTTAAGTTATAACTTTATTTTGAAAAAATGGACATAAAAATGCTTTTAACTATAAACAACATTCAGTACTATATTTTTAAGTTCACTTAACATTAAATAATCTGTTTAGTCTTTAGTTTACTGTGACATTAAATAATCTTGTTTTTTCTTTTTCAAAATGTCCTTTAAAATGTGTTATTGTAAAATTAAAAGAAAGCATGAAAAGCTTTTTCCTCAAAGTGTGTCAACTTGACAGGAAGACTGTAACCCAAAGCACTTATGACCAAAAATAATGCAGTTATGGATAAAAACAATGTAATAGGTGTGTTGACTAAGTAAACAAGGATAACACCACCACTAAAATGATACTCACACAGGAAACACTTTGTAAAGCCCACTGAACATTGATTGTGTTGCCATTTTCTTTGTCTAAAAAAGCAAAGTTTAACACACTTAGTTTTTACTCCAGCCCTCCGCGACCACAGCCCCCTCACTTCCCAAGTCCAGCATTGTAGGAAACATCCCACTTTTAAAAGAGAAAATTAATAAGAAGCCTAGAATCAACAGTGTGGTTTAGTTCCTATATAACTATGAAAACTTATCTTTATAGCATCTTATTCCATTTAAAAAACCCAACAGAAGCAACCTAGAATGTTTTAATGATTGATTAAACTGCTCATTTGGGTTTTTCTGCTGTATATAACATTTGGTTTGCAGTAGTTTTCTTTGAAGATTTCCAGGGGGAAAACCACAACCATTAAAAAGATGAGACTGTATTTATAACCCCTCCTTCTAAGGTATACCTGTATTTTTGTTTGTTTACTTTTTAAATAAAGACAAGCTTCTCAGAACTTTAATTTTCTGAACATTAAATGGTCTTAGGCAGTCCTAGTGTGTTATTACTTAGGTCTTATTTTTTTTAATTGATATGAAAAATATTTATTTTGTTCCAGAATGCATTTTTATTTATTATTTTTTCAGGAAGGAGTGGCAATTTAGAAAGCCAAGTTGTTGAAGCAAACAAAAAATTAATTTATTTCAGAATCTCATATATGTTAGATGTTTGTAAGCACTTATATTCAATTCAATCCTTTAATGATGTTAAATTATGAAAGATGACCTATATTACTGAAACATATTTTGAATATGTCTGTTTCTCCCAACTGGATCACTAAAGAAGTTTTTTCCTGCTTCCTGTCCTGTCTCACTCTCCTTTATTCTTCACACAGAAGCTAGGCAAATCCTACAAATATCATCAGTAAAGCTCTTTTTCCTAAAACCCTTTGATGGCTTTCCATTGTCTAGAATCAGACCTAAACTTAACATGGTTGGCAAAGATATTTGTTCTTAAACCTCTAATTCCATTCCTGGTATTCCTCTGCGGTTATGGTTTCCTCTGAGCATGCACCTTTCCCAAGCCCGGCACTAGTGTTCCAGTGCAGCCCTAGAAGGGGACGTCCTTCAGATCTGTTTAACAAGCTGGCAGTGAATGCGAATGGCAGCTTATACTCTTTCCTTTGCTGTGAACCAGGGTTTGCTCCTCAGGTTTCATCCTTTTCTTCTAGCTGACTTCTGTTCCATTTTGATATCTTAGTTTAGATCTTCATTTCTCCATCAGTTCAGTTCAGTTCAGTCGTTCAGTCATGTCCGACTCTTTGCGACCCCATGAATCACAGCATGCCAGGCCTCCCTGTCCATCACCAACTCCCGGAGTTCACTGAAACTCACGTCCATCGAGTTGGTGATGCCATCCAGCCATCTCATCCTCTGTCGTCCCCTTCTCCTCCTGCCCCCAATCCCTCCCAGCATCAGAGTCTTTTCCAATGAGTCAACTCTTCACATAAGGTGGCCAAAGTACTGGAGTTTCAGCTTCAGCATCATTCCTTCCAAAGAACACCCAGGACCAGTCTCCTTTAGAATGGACTGGTTGGATCTCCTTGCAGTCCAAGGGTCTCTCAAGAGTCTTCTCCAGCACCACAATTCAAAAACATCAATTCTTTGGTGCTCAGCTTTCTTCACAGTCCAACTCTCACATCCATACATGACAACTGGAAAAACCATAGTCTTGACTAGATGGACCTTTGTTGGCAAAGTAATGTCTCTGCTTTTGAATATGCTGTCTAGGTTGGTCATAACTTTCCTTCCAAGGAGTAAGCATTTTTTAATTTCATGGCTACAATCACCATCTGCAGTGATTTTGGAGCCCCCCAAAATAAAGTCTGACACTGTTTCCACTGTTTCCCCATCTATTTGCCATGAAGTGATGGGACCAGATCTCATGATCTTAGTTTTCTGAATGTTGAGCTTTAAGCCAACTTTTTTACTCTCCTCTTTCACTTTCATCAAGAGGCTTTTTAGTTCCTCTTCACTTTCTGCCATAGAGCTGCCTTTTACACCCAACTGTAACACTGTTTCCTTTTCCCTGTGTCCCCAGCTAGCATGTCACCCGGAAGAGGGCAGGAAGCATGTTCACTGTGGTATCTCTAGCACGTAAACAGAAGCTTCATATATGCAGTGGGCATACAATATAGATCTTTTGAATGATGTTGGATAAATGCATAACATCTTAGATGGGCTTTTGGTGAGTACACACTGTGGTGGAGTTAACAGGAACTTTCCTGATTCCCTTTGTCACCGACCTGGGGAGCTCCTGTACACAGTGAGATGAATATGAAGTTGAAGGTAGAAAGGACAGTCTCAGGAGTGAAGATTCACCATCTCTTAGATTCTGCCTAAAAGGCCAATCTCCTTATCCTTACTTCAGAAATCCATTCCTGACTTCAGATAGTCCGCCCTTTAATTTGGGGCTGTTAAGTAATGAAGAATTTGGATTCTTATATAGTAAAAGGAAATAAACCTCAGACAACTGATGGGTAAGCAATGTGAGCACAGCTAGACTCTTGGCCAGTTTGGTCAATTTGCCTAAACATAGCATGGGGAGTTAAAGAGACCTACAAGTTGAACCAGCACCCTATCAACCCTCAGAGAACCTGATTATTCAGCTGTAGAATTCTACCATATGGAATATTATTAAAATTGATTTTCTACTGGGTGATGAAATTGTTTTATATTAGGATTATTGTTGGGTCAAAAATTGCTCTATAGAGTATTTCTTCTTATTTCTCTCTGCTGCTGCTGCTGCTGGTAAGTCACTTCAGTCGTGTCCGACCCTGTGCGACCCCATAGACGGCAGCCCACTAGGCTCCCCTATCCCTGGGATTCTCCAGGCAAGAACTCTGGAGTGGGTTGCCATTTCTTTCTCCAATGCATGAAAGTGAAAAGTGAAAGTGAAGTCCCTCAGTCGTGTGTGACCCTCAGCGACCCCATGGACTGGCTCCTCCATCCATGGGATTTTCCAGGCAAGAGTACTGGAGTGGGGTGCCATTGCCTTCTCCGTTATTTCTCTCTACTACAAAGTAAATAAGGCTCTTGCAGGGTATGTGTCTTAGTCTGTTAGGGCTACTATAACAAAATAACACAAACTGGATGACTTATGAACATCAGAAATTTGTCTCTCACAGTTCTGGAAGCTGGGAGTCCAAGACCAAGACACCAGCACGGTCATGTATGTAAGGATCCACTTTCTGATCCCCAGACAGCAATCTTCTGTGTCGTCACCTGGCAGTATGGCTAAGGATCTTTGCGGGTCTACTTTATGAGAACACTAACCCCATTCATGAAGACTCCACCCTCACAACCCAAGTATCACCCAAAGCCCTTACCTCCTAATACTATCATCTTTGGGGGTCAGGACTCAAAGTATGAATTTGTGTAAGAACAAACATTCAACTTGATGGTACGATCCTGTGAGTATGAGGTGAGAGGGTGAGGAAAGGGGGCAGAGTAGTCCAGAGTCAAGAAAAATAAATCTGTCTGGGAGTGCATACTCAACCAGTTATCTTCCTGTAATTGACTACTGTTTGAAAGTTCTTTTGCTAGGACCACAGTCTGTTTTCTTTGGGCAGGATATTTTGTTTTTTAGACTAGGAAATCATATAGTGAAATGTATCATTATAAAGCATTATTGAACCAGATTTTCTCATAGGCACTTTTAAGGTGACCAAATATGTTGTGGATTATGTTACACTGCCGGCAAAGAGGAAATTATTACAAGTAACTACTTCTTTTTTGTTAAGACTTCAGTAAACACAGACCCAACTTGCCTGAGTAATTACCACAGAGAGCTATGCAATGGTCTTTAACTGGTAGTTGTTTGTAATCAAGCAGCCTGAATCTTGCCTTGACATAAAGCAGAGGAAGTGGTTAGGAGACAGACCTGTAATTATCAGCAGCAGGTGCCTATAATGGAATGCCAGAGAGATGTTTAGAGAGGCAAATATTACTTTAGGAAAGCTTTCAGGACTGTCAATTTAGACCAAAAGATGTCTAAATAAAAACTGGCTTGAGAGCAATATTAAAAGAATGTGTCTTTGGAAACAAAAGAAAGTGTAATAAATTCCTTTTATGCAAATTAACCTCTTCTTCCATATGCCTAAGTATTATTAAGATATGAAGTCTGAAAGATTGGACTCTGTGTTCAGAAAAGGAGTAATTTAACAACTTTAGACGCTTTTGGTTATTAAAACGTTTATGGTTTAAGCAAAAGCTCTGCTCTTTATTTTAATAAGTATCACATGAATAAATCAAATGAAAAATTAGCTTTTCTAAAATGAATTTTCATGGCTTCAAATGACACTGGCTCATAGATTCTATAATCATACATGACCAAAATTTTTATTTTAATTTTATAAGTTAATAATCTTCTCGATTTAAAGAATCTTCTAATTTGAAGAATAAAAACAAAAGAAACTCTGTATTAAATGAGAACCAAACCTTTAATATAGGAGCTCCTGGTGGCTCAGATGGTAAAGAGTCTGCCTGCAGTGCAGGAGACTCAGGTTCGATCCCTGGGTCGGGAAGATCCCCTGGAGAAGGAAATGGCAACCCACTCCAGTATTCTTGCCTGGAGAATCCCATGGACAGAGGAGCCTGGCAGGCTACAGTCCATGGGGTCACAAAGAGTCTGACATGACTCAGTGACTTCACTAAACCTTTAATATACATTTTACTAGTTTCCTATATATTAACTTATTAGACATTTGTCAGTTGTACAGAATTTCACTCTTCAGTGATAACATGTTTCAATTTTTACCCTTTTCTAAAAGAAATGAAATATTACCATCCTTTCTGAGCGGTACTTAGAAGGAATAATTATCCATATGATAAACTATGTATAATAAAAACCTGTAATCAAGTTATAAAAGAAATATTAAATGTAGATTTATAATGCCAGTTCCTCTTTAAGAAGTACACTTAGCTAAGTTGTTTTGATAGTGTCCTATTATTTCAATATTTTTCTTTCATCTTAAACTATAAAGACTGTGGTTTATATTAACTTACAGGAAATTCTATTAATACTGTATGAGGCATTGACAGACTAAAGAAAACCAACAAAACATAACTGCCTGGGTAGTTTTTTATGTTTTTAAATGGGGAATTTTCTTTTCCTTTTTTCTTTCTTTTTCAAGTAAACATTCACTTTGGTTGTCTTTATGTTGTGGGAGTGAATAAACCATGTGGACTTGAACACCTTCTAAAGGACAGAGGAGTCGTGATATGTCTGTAAGACCTCATTCATTCTCAGATGTGCTTAGCTTGTATTTTGGGGAATATTTGTTTTCCTGCCTAATGCTAGCCATATATTTATCACTGTGAAAACAAGTGGAGAAATCAGTCATATATTTATCACTATGAAAATAAGTGGAGAAGTCAGTCATCCACTGCTCTTGCCAAAAATGCCTTTAGCTCCCACAGTAGTTGTATGTCAAGGTCTTACCCTACTTAAAAGGAAGACATAAGATTTATTCTGGAAATTTACCAGGACAGACTAGCCCTTGAAACATGAAGGAAAAGATCTCTGTAGCTAAATTAAAATAAACTTAAGTCACACTTGATACATTATGCTTAAGATAGCTCCATCTAAAAATATATATGTAAGTTGTAGAGGGCCTTCGTCTTTCGTTCAAAGTGGACCCAAATATGGGAGATTCAATAATTACCTAAAAATGGATAGATAAAATCAAGGAGAATAATAGTTTTATGATTTGAAACTTATCTGCATATTTTCATTTATTTGGAGTTCTTTTCCTTCAGATTGTGGAGTAAGTTAAACCAAGCTGGACACAGGGCTCATATTTAGATAGAGATAATGAAGCATCCAAGTATTATACTTACCTGAATTCTCACTAATGAAATTTAGAATTGACATGGAGGAGAAAGATGTGGTTAGAGCTGGTGAAACAGAATATATTTCTGTTTTAACATGTAGTATATTCTCTTAAGTGATGGCCTCATTTAACCTTTTTTTAAACCTTTTTTCTAGTACAGCTGAGATCAATTTAATTTAGGAAGTATTAATTGCAGTATCCCATAAAGATAAATGAGAGAGACTAGAATAAGATGCGGTACCCATCTTTAAGAAAATTAAAAATCTTGTTTGGAAGATAAAATAATTGCAGGTAAAACATACAAAACTACAAGGTGGAAAATTGACAGAATAAATAAAACTATTTTGAAGGAGATAAAAGGAGAGATAAACATGATTTGGTGCCAGGACTTTCTGCTGGGATAAACTCTTAGCCAATTTTGAGAAAGGAACAAGGCAACAAATCTCATTCCCTTTTATAAGTACCGCTTCCACTTAACTTGGCAGCCACTGGAAATATTCTGTTATAGTTGTGCAAGGTTGTGTTTTCTCTTCATCTCTTCCCATTTTCTTCCCCTTTCAATTCTGAGAGCAATTCTTCCCTCAGGCTTTCTCCTATTAACAGCACTTGTCTCTGCCTGGAAGTGAGAAGTTACAAAGACGTCGTTTCTGATTTCTTGAGTCCTGAGTCGCTCTAGCCTTTGCTGTCGCAGGTTCATTTCTTCAGTGCAAATTGAGTCTCCAATCCAAATTTAGCTATTTTATTACATACTCTGTAGCTAAGGTACTTTAGGCCAGACATTACTGCATCTCCCAGCAACAGAGCTTGAGTTTGTCAAGTTGTGCAGATTTGTTGTCTCTTTTTAAATAGAGTTTTACATGTTTTGAAACTTGTTTGGATATTGAGTAATGGTCTCCTTGGTGCTCCGATGTTTATAAAATGATGTCAGTGCTCGAAGGTAGAGGATTGCTATAGTAGATACTTGCCCTTCTCTATAAAGGATATACAAAAGGGAGGAAGACCATTTGCATGAATCTCAAGGGTGAGCCGGAGAAGGCAATGGCACCCCACTCCAGTACTCTTGCCTGGAAAATCCCATGGACAGAGGAGCCTGGTAGGCTGCAGTCCATGGGGTCGCTAAGAGTCGGACACGACTGAGCGACTTCACTTTCACTTTTCACTTTCATGCATTGAAGAAAGAAATGGCAACCCACTCCAGTGTTCTTGCCTGGAGAATCCCAGGGATGGGGGAGCCTAGTGGGCTGCCGTCTATGGGGTCGCACAGAGTCGGACACAACTGAAGTGACTTAGCAGCAGCAGCAGCAGCAAGGGTGAGCAAATGGATAAAGTTAAGCATATGCAACCTGTAGAACTACTTCAAAGTCAATTGTAGCACTTTCTATACTTAACTAAAATTCTTCAGGTAAATTTAAATTGAAAGGGCCAGAGGGATCTATGTGAACAGTTATGAAATTTAGACTTAAAATTTTAAATGTAAGAATGGTTTGCCAACATCTTCCACAAATGTTTGGAAATATAGGTTGATAGATGGTTAGATAGATAAATTGATAGATATTAATCTTAAATTAGGTAGTATAATAACTTTTAGAACTCTAGTAATGTTCTTACTCTTTAGATCTCCACTTTTACTTTTCTTATGCTTTTTTTGTGTGTCATTTGGAGAAACTAAGAATGTCGCTAGGGTAAACAGTATATGGGATGCCAATGAATATTTCTGAAGCTCTGGTATTTTCCAGTTTTAGAATTTTGAAAATGAAAATGTGGGAAGAATGTAGGAGAAGAGTGTAAAGTGATTTTTCAGTTTGGTGTTACAGTCATGCATGAGGTAGAGCTTTATTAAGTTTCTGAAATAACTGCATTAAAAATACATATAAAGAAATTTTGTTTTAGACTAATAAGAAAAGTACCTCCTATCCTTTCAAATGAAGCCCTCATAATTCTTAATAAATGCTATTTTTCTCATCTGACCCACTAATTATAAGACTGTGAAACAGGCAATTCATTTTCCCTAAAACATATGATAATAACAATCGTAAAACCAATTACAAATGCTTTACTATGTTAAATGATGTATATATAAATATATACTGATAGCTCTATAGAATACCAATTTCAGGACTATAAAGAAAGATACAGAGGATAAGAGCTACTCCCATACTTCAAAAATCCTAGGGTTGCAGAGCTCACCAAACAAGAAGTTGGAGTTTTTCACTACTTTAACAATATTAACTCAATTTGGTAACACTGATCAGAAGCCCTAATTTGTAGTATATTTCTGTGATTGAAAGTGAATTAATCTATTATTTTTCAATAAACATAACTTATTAAGTAGTGAGTATAAAACAATGTCAAAATCAGGGGGAAATATGAAGAGTCATAAGTAGTGTAAAATTTGCAAAATTTTGTTTTTAATATGTGTGTTTATCCTTAGTTGTTAAAATACTTGGAATTGAAATTGACCTCATTACTTGAGTTCAGTCAGTTTTGTCATAAAAATTTATTTGAACTTATTTGTAGAGTTTTTATGCTGAATTTTAAATATTGTCATCTGACTTGAAACTTTATCCTAAAAAGCTATGATACCAGGTGTGCATTAAAGACATGTTTTGATTCCTATTATTGTTTTCTTCAGTGCTACAATTTCTTTCAATAAAACTACAATTGAATTCTCAGCTACTTTAATTCACAAGGGAATTAATGCAAATACTTTTTTCTTCAGGATCTTTATTGTTAGTCTGTAATGTTGGTAGTATATAACTATATGTAGGATCATTTTCCAATCCAGATGATTAGTTTCAGGGACCCCAACACATGACAAAATTGACTTGTGAGAATATTTTTTTAAACTTTGGAAAATGAGAGGCCCATTTAGGGTCCATATTCAACTTTTTACAAAACCTGACTTAATTATACAATTTTTGGAATATAGTTATTTTGTGGAGATTACTTAACTTGTTGGCTTTAATTTTGACTTTAAGATACAAATTTAAGAAACTTCATAGATATTGCAAGAAATGTATTTGTTCTTGTATTATATGCTAGTTTAGTTTTTTTGAGCTATTGCTGACCATTCTTCATGAAAAACTTTTATTTTCATTATTGAACTAACCTAAATGTAAGTATATCTTAACTAAAATTTGTATAGAAGCATATTCACTTATATTTTATATTATAAACTCTTTTATTGAGCATTTTCTTAATCAGGTATAATTTTATCATTGAACCTACATGTCTGCTTATCTGCAGCATGTTGAATAGAAGACTAGATTCATTACGATGACGCAGAGGTAGGGAGACCGCATAATTATTGACTAAATTAGGTCATTTCTGTGAATGACTGGGAAAGCTATTAAGTGTTATTTCTGGAAGCATAAACTGGAATTGTCCTGGTTAAACAGGATGAATAATCAACTTACCAGGACACTGGAAGATCCTGAAATACCTTCTAAATTGCTAGGTTAGAAAGTTAGTTTATATTCATAGTGGTTTTAGAATTGAATATGCTTTGCTTCATATTTTTGAACTGATTTCCCTTTTTGATGTTGAAGAGAATAATTGATTAATCAGAATAGCTACTTTCTTGTCTGTCTCAAATGATAGAGTGTGCTTTACTGTGCACCTTCATTCTCTCAGGAAACCTATTTGAATGACTTACTAAATGTCTTATCAGGGGTAAAACAACTTGTTTTCAGTAGCAGATTATATTTTAAAAAGTATGAAAATCAAAGATTTATTTCAAAAGACCTAGAATATTCACTTAGAATATTCTTTGCCAGGGTTGGTCTTGCCCCTTTTCTCTCATTCTTATTAGTTGTCATTCTACTGCTTAGAATTGTCATTAAATGGGCATGTGAGTTGAGAGGCTCTGTCAGCACATTAGACTTCCCAGGTGGTGCAGTGGTAAAGAATCCACCTGCCAATGCAGGAAATGCAGGAGATCTGAGTTCCCCCTGGAGGAGGAAATAGCAACCCTCTCCAGTAGTCTTGCATGGAAAATCCCACGAATAGAGGAGCTTGACAAGCTACATTCCACGGGGTCCAAAGAGTCCTAAACGACTGAACATGCATGCATAGCATGAGCACGTTCAGTTTGGGCAGCTCCATAGATACCCAGCAACAGGACATAAAGCAGAGAAAACTCTAACAGTAACCTCTTCCTCTAAGTTGGTTTATTTGCCCTTGTTAATGTCTATTTCAGAGTGTACTGAAATTCAACTGAAAGAACCAAAATGGATTTTTGAGCTGAATAGAAGAAATATTTCCCAACAACTATCTTGGACAGAAGCATGATATATTTGCCATATATTGTGCCTGTTTTAAAAAGAAATAGTCTTAGTTCATTAACATGAGAATTTTATAAGGTGGTGGTGGTTGTTTTTTAACAATACTTATCTTGAATGAAAATTTTGGTGAAACATATTTGAGCTACATTGGGGTTCACATCTTTTTATCTTGTGGAATTTACCAAAGTCATTTTATTAAAATTTTCTGGAATGAAAAATGCATACAAATAATAATTAAATATTCAACCATCAAGTTTCAAAAGGTAGCTCTGCAAAGTTTTAAGAGGATAAAGTTGGAATTTCACCAAAGAAAAATTATAAAACTGATATAATTAGCACTTGAGCATTCATTGGTATTTGAGGAAGAAGAATAAATGTGGGGAAACAATTAGTTATATTTACTCAGTTAGAACTAATGCATGAGGCCACCAACACAAGGGAGGGCATTCTCAAAATTGCTACTATTACATATATTATACTTCCTTTCTGCATTTGAGCTTCCACATGTATTCCATCAAGTCTGTGTGCAATGCGTCTTCTTTTGACAGGGGCATGTAGAGGGGGAGGGCTTTCCTCTAATTCAGCCAGGCTTCAGTGACCCACTAATTTGACATCATTAAAAAAAAAAAAAGAACACTTGAGAAGCTGAAGTGCAGGTGGGGAACTGAGTTGCCTTGTGTTCAGAAACTTGGCCTACCCAGAATATGTATTTTACAGATGAGGAAACAGAAGCCCATAGAGCCCAGAGTTCACACAGGTGTTAATGCAGACGGAGGATACACCTGTCCACCAGTTCTTGGTTCCAGCTGCTTTCTACTGTGCAGCGCTGCACCAGCAGCTGCCCCCACGCAGATTTATATTTCATGCCTCTGAGTCTTATTCTTCGTTGGCTAATCCAGTGGTCACGAGCTCCAGTGCCTACTGGGACCAGTGAGGTTCTGTGAGTAAGTGCGCTGAGTGGGAGATGACAGATACTGCTGGGGACCCTGGCAAATCAAGAGAGCACAGGTCCTGCCCGACATGGAAGGCTCAGTCCTTACCGCAGGAGTGTGGGTCTGCTATGGCCTCCAGATTTTCAAGAAAAGCCATAAATCTCCATTTTTATTTGAAACTTCTCAGGCAGGACAGGTCAAAGAAAACTTGCAGTCCGTTGGACATCTGCCTGCTGCTTGAAGGTTGCAGGCTCCACTTTAGTGTATGCTTCTCATCTCCCTGAAGCAGCAACCATCATTGCTGCCGTTGTTTAAAATATCCAAGGCACCATTTGTGCATTATGTCTTGGAATCCTCTCACCATCCCAGGAAAATATTGAAGATGAGGAAACTGAGGCTCCAGCTAAAGACAAGGCTAGCCTACCCTTGTCTGATTCACAGCTGTAATTTTACTCTCACACTCTACAGCCAAACTTATGGTTCAGCACCACTGGTTGAATTAAACCTACTGGTGAATCTATAGAATTTTCCAAAGTCTATTTCAATTCAGCTTTTCAGACATGTTTTGAATTTTGTTGTTCAGTTACTCAGTCATGTCCGACTGTTTGCCATCCAGTGGACTGCAGCATGCCGGGCTTCCCTGTCCTTCACTATCTCCCAGAGTGTGCTCAAACTCATGTCCATTGAGTCGATGATGCCATCCAACCATCTCATCCTCTGTTGCTCCCTGCCCTTCTCTTTGTGACCTTAATATTTCCCAGCATCAGGGTCTTTGTTTTGAATTATTCCTATCTAAAAAGCATTTTGTGCCCTGAAGATGAAGAATAACATTGCATAAAACATGACATTTGGCCTGGTAAACAAGCTACATGTCTATACTAATAATTATTTTAAACATAGAAAGTGATAATTTCTAGAATTTAAATCACATCTCTGGTGTAATGTTTCTAGCTGGCTATTCTGTTGAGTCCTAGATGGGATGACATATATTTCTTATTTTTCTTTTGAAAAAAATAAATTATTTGTATGTAGAGATGAAATTCAGCCTTTAAAAAATTTTATTAGGCAATTGATACTTTTGACATTTATTCCTAAAGGTAACATTGTTTCAATTTGATTTACTATGTATTTGGAATTGGAACTCTAAATGACTCTAAGTTCAATTTTATTTTTTTATTGACATCATTTTAAAAGCAATTACAAAAATTATTTTGATCTTAATTATTTTGATCTTTCAACTTTGAGTACAGTACTGTCACTGTCAATTTAGTGGAACAAGTAGAATCATTTAAAAATTAGTTTCTAATATTTTTATTATTATTTTATTTATTATTTTCTTTCTCCCTCTCTCTTTCTTTCTCTCTCTCTGTCTCAGTATGGCCATGCATTCTTTCACAATGTATATCCCTAATTAATTGCACAGCCACATTTCATTTCAACTACAGTCAAAACTTTTTATCTGTCCTGACATCTGTTTCTGCTACATGCAGAGATAATCAGTTATATCAGAAGAGAGGTGACAGGAGGTCTCTAAGGAATGGGCACTGCAGTAGATGCTGTTGGTTCCTTGTCCTGATCTTCTTTACTGGCCCAGTGCACGCATCCCTCAGCTGCTCTGATGTTGGCGGCTAAAGGCTCACAGCTGTCCGTTTTCTCTGAAGAATTGCCATTGGCTGAACCAGGAGCTGCCTGGCCTTCTAGGTTTTTTCAAGGTGGGAAAAACACTGTGGGGAAGTTTATGCTCCCTGTCCATAAGGCTGAAGCCTGACTCTAGCTGAGAGCAGATATTTTGCTTAGTTCTTCCTCTACCCTATACTGTCCCCTCACTCCATGACTCCTGCGAGTGTCCTTCAGTGAATCAAAGGCACAGGAAACTCTATCAGGCTCTTTGAGGGAACTCAGGTAAAGAAGACATGAGAGTACCCATTAAGTGTTGTTGAAATACACTGTCATTTACTAGAAAATGTGCCTACATGTGAGAGACCCTTTAATTTCTTGTGCTTTGTTCTTGTCCCTTGTGTTGCTCATAATCAGAAAGTATACAAGACTTTGGGGTATTTGAATAGAACAATGATGAGAACGCATGGTTTGAAACACAAGCTCTTCTGTCCTGCCCTGCAATCTCTAATGTAGATACAGATCCACTATCAGGAGAAAAAGAAAGAAAAGGTTAACATGGAAATAGTGAAGTGATTTTAAGAATTCTGCTGGGGATTTCAAGAGCCCTTTGTTTTGAAGGTTAATGGTGATAACAGAATCCACCGTGATTTGGGAGGTTGACTCTCAACTCCGAACCTTAAGTGATTGACTGAAAATGCAGTCTCCAAGAGCAAAAAAAAAAAAAAAAAATTTACAGTTGCTTTTTTTTTGGTAGGTGGTCTTTCATTTTAAAAACTTACTAGTAATAATGCAGTTGTAAAAATCTTAATATCTTTCTCTCACTCCTCGTTCTCATTTCCCCTCATTTCTACCCCATTCTACCACTCTCACCCGCCCCCATCTCTTATACACACCTTCCTGTCTTTCGTGCCTTCTTTCAGAATGCCTTTCATCTAGCTTAGCTTTGCCTTCATGTGTATGTGCTCAGATGCTCAGGCATGTCTGATTCTTTTCAACCCCATGGACTGTAGCCCACCAGGCTCCTCTGTTCTTGGGATTTTCCAGCAAGAATACTGGAGTGTGTTGCCATTTCCTATTCCAGGGGATCTTCCTGACCTAAGGATCAAACCTGCATCTCATGTCTCCTGCATCAGCAGGCGGATTCTTTACCACTAGCGTCACTTGGGAATACCTAGATTTGCCTATCCGTACTTAAAAAAAATGTTACCATGGCACTTTTTAAATGATTATTTAAGTCTCTGGTCATTCGTAAGGTACCAACATATGAATAACTGAGGGGTTTTAGTTTTTCTTTCTTTTATAAAAGGGGTATTTTCCAAACATTGTTTTACATGTAATTTAATATCTGAAAATCAAATATATAAATATACCTTAATAAAATGCTTAAATAATTTCTTTGTTCACATGCATTTGTTCAGCCAGAGACTATTTGTAGCTTATCTGGGAAAATTGAATATGATTTAGTATGTAATATTAAATTATTTCAGAAATAAATTACTGGAAGAAATTTGGTCATTTTTTCTCTAGGAGAAAATGCACATTTCTGACATTTATTTTCAGTTTGATATTCATTAAGTTGAATTACATAATTTGTAACTGCCAGTTTTCTCATTCACCATGCCAAGACCAAATTGAATGATAAAATTAAAAAGAAAGTTATGTTTACTTCTACATAATTTCACTCATTTTGACTTCCCTTGCATTCTATGATATATAAAGATGGGTAGGAACTTTTAAAAATAAACAATTACTTCTCTCTAGAGTTTGCATTTTTAATCAAGTTTTTGGGGAAATTTATGGAGATCTATATACCTTTCTCACATTTTTCCCCTGGATGTTTCTACTTAGGGTACCAAGACAGAAAGGGGAATCATTGCTAAAAAATTACCAAAAAAGGTGATTTACTTTTTAAATTTTTTCTGAAAATAGTTTTTTAAATGTAGCTCCCTCAGTGAACCAAAAAATCTCAGCTTCATATTGTTCTATTTTTAGTCATTTATCCAGAAATATAGAATATCTCTTTAGATCAAGCTATTCCTATCAGAGTTCAGGTGTAAATTTCTATCATGTTTTCACTATTCTGGATTTTGGAGTTTTGTATAGTAACTATTTGGTTGGTGCAAAAGTAATTACTGTTTCAGACTGAATTTTAAATCATCATAACTGAGCTCAAACACATCTTTATTCATCAAAATAGGAATCATTACAATCAACACATTTTTGCCAATGAAAAACAAATTTGTTTATTCCTGTAGCATAAACATCTGTGCTTTGGGAATTTGATGAACTCTTGGAAAGCATTTTCTGCCTCTTGCAGGTTGTGGCAGCATTGTCCTTGCAAAAAGTTGTCGAGATACTTGAAGTGGTAATCAGTTTGGCAAGAGGGCAGGTGAATATGGCAGATGAACAGCCCAATCTGTTCAACTTTTGAAGCATTGGTTGTGCTACACGCAGTTGGGTGTGTCACAGAGAAGAATTGGGCCCTCTTCTGTTGACCAGGGCTGGCTGTCGAAGTTTCAGTTTTTATGTGCAGCTCATCAATTTGCTGAGCATATTTCTCAGATATAATGGTCTCGCTGGGATTCAGAAAGCTATAGTGGATCAGTCTGGCAGCAAACCACCAAACAGTGACCAAGACCCTTTTCCAGGTGCAAGTTTGGCTTTGGCAAGTGCTTTGGAGCTTCTTCTCAGTTGAACCACTGAGCTAGTCATCGCCAATTATCCTATTCAATCCACTTTTTATCTCACATCACAATCCAATTGAAAAATGGTTCATTTTTGTTGCATAGAATAAGAGAAGATGACACTTCAGAATGACAACTTTTTTGATTTGTAGTCGGCTCATGAGGCACCCACTTGTTGAGCTTATTCACCTTTCTAATTTGCTCTAAATACCAAAGGAGCATAGAATGGTTGACACTGAGTTCTTTGGCAACTTCTTGTGTAGTTGTAAGAGGATCAGCTTCGATAATGGCTCTCAATTGTTTGTTGTCAACTTCCGACGACCAGCCTCCAGGCTGGTCAAGGCTCTGTCTCAAGACTCATCCTCAAGTCTCTGTCTCCTTTGCAAAAACTCTCAAACATAATTAACGACTGCACTGTACATTCATTAGCAGTTCCTTGGCCAAATGTGTTGTTAATGTTGTAATTATCTCTGCTGTTTTACAACAAATTTTGAACTCAAAAAGAAAATCACTCAAATTTGCTTTTTGTCTAACATCATTTCTACAATCTAAAATACTATCTAAAAAACATAATCTAAAATAAATAGCAAGTAATAATTCATTAACGAAAAAAACATAAAGCAAGAAATGTGCATTAAAATTATGTATGATATAACCACATTTATTTAAGAATATATTCCAATATCAAGGCTCAATAATGCAAAACTGTAATAACTTTTGCACCAATCTAATAACACATCCAGAACAAATACAGTGAATCAATTAATTGTAAAAATGAAAAAGATAAATGTTGAATTAGGTTTAAACCTTACTCAAAAGAACAACGATCTTTTTTTCTTGAGTTAATTGTAGTAGCTTGGAACAGTGACACAACGAAGTATCAATACACCTACGAATGTATTTCATATCCTATATGTAGAAATGGTGCCATCTATGAAGAGATCTAGATCTCTTTCTAGGTTCAGTATCTAGAGACCTGGGAAGCTCTGTGACTTTGGGCAAGTCATTTTACCTTTCTGGAGGCATCGGTTTCTTTATCTGGTGTTTGGGGTGATTGATAGAGATCCCTATATACTTCAGCATGTCTGAAAGGCTAAGAATCCATCTTGGCATTGATAATAGAACAGTTTTTAATGATTCCTAGTGGTTCAGGCACTGGTGATGCCTAGGTTAATGACTCTGCTGGGAGTAGAGCTCCTTCATTATGAAGTCAGCATGTTCCAAAGCTCTTTATAAGTAAGTTATATTAAAGATGCAGATATTAGGAGCTATTCAAGGCAAAAATACCTTCAGTTATGTTTGCAATTTAGGTTTGAAGGTAAAGTAGGGCAGACAGTGAAAGAAGTGGGAAATTCATAAAAGTCTCCTCTTTATGTTTCCTTATGCATTCTGAAAAATTAAGACATTTATTGAATGATCCCTCAATTAATTCCATCACTTGTATTGATATAGGAAAATGTTTGCTGTGAGACAGTTAGGCAGGTAGGTTGATTGTGTCAATACTTTACTCCATGGAGAAGGAAATGGCAACCCACTCCAGTACTCTGGCCTGGAGAATCCCCTGGACTATAGTCCTGGTGGGCTACAGTCCGTGGGGTCGCAGAGTCGGACATGACTGAGCAACTGACACACACACAAAATTGAAGAGATACTTGATCGTACACTTTATCCACTCTCCCAACTCCTGCAGGAAGCAGGATGGGGCAGGCAGCCCCTGGGACGCAGAATGGCTCACCAACGCCCATCCCTTCTGGAAGTCTTGGGGTCTCAGTCACTGCAACAGCTGGCCTTGGGCAAATAAAAGACTTTAAGTTGTTAACTAAAAAAAAAAAAAACTTTACTCCAGTGAATTCCGGTCAAAATATTGCCTCGATCAGCATTTGGTGAAGAAAAGGATTAAAAAAGAAACAAAATGTAGTGTGTGTGTGCATGGGTGTATATGTTTAAGGGGGTTTGTATTTATGTTTGCTTTTCTTAAGTTCTCTGAACTAGTAAGTGAAGCAGTGCTTTGGGTCATTTGTGTAAGTGATGGTGATGGTAGCGGTGATGAAATAATCTTAAGTCTATTTTATGGTCTATAAAAGAGAGAAATCATTTAATCACTCTCGAATGACAGGGTGGTATGATGGCCTGAAGGGAGATCTCTAGTTTCTCCCTCCAAATGGACTCTTACTTCTCTAGGGGATACAAACCATGCTTGCCTTGCTCTAAAGCCAAGCACCAGTCCCACGTCTCCATGGGTTCTGGTGTCAATTACTGCTCTCCTAGAATGCTTTTTTTTTTTTTGGTTAACTAGCTGCTTGCAGCTTAACAGTGTACCCAAGCATCATCATAAAATTCTCTTTCACTCCTACTTCTCTGCATCTTTGAAGCCACATTTCCCAAATGTTGATTTAACCTTGAAGCTACATTTCCCAAAGTATGTAACCCTTAGAAAACAGGAGTTGATTCTCTAGCCAGATTTGTCTCTCTTTCTTTCTCTTTCACTTTTGTTCCGCTTCAAAATGAATTTCAAGTGATATACTTTTGGAAATAATACTCTAAACCAGTCTCTCTAATTCTCTATTACTAACACACCCAAGTCAATATATTTTGTTTCTTGCAAATATATATTTAAATATTACATTATATTTCTCACTAGAGCCTCATCTATGCCTCCTTTAAAAATTGCATACATTTGTTTATAAGGTCTTATACCTTAAGAAAACAACTTCATAAAAAGGATAGTCATATTTTAATCCACTTAATTATTCTTTGAATTCAGTCACTAAGTAAACTCTACACAAAATAGATGTTATTTAATTGCTTTCTTATAAATGAAATAAAAATATTCTTATAGGTTAAATGGCTGAAAAGCAGTTTTTAAAGTGAGATGGTTCTTCTGCATACTGAAAATGACAAGAGTGTTTCCAAGGTGAGCTACTACAGCTCTAGTTATTTTCTAGGCCTTCTTCCATATTTTTATACATGACATTGAAACTTCATATGGTTTTCCCTATAAATGTCCATATTTCAGGTCAATATTTTTAAATATTTTAACTATATTTTGTAGCATAATTACTAAATAGGTTTTTCTGTGTATGTTATAGTTTAAAGAGCTACAATCTTATTGTATACTGAGTCTACAGTGACTGCTTCTTTAGGTTAGTCAGTTAACAGATGAATGAAGTGTTGCTGGAAGAAAGAGAACAAAGTTCATCTTCTTGTTCAGTGTAAATATGGGATGCTGGGTAGTCGGTGATTTATTTGCAGTGAGAAAATGGGCCTTGCTTTTTCAGACACCATCACCAGTGACACATAAGCCAAACATAAAGGAGCTTGTGTGGCTGTGGTTCTAGAAATCTAATGGGCAAGGCCGTCTTCTAGTGCTTTATCAGCTCTTGGACAAGGACTTCAGGGTTATGTTGAGTAACACATTCACTATCTCAGTCTCTTCTCCTCATTAAGGAAAAAAAAAAAAAAAAAAACTCTGCCATAATGTGATCCATGATTAGAGTTAATGCAGTCTCTAACATCTCCCAGATGTTTCAACGTCACTCACATCACTTGCAAAGTTTATAAATGTGATTTGTCTATGAGGTTTTTCTTTTTTGGACCAAACATTATCTTTCTGCTTGAGAGAGAAAAAGCTAAATTAGGGACTCAATGAGTTACTTAACATAATTTACAGTATGTTTAGAAACAGTGCTAAAATGCTGAGTATGTAATCAATGGCACATTCTCATAAAGAATGTATTTGCACTCCCTAACAGAAATGTGATCATGCCGAAATGACCAGATGTCTCTTCTTAATGGTATCCCTTTTTCTATTATACTGTGCCTCAATTCCAACTTTCTATGACTATGAATGACCATAATATACTTTTCTAGTATAGGGATAGAAATAGTGGAATCCCAACCTGGGAGAATATATCTTTGTGGTATTGAGTTAGTAATTTAATTTTTAAAATTGTTGTCTTGGTCATGATATTTTTAGGAACACTTTATCACAGTTATCCTTTTTTCATTTTGTTTCAAGTTTCTGTGTTTTTCAGTTTCATTGTGTGTGTGTATGTGTGTGTGTGTGGGGGGGCGTGCATGCCCACATGTGTGTTTATAATACAGATGGAACACCTTCTTTTGCCTTTTTATTGTGTGAGCTATGCATCCTATATCAGGTAGTCATATATTTATATGTAGTGAGTGTGACTCAAACATAAGATCATTGGAGCTTAGAAACCCCCTAATTCATAGATTAAAACGTACATCAACAACAAATGAGGAAGATGCAACTTTCAAAGAAGTAAGAATTATATTTGGAGAAAGCAAAAATTTTTCTGAGTTAGAATAAGATACTAGTCTTGATTTGAGTAACACCTTAATATTTTTTAATCATTATTAGTTGTGTTATCTAATTTTTCAATTTATAAAACAATGTCTATATGTTATTACATTTAACTTTCATAATTAATCTTTGAGTCAAGAAAAAATAGGTGTTACCCCCCAGTTTACAGAAGAGGAAACTGCTTAGTGAGTGGCTGAGCCATGCGCATAGCCTTTCCCTTCTTAACCCTCTTCCATTACTTCGTGGGGCCTATAAACCTCCATGCTGGGAACTTCAGTCCTCTTTTTGTAGTGCTCTCCATGTGGGTGTGCCATAACTTGGCACTCACTCTAGGTCCTCTAGGGCATATAGGAAGTGTCATTTCAAGAAGAGATTTTAAAATGCGTGGTTGAAATGAAGCCTTCTGTTGCTTGGCTCTCCAAGAGATAAACACCAGATGCAGACACTGATGTAGCAATGATTATCCAGGCTGATGAGCATGTTATTTTGATTGCAAGGACAGTAGACTTAGAGTCAGTGCTTGGGAAGGCTTTGGGAGCAGTAGGAGATTTTGCAAATCTATCACTCCTTCTACTCCAAAGGGTCATGTGCCCACTTCTGACAAGGCAACTGACCACCACTGTGTGTTCACACATACTTGTCCCTAAGTTTTCACTGTCCACCAACTTGGCAAAGAAGGCACTTGATCTTCATAATCAGAAAATCTGGCCCAACTTACAGAAGTTTAGTTTACTGAAAGTATGAGCCATGTGTGTTTTTACTCTTCATCACATATTCAATGTTGACTGTTTTGGTTGAAAATAAATGCTGTTCCAAACCATGGGATGTTCTGTCCTTATCAGTACTGTTTTCACTTGCTCAACAGTTAGAACCTCCATTCCAGAA
This sequence comes from Oryx dammah, assembly GCF_014754425.2. Classification (NCBI taxonomy): domain Eukaryota; kingdom Metazoa; phylum Chordata; class Mammalia; order Artiodactyla; family Bovidae; genus Oryx; species Oryx dammah. The sequence continues at coordinate 28,537,088 of NW_024070187.1, forward strand.
TTTACATTCAAGAATATTCCGTGAAAAGCTAGATTTTGGGGTCAATTTGAGATATCACACTTTATTCGAGTATCAAATATTTGTTATTTGAATTACATTTTATTCTAATCCAAATAAAGTGATTGACTATAGCAATAATTTTTAAGGACTAGGATTGAATAGATAAACATTATTACTATGGTACTGAGAAAAAAATAATGAAGATTTTTCTGCATAGGTGATCCAGTCCAAAATCACAGTTAGAGTTACTTAATTTGTTATTTAAGTCATCCTATGTAGGCACAGTTTATAAATTATAATAAACATTTAATTTGTGCACACAAGTATGCACTTCTAGAATTAATATATGTATACATGCATAGTGCCATATCATTTAAAAATTGTTTGTTTACATTTTGCATCTATATACACTCAAACTGCCCAGTTTTACTTAGCTGAAGCCACCATACAGCCCTAGAATAGGAAAACGTGATCTCCAAAAGTATAAAATTTGGTGAAATTTCCTATTTTTTGTTAAAAATTGCTGTTTTTGGAGGTGCGTTGTTTTTTGCAAAATCCTGTTAGACATGTAAGGTGTTTTTTCCCTTAGATCTATGTTGGACATCTGTTGACTATTGGTTATGCATAGTAGATGATTAGAATTACTTAACTGCATTATTCATGGTTAACATTTATTTCTTTCTCTATCATAAAGGAAAATTTTGATGTTTTTAATTATCCATTTTATTCAGCTAACTAAAACTTTGGCTCATGGAGGAAAACCTAGGAGGCTAAGCACAAATACCTTATTCTAAGGGCAAACTATGGAATCCTCTTCAAATTCTGTCATTGGGGTTTCAATCAGAATATAGGCTGTGCAGTTTCATTGCGTCATTGTCACTTGCCAGCTATTTAAATTTGGGCAGATCCTTAACATTCTGATACTGTTTGTCCATCTCTAAAATAGAAAGTGTAATACGCCAAGACCTTTGTGACAACTTATTGAGAAGACATTTATGAAAGGAGCATGTTCCATGAATGTACTATAATCAGGAGTGGATTACAATCAGTAAAGTAATTCCATGTATACCAGTAAATATATATTGTATAAGAGAGATATTCTTGATGCTTGAACTATTCTTAATTTCCCATATTACTTCTATAGAGTATAGTATAGAAATAGTCCTCTTAGTCTTTCCATACAAATTGAGAAATGCCTCAAGAAATTGTTTGAGCCATATTGTCTATATCTAAGAATTATTTGCTTCAGAAACAAGACATTGGATACATTTAAAAGAGTATGTTATTAGAATTGGAGAAATATAAAAACTAATTGTGTGTTCATATAGTTACTCATTTGGTAAGTATTTACTGAATCTGCTGTTTGGCACTTTTCTCTTATCTAAAGTTTCTGTGTAAATAATGCTGATCTGTGGTTCCTGCCTCATGTAATATAAGGGATAAACAGTAAAGAATGATACAGAAAATTGTTTAATTGCGATTGTAATAAATGCCTTTGAAGGAAAATGTACACTGAATTAATGAAACATGGTAACTGTGGAGACTGCCTAGAAAGACTTTTGAGAAGAGGTCTTCTGACCCCTGGAAGAGTCCTAAAAATTAATCCAGCATGAAGGGAATTCCAGTCCACTGCAAGGACCAATAGAACTACTCTAAAGTTCTAGAAATCAGTCAAAACATACTAAGGTCACGTATTTTTTAAAGTCTGAATTTATTTTATGTTTGTGCTTAATTCAGATAATATATTTTTTAGAAAATTTAGGTGCACAAACTGCATATAACTGTTTAAATATGAATGCACATTTTGTTAGTTGAGTTACTCCTTAACTAATCAGGCTAATCTAAAACAGATTTGATCTTGAGTTATTATATGCTATCCATGATTTTTGAATGATTTTTCCTGTCTACATAACTTCTGGTGAACGAGACTGTGGAAAAATGAGAAAAGTGGTACTGAGACTGGCAAAGCTGGTTAATCTCAGAAAGCTGCTTGGAGAAACAAGAGGTTTGTCATGATGATTGGCAGTACCTGAGCATCCAAGAAAAACATACTGAGGTTTGGATTTTCAAACTTCCAGAATATTCAAAGGGGATTTGCCAAGTTGTTCTAAAGTTATTGCCTTATTCAGCCTCCCACATTGCTTGTTACTCTTTTAAATTTGCTGTGATCTATTTAATATATTCAGCTGTAGAAAAAAGATAATTGAGATGAACATTTCAATACCATTTGGTTCATCTGTCTTGATAAACACATGATTAACTTTGTGAAGAAATTAATATGAATTAATATTAAAATTTCAGTATGGTGAGTCTGCTTCGAAGGAGAAGGATAAGTAGTACTGAAAGATAGTAATGCTGGCAGATCTTTATGTTTCTAAAAGATTTCAGTCTATATCCTAAGATGCTATTACAGAAAGGGAAGTTTGTGAGAGAAAATTGCTCCCTGATGCAGTTGGATCATAATGTATTTGTTTCTCCAACCATTACTTCTTATCACATTATGAATGGAGCCACCACTTAGCACACCAGGTCTGTGTGTGCCTGGCATTCTGAACCTTAATCTGACTAATGCCCCCATTGTAAGATGTAAATAGATTACAAAGAAAAATTCAATATTTTCGCCTTTCTCCCACCAGAGCAGCCCACATTAGTTGTTTCCTGCCACATAATTGCATTACATGCCGGGATGTGATCCATGGTTAATGGCAGTCACAGGCAACTGTCACTTTGCTTTTAGCCCTGGCCATTCAGTGTGATTTACTTATTTAGCACCATGACAAGAACTAGGTTTGTCAAACCAGTTGTGGTGGCATGACACCAACCTCTACCAAGAAAATAGATTTGTTATGTTTTCCAGAGGGATACCTTTGCCGGTGAGTAAAGCACATATACGTACGGCCTCTATAAGATAGATTAATTAATTTGTGAAGACTTTTTATGTCCTTGAAAATACTGACTAGTTTTCTTGGTCAACACTTCTGAGGAATGATTTTTATTACCTGAAAAGTTAATTTTTGTTTTAATCTAATTTATAAGAACAAAAACAAAATTGCTTTTAGGTAGTAGTGATAGATACCTGAGCAGTTTCCTATGCAGCTAGCATGAAAAAGTTAAAAGTTTATATAGTCATTAGCAAGTATAATTTCAGGTAGAGAAACTTTAAACACTATTGAAATGTGAAAAATGGTTAATTTTAGGAGATTTTATTTTTATATATAAGCAAATGTCGATTTAAATGTACTTGAACATCTAGTTCAAGTTTCTACTTCATATAAAATTTTCTCCCGGAGGTGACTTGAATATTGGAAGATTTTGAGGATGAAAAATGATGTCCTATCATTGTTTTATTTTATGTCTGGACTGTTCATGCCCAGTTTCCCTCACCACGTTGTCTACGGGAAGAGGATTAGACAGTTGCTAGCTGTGAATGAGAAATTCTCCATGCTTGGTTGAAAATTGTCCATCCAATTTCCCTGTCAAAAGCTTAGGAAGAACTTCCTGATTCCAATACGTTTTTCATACTTTCATCATGATATTTTTTTGTGCATGTGAAAAGCAAAAATAATGATTTTTCATACTTTAGTCTTGTTTTCCACATTTTCCTTCATCAAGTTCAAGCTTGACTCTCTACTTTAAATCTTAAAATGGTCCTTTATCACCAATTAAATGAAGACACAGTTCCCTGTAGTCATGGAACATGCTGCTGCTGCTGCTGCTAAGTCACTTCAGTCGTGTCCGACTCTGTGCGACCCCATAGATGGCAGCCCATCAGGCTCCCCCATCCCTGGGATTCTCCAGGCAAGAACACTGGAGTGGGTTGCCATTTCCTTCTCCAATACATGAAAGTGAAAGGGGCAAGTGAAGTCGCTCAGTCGTGTCTGACCCTCAGCGACCTCATGGACTGCAGCCTATCAGGCTCCTCTGTCCATGGGATTTTCCAGGCAGGAGTACTGGAGTAGGGTGCCATGGAACATGCTAGGTCCTTCATATTCTGGTCCTGCCTCCTTCCAGCCCTATTTGTATTTCAATATTCTATTGGATCACTATGCTCTTTAACCACTTGGTGCCAGTTCCTGGCATCTTGCTTCCTTCTTGTCTAACAAGTATTCGTCACTTATCTGTCAAGTTTCTTCCCAAACAGGATGAACTGACAAAGCAATCTCATTCCCTCGCATCTTCCAGACAATGCCCAGAATGTTACCTCCAGCCATCCCTGCCCAGCTACTCAGAAGAAAGCTCCATCATTTCCCTCCCACAGTCATGGCACCTATTGCTGTTTTTCTCGATTTTTCATTGCATGGTTCTGAATCCCTGTCTTTCTCTCACACGTGACAAGAAACCCTTCAAAGGGAGGGACCAGGTACCATTTGATCAGTTTATATCTTGTGCATCTAATGAAGACAGTGCAGGTTCTCTCTCTAGAATGTGGACATGAGAACAGATCTGCTTGCTGTACATGGAGCTTATCTAGGAGTTCTGTACATATCTTCTGAAGGAATGAACCAGTGAAAATATTAAGAGAAGAAACCACTTGCTAAACAAATGTTGATTGTTGTCTAAAGTGAAAGTGTTAGTTGCTCAGTTATGTCCCACTCTTTGCAACCCCATGGTCTGTAGCCCGCCAGGCTCCTCCATCCATGGGATTCTCCAGGTAAGAATCCTGGAGTGGGTTTCCATTTCCTTCTCCAGGGGATCTTCCCAAACCAGGAATCGAAACCAGGTCTCCTGCATTACAGGCAGATTGTTGTCTAGTGGTTAAATATTTCTCTATTAGCTTTTACATTTTGGGCTTTTTTCTCCCAGGATAACTCAATTAAGTTGAATATCTAACACAGCACTAGCTCTGTGTGCCATGTTTTTGTCACGTGGAGAGAGGCAGATTCCAGTTTCCTTAGTTATTTGGCAGAGCTTGTCTGAAATTCTAGCATGCCATGAAAGTGCTGAGGTTTGAAAACAGTCTGAACCTGAGATGAACAAGAATTAATAGCAATCTCTTGTTAGAGAAAACACACATATGTGAACACAGTTGAAAAAAAAAAAATTTATTACTAACCTCTCCTTTGTGGTTCTTGGGTTTGGCTTCTTCCCTGGAACTCAGCTCCTGCTAATTTAACAAGGTCATCAGTAGACTATCTGCCTTCAATTATCAAGAGTTGTGAGGAGTTTCTCTTGGATGAACCACAAAATTATTAGCTTTTATATCATTCAAAGAGTTTTCCAGATATTCTTTCTGTCTTTCTGAACCAGTATCCCCAGGGTATCAGTGTTCTTTTATATTCAACAGAAATTATGAAATCATTCCTCCCATTTCTTGGGGCATTGGCCTTGAATTGTCTCTGACAACAGCTCAACCTCTTTTCTCTCTATATATCCATTTTTTTCCTGGCTACCTAATAAAATAAGGGACAAACTTAGGAAAATGCTGAGGCAGACTTTGTATAGGGTTGTAGAACATTCTGTGGGCTATAAGTAAGCTTGATACCAAAAGCTGCTGTCTTCAGTTTTGGCAATGTCCCCATTACTCTACTAGTAACATTCCTCTACTAATACTAATAATTCTACTAATAAGGTCTTCCCAGGTGGTGCTAGAGGTAAAGAACCTACTAGTCAGTGCAGGAGAAGCAAGAGACCTGGGTTTGATCCCTAAGTCGGGAAGATCCCCTGGAGGAAGGCATGGCAACCTGCTCCAGGCTTCTTGCCTGGAGAGTCCCATGGACAGAGGAGCCTGGTGGGCTGCGGTCCACAGGATTGCAAATAATTGGACGTGACCGAAGTGACTTGTGACATGACTTAGCGCACACACATGCACACATGTTACTGTACTACAACTTATCTGCTAAATCTGAATTTTCATTTTGCTATAACACACTATATATATATGATACAATATTGAAAGTAAGATATTGTGAAGTGATAAAAAACACTGAAGGAATGTATTAAAACTATTTTTCAAATATATGTGCATATGTATATATGAAGAGAGAGAGATGCAAAGATAGAGAGAGCCATACTTGATTGCTTTAATTCTGAACTCCCAGTGTCTGGCACACAGTAAGCACTGAAAAAATAGTTGTTGAATGAAAGAACAAAGAAAGAAGGAAAAAAAGAATGAGCACTAGTTATAACTAGTTATTTTAAAGAGCTATTTCAATTTGCTTATTTATAACTGAGATCAGAGTGTTGCTTGCCCTCTAGTGGTCTGTTTTAATGCATTAAGAAAATAAAACTAACTTGGCCTTTAAAGATAAACATTTACTTGATAATATAAAATATTTATAGATGGATAGTAAGATCATTTTAATTTTTAATAAGTATATGTCTAATAAATTGCCTTTTGATTTTTAAAATGTTTTTCAGTGAAACATGTCAGGGAGAATTTGGGAAACCCAAAGAAAAGACTTTTCCATTTAGAAAGTTGCAGATATTTTATGTGAGAGGTTGACATCTTAAACCTGATACTATTATATTTTAGCTATTTTCCCAAAATTTGTTGTGCCTCAAAAAATATAGATGGAATTCAAATTGTGTTTCTTGTCTTGCAAGAATCAAGTATTGCCCAGGTGGAAAACAAAATCTAGCCGAGTATTGTAATTATAGACGTGAAATGCAAACACACTCTTCTTGTGGAATATTTTGATACAGACAGTTAGGAAACTACTGGCAATTTAGACACAAGTGTGGCTAATTAATATTTACTTAGTTTTTAAAATGTTATTTCCATTGTTCATGTTTGGTTACTGTTACACAAATAACTACTTGGATAAAAATGGCCTTCTATTCTAACATCAAGTATAATTAATGAGAATAAAATTAAATGAAAATTCATAAAAACTTATGAAGAATATTTTTCTCAACAGTTCTCTAATTGTCTAATAATTGTCTTTAGTCTACATGATTGCAGTTATTTTTAATTGAATTAATAACAAGGTATATACATTTTTAGTGAGCAGCAATGTTTGAATCAGTTGTTTAAAAGAGAATGTCAGTCCAGATTTTCATTAAACCTCTTTCTTCTCTTTGCTTCAGTTTATAGCTTATATAATGGAAATAAAGATGGATTTTTTTCTAGCTACAAGGCAGGACCTGGAAATTAGGGTGAAGGCTAATGTCTCCAAAAAGCATAGAATTATCTACTAAGAGTCTGTATGAAATCAATCCATGAATAAGGAAGCTTAAAATAAAACTTTAATAAATATTGGATTATATTTCTTTGACTGCCATCAGATACAGCAAAATAATTACACTGAAAATTGTGGGCAGGTATTTTTATGGTTACTAAAAAAAGTTTAAAAAAAATTTATTCTGGACTTCCAAAATTTTTAACTGATATAGTAACACAAGTCAGGAGTATACTTCATTAAATGTTATTAAACATATTTTAGTGTACCATATGCTATGTTGAAGCTTTTACTTGATTGAAAATTATGTTTTCACATTCTCAATTCTCTAGGATTTACCTGAACTCACTTTTGAAGTTTAGAATTATAGTAAGAAATTTTGAATTCAACACATTTCAAAAATTTAAAGATTTACTGTTCATTTCTTTACTCTGGAATGTTCATGTCCTGAGATCTTATTGTTTATAGAAGGAAAAACCATTTCATCTTTAAATAAATTTTTTGATACTGTGTTTAATAAAAGCTGTTTACTGTAGGACTTTACAGATTATTATTAGCACAGTAATATTAAGTAATGTGCATTATTAAACTCCAAGATGGATCATACAGCTCTGTTCAGGTATGAGGAACCCCTTTTAAAGACATTTTGGGCCTCAAGAAATGCTTACCTGATGCACCCTCTTTGGAGACAAACAAAACTTAAGTAGGGCATTAAAGAAAGAGCAGTAAAGATGGACAGAAAAAGAAACATTAAGTGAAATGAGAAACATCAGTGAGTGACAGCAAGAATGAAAACATAATTTGCAAGTATATTTTATTAGTTCACTCTGACTGGACAAGAAGATTCTTATTAGCAAATACTGTTCATTGAATCTGGGCCGCTAACAGGGCCTGGACTGCCCAGGTCTTGATGCCAGCTTAAGGGATTTGGGCTTTATCACATTGTGTACAGGAAGATGTTAAAAGTTTTAATGAGGAAATTGATAATAGTAATGGTGTGTGCATGTATGCTCAGCTGCTCAGCCCACTAGGCTCCTCTCTCCATGGGATTCTCCAGGCAAGAATACTGGAGTTGGTGATGGACAGGGAAGCCTGGTGTGCTGCAATCCATGGGGCTGCAAAGAGTCAGACACGACTGAGCAAATGAACTGAATTGAACTAACTCCAGGGAATCTTCCCAACCCAGGGATAAAACCCAAGTCTCCTGCATTGGCAGGCAGATTCTTTATCCCCGTGCCACCTGGGAAGCCCCTATAATAACAGTAGACATCATCTATTGAACAGTTGTCTTAGGAACTTTTCTAATTGCTTTACTTGTATTAACGCATCTGTTTCTCCCAACAACCTTAAGTAGTAGGTAGGAAATAAGGCAACAAAGTATCAGGCAACTTTTACAAGATTAGTAAAAGTGTGAAAGCTGAAGCTGGCATGCATGCATTCCCAAGCAGTGTGCTTTCAGAATCTTTGCCTTTAAACTCTATTCCATGTGTAAATATGTACATTTACACTGTATAAGGAGTGTAAAGCACTGTATAAGGAGATAAACAGAAATCATATGTAGGATAGATCCAAGTGGAAGTAGACTGACAGAAAAATTCTTTGGTCAAGAGGTTCTTGCAGTAAACCAAGTGAAAGATCCTAGTATTTTTCACTAATGTGATAAGGAATGAGCGCGTGTATGCTAAGTTGCTTCAGTCATGGTACTGGGAATGAAAAAGGAGTGAACTTTAGAGATTCTAAGAAGAAATCATTAATGCTGAACATTTTGACTTAATTGATGGCTTCACATTGATCCAGGGAAATAGAGGAGTTCCCTATATCAGTTATAGCTGACTGTGGCCTTTTGAGTAAAACAGGAATTCATGCAGCAGAAATCGTCATAGGGGAAAACGATGCATCTGAATTTTAAAGCTCTTTAGTTGGAGATGATGTCAGCGAACTAGAATCATGTGACTGTATATCAGGAGGGAGAAATGGCTCTACACAGAGAACTGGAGTCATCAGCACCATTTTGAAGAGTGAGATCAGGAGGAGGTATGAGGATTTTTTTAAGGCCAAGTATGAGATAAGAGCTGAGTTTAAGAAAAGGGGGTCTTGAGATCTACTCAGTGCGACAAGTCTGTGGAAGAAGAAAAATCAGAGAAAGAAACTAAGAATTGTAGTAAACAATGGTTAACATCACTAAAAAGACAAAGCGATGACTTCCACCGTTGTTAAGGAGGACAGAGAGAGAGAGAGAAAGAGAGAGAGCTGCAATGAGGGAGGAAGGATTATAGGGTTAAGCTGTTTCATTGATTGGTCTGTTGGGCTATCGTTAGAAAGAACTTAGTCACTCCAGAGTTACCAGCTGTCAGTTACCTATCCTAATTATCTAATGGTGTATCATTAGCTCATTTTCTTCAGTCATTTTAAACAGATCATCACTTTCCTTCTGTCAGTTAATTTACTCAGTATGATATTATATTAGAGAAGAAAATGTGTTCTATCTTTTTGCTATATTTGGTAGTCTCAAATTCATGAGAGTGAAGACGTTGAAAACTGAAAAATGCAGCACATTTGTTGGATTCTTACATCTCCACTGAATTCCTAACCTGTACCTCAAAATAAAACTGGTTAGAATGCAATTTCTAGTCATTTGGTTATATGTATGTGTTGTGTACTGTTTTCCAGTCACTAAGTTGTGTCCAACTCTTTTGCAACCACATGAACTGTAGCCCTCAAGACTTCTCTGCCCGTGGGATTTCCCAGGCAGGCATACCGGAGTGGGTTGCCATTTCCTTCTCCAGGGGATCTTCCTGACTCAGGGATGAAACCTGCATCTCCTGCATTGCAAGTGGATTCTTTACCACTGAGCCACCGTGTGTTGTGTATACACCTATGTGAATAGACCATTTATTGTTTATGTCTCTCATACGTTGCTTGGATTTTATTTAGTAGACACATTGAATACTTGTACTCAAAATCCAAGAATGAAGGCATTAGAGGTGGCTCAGCTGGTAAAGAATCCAGTTGCCAATGCAAGAAACGCAAGAGACCGCAGGTTTGATCTCTGGGTTGGAAAGATCCCTGGAGAAGGAAATGGCAACCCGCTTCAGTATTTTTGCTTGGAAAATTCCATGAACAGAGGAGCCTGGTGGGCTACAGTCCATGAGGTCCCAAATAGTGGGACATGACCGAGCATGCATGAACACGTTGAATACTTGTACCCAGAATCCAAAAATGAAGATATTAGAATATAATAATAATGGGAGAAGTTGAGATGTATCCTGGATATTATCACTACTATATATGTAAGCAATAATTTTACTTTATTTCATTCTTATTATTGATACAGTGCAAACATTTAAAAAAACAAGTTGATAATGTGGTTTCTGATTAATTTTTCCTAGATTTACCATCTGGGTAAGTCAACTACATAGTCGTTTTGCTAGGTCTTCTTTCCAATTAGCCTTTACTCAACATGCTGGATTTTTCTTTTTTAAAGGAAAGTAACACGTAATATTTTATTACATCAAAGACCACTCAAAATAGCAACTTTAAAATGTGTGAATGACAGGTTAAGTTACTACTGAGGATTATGGTTAACATCATTATCACCTAGAGGCAAAAAGCATCATGCAATGTTGGTGGTTTGGTGACATATTTTGGATGGAATGTGCTATACTCTTGGGCATTAGAAAATGTAGTAATTTATGATAGTTACTGAATCTGAGGCAGATAAAAGCAACAACTAAGGACAAATACGTTCATGGCAGTATTGCTCTGAACTTACTGCTCTAGAGTTGAGTATTCTGCAACTAGCTAATGATTTTGCTTCTAAATTATTTTTGATTATTTTTAGATAACAGAATGTTTTCTACTCTGTCTACATTTCTTGGGAAGACCATAAAATTAATTTAGCCAATTTTTAAGATTAAGATGAATTTATAATGAAAATAAAAATTAGATGAGTGAAGTTGAATAAATGAAGCACAATTTTCATCCTCTTCTTTTCGCCAGATATTAAGAGAAGGGATCCAGGTCAGCACATATCCTAGTCTTCTGGTAGTACTCTGAAGAAAAAAGCACTTTAGAGTGACTCTTCAGCCTTGAAATGAGTTCAGTCTTGTGTTCTTTGAATCTGTTTTTAGCCTTCCTCAGAGACAGAGATAAAATCAAAGTTGTGACCTTAACGCTTCCTCTTTTCCGAAGACTTCTTACACTTCTTACACTTTTCTCACTTTTTACAGGAACTATGGCATTGCTTTTTCAACATTCCCTATATTTCAAATAGAGGAGCAGCAGTTTTGCCATTAGATACAAGATCATATAGACACATATCTTTTTCCTCAGGAGTATAGTAAGTAATAAATTCGCTTGGATATCATGAAAGTTTCTAGAACACAAACACAAAGTGTTCCCATAACATAAATTTGACATGTGTTGAGGAAGAACTTTTCATAATAATGATCAAACCAATTTGCTTTACTTGCTTATAATATTATGTCACCCAGTGACAGAACAAAAAAAGTGTTTATAGGATATACTGCATAATTAGGAAGTAAATTCCTAAGATATATGGCTAATACAGCAGGATTTGAATAGCACCGATTCTAAAGCTGAATCATGGTCTTTGATGAGAGTGAGCTGAAACAATGCAGGCTTTGAGAGCCTTGCAAAATCTCAATTAAGTTGCTGAAATGTTTCCACAGTTTATTTTTCTAGGATCTTTTCCATGACTGCTTGCTCATAAAGACCTGGTTGTGAAAGGAAATTGGGCAGGAACTCTTGAATTGGCCTCTTGTTTGCCTAGTTCTATTGACCTGTACCAGGGTGGTAACACTTTGGGGGCCTTAAGTTGTTCATTTGCTACTGTTCTTAATCGATAAATTACAATAAGTTGTTCTTTGTTAATGAATAATTAAAATCAAGTTCTAATAATGGACCTACTGAAGCAGGGGAGCAAAATTCTGAAATTGAGAAGTGAATATTTGTTGATTTTTCTCTGTGAGTCCCTGCTCTATTTAGCATAGTTATTTTCATTTTTTTTTAAAGAGACTATCAGGAATATTTGAATAAAAAGCTAAGACTCTGAGCTCTATACTGTTGAGTTTGAATAATTCATAAATAATAAAAAAATCTTTTATTGAAAGTAATTGTGAAAAATTGAAAATTAAATAATATCATAAGAAAAGATCATCAAAATTATAAAATAGACCCCCAAACTTAAACTGAAATATATGACATCATGAAGCAAAGATATTAGTCAATGACTCACGTAAGTGAGGGTATTGCACATATATATGCATATATAATATCTTTGCAAAATACATTTTTTAAAATTTTGGCACAAAAGTTAACTTTTCACTCACTGTTCTATTATGTCAGCATCTCTTTTGAAACCACAGCTTGATTTTGTTACTGTGTATGTAGACTTGAATTAATGTGTGTTTTTCTCACATTAAAAACTTTTTTCTACTCATCTTCAAATAATAGATGAAATCAATAATGAAATACTCCTAAATTATTCAGTACTCTGGTCATGATTATGATTCATGTTAGTTTTTTTTTTTTTCTTTTGAAGGTACTATTAAAGAAGTTAGGTCCACAAAGATGTGATTCATGTAACATGTGTATACATCCTTTATATATATTTGCCACAGACATGGGGTCAGGAGGAAGTGAGAGGTGCCCAAAACGAACAACTGGGGATTTAAAGACAGAAGGTTAAAGAAATGCTTAAAGTTTTCAATTTATTTTGTGCTATATTTAGGACTGAATAGTGGGGGAATTTGCTCAGAGAGGAATTGTGTTTGCAGTAAGAAAGGGGAAGAAGCCCTAGTGTAGAAAGGCACAATATAGACCCTGCTGCTGCTGCTGCTGAGTAGCTTCAGTCGTGTCCGACTCTGTGCGACCCCACAGACGGCAGCCCACTAGGCTCCGATGTCCCTGGGATTCTCCAGGCAAGAACACTGGAGTGGGTTGCCATTTCCTTCTCCAAATATAGACCCTAGTGTAGAAGAAAGAATGGTGAATCTTTTCCAGGATCTGAGAACTGGGGAGTGGCTTCTTATATTATCATACACTGAATGTTTATTATTTTATAGAAAATTTCAGTGGGATTTCAAGAAGTCTTGGCTTTACCGTTAATCTTGTGAATGGATTTAAGATAAAATTATATATTATAAAACCTGTAGGAAATAAAATTTCAGGATTCTTAGTGATATTAGATAGCGGTGATTGATTAATGACATTAATTTGAAGTTCCTGTTAGGTTGATATGAAGTAGGTTGATATAAAGTGATAATTAGGGGCTGAGGTGAAAGAGAAGAAAATGCCATAGGTTTGAAATTAAAATTTCTTTGTTATGTTAAGGATACTAGTGAAAATTTTCTGCTGAATATAAGCAAAATGAAATCGGATACGATGGAAGCAGTGTTCAGCGTCAAACTATAATAAAGAATTTAGAGGAGTAGGGGCTGCTGCTGCTGCTTAGACGCTTCAGTCATATCCGACTCTGCGACCCCATAGACAGCAGCCCACAGGCTCCTCTGCCCCTGGGATTCTCCAGGCAGGAATACTGGAGTGAGTTGCCATTTCCTTCTCCAGGGGGCATGCTATTTTATGCTTTTTAAAAGAGCCAGCTAGGTGGTTTTGCATATTCTTCAAGTAAAAAGAGCAGAAATAAAATAAAAACATGTAAATAATATGGTTTCTTTTCTTTTAGTGCTTCTTAATACATTTTCTGAAGTTTTTATTTCATTTCACTTCTGTTTTTCAGTTACTTTCAGAAGGTTTGTGTCCTGATGGCAGCCAACCAATATTAGAAAAATAAACTGAATTTATTGCATTGAGAGAAGAGTTAAGTGACTCTAACAGACAATACATTATAATGAAAATCTAAATGAATGCCAACCTATTAATGTTCAGAAAGAGAAAAGTTAGATGTATTATCCAATAATTACAGATTTGAAGATAATGGAAGACATATGACTTAAACTTTTTTTCCACAATAGGAAGTTAAGATGTGGAATACATTTGGGGAATATTAATAAAGGTCAAAAGAATTTTTTATGAAGAAAGAATGTAAAACCAGTTAGAATCCAGCAAAACATCACTTGAAAAACCAGGAATAGGAGATATGTGGAGTCTTGGCAAGCTGGCGGTTTTAATGATTTGGTAATATTTTATAACTCTATAATATATAAAATAATCTGGGCTGAAATTTATGCTTTACCCTAAAAGAAAGTTATGGAGGGATGATTTTATTAAGCATTTAATATAATAAAAATAGCTACTTTCATTGTTAATAATGGTAAAAATAGTGGTGCCTGTATACTGAGGGTTGTTCACAGGCAGTCAAGACTGTGGTGAACTTTAGGGGCTGTCATGTAATTATGTCATATAACTGTTTGCAATTATGCATAAGTCAAAAACATTTTTATGTGAAAATTATTTTTGTTGCATGTCTAACAGAGTTTCTGATCCCAAGTTTTTACTAGGTGATCAGGGTTGAATCAACTCCGCTGTAATATAACAACAAACCAAACTAGGAAATATTACATCTGTCAGTAGAAGATCAAGCGTAAATGCTCATTAACTTGTGTCAAAATTAGTGATGAAGTCTGAATACACCACCATGGTAAGAATTTGAAAATATGATTATACTTCAGCCTAATGAACCACAGTTTTTGAATTAAAAAAAAAAAGACCAGTTCTTAGGAACCCTAATTTGTCAACAGAAGAGTAGGATTCATTTGTAGTTTTTTTTTTTCTTGACTTTTTTTTTTTAACTGAAGGAAATAGATTTCTTATTTCCTCTTACTGTAACATTTATCTATGGCTGAATCACCACAGGCTTCCAATCAAGAAATAAACATTTCAACATTTCCAACATAAGAGGAAAGGAGCTTTGTTAAACATACATATATTTCAAAAACTGTTTTATGTGGAAGAGGTCATTCATCACTGTGAGAATATTTTCAAAGGTGGTATCAGATGTGAAATTCAAAACTGCCTCAAAGCTGAATCCTGAAAAGGGAATTGTAATAGACAAAAGAGTCCTTGGTTTTAATCATGTTCCTAGGATTCTGATTTTCCTTTTTAATATTTGTACAAGTTATAGGTCGGTGTTTTAGAAGCTATTGCTCCGCAAAATTATTGTATTTCAGATATATATGTATGTATTAACAAGAGTCAAAGAAGTTATTAATTTAATAACAGTGAGATTTCTACAGTCTTTAGTATGTATTGATATTAATATTTGATTAGCTGGAAATAACCGTTCAGCTATGAAAGAGTTCATTAAGATAACCAGTAACAAAAAGTATGTTGCAATTGGGGATAGTTAGACTTCTTAGAAAGCAAACTCCTTTCGACTTGTCTAATATAGTAAAATTATATGTAAACACTGTATTTATAGAATGGTTGCTGCCAATAAAAGCCCTATATAATGATCTGGTTCTAACAATTCTGAACCAATGAAATTTGCCTCAAGCTAGTTCTTTTAACGGACACAGGCACATATAGAATAGAGGACTAGCTACATATATATCTTTAAGAAGTAAAATCTAATTGTACTGTCATCTGTTTCAGTATTTCAAACACAAAGCACTTTCCGAGAACTAAACTAAGTAGGTTAATTTGTCCCTCTGTGTCAAGCAGAATTAAAATCACATCTCTTTTAATGTCCATGAATAAGGTGTTTTATCTCTAACACAAATTACCCAAATTCTACAAGTATTTATTAACACATAGGAAACACCATTCTCCTGGGAATTTATTTGCTAATAGTCATTCAGTTCTATTTGTAATAGCTATTAATATTAAAGGGATTCCCTGGTGGCTCAGAGGTTAAAGCGTCTGCCTGGAATGCGGGAGAACCGGTTCGATCCCTAGGTTGGGAAGACCCCCTGGAGAAGGAAATGGCACCCCACTCCAGTACTCTTGCTTGGAGAATCCCATGGAGGGAGGAGCCTGGTAGGCTACAGTCCATGGGGTCCCAAAGAGTTGGACACGACTGAGCGACTTCACTTTCTCTTTCACTTTCATTAATATTAAAAAGCTGGAAATTTTATGTTTGCATGTTGTAGCACTTAGCTTACCCAAGGAAAAGAATATACCATACTTGTATGTAAACCCATTCAAGGTGATATCAGTGGGACTGAATTTTCTGTCCTTAAATAACCAGTACGTGAAAATTACTCTCTAGTATTTCAAAGAAGAAAGTGCTAAATACTATTCTGCCTGACTGCATTAATTTCCTATTCATTTCATTAAAGGGAAAGTTTTGCTGGGGCTTATAAATTACATGTTCCTAGCAGACTAATAGCTTGAGGAAAAACATGTAATGGCTCTCCTTAATCAAAATAAGAGCAACTTATTGTTTATCCAGCTGAGGAACCTAGGATCAAAGGTACTCATTTTATTATTTCTATGGCAAATCAAAAGTAATCCACAGAAACATGAACCAAGGAAACAAGTGTAGAAAATTAGGAAAAAACACTAATATGGCTATGAAAGACATAGTTTCTTGGGAACTCAACTATTCATTAACCAACTTATTTATTTAGGACTTGCTGTGAGCTAGTTGTTGGCCTATAAGTACTAAGGGCTATCATAGTGAGCAAGACATTTATTGTCCCTGTCTTTATGAAATGTATTGTCTGGGAGGACACTGAATGGATAGGAAGAGGATTGTAGAGGCTCTTGACTCCTTTGAAACTGGAGAGCCTCTCAATAATATTCCGTGTGGCATAACAAAGTGCTAAGAATGAAACCATAATGGAAATTAGATTTATTTTCTATTAAAAAGAAAATATTACTGCACTTCTGTGAACTAGGAGTTAAGGGATTAGTTGCTCCGAAAGCAAACTAAACCTCCAAATTTTAGATCATTTATATTGTCTCCAGGTCAGCTGGCTTCACAGACTAAACTCTAAAGTGCTCCAGATACTAATGAGTCAGACACTAAAGGTGTATTAAGTATTCGAAAGATGGAGGGATTCATCCTCATGTGCATTCTGTTTTCTGACATCCAGGGCTGCACTTAATGGCCTAGGAGGTAGCCAGTTAACCTTTCTGAAACACAGCCCTGTCTGGTCATGTTAATCACAGTGAACGACTGTCCTTTCAATCCTGCTTTTTCCTCCCCAGTGTCTTCAGCTTCCATATGTGCACACAAATCCCAGCTTCTAACTGGACATCACTGTAAACTCACTCTAATGGCTTAGGCAAATTTGTCTATGAGTGAGGACACAGAGTGTGTGGAATTTGTTTAGTCTCTTTACACTTAAAGGAGTTTAGGCTTCCTGTGATTGACTGCTGCACCCCTCTCTCCATCTCTCCACCTTTCCACTCCTCTGGCTCAGATCAATGTCGGTAGTTAAATGAATCTGTTGTATGAATGCATCTGTTGACCTGGCCTTCCTCATTGATTGCATAAACTAGTGCACAGGAGTGAGGTTTCTAGGGAAGAGAACTGGCCTGCCGTCTGCCCTTGCCACCACTCCCTGAGATCATGGGGGTTTCCCACAGAGGTTACTCGTGCAGAAGTAGGACCTGGGAACACTCGATTAACCACAAGGAAGCTGAAAGCCACATCCAGCCTTTATCCATAACCTGTGAGATTCATTTATTAATATAAAGGGAAGACAGCAGTCAAGGGGTTTGTTGGCCTTCAAAACATTCCTGTAAGGGACACTGACCAGATCCTCAGTTGCCTAATGGTATCAAGCTGACTTTTTAATCTCCATCCATTATATCCAGATAAGACGGTTGAATGGGATCACTGATTCAATGGACATGAATTTGGGCAAACTCTGGGAGATGATGAGGGACAGGGAGACCTGGCATGCTACAGTCCATGAGATTGCAGAGTTGGACACGACTTGGCGACTGTACAGCAATAAATTATATCCAGAATATACCTTCCACCTTGAACTCTGAGACTCACTGGAATTGTGTTTTTTAAAAGTTGAGATATGCAGATGACACCATCCTTATGGCAGAAAATGAAGAACTAAAGAGCCTCTTGAAATTGAAAGAGGAGAGTGAAAAAGTTGGCTTAAAGCTCAACATTCAGAAAACTAAGATCATGACATCCAGTCCCATCACTTCATGGCACATAGATGGAGAAACTGGAAACAGTGGCTGACTTTATTTTTGGGGGCTCCAAAATCACTGTGGATGGTGATTGCAGCCATGAAATTAAAAGACACTTACTCCTTGGAAGGAAAGTTATGACCAACCTAGATAGCATATTAAAAAGCAGAGACATTACTTTGCCAGCAAAGGTCCACCTAGTCAAGGCTATGGTTTTTCCAGTGGTCATGTATGGATGTGAGAGTTGGACTGTGAAGAAAGCTGAGTGCTGAAGAATTGATGGTTTTGAACTATGGTGCTAGAGAAGACTCTTGAGAGTCCCTTAGACTGCAAGGAGATCCAACCAGTCCATCCTAAAGGAGATCAGTTCTGGGTGTTCATTGGAAGAACTGATGTTGAAGCTGAAACTCCAATACTTTGGCCACCTGATGCGAAGAGCTGACTCATTGGAAAAGCCCCTGATGCTGGGAAAGATTGAGGGCAGGAGGAGAAGGGGATGACAGAGGATGAGGTGGTTGTATGGCATCACCAACTCAATGGACATGGGTTTGGGTGGACTCTGGGAGTTGGTGATGGACAGGGAGGCCTGGTGTGCTGTGGTTCATGGGGTCGCAAAGAGTCAGACACGACTGAGTTACTGAACTGAACTGAACCAAAAAGTTGAAAATAACATAATGAATGGGATTTCACCTAGAATAAGAAGTATGTTTTGAAACTATGTTTGAAAATATTTTCCTCACTTAAGCTGATTTCACCTCATCTTTGATAAATTTATTTCTTCCTCTGTTTCCATCAGGAGAAAGAGATTTTGTTAGCAAAGCACTCTACCAATAAAGAATGCTGTAAACTTGCATTTTTCCTTCTCTAAGCATAGAGAAGTGCTTATTTTTATTTGGAAAAAAAAAAAAAACAGATTTATGTCAGTAAAAGAAAGATATCAGCAATTAAAGTAGCATTTTTCTGTGTCTTGCCTTACCTGAGTTTTCATGAAGTTTTACATTTCACTTCATATAAATAAACTCCAAAATAAAGTATTTAAATGTAAAATCTGAACTTGGTAATAATAATGCGTGATCCCCCAAAAAGATATATTTCCCAATCAGAAAATATTGTGGAAGAAATAAAGCATTGTAACAGAGGGATTTTCCACAGATTTTTTTTATATTGCAAATATGTAAAGACTGGCTCAAAGTTTGAGCTACAACCAACCTTTGGAGAAAAAAAATCCTACAATAAATGATAGTATTAGCTCACACCTGTATACACATTTAAATTTTTAGAGCATTGTGACAAATAGCATCTCATTTGATAGCTTTAGAGAAGACAGAATGCTTTTCTTCTTATGTAATGCTTGTCAAGAGTCAGCAGAAACAGTGTTTTAAATGCAGCTACTCTTGTCTTGGTGGGCTATAGTCCATGGGATCACAAAGAGTTGGACACAACTGACTGGACACATGCACCCACTCTTGTCCTTATGACTCCCTGAATGATCTTTCTTTCTGCCAAAATAACTACTGTAATATATTTCTGATTTGAGGTTAGAAAATAAAAAATTCAGAGATTATAATAAATAGTAGGAAAAAATGTACATAGTCCTCAGTAAAACAGTTGAAAGAAATAATTATTTAAAATATTCTGATCTAATTCTACAACATTCAGAGAATAATAATAAACAATAAATGCCATTTCTTAGTTCTTTACTGAGTTTCAGCATCCATGATAGGTACTTCTTGAATCAACAGTCTGATGTTTGAAAAGCCTGAAAGGTATATATTATCATTCCCATTTTACAGGGAAGAAAATAGTCTAGCTAAATAATTTGCTGTTGTCCAGTTGCTAAGTCATGTCCAGCTCTTTGGGACCCCATGGACTGCAGCACGCCAGGCTCCTCTGTCCTTCACTATCTCCTGGAGTTTGCTCAAACTCATGTCCATTGAGTCAGTGATGTCACCCAACCATCTCATCCTCTGTTGCCCCCTTCCCCTGCTCTCAATCTTTCCCAGCATAAGGATCTTTTCCAATGAGTTGGCTCTTCACATCAGGTGGCCAAACTATTGGAGCTTCAGCTTCAGCATCAGTCCTTCCAATGAATATTCAGGGTTGATTTTCTGTAGGATTGACTAGTTTGATCTCCTTGCTATCCAAGGAATACCAAGAGTCTTCTCCAGTACCACAGTTTGAAAGCATCAGTTCTTCTGTGCTTAGCTTTCTTTATGGTTAAATGGTAGTGGAACAATTAAAACCCAGGTCTATGAAATTTGAAAGGTTGTTGGTTTAGCATTATTCCATGTTTATGATTTATCTGATCACTGAATAGAATATTATGTAGCTACTTCAAAATGTATCATAAAATTACATGGGATTATCTGAAAATGCTTATGAGGGAGTATATAAAAATGTATGTCACAATTAAATACATATCTTTAGAAGGACTAGGGCAAAACATGTAAGATGAAAGTAGTTTCTATATTATGATTTTTTTCCTTTGGTACACTTTCTAAAATTTCCTTAATATTGTTATAATTATATTATTCATAGGTTTTAGTCTTTAAATAATAAGTGAATCAAATGGTTGAGGGATTAATGAGTGTGTGGAGAATATTAACTATTATTTGTGTCACCTGTGTGCCTTTTGTACCTTGAGTTTACATTTACTGCATTAAGCCTTACAATTTGTTTACACCCGTAGGAAACCATTAGTGATTTCCACATGAGTGTAGCCTCCAGGATCCAGCATGGCCCAGAGTGTTCATTAAATACACCCCAGATGAATGATTGTTGAGTAAACAAGGGTTTTTCTTAAAGCTCATTAATAATACAAAGTTAGTGGAATAAGCATAGAATTAATGAATATAATCTCTCATAAATGCCTTATATTACATATGTCAATATGGGTTTATATTTCAAAATAAGTATAAATATATATTTCTTGTTGTACTTGTTCTCAATACTGTTGTCATTTAGTGCCCAATATTTATATCATTTGCTCAAATTAAGGTTTTCCTATATATGAATAAAGTCTCTATTTTAAACCTGTGCTGTGTTGTGATTAGTCGTTCAGTCGTGTCTGACTCTTTGTGACCCCATGGACTGTAGCCCACCAGGCTCCTCTGTCAATGGAGATTCTGCAGACAAGACTACTGGAGTGGGTTGCAGTGCCCTCCTCCAGAAGATCTGCCCAACCCAAGGATCAAACCCACGTGTCCCAGGTGGACTTTTTTTTTTTTTAATTTTTAATTGGAAGCTAATTAATTGTAGTGGTTCTTGCCATACATTGACATGAATCAGCCATGGGTGTACATGTGTTCTCCATCCTGAACCCCCCTCCCACCACCCTCCCCATTCCGTCAATCAGGGTCATCCCAGTGCACCAGCCCTGAGCACCCAGTCTCACCCATTGAACCTGGACTGGTGATCTATTTCACATATGATAATATATATGACCAACCTAGATAGCATATTAAAAAGCAGAGACATTACAAAGGTCTGTCTAGTCAAGGCTGTGGTTTTTCCAGTGGTCATGTATGGATGTGAGAGTTGGACTATAAAGAAAGCTGAGCGCTGAAGAATTGATGCTTTTGAACTATGGTGTTGGAGAAGACTCTTGAGAGTCCCTTGGACTGCAAGGAGATCCAACTAGTCCATCCTAAAGGAGATCAGTCCTGGGTGTTCATTGGAAGGACTGATGCTAAAGCTGAAACTCCAATATTTTGGCCACTTCATGTGAAGAGTTGACTCATTGGAAAAGACCCTGATGCTGGGAGGGATTGGGGGCAGGAGGAGAAGGGGACGACAGAGAATGAGATGGCTGGATGGCATCACCAACTCGATGCACATGAGTTTGGGTAAACTCCAGGAATTAGTGATGGACAGAGAGGCCTGGCGTGCTGCAATTCATGGGGTTGCAAAGAGTCGCACATGACTGAGTGACTGAACTGAACTGAACTGAACTGAATATATATGTTTCAATAGTATATGTTTCAAATCATATGTTTCAATGGTATATGTTTCATATTCATATATGTTTCAAATCATCCCACTCTCACCTCCTCCCACAGAGTCCAAAAGTCTGTTCTTTACATCTGTGTCTCTTTTGCTTTCTCCCATATAGGGTCATCATTACCATCTTTCTAAATTTCATATATATACATTAATATACTGTATGAGTGTTTTTCTTTCTGACTTACTTCACTCTGTGTAATAGGCTTCAGTTTCATCCACCTCATTAGAACTGATTTAAATGCATTCTTTTTAATAGCTGAGTAATAATACTCCATTGTGTATATGTACCACAGCTTTCTTATCCATTTGTCTGCTGATGGATATTTAGGTTGCTTCCATGTCCTAACTATTGTAAACAGTGCTGCAGTGAAGATTGGGCTACACATGTCTCTTTCAGTTCTGGTTTCATCAGTGTGTATGGACAGCAGTGGGATTGCTGGGTCATATGGGAGTTCTATTTCTAGTTTTTTAAGGAATCTCCACATTGTTCTCCATAGTGGCTGTACTAGTTTGCATTCCCACCAACAGCGTAAGAGGATTCCCTTTTCTCTGCACCCTCTCCAACATTTATTGTTTGTAGATTTTTGATAGCAGCCATTCTGACCAGCATGAGATGGTACCTCATTGTGCTTTTAATTTGCATTTCTCTGATAATGAATGATATTGAGCATCTTTTCATGTGTTTGTTAGCCATCTGTATGTCTTCTTTGTAGAAATGTCTGTTTAGTTCTTTGGCCCATTTTTTTGATTGGGTCGTTTATTTTTCTGAAATTGAACTGCAAGAGCTGCTTGTATATTTTTGAGATTAATTCTTTGTCCATTGCTTTGTTTGCTATTATTTTCTCCCATTCTGAAGGCTGTCTTTTCACCTTGCTTCTAGTTTCCTTTGTTGTGCAAAAGCTTTTAAGTTTATTTAGGTCCCATTTGTTTATTTTTGCTTTTATTTCCATTACTCTGGGAGGTGAGTCATAGAGGATCCTGCTGTGATTTATGTCAGAGAGTGTTCTCTTCTAGGAGTTAGTTTCTGGTCTTACATTTAGATCTTTAATCCATTTTGAGTTTATTTTTGTGTATGGTATTAGAAAGTATTCTAGTTTCATTCTTTTACAAGTGGTTGACCAGTTTTCCCAGCTCCACTTGTTAAAGAAGATTGTCTTATCTCCATTGTATGTTCTTGCCTTCTTTGTCAAAGATAAGGTGTCCATAGGTGCATGGGTTTATCTCTGGTCTTTCAATTTTGTTCCATGGGTCTATATTTCTGTCTTTGTGCCAGTACCATACTGTCTTAATGACTGTAGCTTTGTATAGTCTGAATTCAGGCAGGTTGCTTCCTCCAATTCCATTCTTCTTTCTCAAGATTGCTTTGGCTATTTGAGGTTTTTATGTTTCCATACAAATTGTGAAATTATTTGTTCTAGTTCTCTGAAAAATACCATTGGTAGCTTGATAGGGATTGCATTAAATCTATAGATTGCTTTGGGTAGTATACTCATTTTCACTAGATTGATTCTTCCAATCCATGAACATGGTATATTTCTCCATCTATTAGTGTCCTCTTTGATTTCTTTCATCAGTGTTGTATAGTTTTCTATATATAGATCTTTTGTTTCTTTAGGTAGATTTATTCCTAAGTATTTTATTCTTTTCATTGCAATGGTGAATGGAATTGTTTTCTTAATTTCTCTTTCTGTTTTCTCATTTTTAGTGTATAGGAATGCAAGGGATTACTGTGTGTTAATTTTATATCCTGCAACTTTACTATATTCATTGATTGGCTCCAGTAATTTTCTGGTGGTGTCTTTAGGGTTTTCTATGTAGAGGATCATGTCATCTGCAAACAGTGAGAGTTTTACTTCTTCTTTTCCAATCTGGATTCCTTGTATTTCTTTTTCTTCTCTGATTGCTGTGGCCAAAACTTCCAAAGCTATGTTGAATAGTAATGGAGAGTGGGTACCCTTGTCTTGTTCCCAACTTTAGGGGAAATGCTTTCAATTTTTTTACCATTGAGGAGAATGTTTCCTGTGGTTTTATCACATATGGCTTTTATTGTGTTGAGGTATGTTCCATCTATGCCTGCTTTCTGGAGGGATTTTATCATAAATGGATGCCGAATTTTGTCAAAGACTTTATCTGCATCTATTGAGATAATCATATGGTTTTTGTCTTCCAATTTGTTAATATGGTGTACCACATTGATTGATATGCAAATATTGAAGAATCCTTGCATCCCTGGGGTAAAGCCCACTTGGTCATGATGTATGATCTTTTTAATATGTTGTTGGCTTCCATTTGCTAGAATTTTGTTAAGGATTCTTGCATCTATGTTCATCAGTGATATTGGCCTGTAGTCTTCCTTTCTTGTGGCTTCTTTGTCAGGTTTTGGTATTAGGGTGATGGTGGCCTCATAGAATGAGTTTGAAAGTTTACCTTCCTCTGCAATTTTCTGGAAGAGTTTGATTAGGATAGACGTTAGCTCTTCTCTAAATTTTTGGTAGAATTCAGCTGTGAAACCATCTGGTCCTGGGCTTTTGTTTGTTGGAAGATTTTTGATTACAATTTCGATTTCCATGCTTGTGATGGGTCTGTTAAAATTGTCTGTTTCTTCCTGGTCCAAGTTGTCCATTTTATAGGCATATGGTTGCTGATAGTAGTCTCTTATGATCCTCTGTATTTCTGTGTTTTCTGTTGTGATTTCTCCATTTTCGTTTCTAATTTTGTTGATTTGATTCTTCTCCCTTTTTTTCTTATGAGTCCTGCTAATGGTTTGTCTATTTTACTTATCTTCTCAAATAACCAGCCTTTAGTTTTGTTGATTTTTGCTATGGTCTCTTTTGTTTCTTTTTCATTTATTTCTGCCCTAATTTTTATGATTTCTTCCCTTCTACTAACTCTGGGGTTCTTCATTTCTTTTTCTAGTTGCTTTAGGTGTAAAGTTAGGTTATTTATCTGATTTTTCTCTTATTTTTTGAGGTAAGCTTATATTGCTATGAATCTTCCCCTTATCCCTGCTTTTACTGACTCCCATAGGTTTTGGGGTGTTGTGTTTTCATTTTCATTCATTTCTATGCATATTTTGATTTATTTTTTGATTTCTTCTGTAATTTTTTGGTTATTCAGAAGCATGTGGTTTAGCCTCCATATGTTTGCATTTTTAATAGTTTTATTCCTGTAGTTGACATCTAATCTTACTGCATTGTGATGAGAAAAGATGCTTGAAATGATTTCAATTTTTTTGAATTTACCAAGGCTAGATTTATGGCCCAGGATGTGATCTATCCTGGAGAATGTCCCATGTGCACTTGAAAAAAAGGTGAAATTCATTGTTTGGGGGTGAAATGTTGCAGGTGGATTTTTTTACCAGCTTAGCTACCAGGGAAACCTAGGGTGGGCTAAAAGTGATTCTTTGTTAGCACACTTGAAAATATTTTAGGTTAAAACTTACAAGTGGGCTGAAACTGTGCACTGTATTGTTTCCTAATTAAAGTAAAAAACAACCTATAATTATTTCTGGTTCTGTATTCTTAAATATTTAACATACCACAGTATCAGATGTGTATAGTTCAAAATGCAGTCAGTACTTTCAACTTCTTATCAGATACTATTATACCTTTTTCTGGGACTTCCCTGGTGGCTTAGACTGTAAAGCATCTGTCTACAGTGCCGGAGACCTGGGTTCAATCCCTGGGTCGAGAAGATCCCCTGGAGAAGGAAATGGCAATCCACGCCAGTACTATTGCTTGGAAAATCCCATGGACAGAGGAGCCTGGTAGGCTACAGACCATGGGGTCACAAAGAGTTGGACACAACTAAGCGACTTCACTTTCACTTTCATACCTTTTCTTGGTCCATCTGGGTCATTCACTAGTATGAAAGAGAAAAGAGAAAAGCGAATAGACATATTTGGTTAAATCCTAATTTTTGAGGCTCACTAAATGTCTCCTTTGAAAACCAGGAAATGCTAATGCATGGAAGCAGTGTGCAGACAGAGTCAACAAAGGAAACCACTCTGCTAAGTTGATAAATAAGGATTTATGCAAACTAATTTATATATAGAATGGCCAATGCTTTTTTTCTCCAGAATGGTATAATATCTGAGGCCTTGGATTTTCAATTTTCTTGTGGTTGTTTTCCATTAAAAAGTTTTATTCAAGTAACTTTTATTGAATTGTTCCTATGTGCAACATAAATGGGATAGTGTATATAAGATACCTTGGAAAGTGCAAAGTCTATACAAATAAAAAGTGTTGCTATTAATATTATGTCCCTGAGTAATTTCTAATTTCTCCATGTGAGAAGAGGGTTGCCTGTAATCTTGATTCTTTGTCATGCATTTGAACTTCAATGATCCTTACATTTGGGCTTCCCTGATAGCTCATTTGGTAAAGAATCCACCTGCAATGCAGGAGACCCAGATTTGATTCCTCTGTCAGGAAGATTCCCTGGAAAAGGGATAGGCTAACCACTCCAGTGTTCCTGGGCTTCCCTTGTGGCTCAGCTAGTAAAGAATCTGCCTGCAGTGCTGGAGACCTGGACTCAATCCCTGGGTTGGGAAGATCCCCTGGAGAAGGGAAAGGCTACGCATTCTAGTATTCTGGCCTAGAGAATTCCATGGACTGTATAGTGCAAGGGGTCGCAAAGAGTCGGATACGAGCAAAGAGTCGGACACGATTGAGCATCTTTCACTTTCAGTCCTTGCTTTCAAGCTTCTTATTTTTGGCTTGTTATGTTGTTTCTATTGTAACCAACAGATTCCCACTAGACTCATAATTTAAAAATGAAGATGACTGATTCGGTCACAAAAGAATATGAGCTTTAAGTTCAGAACTCTAGATTTTAAGTCTTGGATGTGCAATTTAATAACTGTTCAGATGTGGGCATCCATTTTACTTGCTGGAGTCTTAGTTTCCTGTCCATAAAATATGGTTTATAACCTACATCTTAATTTGTCTGTGCTTGTGTGTTAAGTCACTTCAGTCATGTCTGACTCTTTGTGACCTTATGGACTGGAATGCACCAGGCTCCTCTGTCCATAGGATTCTCCTGGCAAGAATACTGGAGTGGATTGCCATACCCTCCTCCAGGGGATATTCCAGATCCAGGGATTGAATACACATCTCTTATGTCTCTAATTTGCTTATTGATATTGTTGTGAAAGTATATATAGAGAGTACAATATCTTATGGAAAAACCCAAATGAACTCTCTGGCCAACCCAATATATGTGAAGCTAATGTGATCTTGATAAGTACATATCAATTATTATCTTTTTATTATAAATACATGGCTCTCAACTCCATATAATGTCCACCCTTTTCCTCAGAGGTTCTTTCAATGCAAAAAAAAAAAAAAAAAAAAGTCAGTGCTTAATTTGATCTTGAAATGAGAAACTCTTTCCTTCTGGTGTTAGAGACAACAGTTTTTGTCAATTTCAGGGCAACCTCTATACATCAGCAGAACCTGACATCTATACTGATAGAATTTGTCTCTCTTGAAACTGACCAAAGCTGCAGGTGATATCCAAAAGGACTATTCTATTGTTAACAACATTTGCAATAGAGGGGATGGGAAATGTGTTAGAGTCTTCATTTCATTTGGGCTTGGAAAATACACATTATGTTGAAAAAGAAAACTAGAGAGCAATAATTTCTTTTCTTTTCAGTTTAATGACTAGTTGATTTCCATTAAAAATAATTAGAAATGCCCCTATAAATGATATGAATAAGTTTATGTAAGTGGGTCACTTTTGTTCCATGTGGAGAAATATCCTGTATAAAGCTAAGTTCCAAATATCTCTATACATGGTAACCATGTGTGTTAATACAAAATATTCTAATTTATAATGAAATCAACTTTTCCTTTTTCAAATTTAAAGAAAGGTAATAGTTACTTCGGGGTACAAAGATTAATGAAGACACTTATAATAGGTACTGACTTAAAAATTGTGTCAGTTCTGCACGTTAAGAGCTTGTGAATACACTTTATGAACATCTTCATTTTAAAATTGGATTTCAAAATGTTTTAGTTTAAAAGATTTAGTTTAATGAGTTTTCATTTTAACATTTTCTTTTTGAAACAGAAGATGCCACTCTTTCATTCATCAAATTTGCTTTTTCTCATCTAAATTTTTATGTTTACAACTTTGAGAATTCCACCTAATGTGGGAAAGCATTCTAAACAAGGGGTACACTCCATGCACTTTATTTGATAAAAGCATTGAATTCACTTAGCTACAAAGTTGGAGGTATGGGAAATAGCAGCAAGATATGAAAAAGATCTCTAAGGCCCAAAGCAAAGTATGGGACCCTTTTGGTCTAATTTTTAATGCTGATCAATAGTAACTTTTTTTTTACAGTTTCTGAAATCTCTGAATGAATTATGAATTGCTATTATTATTATGCCAGTTGAATATCTGAACATGCAGACCCACCTTGACTCTACTATTAAATTATAAATGATTTGCTCTTTTATAAATGTGAATGGATTTAAATAACGTTTGATTAGTGCTTTTACATTCTCCAAATAGCACCACTCTTTAAGCCTGTATGGTGATTTAAGCTCTATTCAGTCAGTCATTTTTTTTTTTACTTTTTACTCACTGATCATATGAGTGATTTTCATTTCTTGCCCTTTTCAATCTTGGGAACATTTTTTTAAGAACCTTAGAGTAAGTCAAGATAACTGACTCCTACAGTTTCAATATCTCCTTACTGAATTTTGATATCATAGTTTTGATTTAATCATAAAATACACCTTATATTTGGCATCTTTGGCAGATTCCATTTTTTAAAACTTAAAAAAATAGCATTGTCGTTGAAATAAAATATTAACTGGGAATGGTAGTGGAGATTTTCTATCTGTCATTTGCTTTTAGATTGTTTATTAATAAGATTAGCCTTTACGTTGGAATATTGTTGATCAGCCAGACATCTTTGAGTTAAAAAATGAATGGTTTGCAAGATCTCTGAAACAAGCAGGAATATGCAGTGTTTTGTAAAAATATTAAAAATTCCTAACCCAGCTACTAGATGCCTTAAAAATATGTACAACTTTTGCCCTATAGTACAAGGTTGGAAATGAGTATCTTAGCACAACTGAAAGAGTTCAAAGAAAGATTTATTGAAAGAAAATAGCATGTTTATTAATTTAACCATTTGGTAAACATGGTTTTTTTCACAGATTAAAAAAATTGTTCCAAGTTTAATAAAGCTCACCATTTATTGTTTTCTTCCACTGACTAAAAAGTACATTCTTGGGTAAAGACATTTAAAAAACACTTTTTATGTTTTTTAAATTTTTATTGGAGAAGCTGATTTGCAATGTTGTATTAATTTCAGGCGCACAGCACAGTGAATCCCTCTTTTTTCAAAAAAAGTGTACACACTAGAACCTTAACTTGAAATTTAGTATTTAAGTTTGTCTCTAACTTACATTTCCTGCTCTCTTTCCAGTCATGAAATTCTGTATAGTTACTGGATTTTTGTACTCAGTTTTCCAAATTGGTTTTGCAAATTCCATCTTCAAAGCTATATCCTAACTCTTGGTTTGGAATTATTTGCGCCTTCTTTGCACTACATTATGGTCTCAGATTCTAGCTCTGGGAACAACTCCTCACTGCAAATCTCAGCCCATGGTCACTTCACATTTATTTGAACTTATATTGCAGTTATTATGTTTGTTCTCGTTTGAGATTATGATTATATTACCATATATTAAGGGCTTCCCAGGTGGCACTAATGGTAAAGAACCCGGCTGTCAGTGCAGGAGACATAACAGACTGAAGTTTGATCTCTGGGCTGGGAAGATCCCCTGGAGGAGGACATGGCAACCCACTCCGGTATTCTTGCCTGGAGAATCCCTATTGACAGAGGAACCTGGAGGGCTCTTTGCAGCCCATAGGGTCGCAAAGAGTTGGACATGACTGAAGCGACTGAACACACATCATATATTACTGCAGGTTACCTCTAAAGCTGATCCTAAGTATATCATCATATGTACTTGTAAATTCTCTCCAACATATATCCCAGCATATAAAAGCAGTTTAATATTTGTGAGCTATTCTCTAACTGAAAAGAGTACTATGAATCAGTCAAAATCAGAATTATTTATCAATGTAAAAGAAATTAAGCTGTTTACTATTAAATATATGTTTAGCTATCGGAGTATTACTTATAGGAATCCTTGGACAGTTACTTTAATATGGAAATGAGAATGAGGTAAAATAAACCTAAAAATCTTATCCAAGTTAGTTGAAAAGTTTGTTCTAAGTTAAACATTGCATTTGTAGAAACTGACTCCACTAATTTCATTAGGTGATGAATTTTTCTTAGAACAATAGTAAACCTCACTGCAGGCCTTCCACTAGTAAACTCAACTCCATTAAAGATGAAGTTGAGTGTGTGTGTGTGTGTGTGTGCGTGTGTGTATGTGAGATAACATGGATGAAAGATTAAGTTTATTTTTCCTACCTTGAATAAAATATACTTTTGAATCTTAAACAGGGTTAAAAATGTTGAATGTGCAGGTTGTCTAAAGACAAAATCTTTAAGCTATCTGATATGCATTTTGAGAGTGAGTATCAAAAAGAAAAGAGCAAATAATTCAAGTTTCTGATGTTGGAATAGGAAGGCTCAGTAACTATGGATTGTTTCTACTAAATTGATTACCTATTATTTTTAACAAGAAGCAGAAACCACTTTTTAAATTTTACAACAGTTTCAGTCTTTAAAAAAAAACAATAAATGGTAGAAGCATGATAGAAGCAAACATACATAAAGGTATGTTCAGTGGTGTTTCTGTATCACAACTTGACAATAAACAGAATAAAAGGTCTCAGAAATAGAATTACTTTTTCCTGAGTTGCTCAGTTTTTCACATGTAAGTCTTCAAAAGGGCTATCTTGAAGGCTCAGTTGGTAAAGAATCTGCCTGCAATGCAGGAGACCCTGGTTTGATTCCTGGGTCAGGAAGATCTGCTGGAGAAGGATTAGGCTACGCACTCCAGTATTCTTGGGCTTCCCTTGTGCTCAACTGGTAAAGAATCTGCCTGCAATGCAGGAGACCTGGGTAGATCCCTGGGTTGGAAAGATCCCCTGGAGAAGGGAAAGGCTACCCACTCCAGTATTCTGGCCTGGAGAATTCCATGGACTGTATATTCCATGGGGTCACAAAGAGTCAGACACAACTGAGTGACTTTCACTTTCAAGCCTTCAAAATGTTCATTAAATTCATTAAATCTTTGGCCTTTTTGCTGAAACTCTGAATAATTTTTCCTTACCTGTGTGGGACTGTGATCACTTCTGTTAAACACTGACCTTTTCATATTTAAAATGGCAATGCAGTATTAAACTGCATCTGTGCCTGTGATTATTTTGTCAGTCTCCCGGTGGCTCAGTAGTAAAGAATCTGCCTACAGTCTGGGAGCTGCAGGAAACGTGGGTTCTATCCCTGGGTTGGGAAGATCCCCTGGAGGAGGGCACGGCAACCCACTCCAGTATTCTTGCCTAGAGAATTCCATGGACAGAGGACCCTGGCAGGGTACGGTCCATAGGGTCACAAAGAGACAGACACTACTGAAGCTACTTAGCATGGCACCAGTTAAATATTACTAAAGTCATGTTTTTCCTTGTTTCTTACAAAAAAAAAAAACCACACACACACACAGAGATCACTATTTTGGGCAGTCATTGAAAAATTTTGTTTGCCAATGTTATAACCTTAGAAAGGTAGCAGTGTGTGCACTCACCCTTATTTTATTGTTACTACCTGCCTATTTATTTGTTCATTTGGCAGCTATGTATTAAGTTCCTACACTATCCCATGAACTAGGCATTGGGGATTTAGATAAACCTAGTCACCGCCATAAGGATCCTTTTATTTAGTGGAAAAAACAGGAAATAAATAATAATTACAGAAATAAAGTATATTCTATAATTGATCTAGCATGTGAAATAAGACCTGTCTGGGTATATAATAATTCAACAGTTGTATGATTTAAAGCATTTTATATTTATAGAATATTTTATCTTTTAAAGTGTTTTGTTATTTATCCTTTAGCACAAATTAAAAACATCTGAGACTACCTTTCAGATGTTCTTTTAATCAATATGACTAATGGATACAGGTATTCAGAAACAAAATTTTCCCTTTAGCAGAAGATTATTGAGAGATAACTACTGAATGGTAATTTTCTTTTCCATTTATATTTGTGGTTATGCTGACATTTCAGTAAGGTTTTATTGAAGCAATAAGGTCACTCACTAAAATGCAGATGACAAATCTAATAATAGTGTTAATTATGCTTTATTTCATATATATAGACATGCAGAATCTGAGTCATAGCTAGGATGTTAATCACTTTATAAGGATTAGAATAAATTAAGGTAGGGGCTCCGTCTATGTATTAATTAAAAGTTCACAATGGGATCAGCAATTCAGATAAGCAACAAAGTGTGGTTGAATGCTTATTTCACTATGAACTTTAGGATGTTTACTGGCAGCAATATCTTGAAAAGTTCAAAACATTAGCATTGCCCCATTTTAACAGCTTTTTCTCTCTGAGTTACTTCTGTAAAGACTTTTGGTAACTTGCTGTATTTAAATTTGACCTTTGCAAACCCCTTCCATCTTCTTGAAATACTACTTTTGACTACTGTAAAATCATATTTTCCTTCCATGTTTGCCTCCACCTCCCAGATCTATCTTTCTCAGTCTCCTTTTCTGACTGTCATCAGTGTTGAAGTCTCAGAGCTCCATCCTGAGTCCCTCTCAGGCCTCTATGTATTAGGGCTTCATCATGTAATGTTTCAGTTGCGTGCCATCATTTTGATGACCTTTTTTAGGTAGTCTCATTTACTCCCATGGATTGAAATTTCAACTTCATCATGATCTCTCCTAAATTCAAAATTTCAGTCCTGACCTTCCTCCTGAAATTCAGAATCGTATAGTCAATACCATATTTGACGTCTCCACCTAGAATATCAATGGGCTTCCCTGGTGGCTCAGACAGTAAAGAATCTGTCTGCATTTTGGGAGACCTGGGTTCAGTCTCTGGGTTGGGAAGAACCCCTGGAAAACGGAACAGCTACCCACTCCAGTATTCTGGCCTGGAGAATTCCATGGACAGGAGCCTGGCAGGCTACAGTTCATGCAGTCTCAAGGAGTCGGACATGACTGAGCGACTTGCACTTTCACCTAGAATACCCTGTCCATGACAGAATTCTTGCTTTCTTTCCCTTCAATCCTTACCCCAGAACTCATTTTCTGCATCCCATCTCCACTCCTCATTTTCTCACCATATATTTCACCATCTCTCACTGAGCTCCACTTGCCTTCATTCTGTTCCTATAAATGCCACTGTACTTCCCACATGGGGCCTTTGGTTCTTCTGCCTACAATGGCCTGTCACCAGAAATCGACCTCTGCTTTCGTAACAGGCATCACTATCGCATCACTCTACTGTAACTTCTTAGATCTTGAAAAATGTATTTCTTATTTATTTCCTTTCTCCTTCCTTCCTTCCTCCCTTTCTCCCTCACTCTATTACCTTATTCCTTTCTTGAATTCTCTCATTTTTATAACATTGTTCTACCCTCATCCCCTTTGGGCATAACATGGTTTAATGTAGCAAAGAATAGATAAATACCTGCCAAATGGCATGGTTTAGTCAAATTTTCATTTTTCTAACTGATCTTTTCTGAGGTTACCTCAGAATGGTGGAGGGCATGCATGTCCATGTGAGAGTGAGCTGCTACTTACCTAATGTTATCATTATCTAAAGTTATCTAAATATTTGAAATATTCTGTGCTAACAGCTCTTGCTTCCTCTTGAGACTGTGAATAGAATTATTTCCAGATGGTCCAGAAGTTTCAGCATATTGCTACAGTTAACAAAAAGCTTTTGTAAATGTTATATTAACCACTAAGGAGCATGTGCTACCATTAATTTGTGTTATGAGTTCCTGTTAATGGCAGAATTTGCCTGTACATGCATTTTTCTCCTAAGATCGTATATAATAATTAGAGTACTGGTTGCAGAAAATTATAGATAATGAAAGACTGACACCACAGTACTTAAAAACATGTTAGGTGTGCCTTTTAGTAAAGAACTAAATTTTCAGATGTTATGGCAGTGCAACATTTCTTTTAAAAATCTGCTAAAATAGCTAAGGAGACTTTGATTATTATTGTTAAGTGAAAAAAGAAAGAGTCGCTCAGTCATATCTGACTCTGTGACCCCATGGACTATAGTCTGCCAGGCTCCTCTGTCCATGGAATTCTCCAGGCGAGAATGCTAAAGTGGGTAGCCATTCTCTTCTTCAGGGTATTTTCCTGACTGAGGGATTGAACCCAGGTCTCCTGCATTGCAGGTATTTTCGTTACAATTGGAGCCACATGCTAAGGTGAGACCTGGGTTATTGTTGTTAAAGAGTGTATAAAATGTATTCATTTATCTTTTTCTTTTCTTGTATTTATATCAAGTAAATCAATAGAAAATTCTCTTTGGAACATTATATTTCTCTTTGTTACTATGAATAAATTAGCAGTATATTGCATTCAACAGTACAGTATTTTTTTGAAGTTTCTTAATGTGAATATAAATAAAGAAATAAGCTTAACATCAATATCCCTGCCCTTTACTTAGTTATTTCGAGAACATTTCCAGGATAGAACATTTAAAAAGTCATTTGGGCTTACTGTAGTTTGACTGAAGTAAGCTAAAGATTGCTTTATTGACTGAAGCAGTGTATTAATCGAAGAAGGAAGAAAGGTTATCACACAGTATCTGGAAAGTTTTAAAGAAAGTGGAGTGGGATTTCCTAAAATTTTCTTCTACCTACTTATAAATAGTTGATTTAAATGAAAAAGACAAATCTAAAATTATTAGGAGGAAAGAGAACCAGTAATGAATTCAAGGTCATAAAGTATACTTCCTATTTCTTTACAAGAACCTAGGGCTATAGCTTCTTTTGCTGCTTGCCAGCTTATATATGGTTACCAGGGAAACTTCCTGTTCTAAATTATGCTGTGTGAAACTTACATGTATTCTCTTAATTTAGATCCCATATTTAGATTCCATTTAAAATAACTAGGATGTGGTAGGAGGGAATTCTCTAATATATCATTTAACATTTGTAGTTTCTTTTTTAAAACGAAAAACTTTGATGGCACATAAGTATTTATAATAGTATAAATCAATACATAGCACTTTTAAACATCTCATAAATCAGGCCTGTCTGGTTTCTTTGTCTAAATTGAATAAATTAGGCAAAAAGCAATGTTTTACTTAGAGTGATTTTATGTATGAATATTAAAAAGTATACCACAGAGTGTAGTATTCATAAGGCATTTCTGTTTTGTATTTCTTGTGGCAAAATATGTGCTAGAGATTTGTGGGCGTACTTTCAAATGGGAATAAATACTTGTAGAGTTTTAGAGAATTTAGTACTTCAGTCTTTCATGAAAACCTTGTATTTGGGTATTAGATATCTCTGTTCATTGACTTGTTTGTTCATTCAACAAGCACATACCTGTTCACTATCAGGTACATTGCAATGTGCTAAACACAAATGATTCCAAATCAAATATTTTACCTACTCTCAACAAGACCAGAGAAAAAGATGGCAATAAGTCAGTCATCTTGGTATGCTGTGATAAATTCTGTAAAAGAGAAATGTACTGGGGGCCAGAGTCAGGGTGGAGGAACATTCAAATGAGATGGTAAGGCCCAGGATCATCTGGGTTCTTCTGGACCTGGAGGGAGACATAGATGAAAGACTTTTTAAGTCAAGGAGTAACTCAGATGATCTGATTTGCATTTGAGAATAGCTCTGATGGCAATGTGAAAGCTGATGGGGATTCATCCAGATTAGAGATAAGAACGCAGAATGCTGGGACCACTGTGTTGTTCAAATTTGGAAAGATAAGAACCTGAATGAAGGCATTTGCAGTAGGAATATCAAGAAGGGATGCCAAAGAGTGTTGACGTGGCGATGATTTGGATGATGTTAGAGAGGAAAAAAAATACATTATTTTATATAGGTATTGTATAGGTTAGGAAAAGATGGCCTAGAAAATGATGCTTACATGTAGTCTAAAACTTACATGAAACAGCTGTTGTCACTGTTGAACATGCTCTATTTTCAGGAACATTTTTTACACTGGGTTAAAATAATAAAAACTTTCTGTAATGGTTATAAATTGTGAAATTATATATTTAATTTTCCTTCATGTATATGTGACATTTTGAACTTGAACAAATAAAAAACTAAAAAGATAAAAACTGATTTTTTTAAAAAAATCAAAGCTGATTAAATCAGATAAAATATTTCAGCAAAAGGTTGCCCCTTAAGAAACCTGGTATTTTTCAGAGAAATATATTTTAGAGTTCATTTCTGACATAAATTTATAAAATCAGTTAATGTCATCTAACATTTCCTTAACTGTAATGATATTGTTAATGGAAAAGATATTAGAAGGTTGTATAATTAAATGCATATTTGAACTTGTGGTTATTCTGTTCCTAGTATTACTCATAAAAGCATAAAAGTGACCATCTGGGTAAAGCAGGGATATAGTTTTGGAACCCTACCTGATAGCCTTGACCCTTTAAACCCATAGCTGAGATTTAATGTCAAAATAAGTTATAGAAAAACATGACAACAAAACATCTCCTTTTCTATTCCCCTTTAAAAATGACTAAAACTCAAGATATATTGCATATCTAACTGCTATTAATTTAGGAACATTTCATAATCATCAATATGATAACCAGTTTATATCAGTTCACAAGTACTTAAAAACTGAAGTCTTTTAGTACTTATGAAATACACAGAGAAAACATGAGTATTCCACTGACTTGTGGAGGAAGGAATCTATATTATATAGTGTTATGACTGTTAATGTGCTTTGGGACCACATGTGAAGTTCATTTTATACTGGTTTCTTACATACTGTGTTTTTCAAAATACTATAAAATGGATATTTAGGGCTATAGGCATTGATATTAGAAAGTTCCATAATTTATTTGATGACAACTTAAGTAACTAACATAGATTTTCACATATCATTTTTTTTTACAGTTTTGCTAAATATTTTGTAAAATAGCTTGTGCTATTTTACCTTTAGGCATAATTTTGAACATAACGCACTTAGTATCACTATAATAGACATTGTCATATTATGTCTCAGCATAAGATAAGTAGTGATTCCCAAGACAGTTTAGTGCAGTGAATTTTTTGAAATTATATGTCTTTTTATTGATAATTGTTATCAGAACATGTAATTAATAACATACCACGTTCCATTAAATGGAAATTTATGTAATTTTTTCAAAATATATGCTCATATTAGAGAAAGGATGGTGGAATATAAATGTCAGCTATTCATCACTGCATTTGTTTTTAGACCACTGCAAGGAGATCCATCCAGTCCATCCGAAAGGAAATCAGTCCTGAATATTCATTGGAAGGACTGATGTTGAAGCTGAAACTCCAATACTTCAGCCACCTGACTCATTTGAAAAAACCCTGATGCTGGGAAAGATTGATGGCAGGAGAAGGGGACTATAGAGGATGAGATGGTTGGATGGCATCACTAACTCAATGTAGATGAGTTTGAGTAGACTCCAGGAGTTGGTGATGGACAGGGAGGCCTGGCGTGCTGCAGTCCATGGGGTTGCAGAGTCAGACACGACTGAGCGACTGAACTGAACTGAACTGCATAGGAATTATGTTCTATCAGCTGAAAGAGATTATATAGGCTTGGATGAATTATATTTGTCATTCACAAAGTAGTTTATAACTACGAACAAAAGTTTAGGAAGTGTTTTCAGGTTTAAAAAATAATTTCTTATTAAGATAACAGGAATATGTCAAATGGTTTGGGTTTACCTTTAAAGTTTATCTAGAATCTCACCTCCAATCCTTTCACCTTGGTCTAAGCTATTATCATGAGAATGAGTCATTGTATTGGCCTCCTAACTAATTAGTTGACTGCAGCAGAACAGACTGGGCTTTTGTAGGCAATGATTCTTAACTCTCCAAACCTCAGTGGCTTAACACCAAAAGTAATTCATATATCTTACTGACAAAGGTCTGCTTTATTTTGACAAGATGAAAATGCTAGAGGCGACTTCTCACAGTCACTCAAGGATCCAGGCTGAGGTAAGCTGTGCCATTCCACGTCACCAGTTGAAACAGTAGGGAAAAAGACTAGATAATTCTAGAGTCACAGCATAAAGGTGACACAGTCACTACTGCTCACATTTCATCATCTGGACATCAGCCCTGTTGCCCCACTAACTACAGAGAGGCTGAGAAACACACTTTTTATATGCCCAAGCAGTAAAAGGGGACCAGGAACTCTCAAGCACTCTTAATATCTTCCCCACTAGTTTAGATGATTAAACCCTCCTTGCTACAAGATAATTTCAACAGAATAGTAAAGTGATCATTTTAATGTATCAGATCATGTCACTCTTCTGTTTGAAATCATATTGAATGGCTCCCTATTTAACTCAGAAGGAAAACCAATGTCCTTACTATGAACCACAAAGTCTAACATAGACCCTCCTGAGAGGCTCACTCCCTTCCTTCTTCTAAGTCTCCTTGTTGAGGGGACCTTCTTTATTACCCTGCTTCATTTTTCTCTTTGACATACTGTAGTTATTGGTTTTGCCTGTTTATTGTTTGTCTCTTCCTGCTAGAATGCAAGCTACAGAAGGGCAAGGACTTTCTTTAATTCACCCTTTTAACACCAATGCCAAGAGTGGTGTCTGACATGTTAGAACATGAATGAAAGGAGGAATGAATGAATTGGATGCCCCTAAGAACTGTGTTGAAAATCTCCATGCCTCTATATAGTTAACTTGTTTGTCATATCATTATTTTAAGAAACATGTTTTATTTTTCCCTTACTTCCTTTTTCCCCTTGTTTCTGAAGGTATCACTAAAATTTATCGTACAAAGACACGTACCATGCTAAATGGGATCCAGGTTGAAAACAGTAAAAATGAGAGATCAAAGGCAAACCTGGGGTACCTGTATAGAAAGATTGTATCAAGGGGAGAGAATCTGCAGGTCAAGGGAGGTCTGATTTGGCGTGATTTTTTAAAAATAGCTTCTGAACCGTGAAGGGCTTCCCTGGTGGCTCAGAGGTTAAAGCGTCTGCCTGGAATGCGGGAGACCCGGGTTCCATCCCTGGGTCGGGAAGATCCCCTGGAGAAGGAAATGGCAACCCACTCCAGTACTCTTGCCTGGAGAATCCCATGGAGGGAGGAGCCTGGTAGGCTACAGTCCATGGGGTCGCAAACAGTTGGACACAACTGAGCGACTTCACTTTCACTTCACTTTCTGAACCATGAAAGATTAGTAATAGAATATAGAACCGTAAATGAATCTTTTTCTTAGTTTTATTTAATTTATATTAAAATGAGACTGTATCTGATTGTTGAAGTGAGAAGAGCTTATCACTCTGCCATCTTTATAGTAAAATCATAATCTACCAAATTAAATATTTAAGATTTCACGTAAGCGGATGCTTACTAACGTAATGAGAAAAATATACTTTCATATACACATACACATTTACATAGGTAGAACTAAGGAATGGGTATTTATAAGATAAAGAGAAAGAGTTTAGAGGTAATAGGAAAAGTGCTGATTTAACATTGACAGTTACAAAATGAAAAATGTTAATATCCTTTTTAGTTCACTGGACAGGAGATGACCTGTCAAAGAAGAGAAGAACAAGGGAGTTTGGGTGAATTATTTACTAGTGTGAGACTGATGATTTATTATGCCTGAATGGAATTTGAGTTCTTTGCCAGTGGACAGTCTAATATACCAGAACCAAACGCAGGCGTTGACTATTAGCAGGAGGTCTTGAAAAAAGGTAGTGATGGGCTGGTGCTTATAAAGGGCTGGCTTTGGGAACTGCTGGAACCCCCTGCTGCTATTCCTGTGAATTCCATTGTGGTCATCTTAAAATGCTTTTATTTTTTCCTCCATCTGCGGCATGACAAGCAGGCTGTGTGCAATGGCAGAAAAATGACAAGAGGTGATCCTTGAGAAAACTCTCAGTCAGATTCCATCATATATACATGTAAATGATAGCATTTATTGCCTATTTCTGAGGACATGGCAACTAGTAGTTGTTACTTTGTTTCCTAAAGTAACAAGTGTCTCAGAAATAGTAAACTGATATCCCATTGTGTGTCAGAGTTCTCCAGAGAAACAGAAACAATATTGGGGTTTTTTTTTAAGATTTTTTAATAAGGAATTGGATCACATGATTGTGGAGGCGGAGAAGTCCCCAGACCTGCAGCCACCAAGACTCAGGGGAGCTGATAGTATGATCCCAGTCTGAATGTGAAAGCTTGAGAAGCAGTAGCGTCATTGGTAAATGTTCCAATTCAAGTCTGAGTGTAAAGGCAGGAGAAGACTGATGTCCCCAGCCCCAAGGTAGGCAGAGAGAGCTAATTATTCCTTACTCAGCCTTTCTGTTCTCTTCAGCCTTCAAAGCACTGGCTAAGGCCCACTGACACTGGGAAGGCAATCCACTTTACTCAGTCTGTCTCTGCCGAGCATGCTAAGTTGCTTCCATCTTGTCTACTTGTGAACCTGTGGACTGCAGCCTGCCAGGCTCTTGTGTCCATGGGATTCCCTAGGCAAGAATACTGGAGTGGGTTGCCAATTCCTCCTCCAGGGGATCTTCCTGACCTAGGTATCAAACCCACGTCTCTTGTGTCTCTTGAATTGGCAGGTGGGTTCTTTACCACCAGCACCACCTGGGAAACTACCTTCACTAACTCACCTGTTAATTTCATCCAGAAACACTTTCACAGACACACCCAGAATAACATTTAGCCAAATATCTGGGCTCTCTTTCTCCCAGTCTGTTAACACATAAAATTAACCATCACATCTATGAAAAGTAAATTACTTTTTGGCAGGAAAGGAAGATTTCTGGGTGGAAAATACATTCACATTCTTGGGTCTCTTATATATTAAGCTATTCCTTAGAATAAGAGAACTTTTACCTCAGTTAAATACAGTTCATCAATAACCATTGATTACTGTAGTTATTACATTCTGAACCTCCATATTGTTTCAAATATACGTTTAGGTGACTAAGTGGGGAAATGCTATCAACTCAAATGGTAACATAGGTTTTATCCTCTGCTGTGGTTTAACTACAAGATCTCAATCCTGGCTGCATATTAGTTCTATCTAGAGGAGCTTTGCGATCCCACAGACTGTAGCCCACCAGGCTTTTCTGTCCATGGAATTCTCCAGGCAAGAATACTAGAGTGGATTGCCATTCCCTTCTCCAGAGGAACTTCCCAACCCAGGGACTGAACCCTGGTCTCCTGCCTCACAGGCAGATTCTTTACCATTTGAGCTACAGGGAAGTCTTAACACAAAGGAGCTGTTAGGACTTCCTGGTGGCTCAGAAGGTAAAGAATCTGCCTGCAGTGCAGGAGACCAGGGTTCAGTTCCTGTGTCAGGAAGATCCCCTGGAAAAGAGAATGGCAACCCACTCCAGTATTCTTGCCTGGAGACTTTCATGGACAGAGGGGACTGGTGGGCTACAGCCCACGGGATCACAAAGAGTCGGACACGACTGAGCGACTGAACTGAACTGAGCGACTAACGCTTTCAGAGGAGAGCTTTAGAGCTTCCCAGGTGGCACTAGTGGTAAAGAACCTGCCTGCCTGCCAGTGCAAGAGATTCAAGAGATGTGAGCTCTGTCCCTGGGTCGGGAAGCTCCTCGGGATGAGGGCATGGCGACCCACTCCAGTATTCTTGCCTGGAGAATTCCATGGACAGAGGAGCCTAGCGGGCTAGAGTCTGTGGCATCACAAAAGGGTTGCATATGACTTAGCAACTAAAGAACAACATCCAGGGGAGTTTTTTGAAATACTCAGCCTTGGTCTGCCATCCTGTTTTGCTGAAAGTTTTCATTTTCATCTCAGGTTCAAAGGATTTGTTAACAAAATAAGCCACTCATTATATACAAATAAATAATATAGATATTTATTAGAGAATTATCTAGCTTACTTTCAACATACTAACATTAAAAGAAATGAGAAATAGAGCAGAGAATACATCACCAAATTGGGTTTTGACCGATACCCAGACTTAAACAGTGCTGGGAAGTCCTGTGGCACAGCATATCTGGAGTCCCCACTGGGAAAAGGGTCCCAGGAAGTGAGTCTGCTCTGTGGGTGAGACTTCAAAGATTGCAGTTCCAGGTTCCTGTTTATAATCCCAGGATGGATGCAAACTGATAGCATCCTCAACCTGTGACCAAATTGCAGGCCTGGTTTCATGTTAATGCTGTTTGTTTTGTCTTGTAAAATTTGGAATGTTGCTAAGCCTGGGGCTTGGTTGGCCAGGTCCCCTTCAGGGGCTCAACAATCACAAGACTTCTCCCCCATCTTATCTGTAGTGCTGAAAGTCTAGCACTCACAGCGGGCAGTCACTC
This sequence comes from Oryx dammah, assembly GCF_014754425.2. NCBI lineage: Eukaryota > Metazoa > Chordata > Mammalia > Artiodactyla > Bovidae > Oryx > Oryx dammah. The sequence continues at coordinate 28,579,772 of NW_024070187.1, forward strand.
ACAGTCAGGGCAGTGTCCAGGCAGGTTAGAAGCAATGTCAGCGGCCTGCCTGCTCTATTCCTTTCATTTCCCTAACACATCCAGACATCCAGAACAATTGGACTCATTGAGGTGGGGCCTGGCATCCATGTTTCGTAAAAGTCCCCCAGGTGATTGCAGTGGGCAGCTGGACTTGAAATCCTGATTCCATAAACCAAAGATGATGATGTAGCTCTCTCCCATGAGTCCCCTTCTGCTTAAAAAGTGTCCTGTGCTGTGTGCGTTGTCCGGTAGTCTAGAGTTCCTTCTTCACCTCCTTAGATTCTATCTGCTCTTTGTCAAATAAATGCCAATGCCTAGACCCTCAATTAGCTGTGTTGGCAAATACTTAAAAGTTTCTCACCTCTATTTTTGTTTCACGAAGTCTGTCAGTGGCTGATTATTTTCTAAACACTCCCCGGGTCATGATAGTTAGACAATCCAGGGAACCTCTAAATTTAGCACCTTCAAGTCCAAATTGGGCTTGTGTTTCGTCCCTGCTGAAAGAAGATTAAAATCCTAGTGTTCCAATGTCAGGAAGCGGAGAACAGTTTCCTTGTGGAGTTTGCTCCAACCCCGTGGAACTGCATTTGAAAAATAAGCCTGAGGAGTACCTCTGTAAAAACCTGAATTTCTTTGTCCCATGCCTTTCCCATATTACAGAATGCAAAACATATCTCTTGCTTCTGGTACAATCTTTCATCATACACTTAGGAATCTATCCTGTGGTCTAAAATTCCATATCATATAAACTCACAGAGGAACAGTGATAACTTTTTTAACCAAAAAACAGAGACACATGACATAAAAGAATATACTTATAGAGATAATGGCAGAGATTATTTGAAATCAAGAATGACCTGGAAAACTGCATTCATGTAAGTAGGCATACGAATAGAGGCAAGAATAAAGCTGCCGTTTATTTGCGTTGCTCTGATGAAATACCACAGACTGGGTGGTGGGAAAACAACAGAAATTTATTTCTCATGGTTCTGGAGCCCAGAAGTGTCAAGGCGCCAGCGCAGTCAGGTAAGTGCCATCTTCCCAGCTAATAGCCAGCACCTCTCACTGTGTCCTCTTATGGGAGAAGCAGCTTGGGGTCTCTCTGGATCCTCTTTTGTAAGGTATTAGTCCCATTCATGAGGGTTCCATTTTCATGACTTCAGCACCTTCCGAATGCTCCACCTACTCATACCGTCACCTGGGGCGTTAAGATTTCAAGAAAGGGACACACAGTCAGAATGTAGGAAAGTTCCTAAAGGTAGATGTTCAAATATAATCCCAGATTCAGGACTTAATAGACCATTGTGTCCGTTATTGATAGAACTAAATGATAAAACAAACAAATAAAAAAAAAAAAAACAGAAGAATTAAAGAAAAGGCACTTGTGCCAGTTTAAATGAACTCAGCTGCTTGTGGGGAGCATATACAGCAGTTTAATTTACAATAAGGCTGTGGAATAGAAACAACCACCCAGTCAATGGAAGGATCATCAGTGTCAACAATATTGTCAATAAAGATGATGGGAGGGATATATGGTGAAATGTGAAGCAGTCCTGAACCACTGAAATACACGGATGAATATCGTTCACTGATTGTGGAAAACAAATGTCAGGTTGTTGCTGTGTAGTCATGTCCAAGCTCTTTCATGACCCCGTGAACTGTAACCTGCTAAGCTCCTCTGTCCATGGAATTTCCCAAGCAAGAATACTGGAGTTGGTAGCCATTGCCTTTCCCAGAGGCCTTCCCAATCCAAAAACTGAAACTATGTCTCCTGCTTGGGAGATATTAAAAGAGGAGAGGTTGGTGAGTGATCTTGGGGAAAGTGATAGGGACAAACAAAAAGAATGACAATCTCTTACTCTTGTTCTGTGTGTCAGGCAGACTGGTGACAAAGGCACAGGGAAGGCCCACCCTTGGGCAAGAGTTGGCAAAGGTTATTACAGAAAAGAAGAAATGTTTAATTGAGAAAAAATGCGTTGGTGGAAGGAGCTTTGGGAGCAAAAACCAAAAGGTAAAGGAAAGTGAAGTATGAAGAGGGAATGGTATAAGGACTGAAGAAAGGTTGGGAGTTGAGTACTGGGTTTGGAAATTGACAATAGTTACCAGTTTGGGAAACTCAGCAGTGGCCACAAGACTGGAAAAGGTCAGTTTTCACTCCAATCCCAAAGAAAGGCAATGCCAAAGAATGCTCAAACTACCACACAATTGCACTCATCATGGCAACCCACTCCAGTACTCTTGCCTGGAAAATCCCATGGATGGAGGAGCCTGGTGAGCTGCAGTCTACGGGGTCGCTAAGACTCGGACACGACTGAGCGACTTCCCTTTCACTTTTCACTTTCCTGCATTGCAGAAGGAAATGGCAACCCACTCCAGTGTTCTTGCCTGGAGAATCCCAGGGACGGCGGAGCCTGGTGGGCTGCCATCTATGGGGTCGCACAGAGTCGGACACAACTGAAGCAACTTAGCAGCAGCAGCAGCACATGCTAGTAAAGTAATGCTCAAAATTCTCCAAGTCAGGGTTCAGCAATACGTGAAGTGAGAACTCCCAGATGTTCAAGCTGGTTTTAGAAAAGGCAGAGGAACCAGAGATCAAATTGCCATCATGGAAAAACATCTATTTCTGCTTTATTGACTATGCCAAATCCTTTGACTGTGTGGATCACAATAAACTGTGGAGAATTCTGAAAGAGGTGGGAATACCAGACCACCTGACCTGCCTCTTGAGAAACCTATATGCAAGTCAGGAAGCAACAGTTAGAACTGGACATGGAACAACAGACTGGTTCTAAATAGGAAAAGGAGGACATCAAGGCTGTATATTGTCACCCTGCTTATTTAACTTATATGCAGAGTACATCATGAGAAACGCTGGGCTGGAAGAAACACAAGCTGGAATCAAGATTGCCAGGAGAAATATCAATCATCTCAGATAGGCAGATGATACCACCCTTATGGCAGAAAGTGAAGAGGAACTAAAGAGCCTCTTGATGAACGTGAAAGAGGAGAGTGAAAAAGTTGGCTTAAAGCTCAACATTCAGAAAACGAAAATCATGGCATCTGGTCCCATCACTTCATGGCAAATAGATGGGGAAACAGTGGAAACAGTGTCAGACTTTATTTTTGGGAGCTCCAAAATCACTGCAGATGGTGATTGCAGCCATGAAATTAAAAGACACTTATTCCTTGGAAGGAAAATTATGACCAACCTAGATAGCATATTGAAAAGCAGAGACATTACTTTGCCAACAAAGGTCCATCTAGTCAAGGATATGGTTTTTCCAGTGGTCATGTATGGATGTGAGAGTTCAACTGTGAAGAAAGCCGAGCACCGAGGAATTGATGCTTTTGAACTGTGGTGTTGGAAAAGACTCTTGCGAGTCCCTTGGACTGCAAGGAGATCCAACCAGTCCATTCAAAAGGAGATCAGTCCTGGGTGTTCTTTGGAAGGAATGATGCTAAAGCTGAAACTCCAATACTTTGGCCACCTCATGGAAGAGTTGACTCATTGGAAAAGACCCTGATGCTGAGAGGGATTGGGGGCAGGAGGAGAAGGGGACGACAGAGAATGAGATGGCTGGATGGCATCACCGACGCAATGGACATGGGTTTGGGTGAACTCTGGGAGTTGGTGATGGACAGGGAAGCCTGGCGTGCTGCATTTCATGGGGTCGCAAAGAGTCGAACACGACTGAGCAACTGAACTGGACTGTGAACTGAACTGTGTTTGGACAGTGGTAGAACTGACAAACCTAGTCTAGTAACAAAAACATCAACAGCAACAATAATAACAATTAAAATGTATTGAGCACTATGTGCCATGCACCATTCTAAGCATTTCACATACATTAACTTATTTAAATGGGAGCTTCCCTTGTAGCTCCTTCAGTAAAGAATCAGCCTACAATGCAGGAATCTGCCTGCAATGCAGGAGACCTGGGATGGATTCCTGGGTCGGGATTTTAAATAGCATATCAATATATAAACAAGATGCTGTTATTTGTGCAGGCTGCATGATTTGTGCAAGGTCATGTGACTAGGGAACATGAGGGCTGCAATTCCAGCTCCAAAGCCTCTTCTCTGAAGCTTGAGAATGCGTGCTGAAATACAACAGCTGAAGGCAGTTGTGTCTGGATGGCAGTTTTTTCACAAAAATCACACTTCTTACAAAGACAGCATTATTCTAAATTTAGGAACGTTCTAATGTAACATATGCTTGATGAAAAAAAGGCTGGATTGTGGTCTGCCCTCTGAGGAGGTTGTCTGATGAATGTGGATGGACCAGGGCAGCAACAGCATCCAAAGGAGTTTTGGTTAGACCTGCCAGTAGAGACTGTCTCTCCTGGGGACACACCTCAGACAATGCTCTTAGCTTGGCTCCGCCAGCTTCAGTTTCTCAGACATTTTTCCTTCTTCATTCCACATTAATCCCCCCTTACACTGACATATTCTTTTCTGGGTTATGTTAATATCACCACTTAAGTCTGACCTGGGGATCAGGAGTCTCTTTAATTTTGCAGTTTTCTTTCTTGTGATCTATTTTGTATTGATCATGATAGTTTTAACTCTCACGGTGCAATCTTATTTCCAAATTAGTAGTCTGCCTGTGTAGGTAACATAAAAAGGATAACAAACTCACTGGGCTAAAAAGGCTTCTCCAGAGGGTGCCTAATCTATGTCACAGCCAGTTGGCAAAATTGTTCTCCAATGTCTTAGAAATATGGCTGTCTGCATCTTTATATATACATCTGTTCTTTCCCCAAATCTATGAGCAGTCTGATTTAATCATCCTAATGGTTAGCTTTAGACATTTTTATGCAAGTTAAAATTCATATTCCTTTTTACTTGCTTTCTCTCTTATACCTTACGTGTGCACAGGCACACTCACACACAGGGTCACAAACTAGTAATCTCACAGACTGTTGTAATTCAGTCTTTGTTGTTGTTGTTCAGTAGCTCTGTCCAACTCTTTGCAACTCCATGGATTGTATCACGCCAGACTTCTCTGTCCTTGATTGTCTTCCAGAGTTTGCTCAAACTCATATCCATTGAGTCAGTGATATCACCCAATCATCTCATCCTCTGTCGCCCCCTTCTCCTACCCGAGATCTTTCCCAGCATCATGAGCTGACTCTTTGCATCAGGTGGCCAGAGTTTTGGAGTTTCAGTTTCAGCATCAGTCCTTCGAATAAATATTCAGGGTTGATTTCCTTTAGGATTGACTGGTTTGATCTCCTTGCTGTCTGGATGAATCCAAATAAATGAATTTGATGTCAGATTGCTTTTCCTCATATAGGCTACAGAAAAGAGCACAGTCTCTGGAGGCAGGTAGACCAGGATAAAGAGACTGTGTGTGACTATAGAATTACTTCATTGCTTCTAGACTTGATTTCTTTCCTATAAACTAGGGATAAGAGTTGTATACACATCAGAGGGTTAAGATGATTTCTTTTAAAGTATGGGAAAATTCTTATTGCTATAATATGCATTATTTAATATTAAACAACTATATTTTTCACATATCATTTCTACCATTTAGTATGTGATCTTAAACATATGACAATATTAAAGATCTTCAGTTCTACAACTTTTTGTTCTTTGGAATATAATTGATTAGTTGATTTATAATGTTGTGTTAGTTTCAAATGTATAGCAAAGTGATTCAGTTATACAAACACACATATTCATTCTTTTCTCATATGTGTGCTGTGCTGTGCTTAATTGCTCAGTTGTGTCCAAGTTACGACCCCATGGACCATAGCCTGCCAGACTCCTCTATCCATGGGAATTCTCCAGGCAAGAATACTGGAGTGGGTTGCCATGCCCTTCTCCAGGGTATCTTCCCAACCCAGGAACTGACCCAGGTCTTCTGCATTACAGGTAGATTCTTTACCATCTGTGCTATCAGAGAAGCTCCTTTTCTTATATAGGTTATCACAGGATATTGAGTAGAGTTCCCTGTGCTATACAGTAGGTCCTTATTGGTTATCTGTCTTATATATAGTGTAATTTTTATTAGTAGAGTCATAGGTCTTTTCTTTTCTTGAAAACAATACTATTAAAAAAAAAAGTGGGCAGCGGGACTCTTCCCAACAATATTAACCATGTATGTGATCACATTGGTTTGATCTGATCTGAACAAAATACCACCCCAAACAAATATGTATTGGGATTTTTTTTTTTTCATATACACACACATAAATGTTTTAAGCTCCCAAATTAGTAACAAATGATAGTTTGCTTTCACTGGACATTCAATCTTCTCATGAGACACAAGTTAATATAGGTAAAACAATGAATAAGTAAACCATTGATAAATGTTCATGACAAATTGCAGTTCAAGTCTCACTCTTATTTTATGAAGGAGGATGAGAGATACTTGCCCAAATTTCCACATCTAGGAAGGGCCATGAACTTGGCATTCGGTCCTGGTTCTGAATTCCAGGCTCTTCCCATTACATCAGCTGTTTTTCAGCCTGTGCAATTTTTATGTCACGAAGGACTTTTTGGTGTATTTTTGTTTTGTTTTGTTTTGATTAATGTGAGATGTGTGGTCTTTTGTAGCATGAATAAATTATAGGATTTTAGAAACTATATCAAAATGTGAATTTTTAAAATTTAGGAAAGGGCGTAGAGGTTAGGGCCATGTTTTCTGACAAAACTAATGGACACCCAAGCTCTAAAAAGTTATGTTATTTTTCATTTGGTTATGTGAGATTTTATGTAATTTGTGCAATGTTTTATCTGTAAGCTACCATCATTTTCTGGGGCAAAGAAAATAACTCACTGTCTGTCATCTCCAAACCACCATTCCTTTTACAACTGCAAAATACCCTGTGGAGATGGTATATGCCAGGCCTTTTTAAGACTTTACAAAGACTGGAGACCAACTGCTTTCAAACAGAAATATTTACTGAGAAGCTAATCCGTATATCAGAGATCTGAAGAAAGAGAGCATGACTAACAGCTGAAAATAGGGCTCATTACTGGAGAAACTGCAATGAGCCCAGGGGGATGTTCTCTAATTCTAGAAAGGATGTGTTTAAAAGGAAAGGCCAAGAAATGGAGTGAGATTGAATGATATATTTGAAGTAGGAAGTTGGACAAACTGACTTCGGCTAGTGAATATTAATAGAATTGAATAAAATAGCCCTGTTATGTTATTATAATGCATCATTGCATCATAGAGTCTTTAATCAGAACTATTTGTTTATCTGACTAGGAATCTTGGCTTATCCTCAACAGTGTGTAATAATGCAGGGAAACATAGTATGGGCTTGGCATAATTACATGAACTTAAAAAACTACTTTATTCCTCTGCAAAATGTAGTGGGGACTTTCTTGTTATCATTAGTGATCATGGTGTCTATTCAAGGAATGAATAAGCTGGTAATAGTTTTTATTCAGGGTCAAGCATGGGGAGAATTAAAACAATTAATGAAAATTAATCATATGAAAAATTAATGCTGATCATAGAGTTTTCCTAGGAGCAAGTTGTGCTTGCTGCTTTTGTTTTTGAATATTCTGAATGTGATAGAAAGAAAGTGAAGAGAAAGGGCCCAGCATGTAAGCTTTCATAGAGCCATAGGATTTTTAATATATGCCATCGTTTTGTTCTCTCAGCAGCTCTTCAAATTAAGTGTCATTATTACTTCCTCTTTATAGACTGGGAGATGGAGCAAAGAAGAGGGAATCGCTAAAGCAAGACCCAGAATGGGTCTCTGATTCATATTCCATGTTCTCACATATTCTCTTCAATTATGGATTTTTCACGGGGTCCCTGGAGTTTCTTAAGTCAGTTTTCAGAGCACAGAGTATAAAGACACCTCCTAATTTAAAATTAGATTTTGCCTTTATCTTCAGGAAAGCAGAGACATTTGACCTCAGCTACGAGTGAACAGAGCAGGAGGTAGAACCCTAGGATGACTCCCAGATGGAGCTGCTTATTACAGCACAGAGCAGGCTGTACCAGGAATGTGCTGCATGATAGAGATAAACCAACATTTATTAAAGCAAGGCACTATAAAACAAACACAAAACATTCAAAAACAGGGAAAACTAATCTATGGTGTTAGTTTTTAGAACAGCAATTAGTTGGACACATAGAACTTGAAGACAGCAGGAGGGCAACTTCTGGGATTCTGGTAAAATCCTTTTTCTTGCTCTGGTGCTGGGTGGGCAAGTACGTTCATTTTATAAAATCAAATGAGCTCTTCACTATAATCCATGTATTTTCCTAAGTGTTTTAAAATTATTCATTATTTTTATTTTATGCTTTTGTTTGTATGTAATTATGTATTGTCTGGGCTTGCCTTGTGGCTCAGATGGTAAAGAATCTGCCTGCAATGCGGGAGACTTGGGTTTGATCCCTGGGTTGGGAAGATCCCCTGGAGGAGGGCATGGCAACTCACTCCAGTGTTTTCGCTTGGAGAATCCCCAGGGACAGAGGAGTCTGGCAGCCTGGCAGGCTACAGTCCATGGAGTCACAAAGAGTTGGACAAGACTGAGCAAATAAGCACAGCACAGCATGTATTGTCTGGTTCTTAAGGTGTTGGTTTCCATCCAGTTGTTACGTGTCTTTTTAAACTATATATATGACCAAAAAAGAAGTGTGAGTATATATAGATGCGTACATATGTGAAGCCCAGTTTAACTGCATCTCAACTGTGTGGCAGAGGGCCAGTCACAGAAGGCATATCAACTCTGAGAAATGGAAACAAATTTTTTGCACAATATAGACATAAGGGGAAAAAATAATAACACTAATGCTTTCTGAGTGAAAGGTAAACATTAATTATAGAACCATTGAAGGAAGAATTTATCACTGAAGGTTTAGGTGATATAAGTAAGCAACTTGATTATATGAAATATCAGTGTCTTCAATACAGAAAACATTGAAGGCTGAGGAAAAAAAACGTGTTCTGTGATTGCAGCCTATCAGGGTTGAAAACCCCTGTGATCTCTGTGAGGGAGTTAGACCTTGAAAAGAAACAGATTCTCAGCTGAGAGCTATTATTCTAACAAATGTTTCCCTTCCAGAATTCTGTCCTTCTGAAACACTGTATGGACCTCACTCTCTCACAATTAAATCATTAATGGCTACTGTCTCTCCCATGTAGACGTCTACAATGCAACTGATACTAGATTTGGAATATGCCGCAGAAGAGGAGGTCTTAATATTTCTGGAGTAACTTCAGCCCAGGTCACTGACTTTGAAAATCTGCCTGTATGTGACCATCTCTAAGACTTCATCTTTTGATAAATTTCTTCAAAATGAATACTTGAGAACAGGTCACCTCAATTTAACATAAGTTTGTGCCTGTATTAGAAGAAAATGAAAGAAAATTAAACCATTGTTAAAGACATGAATTCTAAATGAAATGTGCTCTTATCATGAAACCTAAAGATAAATGCAAGGACATTTCCCAGTGAAAAAAGGGAAAGACACAACACATATTTAATAAAGCACAAAGAAACAGCAAGCTCTCAAGAGAGAAAAAGGGAATATTTTGCTCAGCTCCACAGTGAGAACTTACCATTCATGGATGTGAAAATGAAACAGGACCCCGGCTACCAGGGATGATGACAGGGCAGAAATCTTAGGCAAGCATGTCGTTCTTACAGTCATGTTTCAGATATAGGCAGTACTGTAGGTCCCTGATCACAAGTTTCAAGGAGAAATTTTAAGGCAAAGTGTAAGGAGAAAGTCAAAACCAAAAAAAGAAGCTTCATCATTAATTACTGGATGAGTCTATCATCCTCTGTATTTTGAGGAACATAATAGGAGTTAACTTCCAAATGCTCTGTACCATTGGCAGCAAAATATAAGATATTTGAGTAACAGTCTGGTTATTAACCAATTTATGATCCTTTTATTTCAGTGAAGCATAAGGGACATGATAAGAACTTGCTATAAATAAACGATGGCTTTGTTGAACAGGAGCATTTTTTTTTTTTTTTTTAGATTTTAAAACAATAGAATGGGCCAAATATCCTTGTAAATTACATTAATGAGATAAATTGCTACTTTTAATAGAGGCTCTGTGCTCTATGCTGTGCCTTATGCAGATTTGCCAGTTAATAAGCCTGAACAGTGTTTCTGTTCGTGGAAAATGAATCTGTAACGATTGTCAGATTATCTGTTTGGCATGCCTGGCTGGTGTCTGGAATGGCACTTTGCTAATGTGCTATTACTCAGTGTCATTAACCCACACAAATGATTGAAAGGTGAATTTATATGTGTACCATGGGGCTCAGCACAGGGAACATGCTGCAGTGAAATGATCCTACAAAGGATATAATGAACCATTCATTCTGGATTTCCGTTCTTTAGTCTTCATATCCACCCTTCAGAAACATATGATATTGAAATACGTGGAGAATAATGAGACCAAACTACTACCTAAAAGACACAACTTAACATTGCCTCAATGTCTGAAAAGTTACATAGTTGAAAAATGAGTAGTCATCTTTCTCTCCTGATTTCCATTTAGAGGAATCTTGGCAAAAAAGTCAGATAAACACTTTGGAACTTTTGGAATTTATTTCATACAAAAATATTTTGGAAAAAAAAGAATATTTTTGAAATCTTAGAAAAGTAGAACTTGTGATAAAATTGTGAAACGAGCAACCCCTTACTCCTTTATCACTGGAGTTTAACTTACACTTCTGTGGGTTAATTAAAATAGTTTAGAATGGAAAATATTCTTCTTTAAATAACATCTGTGATAGACTATTACAGCAAAGCCATAAAGTGGAAGCTACTAAATATTTTCCATTTCCATCTTCTTAATGAGTTTTGTTTGATATTCCTTCAGCAGGTATTTTAATTTACACCAATGCTTTTAAATGCTGTAAATTTTGAATAGATTTGTAAATAGATTGTGCCCTTATTCTTTTTTTTAATTAATTAATTAATTAATTTTTTATTTTACTTTACAATTCTGTATTGGTTTTGCCATACATTGACATGAATCCACCACGAGAAACTGTACAAAATATGCTCTGACTCTGATTCCCATTATCTTCTGGGCTAGATTTTGTTTAGACTTAATAGCAATGCTTGAGGCTTTTACTTATTTATGTTTATAACATAATATATTTATATTATTTGTATCAATTCAAGTTCAAACCAAAATCAACACTCTCAAGGAAAAATCCCCTTTTTCTGCTTTTAATTCCAACCTCTTTACCTTTGGCTTACTGTGTCCCTCTCTCATTCTTGGCCCTCAGAAATAGAGTTTTAAGTTTCAGCCATTTTTCCTGTATTTAAACTTGAGAAGTTGTATGAAAAATATATCTAAATTTCCCAAGTTGACTTCATTTTGCTTGAATAATTCAAGATTGTTTCTATATCTTTCTTTGACAAGGATAAAAAAATTAAGTGTTTACCTACATTCACCATACATAGCAAGAACTTTTTCAGCACCATTAATCTATCTTGTTGAGTGATGAAATATTTCATACTTTTTTTCTTTTTTAAAAAATCAAGGCAGCTTTTACAATTTAAAAAGAATAATTAGTAATTTCTGCTTAGCTAAGCAAGTAGGCCAGAAGGGTTATTTGGTCTTACTAGAAATGGGTTTTCTCTATCACCTCCTTAAAATATTTATCAAACCAGAATGTTGCTTATTTTCCTGCTCTGGTTATAGATGTTTGTTACATATAAAATTTGATAAATATCTGACCCATCTCAAAACCTATTATGAAATAGCCTCACTTCGTTTTGAGAACTCACTTTGTTCATGTTTATAATTTATTGCCATCACATAAGCTGCATTTTTTTCCTGGCCCTTCTCTCTGCCCTTTATCATCCACCATCTTTTTCTCACACTCACACTAGAGCTACTCAACAAGAGATCCCCCTTCCAGGGCACCATCTAACTCCAAGGTGCAGTCCCCATCGTTTGTGATGTTGGGATGTCCTAATGGTGTGTCCCGTCCTCTGCTGACCAGGTAGTCCAAGTTACACTTTAATGGATCCATGTTAAATTGCCCACTCCTCCCCCCCCCCCCTTTAAAATACTGACCCTTCCTTGGTGGCCTTCTTAGGAAATACTTTATAAACAATACTTTATGGAGGGAATATTTGGACACAGGACTTCACTTAACTGTCACATAATTTTGTGGCTTTTTCAAACTTAGCTTTAGGATCTATGCAGCATTTTTTGTCAACTATGGGCTATGCTGTTACAGAATAATGAATGTAGTGAACATCGGGATACATGTGTCTTTTAGAATTGTGATTTTTCTTAAGACATGAAAGCAACCTAGATGTCCATCAACGGATGAATGGATAAAGTTGTTCATATACACAATGGCATATTACTCTGCCATAAAAAGGAACAAATTCAAGTCAGTTCTAGTGAAGGAGATGAACCTAGAGCCTGTTATATGGCCTGACAGGATCTCTCATGAGGCAGCAGTCAAGCTTATCAGCAGGGGCCAGGGTCCTCTGAAAGCTTGACTAGGACTGGAGGGCCTTCCTCCAAGTTGGCTTACTTATGTGGCTGATGGCAGGAGGCTTCAGTTTCTCATCATGGTTTGAATGTCCTCGTGACATGCCAGCTGGCTTCCACTGAGCAAGTGATCTAACAGAGAGCAAGAGGACAAGCAGGAAGCATCCTGCCTCCCATCACCCACTCTCTAGAATTGTTCTTGTTCACATCCACCTCATTCCCTCCGTCACAAAGGAGTCACCAGACCCAGTTCCCACCCACCTGGAATGCAGGTAGGCTCTACCCCTTGAAGGGAGTAGCACCAAAGAAATTGTGGACATATCTTAAAATCATCATGTTTATTGAGAAAGAAAAATCTCTAGTTGCTGAAATTATCACTATAATTAGATTTAGGGATGGCTTTTAAAAATACAATAGTATGAATTTTCTTTGAGATTTGGGATTATTTTTACCTTATTCACCCGTGTATCCATAGTTCAACTCAAGCATAGAAGCTGGTAGATAGTACAAGGTGCTGAATATATGTTTCCTAAACATCTAAAAGTTTACTGTCTACATTGGGTTCTTCTTGCTCAGCTTTCAATAATGTTACATAAGGGAAAATGGAATTAAATTCTGAAGATGAATTTTAAAAGTTACAGATATCTAAATTTATCTCCTAATTACCGTCTCACATATGTGAAGTTTATATGTTGAATGTCTGTTATTAGATATCTTGTTTATTGCCTGATACCTTTATGAAAGTTTAAGCTTCGTAAATACCAAGATGTTTGCTTCTTTTAAGGCAGTATTCCCAGCACCAAAACATTGTTCTGTATATTAGCATGTGTGCGTTCTTGTGTGCTCAGTCGCTCAGCCGTGTCTGACTCTCCAACCCCATGGACTGTAGCCCACCAGGCTCCTCTGTCCATGGGAATTCTCCAGGCAAGAATGCTGGAGTGGGTTGCCATTTCCTACAGGCGATCTTCCTGACCCAGGGATCGAAACTGAGTCTCTGGCATCTCCTGCATTAGCAGACAGATTCTTTACCTCTGCGCCATCTAGGAATGTTTATTAAGTGATTTAATTAAAACATTCACTAAGTTAAGGATGTCAGAAAGTTAAATTTTCATTTTCATGGATTCAGTTTAGATATAGTTACGCTTATTTGAAGATCTTCAAAATATCTCTTCTCTCTAGGCTTAAGTTTTCAGTGTTCAAGAGTAGTTCATACTAAAACTTTATTGTTGAAACACACTTATAGCTATTATCCAGGTATGAGCCTTTGGGGATGACTCAGTTTATTTGATTAAGTTGTTGGCACTTTGGAAACTACAGGGTGAGATATGGGGAAGTCGAGTTTTAAGGTCACAGTATGGTAAAGAGAGGGGCCTCCCAGGAGGCACTAGTGGTAAAGAACCCTCCTGCTGATATAGGCAGGAGATAAAAGAGACAGGAGTTTGATCCCTGGGTTGGGAAGGTCCCCTGTAGAAGGGAATGGCAACCCATTGTAGTATTCTTGCCTGTAGCATTCCATGGACAGAGGAGCCTCGTAGGCTACAGTCTACAGGCTTGCAGAGTCTGACATGACTGAAGTGACTTAGCATGTGGGGTAAAGAGAAACCCTGAAAACTGGTGAAGACTAAATACACATTCAGGTCCTGAGCAAGGGTGAAGAGAAGAGGAAGCTCATGGAAACTGTTCATCTGTAGTTCTGGCCCTGAAATTAGAAAGAAAATAAAATGTACTGGGTGTTTTCTACTAATTTTCACCCATCCCACGTGTTACCGAAAATAATGGCTCAAATTTACTTCAAAGAACCACCAAGACTGTTCAGAAAGGAGGAGAGTGAGAAAAAGACTATTTGGCTTCCTTTGACATGGATGAAAAGACAAATACCCTAGAAAGGAGCTAGAACTTTTTTTGTGCACCTCACAGTATAGCATAGTATACCACAAAATTCCATACTTTCAGAGGGACTTTATTGACTGTGTATTCTTCCTCTTTTTTTGGTCAACATATTCTAATCTCATTTTATTACGTTAGAGAATTCGGATAATTATCTATTTTAAAGTATATTAGTATGACAGTTTTCACAGTTAAACCTCTTCATTCCTTCATTTTCAGGGAGATGGAAGTTACAGGCTGCAATATGGCTTGAGAATCTATCCCCTGACAGGGATGGATAATATTGGGAGTCTATTTAACATAATTCATCCTCTGCCCATCATGGGTATTCATAAGTCTTTGTGGCCATTTGTTTTAAATTTTTTATTTTTTACTTAACATGGCCTGCAACTGACCTGTACAGTTTCATTTGGGACTCTCGGTCCTGATAGTAGGATGTCAGGCAGTCATGTGGTTCTCACCATCACTGGGGATGCATGTTCAGCCTGGATCATCTCTCTGTGAAAAGCTCCAAGAGGATTTCTTTTTCACTATTTAATACTTGGTTATACTGTTTCACTTGTACATCAAAACTCTTCATTTATTTTGCCCAAAGTTATAACATAGTGCTTAACCCCATTCAGAACACTAGTAAATGTTCTAAGTTCTGAAAATTATTCTTTAATTTTTAAATTGTTGTTATTATTATTTTTTTTTTTAGTTTCACAATTTATAAGAAGAATAGGTGGGAAGGTACTCTTTATTAGGTTTAGGTTGAAGCAAAAGTCTTATTTGGAATTTTCTTCATGATCATGATAAGAAAATAAAGACTGATTTGTAAGAGAAATTCAAACAAGTAATTCCCATGGCATTTCAATTACAAAATGATATGAATGTATTTACACTTAAGAAATGCGTCTATGACATTTGAAAGTATTATTTATGAAATTATACCCCATATTAATTTATACTTTCTGTGGATTATGGGCTTCCCCAGTGGCTCAGCTGGTAAAGAACCCGCCTGCTAATGCAAGAGACACAAAAGACACAGGTTTGGTCCCTGGGTTGGGAAGATCCCGTGGAGGAGGAAATGGCAACGCACTCCAGTGTCTGTGCCAGGAAAACCCCATGGACAGAGGAGCCTGCGGGCTAAAGTCCATGGAGCTGCAAAGAGTTGGACATGACACACATATGATTATGTTCGTAAGTTTAAGAATTTAAAACAGCACTATTTCAGATCCTCTTACTTTTCTAGCTTGAAAAATGCCTTTCATATACCACACAGGGTACTGTCAAACAGCAATTCCTATGACCTGAAACTTAGCTAATCAGACTCTCCTTAATGATGCTGTGCTCGATACTTGTCTTTTAACTGTCTTTGACTAATTCTCATGTCTTAAAGAAAGATGGAATGGCTCTCGAATGCTAAGATTAAAATGCCAGATACAGCACATAAATCAATTGTAAATGAAAAAAAGAACAGTAACAATTTCATTTCCGTAAGAACCAATTCATTACTATGCAGCCTGCCAATGATGTTCTAACTCCTCCCAGCAGGCCAACTTAGACTTCACCAAGTATTTTCCTTAAAAGTAAGCCAAAACAGAGCTTCTTAGATGAGCCTTATGCTACAGTTCACTACCAATAGTTTCCAAACCCAGTAAAATGGGTCACTAAAATGAGATGTTTCTTTTTATCCACATGCTTTTCTGTGATGTGGTAAAAATGAGACTTGCGAATAATAAAGGATGTTGTTCTCTATGTAAGCTCATATTTTCAGTTTATATAAAAGTATTTACATTGATAAATTTCATCTTGTACTTCCTGAGAGTGCTGGTTTATAGTAATCATCAGCAATCATTTTATTGAATGCTTCTTTATTTAACTGGATGTAAATAATTTAATAATGTAGTTGTAGAACTTAAAAATACTTAGGAGAGAAACCTCCAATTTATTACATATTTCTTTCCCTTCCTAGACTGTCCCAAGAGGGCAGGACCTGCTTCCTATTCATCTTTATACAAGAAGTACCCAACACTGTGGTTTGAAAATAAGGAGTCAGTGTAGGCCTGTTGATTGATTAAATGATTGAATGGTTAAATAGATGTAAATGTTGTTATAAGGCTTATGCTGAAACTTATATTTGTAGTGATAAGTGAATAAAGTGAAGTCGCTCAGTCGAGTCTGATCCTTTGCGACCCCATGGACTGTAGCCTACCAGGCTCCTCCATTCATGGAATTTTCCAGGCAAGAGTACTGGAGTGGGTTGCCATTTGCAGTGATAGGAGAATTCTAAAATCTCACATTTTCTTAAGCCCCGTCACCCTTTTTCTCTGTCTCAGAAGTCGTGTAAGTCACATGGAATATTCATAGTTTTGACTTGGAGGATTTTGCAGTACTAGGATTCCCTAGGCTTCCAGCCCTGTCCTCTGCTCTATGTTCCATTTTCTTGTTTTCCATTAGAATGGGTTTGGGCTTTGCAGGTGGGACTAATGGTAAAGAGCGTGCCTGCCAAAGCAGGAGACTTAACAGATGCAGGTTGAATCCCTTGGTCGGGAAGATCCCCTCGAGGAGGAGGGCATGGCAACCCACTCCAGTATTCTTGCCTGGAGAATCCCACGGACAGAGGACACTGGCGGGCTATGGTCCACAGGGTTGTAGAGAGTTGGACTCGACTGAAGCGACTTAGCAGGCATGCCTGCTTGTGCATCCTTCTGTTCATGGTTTATTACCTGAATTTCAGCCTCCACTTGTGCCTCATCCTGTGTCCACCAGTCGTTGCGCAGTTGGACTTCTTGCCCTTTGAATTAGGAGAGGCTGGTGTCTTCCTAAGCTGAGACCTCTCCTGCCTCTACTACTTCCTGAGAATCCTTTCTTTTAGCAGCAGAAGCTTCTTGTTCTCTCTAGTAACCAATGCTGTTATGCATTTAGCTGCTTCACCATCCCATCACCACTTGTCCTGGGACAGAGGTTGCAATTGGATCCTGCAGCCTGGTTGCCACTCCAATCATTGACTATTCATCAGCCCTTTATTGAACCCTCTGTGTTACTGGAAGCCTGGTTTTTCACCAACATAAAAGCCTAGGGTTTAGCACGTGGGGAGCAACAGGATGTTGGAGGGTGGCGGCTGGAGGGCTACCTGCCCAGACAGAAACAAATCAAATGATCATTGGAGATATTCCCAGGCTTCCTTGTTTAAAAGGCAGACAGATCGAAGACACTGCCACCTTCTAAGATTTGAAGACTAGCAGAGCAGCCTCAAGGCCTTCACCCCTTTATGACTCCTAAATGTTCACTGACTGTGTTATTTCACGTACAAGTACTTGAATGCATGTGGTGACTTTCTAGTATGTGTTTGACTATCTACCTTAATCAAGTAACCTGGAGAATCAAAGAGCGCATTTACATATACATTTAAATTTCTTGAATACATTTATCAATAAGAGAAAGGTTATTCATAACTGTTTGAATACACTGGAAGAAAATCAGCTACATATGTCGTTTTTAAATTTGTCACCTAAACCCAGGATATTTGCTAGTAATTTTTTTGGAAAGATCTAAAACATTACAGACTGACTGACTTACTTAATCTAGAAAGCTTTATTTGACTTTCCCTTAAGATAGGTATTTCCTGTCTGTTTCCATATTATGAGAACTTACCTTTGACTAGGAATTACTCCTGAGGATTTCATTTTAATGTTTAAAGCTAACTTGACTATATTCTCCACTAAAATGCTTTTAGGCTGATAAGGGCCATTATGGGGAAAGAGGGGGTCCTGTTTATGTTTTAATTCCTGATACCTAATCTAGTACCAAGAACATATTTATCACTCAAATATTTCTTGAATTTATAAGTAAATCCATAGTGTACATTATGCCATTATCCTGTGACTGGTTTGAGTTTTAATTTTTTGGTATCTAAATTTATTTATAAGTATTTACTGTGCATCCATTTAGGCATAATCTGTTTACATAAGCATATGTCAAACAGAATGTATTTATATATAGACAGGGAGGGAAATGAGCAAGTATTAAGGAAATATTTTGCTCATTCAATAACAGTTAAAAAGCAGCATTAGCTCTTTTTAAATGTGGTTGTATTTTATGATAATATAGCATATCATTTTCTTTCTACTTTCTCACCTAAAAACCTCCAAGGCTCTATATGTTGATTGAGGAAAGGATTGTGGGAATCAGTAAACAAGTAAAAAGTCAATAAGTAATTCCAAGTTTCAATCATACAACCACAGGATAAAAATGAGAAAATCAAAAGGGGAAAAGAAATGTTTCCTCTGATTTAGTTAAATATCCACACATGAGAGAATATCTTGGGTGGGGAAGCAGCCTGACTTTGCTGGCAGTATTAGGAGCACCATCAGTAATACCACATGCATCAACTCTGTTGGACTTCCTCCTGTGTGGTCAGCGTTGGGTCTGACACAGGATTAGAGAAACACCTGGTTTGAGCTGTGCAACAGCATGCTCAAGGTGGACTTGCCAGTGAAAGTCCCAGAGTTGTTGTTTTCACTAGAAAAAATCCTAAATGACTTGACTGACCGGGAAATAATGAGGATGTATCATTTTTTATACTACCATTAATCTCATTTTATCACCTTGAGATATTTCTAAGGTAAAACTGAAATTTTATTTAGATTAATGTGAATACTTGATCCTCTCTCTTCTGGATATTATTTTGCATGAGCCAATAATAATTTGTAATTTTACTTAGAATATTTTCATACTGACATTTGATTATAATGTGTCATAATACAGTATTCTAATCACCAAGACCACAACAATTTATTTCCCTGATTTTCTCTTCTGACATCTATTTGACTCATTCCTGCCCTCTGCTCCATTTTGGAAAAGGACTATGTTACATCTTAACTTCACAGGAAAATCAGTCTAATAATATGTAAGGTATTATAAATTTCATGCCTTACATTGTCTTTGGAGGAAAAGGTATTTTGCTTTAAGAAGTCTTCTCTTCAAGTCTATGTGAAAAACTAAACAGAGGACCCGTTTACATCTTCAGAGTACTTACCGAAATAGAATAGTTGTCATTGTCAATAATTTAAAATTAATACTCAGGAATATTTTCTATAATAAGAAAATGTGATTTTTCAGAATGTAATATACTGAAATATCAGAAAGTATCTGAAATATTTTAAACCATCTTGTGTGCCTATGTAGAAATTATTACTCTTTATAATTTTTGTAAGTAATAAGATTTTGTATACATATAGTGGGAGAAGGCAATGGCACCCGGCTCCGGTACTCTTGCCTGGAAAATCCCATGGACAGACGAGCCTGGTGGGCTGCAGTCCATGGCATCGCTAAGAGTCGGACACGACTGAGTGACTTCACTTTCACTTTTCACTTTAATGCATTGGAGAAGGAAACGGCAACCCACTCCAGTGTTCTTGCCTGGAGAATCCCAGGGACGGGGGAGCCTGGTGGGCTGCTGTCTATGGGGTCGCCCAGAGTTGGACACGACTGAAGTGACTCAGCAGCAGCAGCACCAGCAGCATACATATAGTAGATAGAATTCTAAGATGGCCTACAAGATTTGTTCCCTCTATTCCTTTGTAGAAACCTCTCTCACTAAGTGTGGACAGACCTATGAAAATGATGGGATGTCTCTTCCATTATTATGTCATATTGTTTGGCAAAAGGGATTTTGTAGCTGTAATTAAGATCTATAAACAGTTGGCATTGGCTTAGATAAAAGAGAAACAAGCAGATTACTAACTAACTAGGTTATTCCACAAAGAAAAGTTATTATTATATTTAAATTAATATATAAATTATATTTAGATATGTTTACAAATTATATTTATCTACTATATATAAATGTATGATAATATATAAATAATTAAAATTATTTTAAATTTAATATATGCACGTGTATAAATGAATAGAACTCTTCAAAGAGCAAGTTTATTACAACACACTTTATTCTTCATTTCCCCCCAGAAGAGTTATAGTTTTGATTCCATGCATCCAAACAGTTTTAGAAGCAGGCTTATAAGATGGTAGTTTCCCACAAAGAGTCCTCATGGGGGCCTTTGTGGTTACTTGTTACTCTTAGCCCTTTTAAAAAATGCAGTTTTTCTTGTATTTGATCCAAAGAAAAATTCATTTTCACAAAGAAAAAGGAATCTTAATCTAGTACCTGTCAGTATATATTTTTACTCACTGGCTATTCTGAAAAATAACCCGTTACTCTTTAAAATAATTGCCAAGTTGTTTAATGTTATTTGAATTATAGTTCATACAAATAACCTAATCCATGAGTAAGTAATTAGAATGTTACACATGTAGAAAATTATTGAAAAATACTTAGATATTTCTAAGATTGCTGCTGCTGCTGCTAAGTTGCTTTAGTCGTGTCTGACTCTGTGCGACCCCATAGACGGCAGCCCATCAGGCTCCCCCATCCCTGGGATTTTCCAGGCAATAACACTGGAGTGGGTTGCCATTTCTTTCTCCAATGCATGAAAGTGAAAAGTGAAAGTGAACTCGCTCAGTCGTGTCCGACTCCTAGCGACCCCATGGACTGCAGCCTACCAGGCTCTTCCGTCCATGGGATTTTCCAGGCAAGAGTACTGGAGTGGGGTGCCATTGTTGCTCGCAAAGTTGAGAGCAATGTTGTTACCAGCTCACCACACTGTATTGCAATAAATGTGTGCTCAGTCATGTTCAACTCTTTGTATACCCCTGCCAGTCCCCTCTGCCCATGGAATTTTTCAGGCAAGAATATTGGAGTGGAGTGCCATTTCCTTCTCCAGGGATCTTCCCAACCCAGGTGTCTAAACCGCATATCTTACCTCTCCTGCATTGTCAGCAGATTCTTTCCTGGTGCCACCTGGGTATTGCAGTAAATGATTGCTGTTCTACAGAAGCAGTTTTTTTAGGGGAGTTCTTTTAGACCGTCCTGGGATCACATGATCCACCATTGTTGCAATGTGATGTGAGTTAATGCCACATTAAAGTCCCTTCATTTATTTCTGAAGGAATTGGAGCCCACATTAACTGCTCTGCCTCCAATTCTGTTATCCTTGATGACTCTGTGGGCAGAGTCATTCACACGGTTGTTAGAATATTTTCAACTTATAAAGAACTATATCAAATCCATTGTATTGAGCTAAGTTGTAATTATAGTCTATTTGTATACATTTATTGTATTCTGTCCATTTACAATGTGACTTATGGGTTTGATATATTCTCAGTCAATGATATGTGCATAATCATTATTGAACCAGAGCAGACAGTGGCAGGTCTGGAGCCAGCATAGTCTGATACCTTGATGGGCCTTTAGGGAGTTTTAATACACTGATTACTGGAATGATACAGCATCAGTCTACTGCACAACTTTGTATATTTTGATGTTTTTTTAATATTCAAGGTACACACCAAAGTCAGTTCTTAGAAGAAGGAACATAAAGTAACTATTACAATGCCATATGAAAGGATTAAATTGAATTCCAGGTGTATTTACTAAATATAGGAAGGAACTAGGGATTTGAGATTTGGAAGGAAAAGGAAAAACACTGTGCAATTGTAGTATCTTTGTCTCTAGGAGAAGATGCTTTTCGAATGGAACGCAGGGTTCCTTTTAACCGTATGTTTTTTCTTAAAGTAGAGGTAGTGAGTAATAAAATAACCTAGAAAATAACCTAGAAAAAATCCTAGGTGACTAGCCGAGCTTAAATGAAAAGGTGCTAGGAATGTCCACATAACTTTTCTGGAATTATGAGATAAGAGAAGTAGGAAATCTTCTTAGAGCAAGCCAAAGGAAATTATAATTTTAGAGTTCATTCATTCATTTATTTATATATTAGTGAATAAAGACATAGTGAAAGTCAAACTGATGGTAATAAATTCTTGCCATATCATTTAAATTTGGGGGCCACTGTGCACTTCAGTGTTCTATTAAATAATAGTAATAATAGTACTCATTGAGTCATTATGAGAATTAAAGGAGTTAACATGTATAAAGCTAGAGTGAAAGTGAAAGTGAAGTCGCTCAGTCGTGTCCGACTCTTTGCGACCCCATGGACTGTAGCCTACCAGGCTCCTCTGTCCATGGGATTTTCTAGGCAATAGTATTGGAGTAGATTGCCATTCCCTTCTCCAGGGTATCTTCCCAACCCAGGGATTGAACCCAGGTCTCCTGCATTGCAGACAGACGCTTTACTGTCTGAGCCACCAGGGAAGTCCCCTCATGTCTGACTCTTTGTGACCCCATGGAATATAGCATACCAGGCTCCTCTGTCCGTAGGCTTTTCCAGGCAAAGGTACTGGAGTGGGTTGCCATTTCCTTCTCCAGAGGATCTTCCCAACCCAGGGATCAAACCCGGGTCTCCCACATTGCAGGCAGACGCTTTACCATCTGAGCCATTTGGTAGGAAGTTATAAAGCTAGAGTAGGTACTCAATAAAATTTAATCAGTATTATTTATTAAGACCAAATATTTGGTGAGTACTAATTACCTGTGTGACAGTGAAAGTGAAAGTGACATTGCTCACTCATGTCCAACTCTATGCGACCCCATGGACTGTAGGCTACCAGTCTCCTCCATCCATGGGATTTTCCAGGCAAGAGTACTGGAGTGGGTTGCCATTTCCTTCTCCAGGGGATCTTCCCAACCCAGGAATCGAACCTGGGTCTCCTGCATTGTAGGCAGACACTTTACTGTCTGAGCCACCAGGGAAGTCCAAGAAGATCTATTTTCATAATCAACCTACTCTGAAAAAATAAGGGTAATTTTGAAATGCTTTAGAAGAGATCTCATTGAAGTCTTTTCCTTCAGTTATCTCTGGAAGAGGGCTTGAGAGGGAAAAAAGGAAAGAAAATTTTTATAATTTTAGTAAAAAAAGAAAAAGATGGAAAAAGCAAATTAAAATTATGTGCTAGCTTTTGTGAAAAACAAACAGATGTGTAAGGAAAATGATAAAAATTCTATTCTTTGTTTTTCACCTGACTGAAAAAACATTCAGCAAAAAGCTGTTGGTAAAAAGATATGATACAGATATTTTTTAAACAATCTTTTTTAATCTCATTGATCCCTGTTTCATGGCTAACACAGAGGTAAAAATATAGTATTTAATGTAATAATTTCTATTTAAATATTATTATAATGTTTAGTTTAACACTACAAAGAAAGCTGTTCATATTTCTGGGTTGAACAGGACAGACCTCTGGGAATGGGCTGGCAGCATTCTTGGTACAGAGTCTCCTCAGGCAGAAATTAAGGTGTCAGCCTGGCCTGTGCTGCAGTCCCTTCTAGGGTGTAAATCCTTGACTAGGGTCTGTGGTTGCTGGCAGAATTCAGTTCTGTAAGACTGATGTCCCTGAATTCTTGCTGATGGTTAGTTCTTAAAAAATGAATCTTTCTTTTTCTCCCTCCCTTTCTCACTCACTGTCAGTCTCAATCTCTTTCTCTCCAAAGTCTGTGACTGAGGATTCAGAATAAATAGATAAAAGTTTCAGTTTGACCCTAGTACCACAGCTGCTGAAATATTAACAGCATTAAATGTGCAAATAGAAAATGTGAATGCAGACGAGGAGTCTTTAGCTGGGAACTCTTGTCATGTTGGTTCCTTGGGGCTCCTTTCCCAGACAAATGAAAAGTGACAAAGATGGGAAGAGTATTTGATATGGTCACTACAATTCTTTGACAGCACAATTTAGCAAAGGGATAAAGAGGGCAAAGCAAGTCACTTTCTTTTCACGTTTGTTTATATCAGGAAACAAATTTTTAAAAGAGTATTGCAGAAAGCAGTGTTCTATATGGAATATGACTCCCTTCTGTACTTTTTAAAACATATTTGTTTACAATCAGTGAAATGAATAGGTGTGAAAATAGGAAATAGCAAAAAAGAGTGCATTCTTAATGTTTCTGAATTCAAGTTTAATGAACTCTAAAAACAGTACTGAACAGTGTGACATAGAGTATTTTTTAAATATGTGCATACACATGTAGGTGAAGACATTTACTTGAGCAGATTTTCTCTTCTTGATTTTGTGATTTTAACCTCTCTTTGATAGTTGGTGGTCTGTTCCATTTGTCAATATTATGCTCTAAATTAATGTTTCATTGCCCTATTATAATTGTAATCATCATATGCACAGCAATTAAAATTGAGAAAAAAGGACATCTCTGTATAAGGGAGGCTGTGTGTTGTGAAGTGAAGTGAAAGTCACTCAGTCGTGTCCCACTCTTTGTGACCCCATGGACTATACAATCCATGGAATTCTCCAGGCCAGAATAATGGAGTGGGTAACCTTTCCCTTCTCCAGGGGATCTTCTCAACCCAGGGATTGAATCCACGTTTCCCGCAATGCAGGTGGATTCTTTGCCAGCTGAGCCACAAGGGAAGCCCAAGAATACTGGAGTGGGTAGCCTATCCCTTCTCCAGCGGATCTTCCTGACCCAGGAATCAAACCGGAGTCTCCTGCATTGCAGGTGGATTATTTACCAACTCAGCTATGAGGGAAGCCCCCGTGTATGTTATTAACCTGGGACAAATCCTCCAACTGTCACCTATAAGCCTCATGGGACAGTCATTATTTTAGCAAATAAATTAGCATCTAGGGCCTGGCTTTAACACTTATGGTTTCAGACACAAGTGGATTTAGCCCTCTCCCCTGGGTACACTGAGGTAGCAAACCAAAATTCCAATTTAAAATGGAAAACATAACCATTATATAGAATGGAATACTCCTATGAACCATGGTGGTGCATTCTCTCCTTGTAGTCTAGACACAAGGATATTCAAATGAATGTCCAGGTATTCCAATCTAGTAAGAACTAATATCTCAAGGACAAGATTATCAACGTCTGTATGACAAAAGCATTTTCTCTCTGTAGGCAAAAGAACATGGAGAAATAAGTCATAAAGGTTGTTTGTAATCAGGTCAAGGAGAATTAGACGAATCATACAATTCTGGGCCATTGCAGATGGCTACCAAATGCAGTAGAGAAGGTCCTGCTAGTGGGAAGGGAACAATACAAGCCCCTCATCTATCTTCCACTTAGACATGACTTTGCCAATGGGAAGAAATTCTTGAAGTTTATTGCCTAAAGGTCATACTCTCCTGAACAAAGTTTGAAAGATACTTTGAATACTAACCTCAGTGACTCCCCTTTTATTATGATCCCATGGATGATTAATGATCCTCTGCCTCCTCCAGGGATTAAAACACTATTTTTAATACATATGTACATTTTGCATAGCCCTTTCTTGTTCTGTTATGTTTCCACTTTATAGTTTAACTTTAAGGGCAATATAATTTCTTATTATTTTCAAGTTTGGGGAGATATCTCATTCTGGTGTGCAAACATTAACAAATATAATATTTCTTAATGTCCTTTCCATGGTCTTAATTGTGAACTTAGGAATGTTCAGCAGATATATGGATGCTAATATATTCAAACCATTAGAAAAATGAGTTTTACAGATATGGAAAATATATGTGTATAATATATGTGTATAGTATATGTGTGTGTATATATATATATATAAACCACAACTGCAATCAGAAAATGATTAATTTTAAGTCCCCTTCTATGTTCAAGAACACCTAGATAATATTCTACTAGGTTAGAAAGTGAATAAGCTATGTCTGCAGCTAATTATATATTACTTCTAATTCACCTCTCCCTCAGTACACCATTTTCCCTCCTCCACAAATCCCACTTGCTTGTTTTCTTGCAAAGCTGCCAAGAAACTGTGAACAAATTTAACGTCTGAATAGCTGCTTGCTCTCTCAGTGACCTTGAAAAATTACTTGCATCATTAAAAATTCATAGAAGAAAAAGTTTTTGAGAAGACTGACATATGTAATCATAGTACCTCCTGTTATGCTACTGTACTATTATAGTCTTATGAACTTTAAAATTATCTCAAAGAAATTAACTTTGCTCTAGTTACCCAATTATATCAAAGCTTTCTGATGGTTTTTTTTTTTTTTCAAAGAGCATAGCACTATTTCCTGCTAGAGATTAAGAAATGCAAAACAGAAGATTGATGGATCCTGTAAATTTTTGTGATATTTCACAATAACTGTTTCAAACAGTGCCACACAATTGCAAAGGAAGTATTTTGATTGTCTTTTTCATTGAGGTGAGACTCACATAGAAGATATTTAACCATTTTAAACTGTATAATTCAGTGGCACTTGGTACATTCATAGTGTGTTTTCTTTAGTTTCAGAACTTTTTCATATCTCTAGAAGAAGCCCTTGTAACCACTCTCTAGGACTCTCACCTCCCTTCCCCTAGCTTGCTGTCTCTGTGAACTTGCCTATTCTGGATTTCAGTGGTTCTAATTGTAAATAAGTATAAATTTTAGATTCTGTTAATTCATTGATTTTATTCCCGTTTTCCTTGAGGAAAGAGATATGGAGGGTAAGGATATAAAATCCTAAGAATAAGTCATGAAAACTCTGACAGGATGGTAAAATGTCATCAGAAGCAGCTTTCTGATACTCCTCCCATAGCAAGTACCACACTGTATTGTAATAATCTCTTTACTTGTCTATTTCTCTTCAAGACTAAAATCATCGGACTTTTTTCTCTTTAAGCCCTAGTGCTTGATATAGTGCTTTCACACATTTAAGTGCTTGCTGTTTACTGAAGGGGATGGGAGGCAAGAAGATGTGGAGCTATTGACAATATTTTGGCCTAAATAAATATCCTGAATCCTTCTTTTTTCTTTTCTTTGCTCTTCTTTTCTTCTCTTTCCTTTTTTTTTTTCTTTTCTTTATTCTCTTTCCTCTGTGTGTGTGCATTGTTTTGTTTTTGAGATTTGACTTTCCTGATGTTACTTTGAAGAATATTGACTTGGTCCCAAAATGTATTTATAGAATTAAAATTGGCCTTACATTCACTTATCCAACATTTAGCTTTATTAGCATATTGGTCATAATTATGATCATGTGTATTATGTAAAAGAGCTACATTTAATTATCTGAGCAACACAATCTGATTTCGTTCTCTTTCCTTTCTCTTGGAGTTCTTTTCTTTTGGCACCTTTGTCTTCCAACTCCAGTCCCACGCCCTTGCCCAGGGCATCAGTACTCAGTCCAGTGGGATCGATCAATCAACACTCAACTCAGTACTAGAGTGAGAGACGTATAGTTAGGATAGTGCCTATGGAAAAGGGAGAAAAACTAGACCTAAATCACTTCCTCCTATATACTTTCCCTAACATATAGTTTTTATTTTGCATGGGACAATGGAAACATATTCATTTAAAAACCCAGTGTCAATCCCATTCGTTTCCTTAGTCTTAAGTAGAGAAATTGCCACCACAGAGAGTGGTGGGTATCATTTCAACAGTGGCTAAGATAAACGTGTTCTTTTACCTTACCTTTTTTCTCACTTTGTGTTTGAGGATAATTCCACTAATGCTGGCAGATCTGTTCATTGTGTCTGAAAAAAATCAGTGGGGAATAATAGCCTTTGCCATAATTCTTTCAACATCAGTGTCTATGAGCCCTTATTCTGTGTTGGTTTAGACAAACTGCTCCTTCACAGGCAAGGTATCAGGAATATATTTTAATCTTCTGCTTCCAAGGTTCTATGAAGACAGTGCTATACATCTGATTTATGAGCAAGCATAGGTTGTTGTTGATTTCACTGAATTCCTAAGGAAATTGTTTTCTGCTCATTTTGTCTTTCCTCTGGGTAACACATCACATTATCTTGTTTGGGAGTGTCTGCTTCTCACTGCTCAGCACCATTAGCATACATCTGGGCCACCTTTGTGTGGAACTGTCCCCTGGTGAAACCCTCAGTGTTCTGGGATAGAGAAAGACTGCAATTTACGGAGTCCATTATCACCTCTGGACGTGTAGAATGATAATGGAAGTGACAGAGGTGCAGCTGAAAATTGGCTCTTAATATTTTATGTGCTCAAGCAAAGGATTGGAAATCTCATGCTGC
Source organism: Oryx dammah (assembly GCF_014754425.2). Classification (NCBI taxonomy): domain Eukaryota; kingdom Metazoa; phylum Chordata; class Mammalia; order Artiodactyla; family Bovidae; genus Oryx; species Oryx dammah. The sequence goes on from NW_024070187.1 coordinate 28,608,071, forward strand.
TCCTGAGGGAAAATGAAGTATGTGGGATTTTTTTTTTTCTATTAGAAAGTTATATGCAAAGGGTTGACTACAGGGTTTCGAGAAAAGTATTGCAACACATTCGTTCTGTGTTAACCAACACTTCTCACTGGAGGCTTAGAGAGAAAAAAACACTTCTGCATGAAAAATTGAAATATGGAAACAAAGTATATGCAGCAAAGTTTTAGAACTGATAATTCTAAAATAATGCACCATATATAGTATCACTTTGTTTTAACTGATGGGATATGTCTAAGAATTCACAAATGTTTGCCTAAAAAGGTTATTTTTAAATTTTTGGATTCTTATTTCACATTTCTCCCCTAACATATTTTTCTTCTGACTTACAATTTAGAATAATATTTCAAGAGCTATCATTGGCACAATGAGTTTGAAAACAGAAATTCTATCAGAATTTTTAAGTGTTTTAAGACAAATAAGATGGAAAATAAATACAGCTTTTGAAATAGTCATACTAATAATTTGACATTTATCTTAGTATATTACAGTGCTTATAATAACACTAAAGAGATGCTTGTTGAAATCATTTTTATTGAAAAATATAGTTTCTGGCTTGACTAAGATGAGATATAATAGAGTGCCCTTTTCATAAGTATTTTATTATGTGTCATCCATCTTATTTCAGACAAAACAAAAGTAGTATGGTAATATATTTTCTTAATAATAAAAGACTAAATGTTATTGAAATATAGCAGATGTTAAGTCCTGTCTGTGTTTCCTGGATGTATATTTATGATATCAAGAATTTCTAATTTTTCTACTTTACCACCAGAGTATACATTAGTGGCATTACTATATTGCTGTTGCCTGATGATCAATGTGTCCAGATTTTAGTTTTTAAGGCATTTGGCGATGATGGAATAAGCCTGGTGGAGGTTTTCTTCAGCTACTTTTCAGAAATGACAATTTACTTTCTCCTGTATGTTTCTGTAATTGTTTCTTTGCTTGGTATGAATATCACTTTCCTTAACTGAGAGTAGGGGAAGTTTCAAGTTGCTGTGGTGGATTTCAAGCATCATTTAAATCAGCGATGTCTGCCTTTTGAATAAGATCTCTTAGATCTGATTATTTAGATGTGTCTTTTGATTTAGTGGCCACTGACAAGATCAAAGTAGCAAGACTCAAGATTGAGATTTGAGGAGAATTCTAAATACTGCAAACACCCTGTCAGTGATGCTCAACAAACTACTTGAATTATAAATTTCTCAGATTTTTGACACAAAACCTTCATAATATTATAAAGTAATTATTCTCCAATTAAAATAATTTTTAAAAGTCTTTATATGTTATAGAATCATTACTAGTTAATATCAATAAGTTTTATCACTGCAAATTTATTGAGTGTATGTGCCAAACAAAATTTTAGGCATTTTTATATATATTCTGTATATGACATTTGTCTTTGGGGGCTTCCAAGTTTATGAGGGAAAAGATGATTGCCTTGTTCACTGTTAGCCTTGGAGATAATTTAGTTCCTGGAAATTAATAGAAACTCAACAAATATTTGTTGAATGAGAAAAAGCATTACTTTTTAAAATTCTAGCCATGATAAAAAGATAGCTATGTAAATATTTTAAGGGGTGTGCTGTGCTATGCTGAGTTGCTCATTCATGCCTGACTTCTTGCGACCTCATGGACTGTAGTCAGCCAGGTTCCTCTGTCCCTGGGGATTCTCCAGGCAAGAATACTGGAATGATTTCTGTGCCCTCCTCCAGGGCATCTTCCCGACCCAGGGATATAACCCAGGTCTCCCACATTGCAGGTGGATTCTTTACTGTCTGAGTCACCAGGGAAGCCATTTTAAGGGATGGCTTCATTAAAGATCTGGAGTTCTGATATTGATGACTGAGCATTGGTCCTCTCTTTGCTTTTGGGCACCTAGAATGTAAACAAGTAGAATTCCAGAGATTTAAACTTCTTCATAGAATTGGGGCTCAGTTGGTTTGTTATTCAGCAATGAGCCAGATAGCTGAGAAAAGAAGAGAAGCTAAGGGCAAAGGAAAAAAGGAAAGATATATCCATCTGAATGCAGAGTTCCAAAGAATAGCAAGGAGAGATAAGAAAGCCTTTCTAAGTGATCAATGCAAAAAAACGAGGAAAACAATAGAATGGGAAAGATTAGAGATCTCTTCAATAAAATTAGAGATACCAAGGGTACATTTCATGCAAAGATAGGCACAATAAAGGACAGAAATGGTATGGACCTAGCAGAAGAAAAGATATTAAGAAGAAGTGGCAAGAATACACAGAATTATACAAAGCAGATCTTAATGACCCAGAGAACCATGATGGTGTGATCACTCACCTAGAGCCAGACATCCTAGCCTGTGAACTCAAGTGGGCCTTAGGAAGCATTGCTACGAACAAAGCTAGTAGAGGTGATGGAATTACAGCTGAGCTATTTCAGATCCTAAAAGATGATGCTGTGAAAGTGCTGCACTCAATATGCCAGCAAATTTGGAAAATACAGCAGTGGCCACAGGACTGGAAAAGGTCAATTTTCATTCCAATCCCAAAGAAAAGCAATGCCAAAGAATGCTCAAATTACTACCCAATTACACACATCTCACATGCTAGCAAAGTAAAGCTCAAAATTCTCCAAGCCAGGCTTCAACAGTACATGAATCGTTAGCTTCCAGATGTTCAAGCTGGATTTAGAAAAGGAAGAAGAACCAGAGATCAAATTGCTAACATCCATTGGATCATGGCTCAGACGGTAAAGCGTCTGTCTACAATGCAGGAGACTCGGGTTCGAGCCCTGGGTTGGGAAGATCCCCTGGAGAAGGAAATGGCAATCTACTCCAGTACCATTGCCTGGAAAATTCCATGGACAGAGGAGCCTGGTAGGCTGCAGGCTATGGGGTTGCAAAGAGTTGGACACGACTGAGCGACTTCACTATTGGATCATCAAAAAAGCAAGAGAGTTCCAGAAGAACATATACTTCTGCTTTATTCACTACGCCAAAGCCTTTGACTGTGTGGATCACAAGAAACTATGGAAACTTCTTAAAGAGATGGGAATACCAGACCACCTGACCTGCCTCTTGAGAAATCTGTATGTAGGTCAAGAAGCAATAGTTAGACCTGGACGCGGAATAATGGACATGGAACAATTGGTAAAGGAGTATGTCATGGCTGTATATTGTTACCCTGCTTATTTAACTTATATGCAGAGTACATTATGTGAAATGCCAGGCTGGATGAAGCACAAGCTGGAATCAAGATTGCCTGGAGAAATATCAATAACCTCAAACAGCAGATGACACCACACTTATGGCACAAAACAAAGAAGAACTGAAGAGCCTCTTGATGAAAGTGCAAGAAGAGAGTGAAAAAGCAGTCTTAAAACTCGACATTCAGAAAAACTAAGATCATGGCATCCAGTCCCATCACTTCATGGCAGATAGATGGGGAAACAATGGAAACAGTGAGCGACTTTATTTTCTTGGGCTCCCAAATCACTGCAAATGGTGACTGCAGCCATGAAATTAAAAGACGCTTGCTCCCTGGGAGAAAAGCTATGACAGCATATTAAAAGGCAGAGATGTTTCTTTGCCAACAACGGTCCATCTAGTCAAAGCTACGGTTTTTCCAGTAGTCATGTATGGATGTGAGAGTTGGACTATAAAGAAAGCTGAGCACCGAAGAATTGATGCTTTTGAACTGTGGTGTTGGAGAAGACTCTTGAGAGTCCCTTGCACTGCAAGGAGATCAAACCAGTTAATCCTAAAGGAAATCAGTCCTGAATATTCACTGGAAGGACTGATGCAGAAGCTGAAACTCCAATACTTTGGCCACCTGATGCGACGAACTGACTCATTGGAAAAGACCCTAACGCTGGGAAAGATCGAAAGTGGGAGGAGAAGGGGATGACAGAGAATGGGATGGTTGGATGGCATCACTAACTTGATGGACATGAGTTTGAGCAAGCTGCGGCAGTTGGTGATAGACAGGGTAGCCTGGTGTACTGCAGTCCATGAGGTTGCAAAGAGTTGACCAGGACTGAGCAAGTGAACTGAACTGAATGAGCCAGGTTGGGCTTCCTTAGTGGTTCAGTGGTAAAGAATCTGCCTGCCAATTAAGAAGATGCTAGTTCGATCCCTGGGTTGGGAAGATCTCCTGAGGAAGGAAATGACAACTCACTCCAGTATTCTTGCCTGGGAAATCCCATGGACAGAGGAGCCTGGCAGTTCATGGGGTCACAAAAGAATCAGACACAACTTAGTGACTAAACAAGAACAAATGAGCCAAGTAGCAGTGGTCTTTAAAAAAAAAAAAAGAGAAAATCCAATTTACTTATCTATTGGTGACTATGCTGGGTCTTTGTTGTATGCATGGTTTCTCTAGTTGCATTGAGCAGGGCCTGCTCTCCAGCTGTGGTGCACAGGCTTCTCACTGCGGTGGCTTCTCTTGTGGAGCACAGATTCCAGTCGCATGAGCTTCAGTAGTTGTGGCTGATGGGCTCTGGACTGCAAGATCAATGGTTGTGGCGCACAGGCTTAGTTGCCTGAAGGCAAGTGAAATCTTCCTGAACCAGGGATCAAACCTTTGTCTCCTGCATCGGCGGTGGATTCCTAACCACTGAACCACCCGGGAAGTCCACAGTGGTCTTTCTTAAACCAGATATAGTTGTTCCCTCTGGGTCTTGCAAGGTGTCAAACAAAATGTCAATATTTAAAGTGTCATTTTTTACTTTTTAAATAACTGAACATATGATGATAAAATATTCATCTCAAAGGAGTGTTATCTGTTGCTCACAGCTTTTCTGTGTAAAAATGTATTTCCCAGGTGTTACTATATTACCATACCTCTGTGTTAAAAGTCTGCAGGCATTATTATATATATATTATATATATATATTATATATTAGTTGTGATTTAATTTATCAAATGAATATATATATATAAAATTCCGTTACTTTACACTTTCTCACACTACTGAATATTATGAACAGTTGTAACAAGAACACAATCATTGCCACAATTTTCTCTTAGCTTCACTCTGAGTCAGAGCTGCTTTGTGTACTGTACATCTTGTAAAACCCAGCCAGGAAAGCAGGAAAAGAAGACTTTTTTTATATTTAAAAAATATCTATCTTTAAATTGCTCCATTGTGTGCTATCATTAGCATTTATTTTACTTATATGTGTATATGATATACATGTAAATTACATATGTATTCCACAGATGAGGAAAGTAAGGCCCAGCTAGACTGTATGGTTTTTGCCCCTCATGATGAGATTTTCAACAGTCTCATGTGGGGCTAAAACCCTCACTCAGAATTCTTTTGCAGAAGTTATAGTACAGTGTCTGGAAATCAGGCTTAGGTGTCCTTTTGTGTGTGATAGAAGGTCCTGAAAATAGGAGAAATCACACTCTAAATGAGATATTAGCTAGAAATTTGAGAACGGAAGTGATTGTTTCTTCTACTGGCAATGTAACTCCTCATTTTCATTTTGATCAAAGTTGTATCCATCCTATGGGCCAGATCCCAAGCCCCCTCTTCCTGGAAGAAGACTCCCTTTCCACAAATTCCTTTTCCTCTATTATAATATTCTTCATAGGCTGCTGGGTGGTAACCTTTTGTTTTCTATCATTGTGTCTTAATGAATCTACAGTTAAGCAGGCCTGAATTTTAATCTCAGATCTGCCCCTTTAAATAAATTGCATGTCACTAGGCAAGTTGCTGAATTTTCTACTGTAACTTTCATGGTTTGTAAATTAGGTCACTTGCCTCATGGTCAAATTTTCAAGCTTAAAATATGTAAATAGCTTTTCAAAATGTGTGACATACAATAAATGTTCAATAAATGGTAGCTATTATTTTTGGCCTTGGTGTCTCATTAGAGTTTAGTACAGATATTCTTCTGTCTATAAATCTAACACAGTAGTTGGGTATTGACTTTTTAAAGAACATCTATGTAATCTCCAACTATTCAGCTATTACTGGACAGTCTAGATTCAGGTCTAAGCAAGTGTTTCTAAATAAAATGTAACATTTTCACAATGCTATGTAGGAACTCTTTTATCTTGATCTCATGGTTCAACATACTATGAATAAATTTTAAAATAATTTTATATAGAGTTAATTCTTGATTGGGGTCAAAGAAAGATATGAACACAGATAATAGCAAGCCTCTCCCAATCTACTGAAGTGTGCATAGGGAATGAGAGAGCAATGCAGTGAGGACCACCTGGTGAATGGATCGTCAAGTACAGCAGTGGTGCCTGGCGTGCCTGCCCGAATATGTCAATAGACATATTTTATGCTTCACTATTTACAAACCACTAAATGAACTGATTTTTAAATCAAGGTATCATTTACATAGACTGAAAGTCACATTTTTTAGTTTACAGGTCTATGAGGTTTGACAAACACATTCAGTTATGCAACCACCACAGTTGTGTGTGCTCAGTCATATCTGGCTCCTAGAGACCTCGTGGACTATAGCCTGCCAAGCTCCTCTGCTGTTCATGGTATTTTCCAGGTAAGAATACTGGAGTGGATTGCCATTTCCTACTCCACAGTTGTGTAGTCAACACAATCAAGATATAGAACATTTATCACTGTCAGTGAATTTGGAATTAGGCAGACTTAGTTTAATTCCTTGGAGAAGGCAGTGGCACCCCACTCCAGGACTCTTGCCTGGAAAATCCCATGGATGGAGGAGCCTGGTAGGCTGCAGTCCATGGGGTTGCTAAGAGTTGGATACGACTGAGCGACTTCACTTTCACTTTCCACTTTCATGCATTGGAGAAGGAAATGGCAACCCACTCCAGTGTTCTTGCCTGGAGAATCCCAGGGACGGTGGAGCCTGATGGGCTGCTGTCTATGGGGTCACACAGAGTCAGACACAACTGAAGCAACTTAGCAACAGCAGCAGCAGTTTAATTCCTGGATCTGCCACTTTCAGGCTGTTAGTCATTGAACATTTCTCTCACATCCAAAATATGACGTCATGTCCACTTCCTAGGACTTCCCAGGTGACACAGTGGTAAAGAATCCTCTTGCCAGTGCAGGAGAATCCAAGAGATGCATGTTCGATCCCTGGGTCAGGAAGATCCACTGAAGAAGGGAATGGCTACCCACCCCAGTATTCTTGCCTGGAGAATCCCATGGACAGACGAGCCTGGTGGGCTACAGTCCATGAGGTCTCACAGAGTCAAATGTGACTGAGCACACATGTCCACTTTGCACCAGTTCCTTTCCTTACTCCCAGCTTTTGGAAACACTTAGCTGTTTCCTGTTTCTATAATTTTGCCTTTTACACAATGTCATACAAATATAATCATGTAATAGCTTCTTCCTCTATTCATTTCATTCAGCATCATTATTTGAGACTCACCCAAATTTTTGTATATGTCAATATTTAATTCCTTTGATTCCTAAGTAGTATTTAATTGGACAGATGTACCATGGTTTGTTTATTTATTCACCAGTTGAAGGTTGCCTATAGTTTTTAGTATTATAAGTAAAAAAACTATAAGCATTTGTGGACAGGTTTTTGTATGAACCTAAGTTTTCATTTCTCTCAGGTAAATACCTAGAAGTGGATTTCTGGGTCACATGGTAACTGTTTTGAACTACTATTTAGAGTGATTAATATATATACATATATAAAATGAAAGACATGACATTCTTATTTTTAATTGAACAATTATAGATTTATAATAATATTAAGCATCTTATGAGATTTTCTTAGTCATCTAGACCATCACTTACTGAGTACTGAGTGATTATTATATATAAGAATTTGAGTTATGTGATCTTTCAGAGCATTACCATATAGAGTGCGAATTTTTCCTAAATGGGTCCAGACCACTATGGATTCTCATCTTCTATTTTGTAGATTTTTTTTCCTTCTATCTTTATAAATTGCTTTCACTTTGCCCCCTGGCTACTTCTTCCTGCACTCTGCCCTTCGTATTTACTGTGTTTTCTCCACTGCTTAATAGTAAATTAGACTAAATAACTTGTTAAATTGTTGGTTGCTTAAGAACAGATCGGAGAATCCAATGGCACCCCACTCCAGCACTGTTGCCTGGAAAATCCCATGGACAGACGAGCCTGGTGAGCTGCAGTCCATGGGGTTGCTAAGAGTTGGACACAACTGAGCGACTTCACTTTCACTTTTCACTTTCATGCATTGGAGAAGGAAATGGCAACCCACTCCAGTGTTCTTGCCTGGAGAATCCCAGGGACAGGGGAGCCTGGTGGGCTGCTGTCTATGGGGTCGCACAGAGTCGGACACGACTGAAGCAACTTAGCAGCAGCAGCTAAGAACAGATAGACGGTGAATGAAGCCCTCTTTCAGCCACTCTTGAGAAGACATGTGTCCTTTTTTCATTTCAGATAATTTTCATAAAATCCTATTTTGTAAAAACCAACCTCTTCTTTGCAAGTTGTCATTTTCCAGAAACTTTGTATTCTTGATAAGTAACTCTTGATGGTAAATTCACATTCCAATTGTGCACTCTCTCCCACTCTAGTAGTGAATACCCATCCTGCTAAAGGTAACTTAAGACTTCCTTAGCATTATCAAAAGCATTACCTTATTGGATTTGCATACTTGATGTTCTAAGTCTATGATAGCATGATATTAAAAAACAAACAAACCCTACATTTTGGCTATTGCTGTCACAGAGTGATAGAAAAAAAAGCCCTATCTGATTCCAGACACGTAAACTACAATCAGCTACAGCCTCCTCCTTTTCCATAATTACTCACGTGAAAGAGAAAAAGAAGATTCATCTCTTTAATTAATGTATATAAGAAAAGAAAGAAGGGAGGACAGATGGAATTAAGGAGTAAAATGTAAGAATGAAAATGATATGGACTGCCCTGGTGGTCCAGTGATTAAGAAACCACCTGCCAATGCAGGGGACAGGGGTTCAGTCCTTGGTCTGGGGATGCCCACATGCTACAATGCAACTAAGCTCATGCACAGCTAGCGTACTGAGCCCACACCCCCTACAACCCATGCTCGGCAACAGAAAGGCCGCCGTAATGACAAATCCGCACAACGCAACTAAGAGTAGCCCCTGCTAGCCGCAACTAGAGGGATTCTGGGTGCAGCAACAAAGACCCAGGGCAGCCAAAACTTTTAAAAATTTACAAAATGAATGGAAATAATATATACATCTAAGTAAGGAAGGAACAAATAGACCTTGGTATGGTTTTTCCTGTGGTCATGTATGGATGTGAGAGTTGGACTGTAAAGAAGGCTGAGCGCCAAAGAATTGATGCTTTTGAACTGTGGTGTTGGAGAAGACTCTTGAGAGTCCCTTGGACTGCAAGGAGATCCAACCAGTCCATTCTGAAGGAGATCAGTGCTGGGATTTCTTTGGAAGGAATGATGCTAAAGCTGAAACTCCAGTACTTTGGCCACCTCATGTGAAGAGATGACTCATTGGAAAAGACCCTGATACTGGGAGGGATTGGGGGCAGGAGAAGAAGGGGACAACAGAGGATGAGATGGCTGGATGGCATCACTGACTCGATGGACGTGAGTCTGCATGAACTCTGGGAGTTGGTGATGGACAGGGAGGCCTGGCGTGCTGCGATTCATGGGGTCACAAAGAGTCGGACACGACTGAGCGACTGAACTGAACGGAACTGAATTTAGTTTGCAGAGCATCCCCTACAATTTGATATGTATTTGATATATGAATTGTCTCTAAACTCTCTCCTTTGCAAAAATAGAAAAGCAAAAGGCAACTAATAAGGAAAATAAGTTGAGTGAGATGACAGCTTTGTCATTTTTTAAATTGGATTTGCTCTCTACTTCCCTTTCGGAATGACGCCCCCAAGGCTCTGCCGCCACCGCTGTCAGTTTAGTTCTCTCCAACATTATTAAACCCTGCCAATCCTGCCTTGAGAGTTCCATTAGAATAATTCCACCAAGAGTGGCTATTTATATACTTCTTGGTACATTTCTAAATATAATGGAAGATGTTTGAATATAATATTTCAGTTAATTTTTTAATGGAAGCAAAGTTTTAGATTTGCACAATGGTGATGATCCCCCTACGACACGTAAATCTCAGAGCTAGACCAGAGGCACTGAGTACCAGTAGGCACTGGAGGAAAGAATTATTAATCCATTGCTCCAGTCCGAGGACTCTTCTCCTTAAACCTGCCTGCCTGCCTGCTCAGTCACTTCAGTGGTGTCTGACTCTACGACCTTATGGACTATCGCCACCAGCCTCCTCTGTCCATGGGATTCTCTAGGCAAGAATACTGGAGTGGGTTGCAATGTCCTCCTTCAGGGGATCTTCCTCACCCAGGGATTGAACCCCCATATCCTGCATTGTAGGTTGATTTTTACCACTGAGCCACTGGGGAGGCCCTCTCCTTAAACCTATGATACTTTCAATGTGCCTTGGCTAGTCATACAAGTTCCTAAATGACTTCACAAGGCAATCCACTCCTGTACATGTTTTCAGGCAAGCAGGGGGTTCCCTCATTTCATAAGTGGAATTGCTGAGGCCCAAAGTTAATTTCTCAAGATCTCATAGTGAATAAAGGAAGATGAAGCCAATGAGAAGCAGACCTCCATTTGACCAGTGCTGTTTTCACTGTAAAATTCCATATTAATAAGGGTAACCCCAGTTCTGATTCTTGCCTGTCTATTTTCAATATAATGTATAGAGATATTTTTGTGCTTTCAAACTTTCAGTAGACTATCAGTATATACAGATATGTACTATTTTAATAGCCATCTCCGTGACAATAAACTAAGGAATTTATTCTGCAGTATTTTAAAAGGGTGATGGAGTATTAATAGATTAATACAAGAGTATATATATATATATATACATATACATATATAATACATTGATGATTTAACTAAAGTTTTTTCTAAACTTGGTTTGAGTTTGTGTTTAATGAAAGGTAGAGTGTTTGTATCGTAAACGAAGAAACAGTTCAAATCCTGTTAGCATTTAGATTTTAAACTCAATAATCCCCCAGAAGCCCCAATAAAGAACAGTATTTTAAAACAAGAGCAAATATGTAGCCTAAATAAACTTTGCTATATTCCCTTAAAATTGGTAAAATTCTATTCAGAACATCAATTTTTACATTGTAGCTCTGAAAAGTATAAACTTAGAGTAAAATAGCAAAAGGGAATATTGATAAAAACCAAATTTTCAGTAAGTTCCAAAAGGAGGAATTACTTTTTAAATTCTCAAAGCTTGTAGATTCCACCTATACTGGGTAGGGGAAAGATGACCAGCCAATTGCTTTGACTGTTCCTATAATGAAGTGAAGTGAAAGTCGCTCAGTCGTGTCCGACTCTTTGCAACCCCATGGGCTATACAGTCCATGGAATTCTCCAGGCCAGAATACTGGAGTGGGTAGCTGTTCCCTTCTCCAGGGGATCTTCCCAACCCAAAGATCACACCCAGGTCTCCCACATTGCAGGCAAATTCTTTACCAGCTGAGCCACCAGAGAAGCCCCCAATATAATACGTAAGTAGGTGGCTCAGATGGTAAAGCGTCTGTCTACAATGTGAGAGACCTGGGTTCGAGCACTGGATTGGGAAGATCCCCTGGAGAAGGAAATGGCTGGACAGAGGAGCCTGGAAGGCTACAGTCTATGGGGTCGCAAAGAGTTGGACACGACTGAGCGACTTCACTTTCACTTTCACCATTCTGAGCTATCAGGGAAGCCTTTCATATAATACCTAAGTATATTTAGGTTAGCAGACAACATTGGGTCATTCAAAGGAATCTTGTGGCTCAGCTGGTAAAGAATCCGCCTGCAATGTGGGAGACCTGGGTTCAATCCCTGGGTTGGGAAGATCCCCTGGAAAAGGGAAAGGCTACCCACTCCAGTATTCTGGCCTAGAGAATTCCATTGACTGTATAGTCCATGGGGTTGCAAAGAGTTGGACACGACTGAGCAACTTTCACTCACTTTCACTCAAGGAAGGAGAAGGCAATGGGACCCCACTCCACTACTCTTGCCTGGAGAATCCCATGGCGGAGGAGCCTGGTGGGCTGCAGTCCATGGGGTCGCTAAGAGTTGGACACGACTGAGCTACCTCACTTTCACTTTTATGCATTGGAGAAGGAAATGGCAACCCACTCCAATGTTCTTGCCTGGAACCGGGGAGCCTGATGGGCTGCCGTCTATGGGGTCGCACAGAGTCAGACACGACTGACGTGACTTAGCAGCAGCAGCAGCATCAACAAGCCTTAAGGAAAGAGTAATTCAAACACTAATTCATACTGTGAGTAGGAAAAATAGGTAGCTTATTGCCCTAGTGGAACCTTTAATTACATATTGAAAAATAACAACAGAAATAAGCAGAGGCTCCTGAGGTCCTCTCTGATCTTTCAGTGGCTCCTGCCTGACTATGTCCCATCTAATCTGGTGGGTACCATTCTCCTCTTGCTCTGTCACACTGGTGTCCTGATGTCTCCTCGCCTATCCAAGCTGATTCTCAGTTCAAGCCTCTTGCATTAATTGTTCCCTATCCTGGGGATATTCTCAGAGCAAAATGCTTCCTTAATTCTTATCATCTGGTCCTTTCCTGACCAGTCCTATTGAAATATCGCCAGCTTCCCACTTGCTTTCTCTCCAGTTACGTTATTTCTTTAGATGTTTCCTCCAACTAGACTGTAAGCTCTTTGAGGGCAAGGGCTGCCTTGTTCATCGTTATGTCCCCTAAACCTATGAAACACCTGCCTGAGCTATTAGTATCATAAGTAGTACAAGGAAAAGCTATCTGTAGTATATGTTTACATGAATTTGTGCTTGGGACTTCAAAAATAAAAGAACGCATCTGCATATATTACTAATTAGTTAGAATATATTTGCTAATTATTCTTTGTAGGAAAACTATTATTTTACCTCATCAGATTTTTCCGAGTACAAATGTTAGAGGCAGAAGAGAACATACGTTGGTTAAAAAACAGAAACAAAAACAAATAGTAGGGACCTTCAAGACTTTGTATTGTAATTTGGTCTCTCTCTCCACCTCCCTTGTATGGTCAAGGTAAATAGGATGCAAAAAGGGGACATAGTGCATTGGGTCACATGTTCGATAGACTATACAAGCCATTCTCCAAACTGGGCTTCTAAATGGAAATCATTTAAACATCTTTTCCACTTATCTAAGCTGTCTTTCTTTCCTCTGTGCTGGATTAGCCATTGATTTACCTGCTTGGCATCTCTTGGTCTTGGTAGTTTCCTATACTGTTTGGCTTCATGTAAGTGATTTATTCTGAACCAGTGCTTAAGAGCCCAGGCTCCCAAAACAAACTGTCTGGTTTGAGTCCTGACTGTACCATTCAGTAGATATAATATCCTAGTTAAGTAAGTTATACAACTGTCTCAGTTAATTCCCCCATAAAACAATGGTAGGAGCACTGTTTTTTCCCCTCTGAGAATTAAAGAAGACAATTTATGTACATAAAACAGAGTCATTGTAGGTATTTTTTAGAAGGACTCTAAAACATTTGTTTGTAGAATTATTTGGATAAATAAAAATTGAGTACTAACATGTTAAATAATATCTAGCTAAAGTAATTTAGAAATTTCTTTATTAGTTAAATATTGATTTAAGAAAAAAGCACCCTGGACAGACTTCTTACCACTAACCAAGGAGTTCTCTTTCATTGTTAATTAAATGTAAAACAATTTCAGTATTATCTTTTGAAACATACTGCTTTAAATTTACTGCAAGGAGAGTAATAAATTAATTTGAAGTCCATTATGAATGATTTTTCATGTATGTCTCCCATTAGCAGTGCCGTTGCTTCCTTTCATTAAGCTAGGTAATGAGAAGATAGACATATTTTGACTTCAGGAAATGGATAGAAACAAGATGTAAAAATGAAAGTCTCCTGGCTTTAAACTGCAGTTAGCCCTTTGTATTCATTTTTGAACCAGTGTTTCCAACACCCTTGAATTTAAGCAATCTCATAAAGGAATGGGACTTCTCTTGTGGCTCAGAGGGTAAAGCATCCACCTACAATGCGGGAGACCGGGGTTCAATCCCTGGGTCAGGAAGATCCCCTGGAGAAGGCAATGACAACCCACTCCAGTACTCTTACCTGGAAAACCCCATGAACGGAGGAGCCTGGTAGGCTACAGTCCATGGGGTCGCAAAGAGTCAGACACAACTGAGCCACTTTACTTCACTTCACACTAAATGAAGGAATACTTTTGTGTCAAAAACTAAATTTGGATATTAGGAATTCTAAACTAAAATGTTATGCTAAGTCTATAATATGGCTGACTAAGTCTGTAATATGGAGTATTTTTAATGTTTTTGTTCCCGTCCTTTTTAAAATCAATTGAATGTGGCTTAAGTTTAATATTTGTGAAGTCCTTTTATATTCTTCAGTTGCGTGACTCTATGTAAAGGCAAAATATCATTGTTAATTCTCAGGAGTGTTATTAAAAATCACTTAATGTTTATAAAATATGTTGAATAAAAATTGTCATATAACCACTATATGTATGTTTTGTTAATTAAAGAAAACCATGTTAGAACTAAGTTTGCTGATGACACCTTTTGAATTTCATTTCCCTGAATTCCTTTCAAAAGTTCAGTGAGGCATGCATGCCAGGCTGTTCAAGCACTCCAGGAATCTTTCTCTCTCTCTCTCTTTTTTTTTTTTCTGGGAGTATTTTCTTTTCTTTAGTGTCAGGTCTCAGGAGTTTTCATTTTCTCTTCTTAACTATTACCATTAAAAACATCTGGAAACGAATATGTAACATCTTAACATTGTATGCAAATGAGATTAGCTGTATATGCACTGTTGCCTTTTTACTATACAGAAATACGAAGGGTTTTCTACTCAGACTTTATTTTTTAATTAAAATCATACCAATCTTTGAAATAATTCTGAGAGTACTGAGACTCTAACATCCTCCCTTGATGGTGGATGTTGTGAATGATTACTATAGCCTGCCAGGCTCCTCTGTCCATGGGATTCTCCAGGCAAGAATATTGGAATGGGTTTTCATTTCCTTCTCTGAATGATTATTATTGAAAGTTATGAAAAAGTGGTCTGTTTTGTTTGAATTTCTCACATGTAGAGAGAAACCCTTTTTTTAGATGTGATTAAGTTCATTTGGGCTCTTTCTTTTTTTTTATTTTCACTCCTTTCTCTAGTATTAGTGACTAGGAGAGGAAAAGCCAGCAAACACAGATAAGTGATCTCTCCCTGAAAGTAATCTGTTATCTGATTGTCTCCATTTATCCCATCACATATATTTCTGGCATCTTTATCCATGTCGAACAACAGTGAGCCTGTGATGTTTAAATGTCAAACAGACACACAGACAAAAGTAGCTGAAGGTAGCTGCCTTGCCAAACAAAGAATGGAAGTGGCAGAAATGCCAGTGAAAAGCAGAAGCAGCAACAGATGGCCAAATCTGTGGCCCCGTAGAGCTGGGAAGACAGGGGAAAAATGTGAATGAGAGAAAACAGACAATCAGTACTATGGTTGTGGATGTTTTTGGTTTATCCTTCCTTCCTGAACCCTTCTCTCTCTCTTTCTAATGTTTCAGCCTCTGATAAGGAGTTGGTGAAGGAGCAGTGCTATGAGATTACAAGTGAAAGACTGACATTCCATTTCCTAGTGCTTGTGGGGTCACTACACACTCTGACATACGGGTTTATGTTTCCCACCCAATTAGCCAGTCAAAATGGGAATGTTCATTGTTTTAAGAAAATCCAAGTTGACATCAACATCTCCTAAATTTATTTGACCTCAGAATACTTTTTTTTCCCCCCCGAAACACCATTAACATCCCACTTCTAGAGCTAGTGTTCCGTAGAATGCACTTGAGGGGGATAATGCTTTAAATACTCAGAAAAGGTTTAATTACATTTTCAGCATACCACACTAACAAGGTAGTATGTGATATGGTTTTGGAAAGTTTCCTTCAGAAAAATTCAGATAAAAATGCTTTGTTTCTAAAAGCATTTCTCTTGCATCTATCAGAAGCTTATCTATGACTCTAACCATATCAGATAACTAAGGGGATGCTTGTGTTAAATAAACTTTGTCTTAAAACATAAAAAGGAAAAGAGGAAAGAAAGAAAACAAAAACTCACATAACACTCTTCTTTTTGTAAATGATTCAGACTTTTCTTCTTGAGTTTATGGTTTGAATGGTCTATGAACACTTCCTCATGTCATCCATGCCAGCCGCACCTATAAATCTTTTACATTCTAGAAGCTTAAGATGTTTCATTATTTATCTGTATTTGTTGAGGTCAGCCTTGATGAAGAAGACTGTTTGTAATGAACCGCTTATTGCAAGGTTCTATAGAAGAAAAATAAGTTGAGCTTGGCCCGTAAACTTGGATATACACAAGAGGTGTAGTTTTTCTTACTACATGACAGGGCAGAAGGAGACTGAAATTACTGATGGGAGTTTTTGAGAATTTAGGAATTAAAAGCAAAGCTATCTTGTGTCATCTTCACTTGGGGAGGAAGAAAGAAATTTACCATATAGGGAAGAACTGGTACTACATAATGGCCCTCAGTTTATTACTGAGTTTCCTCACTATTATGGGTTATGTGAAAAGGAGATGATAACTGTAGGTCACTTCTGAAAAACAGTATTTTCAGAAGCTAGAACTACCATTTGCAAATTTTTGAAATAAATAAATCAATAAAAGCAGCTGTTTAGGAAGCTCCACATGTGACATTTTCTATTCCAGCTCATCTCAGATAATATGTGTCTAAATTCCTCATTGCAAAATGCAGGTAACAAACACCTATCTCAAGGATGTTTTCGTATAATTGTATTTTTGCTCTCATTAGTTATGAGAAAAGTTAAAAATATTTTTCACAAATTATCTTTTTGTTTTGAGGAATACATTTTGCCTCATACTATGCTTTTTAATATGTGTTGTGATCATTTCATTTACAGATCTTTTAAAAAACAGACTTACATTGTTGGATTATTAACTAAGAGGGTACTTGTTCTCCAACAATCATCTTGATTCCAAAGCCACCAGAATTCATTCGGCTAATCTGCACTGATATGTGGCTTGGAGGAGCTTTGTTTTAATCAAGGGAAGGAGAGGTATGGCTTTGATTTTTCACTTATATTAGTTTAAAGTAGTCATGGAATCTCCCAAGTTTAGGTCTAGGGCCATCTGTGTACAAAATGACTTGATAAAAATAGAGCAAACTTTGACGGAACATTTTTTTTTTCTTTTAGTTATGTTGGTAGACTTCAAACCTCTGATCAATTAAACAGTGCCGATGTCTGTAAATGCAGTTTGTTTGTGGCGATTTATTTTACCATGGGTTTTGTTGTAGCGATAAAAAAGAAAATCCAGACAATTATTAATGAATTTAGAAGCATAAATGTGCACAGCTTACCTGTAGCTCTGCCTTATTTCCACATCTAAATAAATTCCAGCTAAATTGTTCAATTAATCATACTGAAGTCCAAGGCTCTGATAAGGATCCTGCCACTCAATTTTATTTCTTTTGATGCTTCAAACAATTTAGCAAACTTTTCTTTGTTGGGCTTTTGCTTTTTTGACAGAATCAGATGACATTACATGAGACCTTATCTTGATGTGGTATCATTCCAGTGATTGGTTCCAGCTAAACTGCATATTTCAGGAGAGCTAACTATAGTTCTATGTCAGACTGACCCTTATTATTTCTTCTGCTCACTACAAATATGGTGATTTCTGTGATAATCAAAAATGTTCAATATTTTATTTTCTTGCTTTATCATCTCTATTTATGACAGGACTATATTCTTTATTTTATTAAAGATTATTTGGCATGTTTTCAAACTTATAGAGCTTTTCCTTTGTGTTATAGGTTCTCAATACACAAAATAAAGAGAAGCTTTTATTTCTCACTTATCTAATATTTTTATGAATCTTCAATAAATAAAAACTTTGCACTTAATAATTAAAATATTTTTCATTTCTTGAATCCTTAAGAATATTAGATTATACGAAAAGAACTGTGGTCATAAAATACCACCAGTTCAAGTATTCAGGGCCATCTAAATATGAATCTTTAATAATATTTTTAATAAAATATAATGACTGTATTAGAACTGACATGATATACTCATGTAAATTTCACAATTAGAGCTGCATAATTTATTCACATCAACATTAGACCTATATTTGATGTTCAGCCATGCTTTTATTCACTTTAAAATGGTTTCTGTTCTGCTTAATTGGTTTGGATTTGCTCTGTCAGGTTTTTTTTCCCTTTATTTCCTTAGTGAGAAAGTTGCAGACCTGCTGTTTTATATTGTCTTTTTTTTTTTTTTTTTTTCAAAAGAGAAAGAGGCAAGCAAAAATCCAAGTCCTATTAAAAGAAGTTTATTCAAAGTTTATGAGCACTTCAAAAAATGCTTCTGTCTTCATTGAAGCGTTACAAAAATCCCATGATATATCCTTCTAGATAATAGACAACAGAAAATACATAAGCCTTGAAATTCTGTTAAAGATCATTATTTCTAAGACCATAATATTGACTATTTCTAGAAAAAGAGTATAGAAAACAAAGATACCTCCCCCCGGTACTCATCATTATTGGTTTGCTACTTCTGTATTTCTGCTGGCTATAAACCAATTAGCATTTTCTAGTATGGTATATATTGGTAAAATATTCTGTTATCCTAGTAGCTTAAAAGTATTCATTTAATTCTGAGTTCATTAATTCTTAGAGTTAACTAGCATAAACAACCTAGAGCCTTTCACCATGAGTGACCAGTCTTCACACTTTTAGCAAGATGACTGCTTCAAAAAATGCCCAAACAAAACTATTTATTCATAGCTGTTTCTATTGTTACTTATTTTTGCAATATTCAGTGTAATATTTGCACATTAACTGCTGTTACAATTTCCTTTAATCTCATATTTATGGATTTTTGTTTTTCCCACTTTCTTATACTGAGGAATATGTTGCAGCCTCAAAAGAGTTTTGGAGTTCACTTCCAAGAAAATAATTCCTGGACTTTTTGAAGATATTATTATGTAATAGAGGAGTATTTTCTCAATTTCAGAGAAATAGACTATGGGTTATTATTTTTAATCCACTAGATAATGATTGCTACAACTAATTTTCTTCTTGGATTTTTTCCATTAAATAAATTGTAATATCTTAAATCCCTAGTTACCAAACCTACAAGTGGATAATCATGGACAATTGTTAGAATAAAATTATTTTAAGTTAAATTTGCATTTAATATCTTAAGGTACTTTTAAACTATGGGGAGGGTCTTCATAAAAATCACACACAAGTAGCAATGAGAAAGTGTACAATTTGTTCTGGCTAAAATGCAACATGTATGTTCCTAAAACTTACTCCTGTTTGTAAAATCATGAAATTAAAAATCACAAGCACTTAATAGGAAAAGTGGGGTTGGGTGTTAAAACTCAAAATCTGAATTAGACACACACACATACAAAGACAGAAACCTAATAAAAATGGTAGCCTAGTTTTACACATGTAAATGGTTTAAAAACACATAAATGCTATAAGAAATATGGACTTTATTTTGAGAGAGATCTGAAGTTTGCTTATAGAAGAGTAGCAGCTAGAGAGTTATTGTGAAGAGGCGAAAGGAAGGTTAGGTTTCCCAGGTGACGCTAGAGTTAAAGAATCTGCCTGGCAATGCAGAATGCAGGAATGCCAGAGACATGGGTCCACTCTCTGGGTCAGGAAGATCCCCTAGCACTCCAGTCCAGTGTTCTTGTCTGGAGAATCCCATGGACAGAGGAGCCTGGTGGGCTACACAGTCCACGGGGCCACAAAGAGTTGGACACGCCTGAGTGACTGAGTACACACACACAGAAGGAAAGTTATCTGAAACCTGGTTGGAAGCTTTAACACCAGATGTGGTTGGGTGTGGGTCTTAACACTTATGGTGAACTGAAGTAGCTGGTACATGTTTGTGGGGGTGCTTTGTGTGTGGGCAGGGGGGCCCAGGCCCCCATTTTGTGGATTCCTATGTAATCAGATCAGTTGGCTATAGTTTTTTTGGGACTCTCTGTTGTTCGTCACAAGCAAAATAATGTAGAATAAAATGACATATTTGCATCATGCCCAAATTATTTCCTGTTGGGAGTTTACATTTTCAGAACAAGAGTTATAGAGGAACTGACTATGCATGTGAAAGCTAGGCACACTAACTTTCTAATTGAAGATGATGAACTTTATGGTAAAAACAGGTGACTGTTCAATATTGTCAAAAATACAAGTACAATCAATATGCTGCACTTTGACTTTTTCCCTCTACTGTTATGCAAAAGTGAACTTCAACTTTTCTGTCCAGCTTGACTTAGTCATTCAAATTTGTTTTGCACTGAGAAATAACATCTTGCCTGGAAGAGATATCAGAATTGGGAAGACCTCTGAATATTCAAGTAATATTTAAAATATTTTTCTTTGTCTGCCCTCTTGTACTCTGTCTCTGGAATTTGTGCTACCACACCAGTCAGTACAAGTAAACATGGAATTCACTGTTCATTTCATTTCATTTCATTTCATGAATTTAAAAGACTAAGTGAAAGTATGGGAAATGCAGATTTTATTCAACCTATCTTATTTCTGCGAGAGCAAGAATGTCCTGTGTTGTTTTTCTGTAGTCTGAGAGAAGTTAACAAATATTGGAAGGAACAGGCTTTGAAGACTTCAGTTCTGTGGCCCTTGCAGTGTGCTTTCATATTGTGGAGCTAGACTCCAGTGCACTGAGTAGAAAAATAACAAGTTCTTTGAGCTGAAACTTCATAGTCACTGTGGGATATTCAAGAAGGAGACCAATGGGGAGAAAGATAATATAGTCATAGCTTTGAACTTGTCCTGGATTTTACTTGCCAGAAGTCAAGTGAAAGTCACACTGACACCTTATTATTACTAGCTCTTTCTCGTGTAGGGAAAAGTACTCCACAGTCCATGTTGATAAAAGTGAAAGGGAGTTTGTACTTAAGAGAGAAGGTGGTCTTAAATTTAGTGTGTAAAGAAGAGTAGTAAGTCTAAAATCTACTCCAAGCCTCAGCGTGGAGAATACTTTTAATGGCAAGTCTTTGCTCCACATCTGACCCAAGTTAGGTATCCCTTCATGCATGCCCACTTTTCAGGCTGTAGTGTACTTCTCTGTTTCCTGTGTCCTGTTGTGGAACCAGGATAGAAACTTTTCTGTCCCATTCCCTATTAATTGTCCCTATTATTAATTGTTTAGTTAATTGCCTGGGGCAGAGTAGGTGTTTAGTAAACATATATGAGTAAATGAAAGCGCATTGGAACGCAGAACCTTAGTGCTTAGAGAAAGAAAAGATAAACATACAAATTGGCTTAGAAATAGTATGGCTCATTATTATAGAGTGGATAAATAATACCCAAGAAAGAAATGATCAAAGAGGCTATAATCCATTCAATTAATAATTATCTGCTTTATGCCTACTATGTTTCACCTTGTTAGTTGACATAGTAATTAGAAATATTTAGTCCCTGCAGTCAGGAAGCTTCTAGTCTAGTGAAGTGCAGATATTAAATAAAGAAAACCTAAACAAATGTGCAATTCAAATTTTGATAAGAGCAAGTACAGAGCATAACTGGGAAGACATAGTCTACATGAGCATGCAGTGAGGGCATTTTAAAGGAGATGATATTCAAGAGAGACAATTGAAGAAGGAGGACAGGCAAAACAAAGAAGGATTAACCTGTGTGTGGGCTGTGGAGATGATAGGAGCTCAGTGTGTGTGAGAAAAAGAAAGAAGGTTGGTGCAAATGGAGATGAGTGAGCTAGAAATGATGGTCTAGGGATGTGGTTAAGAGAAACAGCCTGGAGCCAGATCATACTTGGTGTAGAAGGTTTGAATTTTAATCAGGATGAGTTGCATGTGTTTGTCAAAACGTATTGGGTTTTAGTTTAAGATTAACAGATACATGTGACTATATATAAGATAAACAACAAGGACCTACTGTATGGTACAGGGAACTATATTCAATATCAATATTGGTAATATATTGCCAATATATTATTATAATAATCATTATAATAGGTAATATTATACCTATTAATATAATAGGTAATATTATTATACCTAATAATAACCTATAATTATTAGGAAGGACTATATTAGGAAAATATTAGGAAGGAATCTGAAAAAATATATATACATGCACATATTATATAACTATATACATATATAATTGAATCATTTTTCTGTACCCCTGAAACTAACACAACATTGTAAGCCAACTATACTTCAATTAAAAAAGAGAACTTTCACTCAGAAAAGAAACGGTGAATTTTGTCTTAGTATTTATGTACATATTACACAAAAAGCTAAAGAAATGTTGAACTCTGGTTAATGATTCACATTCTAAAATATTTAGGGGAAAATATACTAGAGTCAGGGCTTCCCCTGTGGCTCAATAGTAAAGAATCCACCTGCAATGCAGGAGACAGAGGTTCAATCCCTGGGTGGGGAAGATCCCCTGGAGGAGGGCATGGCAACCCACTCCAGTATTCTTGCCTGGAGAATCTCATGGACAGAGGAGACTGGAGGGCTATGGGCCATTGGGTCACAAAGAGTCAGACATGACTGCAGCAACTGAGCAGGCATGCATGCATGCATACTAGAGTCTGAGCTTCCCAGGTGGTGCTAGTGGTAAAGAACCCACCTGCCATAAGAAGAGGTGTGGGTTCAGTCCTGGGTCAGGAAGATCCCCTGGAGGAAGGCATGGCATCTCAGTCCAGTATTTTTGTATGGAGAATCCCATGGACAGAGGAGCCTGGTGGGCTACAGTCCATAGGGTCACACAGAGTCAGACATAACTGAGGTGATTTAGCACGTATTCAGGCGTACTAGAATCTGTAATTTACTTTGAAATGCATCCAAAATATAAGATAGATTGATAGAGGAATGGACAGATGTATAGAAAGGTAAAGTTATTAGTAAAATCTATGTGGTGGATACGCAGATATTTACTATAAAATTTCTTCAACTTTGCTGAATATTTGTGTCAGTATTCATAGTAAAATGTTGGGAAAAGTAAGTGAATGCTCAAATATGATAATAAGAAAAGACATAAAAATCACAAAATCTCACAACCAAAAAGAAGGGATCATTTTAGCATATGACCACTTGATTCTTCTCCTATGAGTTTTTATGGAATTGGTACCTTTTTCAGAGTAATAAGCATATCCTAAACTGAACTGAAAGCTTTAAAAAACATTTCAAATTATCTGCATACTTTATGTCACTTAAGCTATCAAATCTTTGATGTGAAATTTCTTTGAGTAAGAATTAATATAAATGTGTTAGACTAAGAACTCGTGAATCCAAATCTGTCCACCAGCACCCATCAGTATAGTAGGAAGGAAATGAACACCCTTGAGTCTGTGTGACCAACTATCTGCAAAAGATTCGACTAGTTTTTTTTTTTTTTTTCCAGTTTTGTGGTTGACTTAAATGATATGAAAGAAAGAATAATGTTTCTTTGAAAGTGTGCCCAGGTTTCTTGGTGTAATTAAGAGTTTGCTTCTAACCTTTCTGTGAGAATTTAAGTAGCCTTATTCCAAGCCTGTGGATCAGAGATCGCTCTTCTCCTTGATTCCTTACTCATTATGAGCATTTCACTGATGAATTAGTGCATCACAGAATCACATCAGAAACCTGGTGCTTCATCTCCCTGTGTTTTCAATAAAAACATTTCCCTTTTACTGGTGTTTCTCCTTATTGACCCTTTAAGGTCAGAAGACAGTGTTTCTTTATTAAATCGGTAAATCAGGGTATTTAATTGGCTCTAGAAACTTCAGAGTGATCTTGGCCTATTCCAACCCCAAACAGGATTCTGACCAACCACTGTGAATTCTGCTTTTCCAAGAAGGTAGGGGGTAAGAGATTATAACAGGCTCTGTGTAAGTAGTCAGTTACTTATTGCCTTCAAAGTGCTGATTTTTTTGGTGTAGGCAAAATGCCAAAATCAATGTTTTTGCCACATATAAAGAAATAGTTTAGCATATAGAAAACTATGTGGTTATTTCCCTTTTTCTTCTGAAAAACCATCAGACTTTTAAAAGTAAAATCTGTGGTAAGTTTTACAGAAGAACTTATTTTTATTCTCAAGTCACAGACAAAATAATTAGATGATTGTTGGCATTAGCAACTGCGCTAAGATCAATTATTCTGCAGGAATGATGAGAGCAGACCTTCATAATGGCCTAGAGTCTACAGGAAATTGCTGAGAATCTTCTTAGGGTGGGACCATTGCTAATTAAAACCTGAGGAAAACACCAAAATTGTCCAGGAAACACGAATACTCATTGCAGGACCAACCTTGAGGGTCATTCCAATTTCTAAACGATCTTCATTGGAATTTGGGTTTTAAAAAATGTCTCCAGAGCTGCCTAATCTCATTTGTACTCATTTCCTTTTATATCTTTTTCATTTGACTCCCCTGGTTTTCTGTTCTTGTGCTTGACATCATTATTACTTGACATGGGGCACTGAGAAGTGAGAGAAGCAAGTTGTTCAGAAATCATGCCTGTGGCAAATATTTTAGACTGGAGAATATAGCCTCATTTATCATCATCATTATCACTAAAAAGCTATAGGTCAGAAGTGTCTTAAGTCCCCTGTGTTTCAGCATTGTCTGCTAAATTGGGGTTAATTAAAATGTCCCTTTTAAGTGTACCTCTCTTGAATACATACACACACACACACACACACACACACACACACATTTTTGTTCCAATTTACTTTAAAGTCATTTTCTGTATATTGCTGGAAAGAATGAAATTGACATGTATAGGATATTATTTCATTTTCCTCCACTGAAAAAGGAAGAAAATCATTTAGAGAATTGTTAGTTTCAGAAGTGTAAATGGTTCTAACTGCCTGTAAAGGCTAGATTCCATTTTTAAAATAATTCACTTTTGACCCATTACCCTTATTCTCTTCTATTTTAAAACAGCAGAAGTCTCTTCAATCTGTGCCTTTACTTCTCCAAAGCATGTAGCCACTGAAGTGAGGATGGATAAGTATTATCTGGGAAGTTTCTTTATAAAGTACAGCTTTCTTAGCTCCATTCCCAGAGGTTTTGATTCAATAGCACAATAGGGGAACCCAGAATGCTTTAACAAGCCTCTGAGGAGATTCCGATGCACCTGAGTTTTGGACACATTTTGAATACCTCTGCTTCATACCATAATTCTAGAGTGTTATGGGGGTGAATGAGGGGTGCCATAAACTGCACAGGAGGGGAACATAAATTGACATGATAATAGCATTGGATTCAAGCTGAGTACTGAAGGCCGAGTCAGAGTTACCTGTAGATGGGATTAATGGGAGTGAGAAGGTGAGGACATTTTAGGGAGAAATAAATTCACGTGCAAAGACATAGGTGCTAGAGAGAAATCAGTGTTTTCTGGAGTCCACAAATAGATCTGTCTGGATGAAGTGTATTGTGTGAGTGGTTGAGGAGGCATCATATAAAGATAAGGTTGAAGAAGTGAACTGAGATCAGACCACAAGATCAGAGTTCTTGTAGCCAGCCCCCAAATTTAGGGCAGCATCCTGCCAGCCATCACAACTCCTGGAGGCTGGGTGCCCTTGCCACCATTCCTGTGCTTGGTCATGTTCTGAGGCTCCACATAATCTTGGGTCTGGGCTTCCCGGGTGGCTTAGTGGTAAAGAATCCACTTGCAATGCAGGAGACACAGATTCAGTCCCTGGATTGGAAAGATCCCGTCCCTGGATTGGAAAGATCCCCTGGAGAAGAAAATGGTAACCCACTCTGGTATTCTTGCCTTGAGAATTCCATGGACAGTGGAGCCTGGCAGGCTTCGGTCCATGATGTCACAAAGAGTTGGACACAACTGAACAACTAATATATGTACACACACAATTTTGGGTCTATCACCATGTTAGGAAGACAGTCATTTTTAATACAGTTATTGTACTGCAACTTCCAAGGGTGGAAACCCTACAGAAATAAGTCATGATGTATGTAACACGCAAGAAGAATGGCTTTTTAAATATGTTTTACTTGGAGATAACTTATATCTAATAATTCAAAATCTCTCTTTATTAATTTAGTCTTGTAAATATTAAGAAATGAACAAAAGCACTGTGATAAAACAATTTCTTGTGACAAAAAGAAAAGGAAAAAATTGGTCTAAAATTCTTCCATTTAGGTCTGATGGCCTGATTTTTAAGTGCATTTCTTTCCTACTCAGTAATGGAAAGTAAATCAGATGTTTTAAAATATCTTATTTTGAATACATTTTATCATGAAATTTAAATAAGTGAATATCATCATCCTGCTCGACAAGATACAAGCTAACCTTCAGACTGCAGAAATTTCCTGTTTTGTTCAGTTCTTTTGGCCATTAGTTTTTCAATCAGTTACCTATACCTGTTTTCTCTTCCTGGTTATGGATATGTGTGTATTTAAATGTGCATTTATGTGTCACGACTTGCCAGTCAAGAAATGGCAAGTAAATATGCACTAAATGTAAGAAACGTAAGACACCTACCTTGAACTCACACTTGATGTGTTAACTCCACTGCTGTAATGTGACTTCTTGGTCCTGCTCTGATCATATCAGTGTACAAACACCTTTAAATGGAAAGCTAAGAGTCTGCCAAGAAGTCACTTTGTCCTCCCTCTCCTATTTCTCCATTTAACTTTGAAATTAGGAGGATTTGATTTTCTTAATCTGCCAAGTAGCTGTCAACTCCAAACAACTAGATCTATTTCCTAGTGTCTGATTTCTTGATCTGGACTAAGACTTCAACAAGAAAATGTCTACCAATCTTACCAGGTATTAGGGGAAGAAAAACTAAAGCTATGAGTTTTTGATAGAATGAGTATAGAACCTGTAGTCTGTATGATTAGACCAAAAAAAAAATCCAGGTTTTTTTTTTCCCTGAGATCACTATTATGTAAAGGAATATGCAAAGTGTTTCTTCAAACAGAAATCAAGTTCTTAAGACAGTCTTTAAAGACAGTTTTCAGACCTGTCATTTAGATACTACTTTTAAAGTACCACCTAATGAACTGGAAAAGGCTTTTATTAGCAAATTTACTTACATTGGCCTACCATAGTGAAAGGCTTGTTTAGGGTGGATTCTGCTTTCTCAAATTGCCCTCTTTAAATAAACAGAGCAAGGGAAGAAAGCTTTTAGATGTATAACATGAAGCCATTACAAAAAGCCGAAAGTCAACCCATGAAAAGAAAGGAGCCGTTTAGTGCATTTCCAGTTAAGGATCTGGGTGGTGCTGGAGAGAGAATGGAAGATAATAGACTCCTAGTGACGGGGCTGTCAAGAGACAGAAAACTGTAGCAGCTTTGTGGGAAAACAGAATTGCTGGCTTTGCCCACTTGACCTTTAGTCTGAATAGATGGGCTTAAGAAGATCACAAAGGGCTTTGCAAAAAAAAAGTGGTCTGCTCAGTTCTCTTGATTTCTGAAACTCTTCTTTTATTCAGGGGAGTTCTAAGTTTGTTTCTTGGCATTCTTGAAAAGATTCCCTGAAATCTCTATTATCATAGCATAGCTATGTGTTTTAAATGAAGGCATTGCTCAGCATATGGCCATCATGTTTCCTATGCATCAGTGAGATGGAGTGTGTCTATGAGGAAGGGTTACTGAACAGGGCTCTGTACACTCCACATTATCACTCCTATCAAAGGCGTTCATCAGTTCTCCTGTTTCTGGGTAAATGCATTATCTTCTTTAAATCAGACACACAAACACCATTTGAAGGCACAATGTATATCAAATACATATATACAGCTATAGAGATCAGCTTATAGATTATTAATAATTGCCAGTATTTTTGGAAAACGAGGCTTGACAGAAGTGGTTCGTGTGAAAAAAATCTGGGAGATTTTAGTTAAGTACCAGTTGAATTTATGCAAAGGTTATGATGTGATAGCCAGCAAATCTATTTAATCTTAGTTGCATTTATGGAATTGTAATTTCCTGTCCTAGGAAACATGGACACTGATAGTGCACTTTCCAGAGTATTGAGTAGAGTTCCCTGTGCTATACAGTAGGTCCTTGTTAGTTATCTGTTTTATATATAGTAGTGAGTGTGTGCCACTCCCAGACTCCCTATTTATCCCTCCCCTCCCATACCCTCCCTGGTAATCATATGTTTGTTTTCTACATCTGTTAACTCTACTTATGTTTTGTACATAAGTTCATTTGTACCCTATTTTTAGATTCCACATAAAAGAGATATCATATGATATTTGTCTTTCTCTGTCTGACTTACTTCACTCTGTATGACAATATCTGGGTCCATCCATGTTGCTTTTTTATGGCTGAGAAATATTCCATTATATATATTTGTATTCACTTTTCTGTACACCTGAAACTAACAGAACATTGTTAATCAACTATACTCCAATAAAAGTTTTTAAAAATTGTGTCCAGTTTTGAACTTTCAGATAAAAGTGGCAAATTTGTGAACATACAGAGGATATTACTTTCCAAACACCTTTGAAAAAGTAAGAAATTGACCATATTTAACAGAGATGATTTGTGATTTGGATAGAAGAGAAGTGATAGGCAAGATCATAGATTTCAAATATCTGAAGGCTTACTATATAGAAAAATACCATTTGTATGGTTTCAGAAATTTATAGCTTCTCTAACAGGATAAATGTATGCCAGAATAAAAGATAGATGGGTTAAGGAGCTAGAAAATATTGAGAATATTTTGAAAATATTGAGAAACCATAAAAATTACGCAAGAAAATAGAAGCAAATGTCTAACCTCTTTTGAAGTTGAGTTAGGGAAACTAATGAAGAAACTATAAAGAAAGTACTGATAGTTATGAGTAGGAGTATCTGAATTATAAATTCTTAAAAGTTATAGGTTAAATGTTTTAAATATAAAGAAGTTGAAACAATTATAAAAATCATATTCACCAAGAATAGTTAATGGCATGGATAAATGTTCACATTATACTATTGAGTAAAAAGAAAGTTTAATTCTTAGAAAGCTGAAACATGTATATTAAAATAACTGCTAAGATAGTATCTTTAATGGATTTCTCTGAGTGATTAAATTGTAAGGTTTTAAAATTTATTTTTAGTATTCCTGTATTTTCCAAAACTTTACATAGCAATCCTTTTTTTCTTTATATTTATAGAAAGATATCTACAAAGCAAAGGATACAAAAAGAAAAGAAATAAATTAATAATTAAGCCTTAAGGTATATATAGTTAAGGTTAATAAAAATATAGCAAATAAATATTTAACAGTGTCTCTTTTCCTATGGGCTATGCGCATCATTAGTTGAATCCATGTATAAACATCATTTTGTTTATTTTTAAACATTTTTTAATTGGTGGAAAATTGCTTTACGAGGTTGTATTGGCTTCTGCCATACAAAAATGCAAGTCGGCTATAATAATATACACACCGCTTCCTTCTTGAGCCTCCCTCCCTGCTCCATCCCAGCCCTCCAGGTGATCACAGGACACTGGGTTGAGTTCTCTGTGCTGTACATCTGCTTCCCACTAGCTAGCTGTTTTACATACGATAGTGTATACATGTCTATCCTACTTTCTCAATTTGCCCTACCCTCTCCTTCCCTCTCTGTGTCCAGTGAGAAGGATGAACCTAGAGCCTGTTCAACATAATGAACTAAGAAAGAAAAAAAAGCAAATATTGTATATTAACTCATATGTATGGAATCTAGAAAAATAGTACTGATAAACCTATTGGCAGGGCAGGAAGGGAGATGTATACATGGAGAACTACAGACTTGTGGAGGCACTTCTAGTTT
This sequence comes from Oryx dammah, assembly GCF_014754425.2. Classification (NCBI taxonomy): domain Eukaryota; kingdom Metazoa; phylum Chordata; class Mammalia; order Artiodactyla; family Bovidae; genus Oryx; species Oryx dammah. The sequence goes on from NW_024070187.1 coordinate 28,637,885, forward strand.
CTATACATCTCTACCTCAGTTTCCTCATCTGTTAACTAAAGTGTTATTACACTTGTAAGGTTGCTGAGAGGATTGAATAATATCTATAAAGCACTCAGCAGAGTCCCTATTATATATGAGCAGTTATATTACCTATTCTTCTTACATTAAAGATATATATATCTCTCTCTATGATAAATTTTATATTATAATTAGGTGAAGGAATGTAAAGAGTTATTCCTATTTATTTATTTTAACGTCTTGGTACCTTAAGACTCTCACCAGGTTTTTCATCCATTAATAAGATTTACCAAGAATTTTATGAATCAGAGAGAGAAAAATTAGTCTAGTATATAGCCCTTATGCAATAGGGGCTTCCCAGGTGGCGCTAGAGGTAAAGAACGTGCCTGCCTGCCAACACAGGAGACATAAAAGACAGAGGTTCAATCCCTGGGTCGGGAAGATCCCTGGGAGGAGGGCACAGCAACCTATTGCAGTACTCTTGCCCGGAGAATGCCATGGACAGAGGAGCCCGACAGGCTACAAGGTCCATGGGGTTGCAAAGAGTTGGACATGACTGAAGCAACTTTACACACTTGCTCTCACATATTGCCCGCATGGGGAAAAACAAAAGGTGGCAGCTTTTTAATGTGTGAATCAATACTGTCCTTTTTATTTAGTGTTTAACACTTATGGAGATTGACTAATTTTGTTGTATAATTATCCATGTTGAGAGCTTCTAGCTTAGAACAAGAGCATAGTTCTATTCATTCTAGAAATGATAATAACTCTATTGAAATGCTTGTTTCACTGCCATTTGTGGCTTCCTTCAACTTTAGAAGATTATGGAGGTGTCAGAGAATGTTTACTTTAGAGTAAACTAGAGCCTGGGTCTTAATCACACCAATGCAGATGCTCACTTGCCCCAGAACTTCTCTCTCAGGCACAGAGGAATGGGCACAGTGTCTGTACATTTAAAAGAAAAGACTGTCTAGTCAAGGCTATGGTTTTTCCTGGGTCATGTATGGATGTGAGAGTTGGACTGTGAAGAAGGCTGAGCACCGAAGAATTGACGTGTTTGAACTGTGGTGTTGGAGAAGACTCCTGAGAGTCCCTTGGACTGCAAGGAGATACACCCAGTCCATTCTGAAGATCAGCCCTGGGATTTCTTTGGAAGGAATGATGCTAAAGCTGAAACTCCAGTACTTTGGCCACCTCATGTGAAGAGTTGACTCATTGGGAAAGACTCTGATGCTGGGAGGGATTGGGGGCAGGAGGAGAGACAAAAGAGGATGAGATGGCTGGATGGCATCACTGACTCGATGGACGTGAGTCTGAATGAACTCCGGGAGTTGATGATGGACAGGGAGGCCTGGCGTGCTGCAATTCATGGGGTCACAAAGAGTTGGACATGACTGAGTGATTGAACTGAACTGAACTGAACTGAGATTACTTTTGGCTTTGGAAGTCTACTCTCTATTTTAAAGAACATTTCTCCCTAAGTGTTTTTTTTTTTTAATACCTTTTATGTGTGATTTATCTTCCACAAATTCCAAACATATTTTAAATATTGAAAGCTAAGACAGAAAATGTGTAGAAAAGAACAATATAAAAAATGTTCTTTTCTGCCTTGAGAATGTATTTTCTTAGGAAAGCTTTTTCAGATCTTATAATGGCCCATGGATGCAATCCCTGACCTGCAATTTCATGACTTCTTAATTCCATGGTGTTACTTATAGCTGTTTAAAAACTTTTTTTTTTTTTTCCAAATTTGGCTCATCCAGTCTTAGCTGAGGATCTTCCATCTACGTTGTGGCATGCGGATCTTTAGTTATAGCACATGTATGTGCTAAGTTACTTCAGTTGTGTCCAACTCTTTGCAACCCTATAGCCCACTAGGCTCCTCTGTCCATATCATTCTCCAGGCAAGAATACTGGAGTGTGTTGCCATGCCCTCCTCCAGGGGATCTCCCTGACCCAGAGATTGAACCCTTGTCTCAGACATCTCCTACACTGGCAAGCAGATTCTTTACCACTAGCTCCACCTTTATATAAACTCTTAATTGCAGCATTTGGGATCTAGTTCCCTGACCAGGGATTGAACCAGCGCCCCCTGCATTAAGAGTGAAGAATCTTAGCCACTGGACCACCAGGGAAGTCCCTGACGCATGACAAAGTCACTCAGTCGTGTCTGACTTTTTGCAACCCCATGGACTGGAGCTCTCCAAATTCCTCTGTCCATGGATTTCTCCAGGCAAGAATCCTGGAATGGGTAGCCATTGCCTTCTTCAGGGAATCTTCCCGACCCACAGATCAAACCCAGGTCTCCCATACTGCAGGCAGTTTCTTTACCACCTGAACCACCAGGGAAGCACAGGGAAGTTCCTAGCTATTTTAAAATTTTAAGTACAGCTGCATTGGGAAAGGTGATCAGAGAGCACCTTGCTTCCTCCTGCCATATAAAAACACCCACTGGATAACGTGTCAGTGAATACAGGTGGAGGTGGTGCCAGGTATTTAGGGTAGCATGGCCAAATCATAATTGTCTTTAGTGTCACAAAGGTCCAAAATGCAGTTTTGTTTCCTCAAACTCCCAGAGCGCTACTCCTATTGGGATGCTCATGTGATATTCCGCTCAGGAAGTTCTCTTCCAGCAGAAGATGTAATCTTTTCATATAGAAGATATCATCATTACAATAAGGTTTGTCAAAGGATTTCTCTGCATTAGTAAAGGTATTCCCTGGAGGCAGCAGGAGAAGTCTCACTGTTGAGCCCAGACCGCCACTTTATGTATATCTAAATATGATGTTCCTGAGATTTAAAAATCAACATTTATAGTTCTGAAATAGTGGATTGATATTTTTATCTTACATGCATGGTGCCTATAGTCATCCTTGGGATTCCATTTTCAAGAATCCTATTCTCAGCAACTTCCCTCATAGTTATGTTGTTGTTTTGTTTTATATCTTGAAGAGGAAATACACCTAAGCATGCATGTGAGTACAAACACACATATAAGGATAGCAGAGTCATCTGCTGGCAGCCATTATCTGCAAAACTAATTAAAGAAAATAGCATATTAACATGCACATCATGAAGCAAACTCCATTTTCTCTAGAGTATTCTCTCATTGAGATACAAGGACTTTATCTTTCGCACAGTGGGTCTGAACTAATTGAGATGTCATTAAAAAGGAAATCAGTTAAAAAGGTTAGAGGAGAGGGATGTTGTTGCAAAATTGTCAATTTGCAAGAATACATTTTTTAGTAAAAATACAGCCCTCAGTTGCAGATCTAATCAGTGGCAGAAATGGGGGAGGGATGAGAGAGAGATAACAGAGAAAAATAATGTCTTAAAGAGAAAAAAAAACGAGTAAGACCCTAATTCAAATGGGAAGCACTCTCATTTTAGAAAATGTTTCCTTAACAGATTGTTCTAGCCCTCTGCCTGAAGGTTTTTGATTAAATTAATGATGGTACTGATAAGCTCCGTTAGTGTTGCTGTTTCCAGAAGGATATTTTCTACAGCCTTCTCTACTTCCTATTCCAAATCTCAGGTATGACAGTAGAATTGCTAATTGAAGCCAGAACAAGCCAAGAAGATGAACTTATTATTACTATGCAAATACAGAGAATCAGGAAATTAATATTTCATGTGAGCCTACCTAAACGAGTAATGTTTCCATCATGGGCTTCATGTCACTCAGCTGGGAAGCTGTTGCTGCAGCTTGTTGTCGTCAGTGAGGTCTTGAACTTCGCTTTTTTGTCGCATGTTGCCTGCTGTCTTGGGACCAGTCAGCACGTCTGACATGTTGCGTTCGGTTGGCCCTTGCTGTTACCACAGATCTTCCACCAGTGCAAACAGATGAATTTGTTATGATCCGTAGGACACTATCAACTTGATTTACTGTCTTGGTAGTAAAGTATTAGAGGAAAAAGGCATGCAAGTTATAGATAATAAAGAAGGGAAAAAGTATTTCAGAAAAAAATGAATCATAAAATTCATAACAGGGGATATGTTAGGGGCTCTTCTGTGTAGCATAATTATCTGACTGAGAACTTTGGAAAACACAATGAAAAGGGTGTTACTTTGGGGGCATGAAATAGTTACATTGAATTATTCATAACCATTCATTTTGCTAAACACCATTATATTACCTATTCTGACAAAAACTATTAGCAATTAACATTGTGTGTTGCATGAAAGAGTGTAGTAGAAATGAGTGAGAAGTAAGTTTGCTTTGAACTTTCTGATTCTTCTTTTAGATGAAATATCAAATAATAGATAGGCTTCTTAAGAGCAGAAATAAAAAGAAAAATAGTTTCTGTCTACTAAGTGCCTAAAATAATATGAAATATTTAGATATATGTCCAATAAATATGTTGAATTTATTTTTATTTCCCGAATCTTGCTGAAAAATAAATTCCAGAAATGGAGGAAGGAGATGAATGACAGAGAAAAGTGGTCTTGCTGAGGTGTCCACTATTCTGTCACTCTGTCTGCAAAACTGTTGATTTAGATATTATCCTTCACGGTTGGTAGGTGTTTCTTTACCTTTATCGAGAATACGCTTACAAATGGTATTTGACAGAAAAGAGACTTTTGGGGAAACTAGAGTTTGTTTTGGAAAGTCTATTCCAAAAAGGTCACGTGGAAGTTTTGAGGATGTGGATAAATTGGTTTAGACAGAAATGAGTGGAAAGTCCATGTCTGATAACTGAGAAAGGGAAAAGCATTACTTATATTTGCCCAGATGGGGTAGAAAGGCTGAAATAGAACATAATAAAGATGGAAGATAATTAGATCTTTCAGAGAACTGACCCCAAATCTCAGCATCTAATACATGGTAGACCTGGAATTCTGGAATGACCTTGGTTTGCTAATCTCAAGTATTAATCATATGATTTATAGAATTTGATCAAAGTAGCTTTTATTCTTTATTGGAGAATGAACTTTGTTTAGACTCTTTTAAAAATATAGTCCAGATTGTGTATGTTTCTCTGTTTTGGCCTTTCTTTGAGTCTCATATATCTTTTCCATGTTACTCATGGAATCAGTGTATAGATGCTACCATGAAAGAGTATGTTTTCTACTATATTTGCAGAACCTCTGTGTTGAAACCAATTTTTGTTGCATTTTTTAAATTATTGCAGCTTATTGTAAAAAAAACCTGAAGAAAGATTCCCATTTTAAAGAAAGGAAAATACAATGAACAAATAAATGAATTTAAACCAATTCATAGATCTAAAAAATAAATTATATTTTAGTATATGCATCAATAAAAATATTTGCATAAAGTTTTACTGAGAAATAGCTATCAATCTCCTTTTGAAAAATGAGTGTGCAGGTGCTGGGTAGATAAAACAAATTAAATTTGTTGACTTTCTAGACTTATGAAAGTATTGATTTTTGTGTTTATGTGTCCTCTTTGACACAAATATATCTGACATTTTCAATGAAATTGCTTACAAAATAGACAAAATCTGCCTGAATTTTATGTCAGACATTCCCAATGAATGTAACAAAGAATAGCTGGAATTGAAACCTAAAGATACTGTCTTGGTGCATTTTCATCATATTTTAGAGTGTAGAGAGTTATAATACTTTTCAGATAAGACTAATTTAACCTGAATCATCTTTTCTCAGACACACAGTAAATGCAGAATAAATTAACAAATTGTGAATGCTTCCTAATGCATTGTTTTCATATTTGATTCTTTGTATTTATTCTCAGTCCCTCTCAAATAGAAATGTTGAAAATGCCATTTCTTCATAAAAAGACCATCAAAATTATGGAAATATTGTGTTGCGTATCAAGTTCTTTTTATCATTTATCTTGTAACCAAGGTCATGCTACCCATTTCTAAAAGAACTTATGGAACTATCCTGAACTTGTAATTTAGAAATTACATTCTAGAGGGCAAGAATCTTTTAGGTATTTTATATTATCTGATATATCCATAATAGCATCATGAGTAATTAGTATTATATAAATTTTCAACATGTACCAGAAAACTAACACTCCAGGAATGAATTCCTTGGTGCCAAGCTCAGAAAGAAGAAACGCCGAGGGTCTTTATGGTGGTGAGGTGGTGACTACATTACCACATTACTGCAACATTCTGTCTACTGTACAGCTCAATAAATATCCGTTTACTTTAATTGAGTGGGCATAAATAGCATTTACCAGAAATCTTTTGCTGGCAGCCAGCTGCATTAGGCTGTGGAAAACCATAGAATATTCTCCCTGGAGTTGAAGGGAACACAACCTCTTTTTAGTGTCTACCCCTGCTCACAGAGGAGACTCAAGTTGTAAGATCGATTATGATTTCATTCTGATCACTCGTAATTGGTTCACTAGAAAACAGATTTTGTATTATCATAAAGAATCTATGAGCAAAAAGGCAAATAGAGTAAAATACTAGGTTTTCAGAAAATTGAGTTTTTAATGGTTTTCACTGTCTTAACAATTAATTTCTCTAGATATGTTTACATAGTAGCAAGGTTATTTTGTCATCTGAATTTCCCTGATATAAAACTGGGTGGGCTAGAGGGACTATTTAGAAACCAACAACAAATAAAAGCATTCGTATGTGCCCAGTCACTCAGTTGTGTCTGACTCTTTGCGACCCCGTGGACTGTAGCCTGCCAGGCTCCTCTTGTCCATGGGATTTTCCAGGCAAGAATACTGTAGTGGGTTGCCATTTCCTTCTCCATGGATGTAATTTACTATATTGTCATCAATCATTTATCACAAACTTAATATCTTAATGTTTCAGGCTGTCAGAATATTGACTTTAATCTAAGGAAGTCTATGTTTTTGTTTACATTATCTCGATTCCAAGTATCTGTGAGAAAAAAATTAAGGGATGTCAAAAATATCAAAGATTATTATGACTCATCTAATGAGATGGATCCTCTTGAAACAAACTAAAATCGGTGATACAGAAAGTGAGCAGAGAAAAAACATTCTGAAGTCCAGGAAGGTGGGCATGAGGGAAGGTGGCAGTTCAGGGAGGAGAGAAGGAAGTCCAAGATAGTTTCCTGGTGTTGGCTTCTCTTTGTCATGAAAAAAGAGTCTGTATTGCAATCATTTTTTTTATCTTTCTGAAGGAAGTCATACTGGCTCTTGCTAGCACTGAAAGTTTTCCTTTTTCTCCAAAGTTTTACCTTTTCTCTTTACAGATGCTCAGGAGTCAGAGCCATGGGCATCTGGTGCTTGTTCAATAAACAATATTCATGTTGTTATAGTGGAAGACAGGCCTCAGGTTACTACTCATTCCCATCCCCATCTGGTGTCTCTGTGCAGATGGACATTTTAGATTATAGCATGATTACTTGCAATACGTTTTTCTTTCATTCATTCTTTCTTTATTTTGTCTTTCTTAAAATTCCTAAGTAAGTTTATTCTAAAAATTGCTTAAAAATTACATAAATTTCCTTTCATTTCCAAAAACTATCAGTAAATCAAAACAAAAACTTCTTGTCGTGGCATTTATCATATCATATAGTTTTAGAATTGCATTCTGAAAGAGAACAATAACTCAGACCAATGTTTCGAAGGAGGACACAGTTTGCTATTGATACATGTAATCATTCACTCTGGCTAGACTAGGACACCGAAGCTACCAGAGTCCACGATCGTGGGTGAGTGGGTGGGGTCCTCACTGCTCCTTCACCTGAGTAGACCAAATGTCTACCAGGTGAGTTTGGAGGATGCAGCCCATTGAGAAAATGGTTCCCCAGGGACTCTTTGCCCACTCCCAAGCTCCCACTTCTCCAAATTAAAGAAGGAGTAAGAGTAATCTAATTACTTCACATGATCACTAAATATCTTAATTTATCAATAAGTCATTTTCTTTGGGAGAAGCAGCAGTTAGAGGCCGCCTGGTGCTTTCGAGGGAGAGATGGCCTGTAAAGACTATAACAAGAAAGGAAGCAGAGGAAGACAAACTGCAGTTGCTTTAACTCCATTGAAGAACTGGCAAGAAAGCAAGCAGACAAGTCCATTTCATGAAATTCCATAATTTGAAAGCATTCTGAGAAGTTTGGAGGAGATGGAATTAAGTCAAATGAAGTGAAATACGAAAGAAGACTATATAAACAGAAGGTTACTTAACAGAAGACTGCAACTGTCTTGAGGAGTAAAGCTAAAAATATAAATATACCCATAAAGCATTTAGCTAAATTCATGGATAAACCCTACTTATTTATTCAGGGAGTGTTTAGGTGTGTGTCCCTAATCTCTTGCAAATGACATTATGGGAAAGAAAACAGGTATCACTTATCTCAAAATGCCATTATATCAGAGGTGTTTGCATAAAATTGATAGAGCATTCTTGGATTTTAAAGAACTGTCTCTTGTGCTTTGCATTTCCTATATAGTTGTCTTAATTGTGCTTAACAACAGATTGAGGAAGAGGAAATAACTGACAAAACAACAGATAACAGGTACATTTTTATTTGGATTTGGCATAATGCCAGAGACATACACCCCATGCCCTGTGCGCTCTTTCACCTACTCATTCCCTTTGTGCCTACCCCCATTACCTTCCTGCTTTGGCATTACTTCATGAATAATCACCATTTGAATGATGAAATACAACTATGAAATGTTATGTCAATTACACAGACTTTATATGATGCTAATTAGCTTAGGAACTGAAGATGCTTACCTCATTTTTCCTCTAAATTAGTTTTAATCAATCTGAACAACATCCTAAGGAAACATTTTCAAGGAGAATTACAAAATGGTCATCATGAGGATGATTTTTCCTGCTCACTAAATGTGAAAATCATGATGTAACAAGTGCATGGTGTCAAACACTGGAGTTATTAATAATGAAAATATAGGTCAAAGAGCTCTGTAGTAGAGGGAGGCACATTTAAAACAAATGATTGAACTTAATGCACATTCAGTACTTACAGTGCTAATGTATGTAAAAAGATGTATTAGATCTCCACCTGGCAAAATCATTTTCATATAAAATTCATTTTTCTGTGTGCCATTAGAGCTATAGTTTCTTAGACTACAAAGGTCCTAAGGGGGCCCATTCTGAAATATATAAAAATAAAATATTCTGGAGCAAGTGGAGCCTGGAGATTCCTCAGCCCAGACTTAAGAGTGGGTAAGCATGTGGTTGCGGTCATCAAACAGAGTTGAGTTCAATTCTTGTGTCTAGCACTTAACTTGGAGAAGGCAATGGCACCCCACTCCAGTACTCTTGCCTGGAAAATCCCATGGACAGACGAGCCTGGTGGGCTGCCGTCCATGGGGTCGCTAAGAGTCGGACACGACTGAGCGACTTCACTTTCACTTTTCACTTTCATGCATTGGAGAAGGAAATGGCAACCCACTCCAGTGTTCTTGCCTGGAGAATCCCAGGGATGGGGGAGCCTGGTGGGCTGCTGTCTATGGGGTCACACAGAGTCGGACACGACTGAAGCGACTTAGCAGCAGCAGCAGCACTTAACTTACCTTGGACAGTTCCTTGACCTCAGTTTCTCACCAGTGAGAAAATTTCATAGACTCTTCCTCATAGGGCTATTTAAAGAAATAAATGAGACAATAAATAGGCTTAACACCTCTTGAATTCCTGGAACAAAAGTTTGAGCTATCACAACCGCTCATCTAATTCTAATCTATGCACAACTTTATGGAGTATTTACTTTGTGCAGGATAGGCATTCTGCTGGATCTTTTCAAACAGCTTTAAAAGCTGTTTATTAAACACGCTATAAATGCTTTTTTTTCCAAGAAGCACAAGCCATTTAATTATGTCATATGTTTTGTCCTGCTGCCCTGAGACTTGGCGATGATGTGTAGACATTTTGATAATGATCTCATAGAAGTTTTAGAAATGAAAGCTTATTTCTGTAATGCTGATAAAAATAGTTAAGTGAACTGGACCTAACTGTTCTAATTTCCAGATAAATCCAATTTTATCTTGAATCAAATTATATCTCTTCTTAATTTTCACACATTAATTTTCTTTTTATCCCCTAAAGCCAGGGAATCAGGGTAGCACTTACACATGACGTCAGAGATTTTGTATCGTATCCACATCCTATTGCCTCTTTTTGTTTGTTTAAATCACTGTCACCAGGACAGGGTCTGGGTATGTTCTACTTGGTATTTCACTTAGTTCTTAAAGATAAATACAGTTCAAGGATGTAGTGAAGAATGAACTTTACTTAAATTAAACTGATTCTCTAGGGAAGCTACAGTGCATACCACCATTTCAGGTGCTTCCTCACTCTAAAAACTCATATTTAGCCAGTAATCTTTCAAAACCCTTAGTCCCAGTGCCCATAGAAACACTGACAGTTGGTTCCCTTGCCTCTGCTGATAAGGCTCACCCATGAAATAAGTGCTTAAAATTTCTTCTGTACATTGACTTAAATCTCTCTAACTTCCATTAACCATTCTTTTTCTAACTTTCATTCTATTTCTGACCTCTGGACATTCATAAATAAATTTATTACAAAGTCCTCTTTCTCTCACTTATTTGCTCTTATGTTCATCTTATGCCTTGGAGAAGGAAATGGCAACCCACTTGCTTGGAGAATTCCATGGACAGAGGAGCCTGGTGGGCTGCAGTCCACGGGGTCGCAAAGAGTAGGACAGGACTGAGCGACTTCACTTTCACTTCACTTCATCTTATGCCCAGTTCCATCAATGTTTTTACATCCTCTGATGAAGTTTAAAGTTGGGGTTGGAAGACATAGGAACATTATTATCTTTCAGTTATTGCCAGAGTAACAAGCAACAACTTTGAGTGATTTTCAAAGCACTTGAAAAGTGATCTCAAAGGAAGTGCCTTTTTTTCAGAATGATGAGTTCACACTTCAGTTGCCTTTTAGGATCTGCATGTCCTGAAGTCAGGGCTTCCCAGGTGGCCTTAGTGGTAAAGAACCCACCTGCCAGTGCAGGAGACTTAAGAGACTCGGGTTCAATCTCTAGGTTGGGAAGATCCCCTGGAGGAAGTCATGGCAACCCATTCCAGTATTCTTGCCTGGAAAATCTTATTGACAGAGGAGCCTGGCAGGCTACAGTTCAGAGGGTCGCAAAGAGTCGGACACAACTGAAGTGATTTAGCACTCACACACGCGTCCTGAACTGAAACAGTAAGTTCTGTTTATCCCAAACTTTCTAATGACTCATCATGCATACTTTTCAAGGCTTTTAATCATTAAGGTTGTTTAGGAAATGAATTCTGATACATGTAATAAGCCTTATTTTAAAATCATCATTGCTTTCTTGAAGATGAGGCACTGAACTTATTGAAACCACCCAATTAACCTAATGAATAATGTGTAAGTAGTGCCCGGGGACTAGAAAAGTGACTGAGACATCAAAGAGCCTCAACAAACATCAACTCAATCAGTGAATAATCATTTTAGTATATTCATTCTGTTTTTCATTGGCTTGCTTTTTTGTTTATTTTCCTTAGAAATCTGTGTTTTGGGGCAGACTCCAGGTGTTTGCTATGAAACATATGTATTCTCAGCCCAATCTGAGATTTGGTTTTAGAAAGCCAGTCAGATTAGGGCTAGGAAGCTATAATCACTGAAACAATCCTGGTGATTTCTTTTGCCAAGTAATTCGAGGATCATTGTCATAATGTGTTTGGAAAAGTGAACTAAAAATTTGTGAAAAGAAGCAAGAAATAAAGTGAAAGTGTTAGTCGCTCAGTCATGTCCAACTCTTTCGCGACCCCATGGACTGTAGCTGGCCAGACTCCTCTTGTCTGTGGAATTCTCCAGGTAAAAATACTGGTAGGTGGCCATTCTCTTCTCCAGGGGATTTGCCCAGCCCAAGGGTTGAATTTAGGTCTCCTTCATTGCAGGTGAATTATTTACCATCTGAGCCACCAGGGAAGCCCTCTAAGAAGTAGGGTATATGTAAAAATAGGCTAGATTGAGACAAATATTTGTGGCTAATGAAACTTTTGCATGCCTGGTATTTTAAAAAATTACTTACTTGATACTTTCACATTTATGCTTCTGACACTCCCTTGAAGAGTTTAAAGGGTCTGTGACAGCTCAGGCTAAAGTATCAAAAAGAGAAAAATCTTTGGTTGTGGTGGCCAGGGCTCCAACGGATTTATAATATAATCAAGGGAGAGGCTTAAGTTTTATGAATTTAATATGATGAGTAAATATTATTGTACTGAAGATTTAGACTTTTTTATTTTATTTTATTTCCCACTTGTAAAAGAAAGGTCACAGTGATCTCCAAAATTATTTTCTTTATATTTTCAGCATAATTATCCAGATCATTTTTTCTCCTTCACTGCACTATATAACCTTCTTGAAGGAAACATATTTAAGTTCAAAGGCGTTGTTTACTGAGCCTAAAAATATTACCTAGAAATACTAAGTTATGTGTTCCTGCCTGCCTAATTACAAAAGACAAAACAGGTCAAAGCACCTTAGTTGCTAAGTATTGTCTTTATACTCTGCTTTTTGCCATCATATGCCAGTAAGTTTGGGTAACACCACTCCTTGCCTGAAAGAATTCAAATCATTGCTGATGGTCTTCATAGCAAGGCCAGCTGAGTTCCATACTTGGCTTGTGTCTTCAGAAACTCATAAGTGATCATGGAGGTGCCAGAGTACAGTTAGCTTTCTAGGAAGGGTAGAGTTGGTACAACCTTCAACCTTTTATTTCATTTTATAGTTTTATCTTTCATTTTATCTGTCCTTTTTTTGTGTGTGGAAGCATGGGCAGTAACTTTCCCTTTCAGAAAAAAAGCCTATGTTCTGGAGGAAAAAAATGGAAACTGAAACATGGGAAATTTGAAGCATTATAAATGAATGAGAATGAATAAAAGAATCCCTCCTTAGTTTCATAATTTTTACCAACCATATGAGTGACTCAAATTGACTTCATGTTCTATTTAAAGTGATACACTGATCTGATCATAAAAAAAAAATCATATTTGTCCGTGTGTAGTAAAGTGAAGTCACTCAGTCATGTCCAACTCTTTGTGACCCCACGAACTGTAGCCTCCCAAGCTCCTCCATCCATGGGATTTTCCAGGCAAGAGGACTGGAGTGGGTTGCCATTTCCTTCTCCTGGGAATCTTTCCAATCCAGAGATCAAACCCAGGTCTCCCTCATTGCAGGCAGACTCTTTACCATAAGAGTAAAGAGTCTAAATCATAAGGCAAGCTATTTGTCTATGTGTCTCCACTATGTAATAAGGTCCAGAAAAGTTTGACAGGGTTTTTGGGTCTGAGTGCAAATTAAGAAACAGCTTTGGTCTGAAGGTGAGGACTCATCCTTCCCATTTGCAGGCTGTGTCTCTTGTTTTAAAAGAAAAACCAGGAAGCCGTTCTGCACCTCATTGAAGACCTATCCATCTGCAGAGTTTGCTGTGAAGAGCTGTGTGGTCTGCTGACTCAGAAATGGGACATGTACGATCCTTGGCTTCCTTGCCTGTCACACAGCCTCACAAACAGACTTTGAGGGAAAGTTTTCAACACCTTGGAAGCAATATGTTTTAATGCAGAAATTATTATTGTGATAAGAACAAAAATGAGGTATATGACAGTGCTGCCAAATGCTTTTTCCAATCTGTGTAGCTCTAAAACCTTCATTTCCACTACTGGGAGAGTGAATTCAGCTAATTATTCTGAATTGTATCATCTTCAATAAAGTACAAAGGTAATAAGGCTCTCCACACCAATGTGGAATAATCAAAATATTTCAATGTTAGATCCCATTTGAATGATGAGGCTGGTGAATGGTAATTCTGGAAAGGAGTGTAGTCCTATGTGGGAAAGTGTTGGAGGCCAGGCTCTACCATGGGTGGCCTTGAGAAGACAGGGCTGAGGAGATAGGCAGACAAATAGAGGTGCTCTTTTCTAGTTGGTATCTCTGGAGAGCACACGAAAAAGCCCACTTGGGTTGCAACAGTGGTGTTATGGGAGACACTGGAAGCAGAAGAGAGGCCATATGAAAAACTTAGCATTTCATATCTGAGGTACATTAAAGTAACAACTCCAAAAAAATCAAGGAAGTGTAAGACCAGGAGGTTGGAGCATGGAAAGAGCATTGGATGTGTTTGGAGAACGGAGTTTCATGAAAAGGGAAGATGAATTTATTAAGTTCACCTAAGATTCTTCATTCTTTGTTTTCCAAGATTTGTTATACCTTCAGAAGAAAAAAAAAAAACAAAACAAAACAGGAAAACAACATCCTCTTAACTTTTGTTCAATTTCATCAGTGAAAGAAGTGACGGAGAATCCTGGCTTTGTAGATGAAAAGCAAGAGTTGATGCTGAGGAACGTACTGAAGCTGATAAACTACTTTTCCTCTTCTCTGCTCCCTGTGCAGTTTGGCCTTACCCTTTTGCTATTTGCCCTTTCTCTTACCACCTGTCTTACACTCTCAGTCCTCTCTGGTGACAGTGGGAACCTAAAACCTTCTCAAGGTCAGGAGTTGGTGACTTTTCTGTGCTAATTCTGACAAGAGTATTTATACTGTAATTGTCTTCCAGGAATAAGACAATAAATCATTTATGGAGTAAATCATGAATGGTAGATTTTCAGGCATCAGTATAATTTGGGGGGAGATATTTGACTTTTTGCTGCTTCCCATTTTATACCAAATACAGTGACTTTCAACTCAATGTACTCTTTTAAAAAATATTGATTGATTGATTGATTTACTTGACTGTGCTAAGTTTTAGTAGTAGCATGTGAGCTCTTAGCTGTGGCATGTGGGATCTAGTTCCCTGACCAGGGATCAAATCCGGGGCCCCTGTATTGGGAGCATGGAATCCTAGCCCCTGGACCCCCAGGGAAGTCCAATGTACTCTTAGTATATTGATTCATCTAATAAACATTACCAAATGTCTGCTAATATACAGCAGGCAAAACTCTTCATACTTGAAAAACAACCATAAGATAAACATTGGTTCTTTCAAGGAGCTTCTAGTCTAGAAAAGGAGGAAAGGGCTGCCATAAAACTGCAATGAAGTGTGAGAAGAGAAAAGAAAAGCAGATCCAGCAGGAAGCCCTGATGGGACAATTGTAGCCACAGAATGTGTTCAGAGAAGGCTTCATGGAGAAGAAAATATCAGAGTTGCATTTTGTGTAGTGAACCCAGTGAACAGAATTGAAGAAGGGACTTTTGAGAACAGGAAGAAGTATGTATGAACTTAAAAAGGCTTAGGGACTTCCCTAGAGGTCTAGTAGTTAAGACTCTGTGCTCTTAAAGCAGTAGGCATGGTTTTGATCCCTGGTCAGAGAACTAAGATCCTGCATGACAAAAAAAAAAAAAAAAAGGTTTTAATGAGCACACTGCTTTGCAGGTCATTAGGCCTGGGTCAAATGTAAGCTATTGGGGGAGATAAGGCTAACAACATAGGCAGGAGGGGACCTGTTGGGGGAGAGTAATGACTAGTTTGGGATCCATGATTGTCCCTGCTGAAGGCCATCAGAAAAGTTCCAACTTAATCACCAGCTCTATTCTCCTATACATCACTTAGCCAACTATGAGGATTTAAAACTTTTAAATACAGAGAAGAGATACAGATTCGATTTAATTGCAGCTTTTTCATTTGCCTAATTTCCTTCAATGTAAAACAAGCTTATAATGTGTTTTGTGAATTATTTAAAATATATGTACTTTTCCTGTTGTGTGCAGATTTATGAGTGGATGCAAGGGAGCCTGATGTTAAACATATGTATGTGTACATTCATTTTTGAAAATCAGGAAACTGGAGAGTTACTATTTCCTGTAGGAACTTCTAACAGAAACCCAAAAAAGTAATACAATGTGCCAGAAAGCTCAAGGGAATATATAAAAGTAAATTGCAAGGCAGAGAACCCTGGCTACCCAAAGGAAGATAACTTTCTCTTTAAAATTCTATCCTCTGTGTCCCTAATCAGATAGGCTCAGTGACTGACTCAGGACCATTTATGGACACCCAAGTTTCTTTTGCCCCCTATACTAGAAACATAAATCTTGTTTCTCTAATAAAGACATGTAAGGCAGAAAGTTATGATAGCATCCTCAATATCTTAAAGTTAGATGTGTCAAGACATTGGAAGACATCCATCTTCCCTGTCCTGGCTGCTCTCTGGTTTGTCCTGAGGGGCTGTGGCATGTGTTTTCCTTGAAATTTTCAATAAAAAATCAGAAAATAATTTCTTCTGGATCATCAGCTTTCCCAGCTGAACTCCTTCGAGGTTGACATGTAGAGACAATTAAACGGAGCATTTGCTCAGTTTACGTGGACATTGTTATTGCAGCATTTGTCCCTTTCCTGACAAATTGCATTATGCTCCTGCCCTCTGAACCATTAGAAGGTCCAGAGGGAATCAGGTGGTGATGAGGAGGGGCCACTCTCACACTTGTCAACCCCAAGGCAGAGCCAGGCTGAATCTCGAACTCCCTTTGATTCTTCACACTGGTGACAGGGGTGGGGGCTGTTTGTGTGGGACACCACTTGAATGCTGTCATTTGCCTCTGAGCAGAAGGCTATCATCTCTTTAGTGTTCAGAGTGAATGCAATACCCCCAGATTTGTTCAATAATTGCCCTGATTTCTGCCTGG
Organism: Oryx dammah; assembly: GCF_014754425.2. Lineage (NCBI taxonomy): Eukaryota > Metazoa > Chordata > Mammalia > Artiodactyla > Bovidae > Oryx > Oryx dammah. The sequence goes on from NW_024070187.1 coordinate 28,654,432, forward strand.
GGCTTGACTTTCTTCTGTCTAAATGTTGCGTCCCCTAACACGCTCCCCCATTACTAACAAAGTGTCTCTTTCATTTGCTCTGGGCAGTAGATGCATCAGCTGCCTGGGCTTCAGTCCTGAGGCTGATTCAGCATCACAGACTTCCCTTTGTGAGCATCTTGCCTCTCTTCCCTCTTCTCTCCCCTCCTCTAGGAATTGAAAAAAAAAATAGGGGATTTCAGTTAATGCTGAAACATCTGTTGAATTCTAAAGGAGTGGAGTTTGTAATGAATGCACAAAAGTAAGAGAGGACAGGTAGCCCCTTGAATGAAATCTGTTCCTCTTCTCTTTTTTATTTTAAGCTGTGACCTACTGTGGGAGGCCATGTATTTGGAGTGGTACCCAGGACAGTATAACCCAGTGGATTATGATGGTTTTTAGGAACTTGCAGATGTTGTGTTAGTACCTCTTGCAGTGTGGTCTAGGGTATGATGTCCCAACTTCTCTGAGAATCAGTTTGTCATCTGCAAAGTAGAGGCAATAATACCCATCTTACAAACCAGGAACAAATACAACATGAATGTAACGTACTAACATGATGTCCTAAGCACCCCCAAATTATCAACAGTCACCATTTCCATTGCCATGGTTGTTTTTCTACTTATGCTATGACCATGTGCTCTCTATGAGGATAGAGTTAGGAGTCAGCTGGGAGAACTGGGGGCGGGGGAAAACTTCTCTATGAAGTCCACAGAGCTTGGTGAAGCCCATCCTTTGCCCCAGGTCAGTTCTGGTTGCACACAACATTGCCTCTGCCCTTGTGGGCCACACCCTCTTGTGGCAGGTGAGGGATAGATCATAGTGGACTCCAGAACAAGCCAGTAGGTAAAGGGAATGCTTGTTCGTGTGGTGAGTGCTATGCAGAGTAAAGGGGCCTGAACTAGTGCATGGAGTGGGTGCTTGAGTTAGTTTGGCTGGTCAAGGAGAGCCTCTCTGAGAGCATGGTGTAAAGCTCCCCAACTTGATACATATAGAATCCCTTTCAACATCTAAGAACTTGAATTTGAGAGTACACAGAAATAAAAGGCTATTGGGAATTCAGTTAAAAAAACAAAAACCCTTATACACAAATGTGTATTTTATTTATCAGTGCAAGATCCATGTAAATTTGAAAATTACGTATGTGTATAGGAAATGTTATTGGTTCTTCTGAAGATAATGCCAGGTTTGCATTTGGACCTGAGGATTTGAATGCTAAAATTATTCTGAGTCACTTAGGTTACTTGAGGCCAGTATGTTGGAATCAATGACAGAGTGAAAAAAAGATTTGGGAGGAGAAGATAGGAGACTTGAGCCCTATTTTCTGCTTGTGTGTTGCTATTTTCTGCTATGATGCATGTGTGCTAAGTAACTTCAGTTGTGTCCGACTCTTTGCAACCCTGTGGACTGTAGCCCTCCAGGCTCCTCATCCATGAGATTCTCCAGGCAAGAATACTAGACTAGGTTGTCATGCTGTCTTCCAGGAGATCTTCCCAACCCAGTGATTGAACCCATGTCTCATGTCTTCTGCATTGGCAAGCGGATTCTTTATCACTAGCACCACCTTGGAAGCCCCTTTCAAAAACTAAACAAAGAGCAAAGAAGCCAGTTAACTTTTTTGAGTCTGTTTCCTCATTATTGGAATGAGGATAGTAGCATTTGTCATTTAACCTCCTAATGATTGTGTGAAGTTAAACTGATCTGACAGATAGGAAAGTTCTTGCAAAGCATTTGAAATTATGTGAAGATACAAGTATTAGCAATGGCTTCCAATAAGAAATTCTAATAATCTAGAATGCAGTTCAATTGTTTAAAAAACTAATTTGTCAAACTGCCTACTTCATCTGCCTTTGCGTGGATTAAGGTCCCAAGAAACTACACTGGCATCAGCTGCTTTCGCCTGTGTCTGTTTCTCTAAACGATGTGGATGGATGTGGGTCAAGTCATGGGCTCCAAAGGGTAAATAGATTATTATCCTCAACCGTATAATCTTTGGGGAGGTTGTACTATGTAGGCTACTTAAATGCTGCAGAAGTGACATATTTGAAGTAGCTAGAAATGTCTCTTTCTTTTTCTCTCTATATATGTGTGTGTGCTAAGTCACCTCAGTCATGTCCAACTCTTTGTAACCCTATGGACTATAGCCCATCGGGCTCCTCTGTCCATGGGATTCTCCAGGTAAGAATACTGGAGTGGGTTGCCATGCCCTCCTCCAGGAGATTTTCCTGACCCTCAGATTGAACCTGCATCTCCTGTAGCTGCTGCATTGCAGGCAGATTCTTTACTGCTGAGCCTCCAGGAAAGCAACTCTCTATGATAGATAGATATTTCTAGAAATTAAATATTTATTTAGCAATACATGTATTTAACAATATTTAACAAGGTAGAAGTATTTATTTTAATTTACATATTAATAAATGTGTAATATATTTTTATTAATATTATGATTGTCAACATAACATTTTCAGACATCAAATAATTCCTTACCTATCCTTTTCAAAGGGTTTCCCTTGTGGCTCAGTGGTAAAGAATTCACCTGCCAAGCAGAAGACGCCAGTTTGATCCCTGGGTCAGAAAGATCCCCTGGAGAAGGAAATGGCAACCCACTCCAATATTCTTGCCTGGGAGATCACAGGGACAGAGGAGCCTGGTGGACTATAGTCTATGGGATCGCTAAAAGTCAGGCACGACTAAAGCGACTAAACAATAACAACATCCCTTTCAAATTTCAGAGCCAACCACTTTTGTTTCTTCTGTTTTTTTGCATCTCTGTTCCTAGATAAACAGTTGATTCTATTGTTTCTTAACCTTTTTAGACATCCCTGATTGACTTTCAACTATCGCAAACTGCAATTTATCTCTGTTATAACTCCCTTTTCCATCCCACATGCTCCCCTCTCCTGTCTCCCCCATCTGGTAGAATAATACATTTTTGCTGCATGACTGTATAGATCATCATATTTATTTATTTTCTTGTACACTGTCTTGTTTTTATTGAAATAGTAATTGCTTTTTTGCACCTCTCTGTGTTTCTTCTTTCTCTGTTTGTGTCCCTGTCTTTGTTTCCCCTGCACCTTAGATTTCAAAGTACTAATATTAATATATTCCCAATGTTTCCACCAAATTCTAAAATTCCTCCCAGCAAGGCCAAAGTATCATGAAATCTATGCACTGTCCCTTGGAAACAATAGTTTAGGAACCCTCTTGCCTCTGTCCCAGATGCGTGGCTCTTGGTGCCCCTCCAGGCTTGCTGCACAGCTGTCCACCTAAGATTCTCTTTCCTGTTGCCCCAGAAGTATCCTTTGCTTTTATTGGACATTCTGTCTCTTGAGATACCTCATTTCTTCTTGTCTTGTTTGCTCTTTAGTGTTGATAAAATACGTCTGTTAGCCTTTTCTTAAGAGTAGACATATGAAAGAGAAAAATTAAATTTTAGTGTCCTTTGTATGTGTGAAAACGATAGTCAATTGGTACAATGCTGTATATAGATTTCTAGATAAAAACTTTATGATCTAAAACCTTAGCTTTTAATGGGCTTCCCTGGTGGCTTAGCTGGTAAAGAATCTGCCTGCAGTGTGGAAGACCTGGGTTCGAACCCTAGGTTGGGAAAATCCCCTGGAGAAGGGAACAGCTGCCCACTCCAGTATTCTGGCCTGGAGAATTCCATGGACTGTATAGTCCATGGGGTCGCTAAGAATCAGACACGACTGAGTGACTTTCACTTCACTTTAGCTTTTAATAAATCATCATCTTATATCCTTTTTTGTTTTACAGCCTTCATCTGCTATATGTCTACTTTTCCATTCTCTTTTTGTGTGTGTGTTTGTAGCTTTTATGTTTTATCTTTGGAAATAGGCATTTTAGGAGTGAGGTGCAACCATTCACTTACAACCAGTAAGTTGTATCTCTTTCATGAAACACCTAAAACATGCCCATTTAATGTCATATTTGTTGAATTTGCCATTGATAACCATTGAATCATTTTGATTTTAAAAACAAATATTTGCATTTTTGAATGTTTTTTAATTGCTGAAAATATAATTTGGAGTGGACTAGCTTTAAAAAATGCTTTAAGAATTACTTTTAGTTAACAATTTTAACCACTAAAATTTAGATGTTACTTTCATTCTCCAGGAGCATATCACTTTATTCCTCTTTGCTTGAGTTACTTTATAAATTATACTGAGAAATTTAAACATGAAAATAAGGAATGAATATACTTTGTTCATGAAGTAGGGTGGCTTAAAGGACTAAAAGAAGTCAAGCTTATGATCTATTTTTTGTTATATAACCTATTTTTTGGCCACATTCTGATAAATTTGGACTGTGAACCAAGTCTGCCCTAGTTGCATCACATATCAGCCATGCCTAAACCACAGTTGTCAGGTTTCATTTTAGAGAAATGAGATCACACCTGGCCCTAATGGAATCAAACAATAACTTTTCAGATGATTTCAAGGTCTTTGAAAAGCCTGCCACAGTACCTGCAGATCATGCCATTATCTCCAAGAACCTCATGCTATTTAATGCAGCCTATTAACTGGAAGACAGGCAACTTCTCACCCAGTTTAACACTGACATAGATGATGTATTCCTGCAGATAGTTAGCAGAGCGTTGGGAAGCAGTGAAATAGAACTAGTAAATTATTAATTTGGGAGTGGTGTTAGAGGTCAAGATACTGGAAAGTGAAGTAATCTTGGAATCATATCTTGATCTAGCATGTAAATAGAGTTGTTTCTGTTTTTCAGAACTCATTAAGACAAGAGTTTCTTTTTTTTTTTTCTACTTGGTTGACATCTTACATTTGCTGATGTCTATTTTTTTTTTTTTTTTGGCTAAATTCTATTTTTAAAAAAAGAGTCTGTCCTAGACCCCAGGCTTATGGCAAGCAAAGTATTTTACTAAATGATGAAGCATTGGTTTGTGTTCCTTTTACATATATGGTAGCCTTCTATTGATGGCAGTTGATACTGTTTCCATTTAATGTGATTATATATGACATTTTATAACATTATAATATGAAGTTTTTACTTAATGAAGTAATTTTAACTTAAAAAAATCACAAATAATGCTTCAAGGCAAGTAAATATATCAGAAATTGTGAACATTCAACTAAGATTTAGTTCACAGGATGAGGGTAGGAGGCTTGGACTTTGGTTTTGCCTATAGCAAATGTTTGACATGGGCTTCCCTGATGGCTCAGACAGTAAAGATTCTGCCTGCAATGTGGGAGACCCAGGTTCAATCCCGAGGTTGGGAAGATCCCCTGGAAAAGGCAATGGCAACCCACTCTAGTGTTTTTGCCTGGAGAATTCCATGGACAGAGGAGCCTGGTCACATGAGTCAGACATGACTAAGTGACTTGACACTTTCACTTTTATAGCAAATGTATGACATGAGTAGGTCATCTAACTTCTCCATCTAAAATGAGGCATCAGACCAGATTTCTTATTTTTAAGCCCCTCATATTTCTTAAATTTTCTGAATTAAAAGATTTTCTTTTTTCTGACCCTTAATGTGTTGATTAGTTGTTTTTAGTTTGATGCAACTGGGGAGGAGTGAAAAATTATGAAGAAGCTGATGATAACCATCAACAGCATTCCACTAAGGAACAGAGAAATGATAAAAGAACAAACTAGCTTTATTTGTTCATAGAATTTTAGAGCTGGTAGCACCCTTAGCAAACATAAAGACTAACTTCCCCTGGCAACATTGGTTTAATAAATGAGAAAACTGAAGTATCTCAGAAAATTGATGAAACTCATTATCATACAGCTTAGTAGTTAGAGGCGAAAAACAACCTGGAACCTTGGACTTTGGTCTAGAACCCTGGGTTCATTTTCTACCTCTTCATATGACATCATTATGGTATTCTGATATGATTTTCTCAAACTTGTCAACCTTAAGAACTGTGGGTCATGCCAGTATGCTGAAGTTTTTACATCCACTACAATCAGAAATGAAGGAAAGGTCAGCCAAGTGGGCATTTAAAGAATCGTGTGCTCTGCTTCATCCATACCAGCACTTGATAAAAATACCTCAAGACTACTGCTTTTTTTCTAACATATTTTTGAGTGCATGTGTGTGTGCTAAGCTTCTTCAGTCATGTCTGACTCTTTGCAACCCTATGGACAGTAGCCCATTAGGCTTCTCTGTCCATGGGAATTTTCCAGGCAAGAATATTGGGGTGGGTTGCCATGCCCTGCTCCAGATGTTCTTCCCAACCCAGGAATCAAACTCATGTCTCTTATGTCTTCCACATTGTCAGGTGGGTTTTTTAACCACTAGTACCACCTGGAAAGCCCTATATTTTGGGGTAGTTTTGTTCAAAAATATTCTGTTTCCCTTCAGTGGTTAGATCTAAATGAAATATGAGGGGGTATAATCAGACTCCCTTCCAGGAGAACATATGAAAATGAGCAGATGTTGTAAATTACTTCAAAATTGTAAACAGTTGCATTATTAATTTGTTTTCATAGTTGGTAATATGAAATAAGTTATGCCCAAGGAAAAACAGAGGAGGAGAATGTGTATGCACTTTTTTATATTTTCCTCCCAGCCTGTTAGTATCTATTGACTCTTCATCAATTTAATTACTGTGTCATCTATGTCTAATGCACTTGCCACAGAGAAGGCTAAGTAGTTTCCTTCCCCAAGGTAGCTTTCTGTTGCTAGAAAGCTATGCCTTCTATGGCCACACTGGCTGCTTTAGAAATACGCTCCTGTTGATCACAAGAAAGAACTTTAAAAATTGACTCAAGAAACACTACTGAGGAAGCATGCCAGCATTTCCTTCTTTAGTCATGACCTAAAGCAAATCCATAGAACAGTGCAGTGACATAGAAACTGAGGGAAATGGAAAGAGATGCACTTGGGCTAGAGGAAGGAAACTTGTAAAATAGCAATTGATCAGCAGCTGACAACAAGTATGGAAAATATGTATTTGTTCTTATTTCCACAATAAAAGTGTTATATTTTAAATATTTATATTGACTCCCAAAGGGGAGCTCTACTACATTTGAAATGTAGTAGAAATAAAACAAAAATATCTATTAGGAAATATTTATTGAAGACTATTGATGTCCCTGTGTAGAAGCTTTCCACAGCTTCCCACTGTCTGTCAAATTAAAGGCCTTCTCTTCAGCTTCTTCTCTTCATGAGCTTCTTTCCAAGTGCAAACCCAGCCAAGCTGACATGTTTCAGAACATACTCCCAGTCGCTCTACCAACACATTTGTGCTCAGGTTGTTTCCTTAAATGTTCTCTTCCCTGCCGACTCCCTAGCTCTTACTTTTGAAATGTCATTAATACTGACAGTCTTCTTTAAAGACCTTACTCTAGGAAGCCTTACCTGATTCTCCCAACTAGATGCAATCTTTTGCTCCTTTTTAAAATTTTAATACCTACTGCATTTACTCCTGCATTCCACTTAATAATTATTGGTGTCCTTGTCTAATTCTTTCTCTCTGCCTCTAAGACTGTGAAGTTCTTAACCTCCTGAGCATAGAAGTAATTTATACTCATAAGGTTGAAAAGTTATCTTAAATACCTTACACTGTATTTTTTTAAATTGCTATTTAATACATGAAAAGGTGAGTAACCCCAAATTTAGATCACTCAGGATCACAGAAGAAATGTCCCAAGGACATTTAGCTTAGTTTATAACATGAGAGGGGAAAAAAAAGAAGCAATGTATTTAGACTAAGGAACTTTAGAGAAATTGCTGCCAAAAAAATCAGGATTTGTAGAAGGATTTAGCTAAGTGTAGGTAATAATCTAGCGATGTAGCCTGAACTAAAGTGGAGAAGGGGAAAGTATAAGGTACAACCATGAAATAGATAGTAAATATGTGTTATAATATATTTATATACTATTAGAGGGTTTTATAGTTTATAGCTTATTTTTGTGTGTATATTATCTTTGTCCTCAATAACACCCTGTAATACTTAAGTACTATAACCCTTTAAGGCCATCTGGGATTATCTGTTTATTCCTCTCCCCTTTGGTCATCAAAAACAGGGAGAGGCAATTGTGTGCATTTTTATCCCCCTCAAGGCTAAGCAGTTCTTCAAGAAATAAACAAATGGAGATTGATTATGCCTATTATACAAAATAAGTCCCTGAGAGAAGTGTGCTTGATCACAGAGCCCAGATTTAAACACAGGTCTTCTTTGTCCATGTCCAGAGCTCTTTCTTGCATGTCAAGGCCTCTGTGTGCCAAGAAAGCAAGGACAGGTTAGAAGAGAGAAATATGGAAATGCGGAGCTGATGAATGCTACACAGAAGGTAGGAGTCATTTCAAAATTATATCCAACAGAGTGAAACATAAGTGATATCTTTAAGTTGAATAATAGCATTAAGCATTCTGAAAAAATGCTAGGAGGTAGAGATGGAATTAAGTGAGCAGGTTGCATTAGTAGTATTACATTTCACAAAATGAATAAAACTACAAGTGATACATTTTTTAGAAACAGTTTTTAGGGAAAAACTAGATAATTAGTACCTGAAATTGCATAAAGATGGGAGAAAAACTATTTCTCAAATCTCTCTACTAATGACTGTTGTCCACATCTTCCAAAACCAACAAAAGACACCACTTTCAAGATGCTATCCTTGACATGCTTCATCATTCTCTGATATCCCTGACTTTCAGTTAAAAATCAGTATTTCTTGAATGTCAACTATGCATATAGAGAATATACAAGTGAAAGCAAAATTGTTCCTGGCCTCTTATGAGAAGTCCTCATATCAGAGAGTTTTGCATGCTCAGATCTAATTAGCCTCATCTCTTTTGGGCCCTTGGCCACTTGTTCTGCCCCAGATACCAGCAGGCGCTCCACCCCAGCCTGTCATGGATGAGAACTAGAATAAAAATATCTGAAGAGACACTGAATGTGCATGCTGAGTTCTTTGTATTGCTATCCAGTCTGGTTTTTTTTTTTTTTTTCTGTCTTTTTATTTTTTATTCTTGGTTGCACAGGGTCTTCATTGCTGCACAGGCTTTCTCTAGATGTGACGAGCAAGGCTTACTCTTCATTTTGGTGCTCAGGCTTCCTATTGCCATGGTTTCTCTTGTTGTGGAACACAGGCTGTAGGTGTGAGGGCTTCAGTAGTTGCAGCTTGCAGAATCTAGAGCAGGTCTCAGTAAGTTATGGCAGACGGGTTTAGTTGCTCTGCAGCATGTGTAATCTTCCCAGACCAGGGATTTAGCCCATGTCTCCTGCATTGGCAGGCGGATTCTTATACACTGTGCCACTAGGGAAGTCCTATCCAGTTTGTTCTATACTATTGAATAATGCATTTTCTGCAACAGCTTTAAAACTCCTCCCAAAGAGTACACTCTAGCTTATGCACACTGTAGTACCCTCAATTTTTATCAAGTTAAAGCCTCCCAATCAGAATATATATTGAAAAGAAAAATACATCTAAGATTATATCTCAAGGGAAAAAAACATTTCTTTTAATGAGAAATAGAAAAGGAAAACACTCTATCATCCAAAACTCAGTTGATAAAGTCAGAAAGAAAAAAGAAGAAAGAAGATATTTGATGTTAATTTGGATGTAATGCAGTTGTATTAGTTTCCTGCTACAGTAAAAAATACCACAAAGCTAACAGTTTAAAATAACACACATCTACTGTCTCAGTTTCTGCAGGTAAGATATCTAGGTATGCTCAGTGTCTGCCAGGCTACAGCACAGTTGTCAGCCAAGAGTGAGCTCTCATCGAGGCTCAGTGGGGTTGGGAGAAAGATCCACTTCGTGGTTCCCACAGGATGTTGGAATAAATCCTTTCCTTATGGCTATTGGACCAAGAGCCATATTTCTTTCCTGGCTGTTGGTGAGGTCTGCTCTCAGTTACCACCATCTGCCCACCACTCTGCCACATGCCCCTCTCAGACCATGACAGCCTACTTCTTCAAAGCCAACACAGGGAGCCCCTATCTTCTCAGACAGAACCTTTCATAATGTAATGTAGTCATAAGAAAGGCATCTCATCAGCTTTGCTTATTCTGCTGGTCAGAAGCAAGTCACAGGTTTCTCCTGCACTCAAGGAAAGGGAATTATATAAGGATTTAAATCATTGGTATTAGTTTAGGATATGTCCACTGCAATAGTTTCGTCCACTTCAATGTGCATGTGTCAAAGATTGGTACCTTTTTCTATTGAAATTTTAGGAACAAAATTGAATGATAGAGAAGTTAACCATTATTTTAAGAAATATATAAGTGAATATATGCAGGCATTGTGCTAGGTTAAGGATAAACAATGAAGACAGTCTGTTTGGTTGGGGAACATATACTCTAATGGGGACAACTTATTATTACAAGCAAATAAACAAAAATCCTATTAATCTCTGTAATTATAGTTTCTTGTAAGTGCTGAGAAGGAAAAGAGCAGGGTTCTCAGAAAGAGATTAATGAAGGAAGCCCACTTGGATGGGCTTCCCTGGTGGCTCAGACTGCAGAGAAACGGCTTGCGATGCAGGAGACCTGGGTTCAATCCCTGGGTCGGGAAGATCCTCTGGAGAAAGAAATGGCAACCCATTTCAGTATTGTTGCCTGGAAAATCCCATGGACAGAGGAGCCTGGCAGTCGACAGTCCACAGGGTCTCAAAAAGTCGGACACGACTGAGAGAGAGTATTATGGGAGAGAATAAAAAGCAATAAGCAGCCTAGGTTTGGTGATGATGGCATACTTCCTTAAAGAAATGTCATCTGACCACCTAAAGAATGCCTTGAGGTTATTCAAGAAGAAGGAAAGGGAACTTTAGGTAGGAAGAACCATCATGCAGCAGCTTTGAGGAGGAAAGACAAAGCCCATCTGAGAGACTGGAAAAGATCAGGGTAACTGGAAGAGATGTAGTATGGCTAGATGAAGGGCTATAGCCCTTGGTAAGGATTTTACATTTATCCTGAGTACACTGGGAGTCTATTGAAGGGTTTTCAGTGGGGAAGTAACATGATCCAATTTGAAAACATTGATGGAGAACAAATATTTTTGCATTTTTTTTTCATCCTTAATAACTAGCTATTCTTGCCTGTTGTATGCAATACAATGTCTTTTTGTAAAGTTGTTGACAAGGTTTCCTGGTAGTCTCTAGGGAAGGCCCTACTTTAAGTAATTTCTATTTAATCATGTCTGATTTAACATTTTTAGAATACTATTTTTTTGGCATGATCATTTCTGTGTCTGGGGATTTTCTTTTCTTATTTTGTACTGATTGCATTTGTGTTTTAGGGGCATAACATTGCAGGTGACATACTTCTATTCATGTTTGTTATCCTGATTATGTTGAAGATGTTAGAAAGACATGTGATATAAATAGCATGTTTAAAGTAAATTGACCTTATTTTGGAATATTTCCATGGAGAAACATAGAAGCTAAGTTCTATATTTTTTCCAGTATTATTCAGGGAATTCGTGGAGTAAAATAATGCTTTCCATTTCCTCTTACTTACTTACTTTGTTACTTGATAAACTGTATTTTTCCTGTGATTTTTATGTAATTAGTTCTAAAGCTGCATTTATATCTGAACGCCTTCTGTAGCAACCTCATTCCCACATAGAATCACTGTTGGCAGAAAAAGGACATGCTGCTGAAGGTTTTTTTTGCTACCAATTAAATAGTGAAAACCATCCCACTGAGAAAGCACAGACTAAACTTTATCTCATTAAGACAAAATCCAGATGCCTTGTTTACTTGTGGTTGAAAATCAATGCCCTATTGTCTTGTAGACATACATAATTTGCAACAGAAGCCAGAAATAGGAGGTATGCATTCATTGCTCTAAAATAGTAATTAAAATGCAAGTTTTTTATTTTCAGATGGATAGTTTTAGCAAATCAGCAATGGTTTAGAATGATATAAACACTCAGTAGGGAGAATCGTTTACTATGATAGAACTGTACTGACTCTTGTGCCTAGGCTGACACTCAAATAATTGTTGAATGAGTGATTGGATGAAGTTAGACTTCTGACTTGCAGCTGTTATTCTCAATAATTTGGTAGACGGTTTACAGAATCTGGCAGCCAGAATTGGGCAGGATTGGTATCACAATCAAGGTAATCTTGGTTGCAACTCTGGTAAAATGCAGAACGGATTCAATTACTCAGCAGTACAGAATACCTTTCATTAAAATTCTAAAGAAATAATTTCTTCTGATTACCCAAGTCATCTTGATGACTTAAGTAAATAGTTTCAATTATAACCATAGAATCCTTTATTTCAATTTGCTTATTGTTAGAGATATAAATTTTCTTCCTCCTTGTTGGGAACAAGAATGTATGTTATCTACCATAGCATTTTACATAGGAAGCAAAAAAAGCTACATTTGGCTAGTTCATTTTGGGAAATTGTGTCCCAAGGGTACAATAAAGATGCCAATTTTATGAACAGATTGTAGAACTAGACACATTGAATTATGAAGACGGAGTGGAATGCAGACAATTAATAACACTACTACTCTAAAATATAGTCGAGAGTTTCAAAGAAGTGTTTTTGATAGTTTTCTCAGTGTTGTGTGATGAGAAGAGCTCTACGCTCTACCTTGCACAGCTAATTTAAATGTGCTTAATTCCCTGAAGTCCATGTCTAAAAATCTGAAGGGGAGTAGAGACTCATACGTTATTTCTTCAGTAGATGGACGTTTGTCCAAAGAACTGAATTTTATAGGTGTTCACATCATGTACATTCATGTTCTGGGCATCCGATGACAGAAATAGACTATAGACTAAAGCTATCAAAAGAACTTCTTAAGTTTCTACTTGTAGTATATGCTGTTATGAACCGTACATTTTTCTATTTTGGCAGAATATATTTTGTGTTTATTTGAAAACTAATTATTAGTGAAACATCTAATGAAAACTCAGGAGGAATATAAAGAAAATAAGTTCTTTGTCTAGACCAGAATTAACTACATCTTTTAGGTACCTGTTTCCTTACTACCTTTATCTAATATTATTATTTAAAAATCATTAATGGAATGAGATTAACAGAAAAACAAATGTAAGTTCTCATGTCCATACTTATTTAGTTGAAAATAATACTGATTGGCAAAGATTTAACTACAGCAGTTTATTTTTTAAATTTATTTATTTTAATTGGAAGCTAATCACTTTACAATATTGTGGTGGTTTTTGCTATACATGACATGAATCAGCCATGGGTGTACATGTATCCCACCATCTTGAACCCCCCTCCCACCACCCTCCCCACCCCATCCCTCTGGATTCTCCCAGAGCACCAGCTTTGGGTGCCCTGCTTCATGCATTGAATTTGCACTGGTCATCTATTTTACGTATGGTAATATACATATTTCAGTTCTATTCTCTCATATCGTCCCATCCTCGCCTTCTCCCACATAGTCCGTAAGTCTGTTCTTTATATCTGTGTCTCTTTTGCTGTCTTACATATAGGGCCGTCATTGCCATCTTTTTAAATTCCATATGTATGTGTTAATATACTGTGTTGGTGTTTCTCTTTCTGGCTTACTTCACTCTGTATAATAGGCTCCAGTTTCATCCACTTCATTAGAACTGACTCAAATGTGTTCTTTTTGTAGTTGAGTAATATTCCATTGTGTATATGTACCACAACTTCCTTATCCATTCATCTGGAAAAATTCTTGCTTCCCACTTATCAAACCCCTACTTTTGCCTTCTGTGCTCTGCTCCTTCCCAGGGCACCCAGACAGCACAGGTAGAATCCACACCTTTTCTCTTCCTCCCGCTGCTTCTCTGGCACCCAGCCTCCTGGCTTCCCTGTCTGAATGCACTGAACCCATGGACTCTGCCATAGATCCTAGTGCACAGTACACAGGAATTTGTTGGATGTCAGTGTCTTGAAGTTCTTTGCACCTCCACTCCTTTATCTATAAAACAGGCATAATTACAATACTTACTCACAAAGTATTTATGAAGATTAAATGAGCTAAATATAAACTAAATTAGTTAAATATTACATGTGAAACACTTAAGTTTGGCACACAGTATCATCGTCATTATCCTTCTACAAATTTAAATGCCCATTAAAAGTGGAGGGTAGAGGTGTTTTCATTCTTTGAGAAAAGAAAACACAGGTCATCACTCTTTCTCATCTCGTAAGTTTAGAAAATATTCCAAGTACCCTTGGAATCATATATCCAACACTTTTACTTTATAAGTGAGTAAATGGAGCTCCTGAGAGCTGGGCTATCTTTACAAGATCACACAGCTAGTTAACGAGCACCAGATCCTGAATCCAAGTGTTCTGATACATGTTAAGGTCAGCACTCGTTTTCTACTCTGCAGAATCTCCTCCTTTCTTTGTAGATTCCTGGGGTCCTAAAGGCACAAACCCTCAGAGTCATATCCTGTGGTTTATCTCAAGCTGAAATGCCCTGCCCTTTTTATCAGTTACCTGTTTATAATAATCTGATTCGGAAACACACAAAGTCTGATTCAGAAAAATAAAGAAACTGCTTTGGGATGAAGTCAGAGTAACTGTGCTGCTCTGAAAGCTGCCCACATGCTCATTCCAGGTCAGTGAGATGTTTCACCAGTGTGCCAAAAGAAGTATTGTTGGTCCCTAGAAGGGCCCCAGGCTTAGTTTAATGTTCTGCAGTTGCTATCTTGAAATTCTTAGTATGTACACCTGTGGTGGATTCATGTCAATCTATGCCAAAACCAATACAGAATTGTAAAGTAAAAATTAAAAATAAATAAATAAATTAAAAAAAAAAGGAATCCCACATTTTCATGATCACTTGCCCTTACAAATTACTTGCCCAGTCCTCTGACAAAGTGGTGGATCTTTGTGGTAAGTACCTTCGTACTCTGGAAACTTCAGATCTGCTTTGAATGGAAGGAACTAAGATGCAAAACTCAGGACTGTTAAATCCCTCAATTAGTACTTTCATTGAAGTGGCATGCTGTATAGTGTTCAAAAAGAGGGTTCTTTAGCTTTGATATGGCATTTAAGAAGAGAAAAACTGCTCTGTGACAGCTGGTATCCTTTGACAGGTCAGGAAGGAAACTAAGACCTAGAACTCTACAGATTTAACCTGGACTAATTCTTCTTGATCTCTGTTTAAAGGGGATTTGTTCTGATTTTTAAAAAATAAAGAACATAGTTTAACATATAAGAATAAAATGAATAGTGTTTTATTAGAACCTGTGCAGAAGAAAAATTGCTTTACTGTGATGATAACCAGCATTTTAACCATTAACTGAATTAATGACTGTATTGGAAAAGTAAGACAATAACTTAAAAAATCACATAAGTGTATTGCTAAAAGGCAAGTAACTTTGTATCTAATTAGCAGTTGGTTAGTTTCTCAATGTAGAGGACTCAGAGCTCAACTACTAGTCTACAGTACAAGGGGCTACATTTATATTGATGTGAAGAGAGGCTTGGCCAAATGACCTGCCCACCATGGAGGGCTCCTCCAAACCATTTAGCTTCTGGGCAGTGGAGGAGGGCTGAGGAAACAAACTGGTGGGAAATGGGGGGCTCACTGTGAATCTTTGCCCTTTGAATTAATTCTAGTTGACCTACTTGAGCAATGATTGAGGAATTTTTGATTCACTTTGCCCCCATCTATCCCCTGGTGAGCATGGGCTTTTTATTTTTTAATGAAACCATTTTCACAGCCTGTTGTTTTAGGTGTCAGCAATAGCAGAGACTGAGGTAATTTTTGTTGTTGTTCTTTTTCCCTTTTTTTCTTTTTTAATCAATTTTTCTAGTGCTATTTATGCTGCTGAATTCCTTTGAACCAGCATCTTTCTGCAGAGCATTTTTTTCTGGCAAACAGCTGGATAACACTAATAAAGGATAAAAATAATCCCAGGTAATAACAGTTGAGAAAAAAAATACATAGCAAATATCTTTTTAGAATTATAACGGTATATTTTTGTCATCCCTTTTGATTTATGTAGAGAATCTGTTGGGAAATACTTGTCCAAGTATTGAACTTTTCTAGTCCACTCATAGCCTATCTCTGGAGATCAATGGAAAAATATAACTTTATATTTTTTACTATTAATGTGAACACAGTTTATTTACTCCAGTTTTCATCTTTTGGCAGTCAGAGTAAGTAAAGATCAATCCTTGTTCTACCAAGAGGAGTTTTCCAATTAGAAGCATTTTATTCACAGTACAAGGAGGGACTGGCTGTGCAGTTAGGTACTCCTAGGTTATGAGATTTCATTACTGCCTTTCAAAAGTTGCTTTAGTAGGATCGAAGGCACCTTCAAGAATTATTCATAATGCTTCCAGAGTGGACAGAATTCTCAGTTAGATGGTTAGAAAGCACCTGGGTACAAAAGTCAAGCTCAGCTAACTCTTAAAATAAAACAAATGTAGTAGCAATACTGCAGAGAATAGCAGATTTATTTCATTATGTCAGTATGAGCTTCAGGCCATCAAAGCACCACTAAGGGCAATACATTAACAATACTCAGTACAGGTTTGCAGATAAGATGTCCTTAGCCACCCAGCCATACATATTTACTTATTTTTCTATTTCTTAATAAAGCTATGAGATAATAGGTTTTCAAAAGTGAGTACCATTATCATAACTTTAATCTTATTTACATTCAAAACTGTCCTCCAGGGTTGATACTTACAGGAGAGACATTATAGTAAACTATCTTTAAAAAAAGATCATATAGAAATTGCTTTTGAATTCTGTTTTTTGAAGCATCTGTAATTTGTGGAATAGCTGGTTATAAAAAATTAGAAAATGACCATTTTAGGTTTTTAATTTCAAGTGAATAAATCATCATGGGAAGACAGTATCAGCATGCTAAATATTCTCTATATAAACTTAGCAAAATGACACTCATGTCCATATATCAGGTTGGGGCAGGCAGTTAGAAACAGCAATAATAAATATTTCATTAGACCACAGAAATAATATTTAGAATCAACGAAAATTTTAAATATTTGAAAATGTTAATGGGGCCTAGTGGAACTTCCTAGTCAAGTCTAGACTGTCAATTGGAGTAACTGAAATTTAGAAAATACTCCCAAAGAACTTTAAGATATAAGACGTTTCCTGTGGAGTTATCACTTCAGCCCACATAGTTGCCATAAGCATTTTAAAAGAAGAGTTTTTTGCTTCCCATCTTGACATCCCTCCTTGATCCCTCCAACAGTGTTCCACAGTCAGGGAGGATGTTCAGGTCACAAAAGTTCCATCTTGGAAAATTCAAATTACTTACATTCACTCAACATTTTGTTTTATCCTTTGACCTTCTGAAAATCATAACTCCTAATATATTGGTGTAGGGAGGTAACAGGATAGTCAACAGACATGACTGTCAGATTCCTTCTGATCCATCTAATTCCTCCATCTGTTCTCCTCCCACCTTGCATTTTATCACAAAGTGACACATAATAGAAGAGTAGTATAATAAATCTAAGCCTGTGACTTAACTGTGTTTCCCCAAGGGTAGAGATCCCTTCTGTTTCTTTTCTCTTTTGTTTCCAGGTTAAAGGGTGCATTTGTGGACATCTAATACCGTGCATGCTGATCTGAAGGAATTACCCCAGGGGAATGTGAGATGTATATATCTTATTTATAGTCTCCTGGGAGATTTTTACTTTTAGATAGTCATAGTTAAATCAATATGGCCTTAGTCCTTCCTGCAATACAGGCAGATTCTTTACTGCTGAGCCACTGGGGAACCCCAGCCTCAGTCCTTCCAAACCAGTAATATATGTTTAGCTAAATTGATTTATAAAAATCTGATGAACTGAAATTCTCTAATTTCCTCTCTTGTGACATTTTTAATCACTTTGCAACAATAAGATTTTTATGGTAAAATAATGCATTAGAAAGTTGTTTAGATAATTCAAATTATTTTAAAAATAGCTCTGTCAATTGTTTTAATTTTGCCAAAGTCTGTACCATTTTTAAACTAATTAATGACTAATCATTTTATTGGAATGTTTTCTTCTCACATAAAAATTGTATCAATTATATACTTACTTTCTACTCACAGAAAATTTTAGAAATAACTGTCTGCATACATGAGTGGTCCACTGCTTCAGTCCTGTCCAACTCTTTGTGACGCTATGGCCTGCAGCCTGCCAGGCTCCTCTATCCAAGGGACTCTCCAGGCAAGAATACTGGAGTGTGTTGCCAAGAAATAACTGTATAATTACTCAATAATGAACCAGGTTTCTGGCAGTGGTGAGGAGGTCCTTGGTTGAAAATTGAGTACAATTTTAGGCAGTTTAGTTCCCCTTGTCTCAAAGATATAACTCTTTAAAAAATTCGTTAATTTTTCAAACTACATTAAAAAATATTATGAGTACCTATTGAAAAGTACTGTTTTTTCTCATGGAAAGAACATAACTTACATTATAGTTTACAAAACATGGTAGGTGAAAAAGTTAAGAGGTTCCTCATCATTAGGACACTACCTACCAAATAGTTTTAAATCTGTATTTAATAGATATTCTTACTGAGTTCTAGAAATTTACATAGAAGATAAGTGGTGTTGACAGTGAAAGAAAAGGAAAGAGTGAGAGATGGAGAGAAAGAAATGACAGTTCTGACTGTCTCACTCATCTCTTAGAAAATAATTTAATATATGAAAATTGCTTAACATAATTTATGCAACTGTCAGAAAATGACAATCAGTATAATATACTGGAAAATGATTTCGACTAGTTGTAGTCCTGGCATCCCCATTTTCTAAAATGTGTCAATTGGACAACATTTATCCATTTCGTGACTCTCATTTCTCCTCTGTCATTTCAGTCAGTTCTTCTCCCAACTCTTTGTGACCCCATAGACTGCAGCACGCCAGGCTTCCCTGTCCATCACCAACTCCCAGAGCTTGCTCAAACTAATGTTAGTGATGCCATCCAACCATCAAATCCTCCATCATCCCCTTCTCCTCCTGCTTTCAACCTTTCCTAGCATCAGGGTCTTTTCCAAGGAGTCAGTTCTTCGCATCAGGTGGCCAAAGTATTGGAGTGTCAGCTTCAGCATCCGTCCTTCCAATGAATATTCAGGACTGATTTCCTTTAGGATTGACTGGTTTGATCTCCTTGCAGTCCAAGGGACTCTAAAGAGTCTTCTCTAACACTGCAGTTCAAAAGCATCAGTTCTTCAGCACTCAGCTTTCTTTATGGTCCAGCTCTCACATCCATACATGACTACTGGGAAAACCGTTGCTTTGACTAGATGGACCTTTGTTGGCAAGATAAGGTCTCTGCTTTTTAATATGCTGTCTAAGTTTGGTCTCCTCTGTGAAAGGGATTAAAAACCCTGTCATAGGTTGTTGTGGATTAAATATGGAAGTTCAGTTCAGTTCAGTTGCTCAACTGTGTCCAACTCTTTGCGACTCCATGAATCGCAGCACACCAGGCCTCCCTGTCCATCGCCAACTCCCGGAGTTCACTCAGACTCACGTCGATCGAGTCAGTGATGCCATCCGGCCATCTCATCCTCTGTCGTCCCCTTCTCCTCCTGCCCCCAATCCCTCCCAGCATCAAAGTCTTTTCCAGTGAGTCAACTCTTCACATGAGGTGGCCAAAGTACTGGAGTTTCAGCTTTAGCATCATTCCTTCCAAAGAAATCCCAGGGCTGATCTCCTTCAGAATGGACTGGTTGGATCTCCTTGCAGTCCAAGGGACTCTCAAGAGTCTTCTCCAGCACCACAGTTCAAAAGCATCAATTCTTCGGCACTCAGCTTTCTTCACAGTCCAACTCTCACATCCATACATGACCACTGGAAAAACCACAGCCTTGACTAGATGGTCCTTAGTCGGCAAAGTAACGTCTCTGCTTTTGAATATACTATCAGGTTGCTCATAACTTTTCTTCCAAGGAGTAAGTGTCTTTTCATTTCATGGCTGCAATCACCATCTGCAGTGATTTTGAAGCCCCCCTCCCGAAAAAAAATCTGCCACTGTTTCCACTGTTTCCCCATCTATTTCCCATGAAGTGATGGGACCGGATGCCATGATCTTCGTTTTCTGAACGTTGAGCTTTAAGCCAACTTTTTCACTCTCCACTTTCACTTTCATCAAGAGGCTTTTTAGTTCCTCTTCACTTTCTGCCATAAGGGTGGTGTCATCTGCATATCTGAGGTTACTGATATTTCTCCCGGCAATCATGATTCCAGCTTGTGTTTCTTCCAGTCCAGTGTTTCCATGAAAAATGGAAAGCATTCTGTAAGAGTCAGCTTTTTAGAATCCATTTAGAATCACCTGCTTCTAGAGCTAGAAGGAACCTTTGAGGATGATGAAACTCCTCATTCCCATTTGGGAAGTGAGAGAACCTGCCAGGGAAATAGTGATCTTTGCTCCATGTCACACAAAACTTGGACCTCAGTTCACACCTCTTGACTCCCTGCGTCATCTCATTTTTTTAATTGTATATCTGTTGTTTGTTTTGTTTTATTATATCTACTTTTAGAATGTGACTCAAAGGATAGAATGCCATCAGGGTTATTAAAAAGTGTAGGGTTATATCTTATCTCTTTTGAAAATGTAGAAGCCGAGAGTGAGAATTTATAGATTTTTTACAGTGTCATGCTTCCTGGTTTAGAAGCTCTAGGGAGTGTGCCTGTTTTATATTATCTTGGAAATGTATCTTACCTGGCTAGTTTCCAGCTAAGATTTTTACCAAATCCTGGGTTTAACCCATCAGTAGTGTTGGAGCTTCCCAGGGAGCTCAAACAGTAAAGAATCTGCCTGCAATGCTGGAGACCGGGGTTCAGTCCCTGGGTTGGGAAGATGCCCTGGAGAAGATCCCCTGGAGAAGGGCATGGCAACCCACTCCCGTATTCTTGCCTGGAGAATCCCATGGACAGAGGAACCTGGTGAGCTACAGTCCACAGGATTGCAAAGAGTCAGACATGAATGAAGCTACTTAGCACACAGCACAGCACAGTGTTGGAGCAATGGAATGAACCAGACACCTCCAAGTCTCCCAATTTCCCTTTTGTTTGGGGTGATTTATCTCCTGCTGAGTCTACTTAATAAAGAATGTGAGTGATGCCTCTTACTGTCCAATAACAAGAATAGAAAATATGATTGAGAAGAAAATGTTGCATTTTCATAACTGTTGGGGCACACTTTTAAACTATTTTTGAGATAAGCAATGTACTTTCAACTTTACCTTCTAGAACATCTCTATCTAGTAGAACTATAATGCACACTGAACATGTAATTTAACATTTTCTTGTTGTCATTGTAAAAAAGTAAATGGAAGTAGTGTTAAAATTAAACTTAACATTATTTTAACTCAGTATATCTAAAATATCATCTCAACATATAATCATTATTTTAAAACTATTAATGAGATATTTTACATTCTCTTTTTAAACTATGTTTTTGAAATCCACTGTTTATTTCATACGCACAACACATCTTAATTCAGATGCTAAATTTTCATAAGAAGTACCTGATCTGTATTGAATTTCATAAAATTTGCATTTGAAAAATAACTTTGCACGCCCTAACTATTCCGAAGATACTCTAAAAAAAAATCCTTTTGCTGGATTAAATATCAATTTAGCTTGTCAGTTATATTAGCCAGATTTTTAATGCTCAATAGACACCATATAGGATAACACAGAAGCCTGTGCAATGCTCTTATTTTAGCTTATCCCTATTTAGGTGAGAGAAAAAGAGAGTCAAAAATCCACCTATGCATCTACTTTATTTTATTTCATTGACTAATGCTTTATTTTGTTATGGGCAGACACCTTCTCCATACTTTTTATAGTAAATACTTAGATTTTCCCTTTCATACTGACTAGTAAAACATATATTATGAAAACTGATGGGAAGATAAATGTTGTGAAATTGCCTTAACTCTGATTATTAGTGCTTGAATTGACCAGATTTCCTCCCCAACAGCTTTGAATGCTTTGTGGGTTTGTATAACTGTGTGCCCTGCTTCATAAGTACTTTCAAAGTAACCTGCTTTGTTTCACTTGATTGCTCTAGTATGGTTAAGGACAAATGTTTTGGAATAATAACAGGCCTAACCAAATTGCCAACTGGGAGATCCATGGAATATGCTTAGGGCAGCTTTTTGCAGCATTTCTTGTACCTGGCAAATCATTTTAGAAAAAATGTTTAGCTTCACAATAGACTCTTAACTAGCAGATTCTAGAAAATACTTTTTATATAATATATAGGCTTATCAGTTACCATTACTTTCTGAAAATGCAGGTTCTGAGGCCATGTAGAGAGACGGCATAACAAAGTAATCAAAAGCATGGCTTGTGGGTCAGGCTGGCTGTTTGTATCATGATTCCACTATGTATAAAATAAATAAATTTGTGCAAAGTTACTTCACCTTTCCAGGCCTTAGTTTTCTCATTCTAGAATGGAAATCAGAATTGGATTTACTTAATAGGGTTGTTAGAGAACCAAATGAAAATACATCCTCCACCCTGTGCTTGGCACAGAGTAAGTGCTCAGAATATGAATTTTTACTATACAAAACTGCTGCAACTATAGGTATTATCAAACTTTAAACCCATTTCCAAAGATTAAAAAGAGGAACAGTATACGCTGTATGTAGCTATGGTGAAGAAAAGTCAAAGTGTATAAACCCTGAAGAGTGGAATATCAAAGTGAGGAGTTTCCAGTTTCATTTTTTTTTTCTTTTGAATTAGTGTGTAAGTTCTTTCTCCCAAGACATAAAAGGAACTGTTCATCCCTTTCATTGTGAAAATTTTGCTTTTCTTACCTGTTCCTAGATGACTAGTTTGCATATGTTTTGAAATAAGACTTTATAAACAAATTCTCAAAAATGATTCTATGAATAATAGAACAGGCTTTTAATCAAGGTAAGGTTTTATGTTCTGAAAATTATAGCAAAGATAAACATCACGAAGTACATTTACTAGTTTTATGTATTGCCAGATTGGTAAATTACTGTACTTTTTTTGCTGTCCTATTATTGTTGTTGTTGGTTGTATTTTAATTTACATCATTCTTCATGTTCCTCAACTCCTATTTCTCATAACTCTTCTCTGTATTATTATTATTAATGTGACATTTGTTATGTTTATAGTGTTTGCATAAAAATAGATCATCTCTGTTAGGTAGTTTTCAATGTTAAAAGCAAATGTGCTTACTCATTGACTATGAAAAATATCCTTCTGGAACAAGTATAGAACCATCCATCTCTTGAATGGAATTCTTATGGGCTTTGCTTATCTACCTAACTACCTTGAAAACATAGCTTGGAAATCATTCCCATACTTTTGGGGAGCAGTCAGTCATTTAAGTAGTTCTACTAAACAGCCAAATCCTTGAGATAATCAGGTTGTAAAAATATTTTAGGAAGGGGGTCTTTGTTACCTTAAGTGAAAACTGACACTGAACCAATGTTTAAGATGCATTATCATGGGCAGAAAAAAATCTAACTTTGCTCTTTGACAGGGTTAGTTACAAAAGTTCATAGTCAGGTCAGCAAAGGAAGAAACAAGGTTTTAGAATATATTTGGCATTAAAAAAAATATTTAGTTGTAAATTTTGTATGTGCATGGAGTTTCAGGTCACTTTCTTTTTCTTTACATTTTAAAAGTGGAACTAAGTCAGAAAGTGACACAAAATTAAAAATGTCAGGATATTTAATTAGATGAAGGTGAAAGAGAAGAGTAGAAAAAGCTGGCTTAAAGCTCAATATGGCAAATAGATGGGGGGAAAATGGAAACAGTGGCAGATTTTATTTTGCTGGGCTCAAAAATCACTGTGAACAGTGACTACCACCATGAAATTAAAAGACACTTGCTCCTTGGAAGAAAAGGTATGATAAACCTAGACAGCATGTTCAAAATCGAAGACATCACTTTGCCAACAAAGGTCCATATTGTCAAAGCTGTGGTTTTTCCAGTGGTCATGTATGGATGTGGGAGGTGGACTATAAAGAAGGCTGAGCACCAAAGAATTGATGCTTTCAAACTGGTGCTGGAGAAGACTCTTGAGAGTCCCTTTTACAGCAAGGTGATCAAACCAGTGAATCCTAAAGGAAATCAATCCTGGCTACTTTTTGTAAGGACTGATGCTGAATCTGAAGCTCCAATACTTTGGCCACCTGATGCAAGCAGCTGACTCATTGGAAAAGACCCTGCTTCTAGGAAAGACTGAAGACAAAAGGAGAAGGGGCAGCAGAGAATGAGATGGTTGGATGGCATCACCAACTCAATGGGCATGAGTTTGAGCAAACTCTGGGAGACAGTGAAGAACAGGGAGGTCTGGCATGCTGCAGTTCATGAGGTCCCACAACGCTGGACATGACTTAGCAACTGAACAACAACAACAAATGGCTATTTCTCTTTAAAGATACTGAATTTCAACAAATTGAGCACAGTGTCACATAAACCATGAATGCATTTTAAAAAAATATTATTTCTTTATGAGTTAGAATACATATGTTTTCTTCCATATATTGATTAATATTCTTTTGGTTTAACATTTTATTTATGTAAGGGAGGAATGAAAGAGAAGTAAGTGTATCTAGAAGACCAGAGTTTAGATCAAACATTATTGTAATTGTCCAAGCCTTAGTAATATAATTCGCATTTCATTGACATCTTGTGTAGGTTTTTAATCTTGAATTACAATCCTTATGAATGTCCATTAAAATCTACAAGAAGATCTTCTTGGAGAGAAAACAAATACTTTACTTCATTAAATTAAGTATAAGAGGAGCGCAAGTTAAGCAAATTTTTGGTGGAAAGTGAGAACATCTTTAGCATCTTCCCTTCCCAACATGGTCCTGGTGTCTCCTGCTGTCCAAATCCTTGTCCCCAAGAGAGACTAGCACATCACAGCTCTGCAGAGTTTGTCTGTTTTTATTTAAGAGAACATCACCACCAGAGAGACTGAAACATTGTGTGCATCTCAAGGTATACACAGGCATTAGAAAGAGAAGGACAGAGAGTTTCACATAGAAACAGTGGAATGATCAAAGGTATTCATGTCCAACTTATACAACTGTGCTAAGTGTGCTCAGAAGAAATATTTGAGTGCATCAAATGATGAGTGCTTTAGTGAGGAAGGAGATAAGACTGAAAAAATATGGGGACATGAATGCTTCGCCAGCAGTACATGCAAAAACTGTATTTGGGCATAACAGTAGTGTCAAAGAGAACAGTTAGAAATTGGATTTAATAATACAAGAATCAGCTAGGGGGAATGAACAAACAGATGAAAGAAAAGTTAGAAAAATTACAGGGACAGACACTGCAAGTTATGATGGATGGTTAGAAATAAGTCAAGATAAGTTTCACAATGGGTATTAGTAATAATAGTGGCACCATTAACAGACACTTTACATACACAGAATGTTAGATGTCTTTTGAGGAGGACTGAGACTTTTGATGCTTTAGCTTTGTATAAACCTGATTCAGCCCTTGACCAACTCTTTGGCTTGGTGTTTTGCAGCAATTGTCATCCTAATAGAGCCTGATTTCTCTCAGATCATTTCTAAAATATGGGCAAAGAAAAGAATTCTGACAGAGTTCAAGTAGATACTAAATCAAAAAAAAAAAAAAAGAAGAAGACTGTCATGATGTTTTTCTTAAATATGTTTAATTTGAGATCCCAGGAGGACCTCCAGGTAGCTGTCTACTGGAGTTTTTTATCATGGGACCAGACCTTCAGCCCCTGACCAGCACTGGAGATAAAGTTTGGATAGCCATTAGAAAAAATAATAATTTTGTTGTAAGAATATAAGAATTTACAAGTTTATAAGCATTGTTTTGTCTCTTCCTTCTCATGTAAAAACATCTACTTGATAGCAATAGAAACTTCTGAAATTTTTAATTGCAGAACCCTGGAATAATACACTATGCTATTAAAATTCTTCTATGTTTTATGAAGTATCACTGAAAATCATTTGGCTTTGGTTCTTACTTGTGTAATGATGATAAAAATGAATTTTAATGAGAATATAAATTTTTTACAAGAACAAAATGAAATTGAGCAGTGCAACATTATATATTCTTCTAGCTTCCTGCAAATTGTAACCTACCACTTTTTATAGGTATGAGCAACTCAATATATCTACACAATACAGAAAAAACCATGAGCAGCACAGTTTGTTTTCATAGTATGCTTGAAATAAAATGAACTATTTGTGTGCATGAAAAATTTTTCTTTCTTTGAGAGTTTGCAAAGCCCTGAGTGAATGAAAAATGTAAACAGGGACCATAATTGTTCTAGTGACTGAAAACATTTCATTTCACTCTGAGGGATCTCCCATCGCCACTTCCAATGGGTTCCAGACCTCCCTCTGGGCATAAATGCAATGTGAGGGAACTCATTGCCCTTCTCCCCTCTTTAAACTCTGTTCTTTTCTTACATTCTTTGTCTAAATTACTGGATCTTTTATATTTTCTTCGTCATCTTCTCCAAAGCCACTGGTTTGGTATGAGCCTCTGTAATCTCTCGCCAGATTTGCAATATCTTTCTGCCTACTCATCCCTTTTGCTTTCTTTTCCCCTTCCAGTCCTTCCTCCACACAACAACTGAAGTAATCTATTTTTAAATGGGAATCTGGACCCATCAGTTTCCCTTGGAAAATTCTTTATTGGCCTCTTACCAGGATGCCATTCAAATTTTGTTTCCAATGCCAAGCCCTTATCTAGTCTCCAGGCTTTATCCCTACTCCTACACACGAGCCTGTGTTCCAACTCTGCCAGACTTTCTGTGCCACTTCACAGCGGCTCTGTTTCCTTATTTCTGTAACATGGAGACTATGTAGAGTGTTCTCTACCCACTTGCTGATGTAACAAGATACTGTTAAAACATGATCTCCTCTGACCTCCTCCCTTGTAGACACAACTTGTTCCTTTTAGTTTATACTTCTATTATTCCTGTACTTCTAATTATTTTTCAATCTCTCCCTCCTTTCAACTGTGAATTCTTTAAAGACTTTCCATAAGCACATTGTATATATGAGCCCAAGCACAGGACATAATAATTGGTACATAATAATTAATAAATCTCTCCCTCATGAGTTGATTTAAGAAAGTAGGCAGAAATGGGCTTAATGTTGGAAAAAATATTCAGTTCTCTTATTAACCTTACCATTGGCAAGCTTTCACATAAAACTTGTTGCAAAATATGTGTATATATCCACATAACATCTATGTTGTTTAGTTGCCAAATTGTGTCCAACTCTATTGCAATCCCATGGACTGTAGCCTGCCAGGCTCCTCTGTCCATGGGACTTCCCAGGCAAGAATACTGGAGTGGCTTGCCATTTCTTTTCCACGGGATCTTCCCAACCCAGAGACTGAACCCATGTCTCTTACATTGGCAGGCAACTTCTTTACCACTGAGCCCCCAAAGATGCCTATATTGAATCTATAATTAATTATAGTTATATATAATAAAAGGGCTTCCCTGGTGGCTCAGTGGTAAAGAATCCATCTGCAATGCAGGAGCCACAGGATAGGCTGGATCTACCCCTGGGTTGGGAAGATCCCCTGGAAGAGGGTATGGCAACCAACTTCAGTATTATTGTCTGGAGAGTCCCATGGACAGAGAAGACGGGCAGGGTACAGCCCATAAGGCTGCAAAAAGTCAGACACAAACGAACCAACTTAACATACAAACACGTATACAATAAAATATTTGAGTCTGAAATATACTGTTTTAGTTATTACTTTCTTTTAGAGTAAATCATTTTTTCAACACACTACTGCTAATTTAATAAATGGCACTTTACAAAATAAATTAGTTAATGCTATTTATAAAAGTATATAGTGTCCTATATTTGGATAAAATCTAGTGCTCTTTTTAAAATGAAAGATGAAAAAGACAAATTTGAGTATCCTGATGTGAAGAGGAAACCTGTGGTCTTATTGAAAATTAAGATGAAAAGGTTACATGTACAGTTATTTGCCAGTGTAATGAGAATGTCCATGTCTCAGCTTATTAAAAATTGGGGAGTTTATATTGAAGTTAGTTGTCATGCCTCAATTAAGTTAGCAAATATGAATGTCAATATTGTCACAGATGCAATATTAGAACTGATGTTTAGTCCTAACTAGAATGCAGTGAATGATTAAATTAAGTCTAGTTCTCAACTCCCTCATATTGAATAAGAAGTAAATAGCTTGTTTTCCTTACCACAGGAATCTCTTTGGCGTGCTGTTGTTTAGTGTTTATATAAATAAGTAGTTAGAAAAAGGTAAATAGACGCAGCATTAAGTAGTGATGAATCAGTAAAGTGATAATTGAGTCTTAATATCCAAAACAGAAATCTTGAGGGTGACTATTATGGGAATATTTTTTTTATAATTGAAGGATAATTGCTTTACAATATTGCTTTAGTTTCTGCCATACACCAACATGAATATTGGGAATGTAAATTGATACAGCCACTATGGAAGACAGTATGTAGATTCATTAAAAAGCTAGGAATAAAACTACCATACAATCCAGCAATACCACTTCTATGCATATACCCTGAGGAAACCAAAATTGAAAAAAAATGAAAAAGGGAATAAGTTTTAAGAGGAGAAAACATTAAATTACCCAAAGAGATTTTTAACATCCCACTATTTTTAAGCATTTAAGAGCAACAGTAAAGAGAATCCATACACATAGTTTACAGTACTTATTCTTTTATAACTTTATCATTTTGAAAAAGATATCTAACTAAAAGTAAATATATATATATATATTTATATATATATATATATATATATAGCATGCATTTTGGGGGGGAAGAAGAGAAAATTAGAATGTGTTGAAGATTTAGCTTCTTTTTCTTCATCTTTTTATTTGTTATTTTCACACTTGTCTTCTGCTTTTATATTGCATTAAGCTTCACCAACCTTGTTTACTGTTTATTCCAGGATGCTTCCTGTATAGAGCCTCTGTTATCATATCCTGCTAAGAACACAGTAAATGGAAATTTGGGCAAAGCCACAGCAGGATCTGCTGAGTATCAGCAGTAAGTTAATCAGATTTAGATACCCCAAAACTAACACAGCCCACAAGACTGATAGCCAAATGCTACAGCAAATTGTTTCTTAGCAGGAAATCTACAGTACTAGTGTAATTTGAACAATGGAGCATTTGACAGCTAACTCATCAAAAGCAGTGCACCCTAAGGAAGTTGCTCACTTCCAGTTTTACATTTAGCCAACCATTGATAAAACAGTGGCTAATAGGACAATCAATTTAGAATCAATCAAATGATGGCAAGGCTACTCATCCTATTGCCAAAAGGAGATACAAGTGGTAGAATATCATTCCGCCTAGGGACTCTATACTATATACTCACCCAGATTGGAAGATGGGTCACCTATGCCTTATGAATTCCTTTTGAGTGCCAGTTTGATCATATATTAATGAGCATGATTAAAAGCTAAGCTATTATCTGTTCGCAAAAGGTTGACTTAGGCAAAACGACACAGGATAATTCCAAGTTGTCTTATGCAGTGTACTAGACGTAATCAAGTAAGTCAGATGATGTTTGTGACTTCAAAAAAAAGAAATCTTTGAAGACTATGTCCATTATGTTTCTATATGGAAGTTTGTCTTATATAGTTGACCAGAAACTGTTAAAATATTTAAAGTGAATAAAGCCACTTACGATTCCCAAATGTGGGGGAGCACTTTTTTGACTGTGAGCTTTCCATGTTTTATATTAAGCAAAATATACAGAATTATTGTACATGCTCCATAGTTATCACTGCAGACAGGGACTACAGCCATGAAATTAAAAGACTTTTGCTCCTTGAAAGGAAAGCTATGATAAACCTAGACAGCATATTAAAAAGTGAAGACTTCACTTTGCCAGCAAAGGTCCTTATTGTCAAAGCTGTGATTTTTCCAGTAGTCATGGACTGATGTGGGAGATGGACCATAAGGAAGGCTGAGCACCAAAGAACTGATGCTTTCTAACTGTGGTGCTGGAGAAGACCTTGAGAGTCCCTTATACAGCAAGGAGATCAAACTAGTGAATCATAAAGAAAACCAAACCCTGAATACTCATTGGAAGGATGGATGCTGAAGCTGAAGCTCTAGTACTTTGGTCACCTGATGTGAAAAGCCAACTCATTGGAAAAGACCCTGATACTGGGACAGATTGAGGGCAGGAGAAGGGGGAGACAGAGAATAAGATGGTTGGACGGCATCACTGAATCAATGGACATGAGTTTGGGCAAACTCTGGGAGATAATGAAGGACAGGGAAGTCTGGTATGCTGCAGTCCATGAGGTCACCAAGACTCAGATACAGCACTCGACGAAACAACAGTAGTTATCATCTGTGCTTTTCTGCTTTAAAAAGAATTTCAGATTTAAGATCCCCACTCTGTATTCCAACTTGCTATAAGGAAAATTCAGAGTAGAGTCAGGAGAAGGAGCAAACCTGGGACAGGGAGAAAACCAGTGGTGGCTGTGAAATCAAACCCATTGTCATATCTGCCAGGCAGTATAACTGAGAGGTGTACTACTCACTATAGTAGGTGTACTAACCATGACAATGACCACCTTCCCTCAAAAGTAGAACAGCAACCAAAAGATGTTTGCAGAAATTTTTAAAAAAATTTTCTAACTGCAGCTCTTATGAAATACCCATATAGATCAAGAATAACAAATCAAATTTAGTTTTTGAATTGAGATGTTCTATAACTGTATTTCACAATAAACTGTGGAAAATTCTGAAAGAGATGGGAATACCAGACCACCTGACCTGCCTCTTGAGAAACCTATATGCAGGTGAGGAAGCAACAGTTAGAACTGGACATGGAACAACAGACTGGTTCCAAATAGGAAAAGGAGTATGTCAAGGCTGTATCTTGTCACCCTGCTTATTTAACTTATATGCAGAGTACATCATGAGAAACGCTGGGCTGGAAGAAACACAAGCTGGAATCAAGATTGCCGGGAGAAATATCAATCACCTCAGATATGCAGATGACACCACCCTTATGGCAGAAAGTGAAGAGGAACTAAAAAGCTTTTGATGAAAGTGAAAGAGGAGAGTGAAAAAGTTGGCTTAAAGCTCAACATTCAGAAAACGAAGATCATGGCATCATGGCATCACTTCATGGGAAATGGATGGAGAAACAGTGGAAATAGTGTCAGACTTTGTTTTTTGGGGCTCCAAAATCACTGCAGCCATGAAATTAAAAGATGCTTACTCCTTGGAAGGAAAGTTATGACCAACCTAGATAGCATATTCAAAAGCAGAGACATTACTTTGCCAACTAAGGTCCGT
Organism: Oryx dammah; assembly: GCF_014754425.2. Lineage (NCBI taxonomy): Eukaryota > Metazoa > Chordata > Mammalia > Artiodactyla > Bovidae > Oryx > Oryx dammah. Next base: position 28,685,658 of record NW_024070187.1, read on the forward strand.
CTAGTCAAGGCTATGGTTTTTCCAGTAGTCATGTATGGATGTGAGAGTTGGACTGTGAAGAAAGCTGAGTGCTGAAGAATTGATGCTTTTGAACTGTGGTGTTGGAGAAGACTCTTGAGAGTCCCTTGGACTACAAGGAGATCCAACCATTCCATTCTAAAGGAGACCAGTCCTGGGTGTTCATTGGAAGGACTGATGCTAAAGCTGAAACTCCAGTACTTTGGCCACCTCATGCGAAGAGTTGACTCATTGGAAAAGACTCTGATGCTGGGAGGGATTGGGGGCAGGAGGAGAAGGGGATGACAGAGGATGAGATGGCTGGATGGCATCACCGACTCGATGGACATGGATTTGAGTGAACTCCGGGAGTTGGTGATGGACAGGGAGGCCTGGTGTGTTGCAATTCATGGGGTTGCAAGGAGTCAGACATGACTGAGCGACTGAACTGAACTGAACTGATAACTGTATTTTAAAAGCCGGAAAGAAGAAAAGGATATAATGTATCTTGTTCCTCATTCTAATGTGTACTACATGTTGAATAATAATATTTAGATTTCTTCGGTTAAGTTAAAATATTTTTAAAAAGAAAGTAGAACCCAGCCCCTGTGTTTAAGGCTGCAATTTTGAATTGACTAGGAAACCTAAAGACCAGATCCTCACCCAGATTTTCCTGGGTCCCCTGAGCTTGTGGGTGGATCCTTTACCAACCCTGGGGTATAGGCTTTGCTCTTTTCTTCTAGTAACGCTTTTACAGACCAGATGCCCCTACACACCCCACACATATGCACTCATATTCCATGGTTATATCAATAGCCAATCACTATTAAACTGATAGCATACTAGCAAGACCCGATCATCTGAATATCTTAACAGTTTTGTAAATTTGTAGCTTTCATTTAATGCTTTAGCAGGATTTTGGGGGTTTATGCTTTGTTTGTTTGTTTTTAATATCTAGGCACATATGTTGCCATTTAGGTAGCTGGTTAAGTGTATATGTGGGTTTTCCTGGTGGCTCAGTTGTAAAGAACTGCCTGCCGATACGGGAGATGTAGGTTTGATCCCTGGGTCAGGAAGATCCCCTGGAGTAGGAAATGGCAACCCATTCCAGGATTCTTGCCTGGGAAATCTCATGGGCAGGGGAGCTTGGCGGAGCTACAGTCCATGAGGTCACAAGAGAGTTGGACATTACTTAGCAACTGAACAACTACAAATGTATATGTAGTACTTTTCACAATTTTTCCAAGTCTCCATTATTGATAGTAGCATACTTAAACCTTAGAAGTATCAAATAATTAAATTGTACAATTTAATTTGATATTTGAGCTTTAGACAGATTCTTCAAAATGTAATTTTTTTTGCTAAAGTTAATGCTGTGCACGTTTACTATCTCACAGGCAGGGATATATGGTGGCGGTGATGGTGTGCTTTTTTTTTTTTTTTTCCGTCGGGGAGGAGTGTTAAGAATGGCATGTTTATTTGAAATAAGATAAAATAAGAAGACATAAGAAGAGAAACAGTTGCTCCTTCCTTTTCTGTTTTCTTCTAGCAACATGGCACCCATGCAGGCATATTTTTCTTTTACAACAGATCTGCTGTAAACTTCAAGCCACTCAGCACCTTCATGAATAATTTCACAGAAATATATAATCAACACATTCCGCTCCATGATGTAGCTCTTCAAAGTGGCTCTCTTAGCAGCACTATTTTGTTCAATAATGATAAGTATTCATATTCAGAAGCAAAGCATATATCTCATTCTGTTCTTATAAGAAATTCAAGTTGTGCCTTGTCAGAGAATAGTGCAGATAAAATGTTGAAAACATATGATTCCAAAATTAAATCTCATTAAGAATCTATTTATAAGCAGTGATGATATTAGGTATTAGGATTTAAACATGCTGAAATCCTAATAGTCTTTTTGTTTTTTTCTTGTGTACTGGGTTAAATCTTCTCTCGTATAAATTACATACACAACAAATATTCATTACAATGAAGACTTAAAATTGGCAGAGGAAAACTGAACAAAATATGAACTTTTACATTTCACTTGTCACATGGTCCTTGGGAGATAGATCTTTTCTTTAATGAGGTTAAGTTAATTAAAGTGGGCTTAGTGCTATTAGTTACATGCAAACTCTGAAGCTAGATGCTTAATCATAGAAATCAGAAATGATCATTTAATGAATTCTGAAATAAGTAGTATGATTTTACTCTAGGATATACACAGAATGGAGTTGTTTGTCACATAGAAAGAAAGGTGAGAAAAAACAGCATCACAAGTCTAGAGATTTAGTCTGCAGGTTTTTTATTAATGGCTACTTTTTAAAAGTTATCTTAAACATAGTTACATAAGGAACATGAAGGTCTTAGATATCAAGAAAAACTAATTTGTAATTAAAGGTATTTTCATGGTTTTCAGTGTTTCTTATAATGTATTATACATATATATATATATATATATATATTCCACCAATTTAACCATGTTAATGAGTCATAAAATACGAATTGATAGCCTTGATTTTGTTTTAAATAAATGTGAATATTTTCTATTATTTCAATTATTAAAATCAGAGTAATTCTAAGAACACATTTAAAAGACTTGGAATAAAACTAGATAGGCAGCCATAGCTCAAGTGGAAATTGGTCCATGAGAAAATGGGACAGAATATGCTTGCTTTTTATTGAAGAGAATTAAGCCAATATGGAGGGCATGAAAATAAAGTAAGGAACAAAGAGAATTGTCAAATCAGAAACTTTAAAGAGGATCTTTCAGAAAGCTTCCTAATGGAGGAGGAGCAGAGTGATAAACGCAACAAATGCTGTGATAATACTTTTTTTTTTTTGTCATCAAACCACAAGTCTTTCAGGGACTACTCACGGCTCCTTTACTGCTAGTGGTCCATGGAACGACCCTTCCCTAGGAGTAACTGACAGGACTAATGAAGACATGAGGCAGGCTACCGTCTTGACACCTCCTTATCTTCTGACTGTGCCTCTCTGAGATTTCTTATCATACCTCAGAAGTGCCAAGTCCTTGTCACTCTGTTGGCTGCTGAGCACTGATCTACCACCATGTGACACTAAGTCATGTGAAACTAAATCCAAAATTCCACAAGGAATGGGGTCAACCTATCAGTGAAAATAATAGCCCATTTGAGCACTTCTTCTTTTCTCTGACTGGAAGGCAAGCTCTCCTGAGTCCACTGGGGATATTTCCTAAAAACACTTTGAAAGCTCACACATGTGTGCTATGATTTTTTTTTTTTTTTAAGCAGGATACTCTGCTTAAGGAATAGGAAAGCCTCTGCAACAGTGAAAAATGGTAGAAATAGGAGAGATCCATGAAGATGTTCAGAGAGCTGTTTCCATAAATTCATTGTTGTTTATGCTTACTAAAGCTTAGATAATTGCTCATTAAAGACTTCATCAAGTGTATAAAAATAGGGCTTGCTACATGGTAGTCACTGTATGCCCTAAACCTATTTTAGCAAATTTTCTGATAGTGCCCAGCATGCATCTGTGACTGAGACAAAAATCAATGCTTATGGATTTAGCAGTGTAATCCTATCACTTGTTCTGTGAGATACGATTTGAAATGTAAAGTACGTTAAGTCTTAAGTGAACTTGGAGGCATGGAGTCTCTGGGGTGTTTCTTAGTATCCTATTTATTATTGATCAGGCTATTTCTTTATTGTCTCTCTTCTCCTGGCCCCAGTTATCCTTCTTCCCCTTTTCACCAGTAGCTTTTAAATTATGTGTACCAGAACCAATAAACTGCCCTCAGTATGAGTATTTACTTCCTGCTTTCAAAACAAGTAATAATTTCTAAAGTTTTCAAAGCAAGAACATCATCATGTGACCAACTGGATTAAGTCTTAAAACAAAAATAATAGTTAAAATGTTAGGTGAAGTTTCTAAGTTTTACCAAGAAATTTTAGTGCTTTCTCTGGAAGCATAACACAAAGTAAATCAACTACTTTTAAGTAACCTTGAATAGTCCTAAATTACTGCGTTTTGTATTTGCAGGAAGTTCTTAACATAAAATTTGAAAAATTGTTGGTTATATGGTCAAATTTCCTATGAAAGAATAAATACAGTTTAAAATAGTCATAGCTAGCTGGAGTCATTCATTCATTCAGGAAATACCTACAGGAGACCTATGGTATTCCAGCCACTGACAAGAAGTTTTTCAAAGTCTCCAGTTGTTATAATGATATTCTAGTGATTCCTCATAAGCTGTATACTTGAAGCTATAAAAAACTGGAATTTATAAAAGTCATGTTTGTAACGTGTAAAAAGTTTGGCTTTCTTTTCACTTCCTGAAATGATCATCTGCAATAGCCTTCAGGTATCATAAAAATTGTTACAGTTACATAGGCTTTTATCACCCTGATTTGAGATAAAATTCTGTCCAGTTTAATAAAATGTTCCTCCCATTAATAGATTGTATCTCTATCTGAGTATCTGATTTTTAGTCCCTGTTCTGAAAGTGGGTTATATTTTCCACTTACTGTATTCTTTTGATATGAATGATTCATTTGTAAACTAATCTTAGTTCTAAAGGCTATAATTTTTATTTTTGTTGGCATATTCTTAATTTGGGGAGCTGCATGTACTGCCAGTGAAAATTAGACCACTGTCTACATAAACTACTAAATCTTGAGTTTACTAGGTGGCTTTTAGATGTAGACAAAAGAAAGGAAAGAATAAAAGTATATAGGTTTCCGTGTAAGGTAAGACATGAGTGAAAATCATTCAGAACACTTCTGTCCAGACTGTATGTGTGAAAATAATTATGGAGAAAACACCTGTCCCATAGGTGTGAGTTTTTCTTGCTTGGATGCATGTATATATATTTAAAGCTTGACACTTACTTAGAAGGAATCCTGAATTCGATTGGACAGTATCTGCTTATACATGCAGTCTGAGTCTTTTAAAAGTTATTTTGTCTCTAAAAGAGCAAATCCACAGAATGACCTTCAGCTACTATTAATCCATCTAAATGTAGGGCATGAATGCAGAACACATCTGCCATCTGTCAGCTGAGAATTCCCCTGCCACTACCCCACCCCTACTCCCCACAAAGTCCTCTTGGGGCTACGATAACTTAGGGAGAGGTCTTTCTTGGCTGGCAAGGAAAGAGTGCATTTAGACTAATCATTAAAACCCATTACCTAACAAAGTGCATGTTCTTAAGGAATATAGTGATACTTGCCAATGAATTAATCAGCAAAATAGACTATGAGAAGGTGAGATTAACAGTCTCAGAGAAGATCAGAATCCATGAGATGCCAAAGCAGTTTCTAGTGGCCATAAATCTTAGCCCAATTAGAGAGATTTTCTCTTAGCATTTAGAATTCTATCTGGATTTGGTCTCTTTGTTTTTCCACACTGTGTTTTATATCTGAGGCTGGAACAATGACCAGGAGCTTCCTGGTGCTTGATAGGGAGAATCATTTATTTGAATAATTGATCATTCAATTAGTAGAGCAAATGTTGAACAGTTGGACAGCTCTTTTTATCAGTGTTGATGGGAAGTAATTGGCGGTAGTTCGTTATAAAGCAGAAAATTGAAGTGTGATTTTAAAATAAGAATATTAAGTACAACCACCCGTCACAACAAGGCCTTCTTATCTGCTCTTTTTGTCGCAGCTGTTTGATTTTCTTTTCCCTCAGTGTTATTACATTCCAAAATATAATCAAACAAGTGATTGCATTCCCTGAATATTACTGAATAGTGATTTGCTTATGCAAAGTGGGTCTAATATTAAATAATTCTGTAGAGTTGAGACCTATGAGTAGAGAATGATTTTAGCACTTCATTGGGTTTAAAATACCAGAGAAAAGGCAGACAACCAAAAATGTTGTCTAGGGGCCCTGGGGATACCCTTGGGCTGTGCTGACTCTCAGCTGAATTTGGAGGAAGAAACTGTAGTTTCAAGAAAAATGCATATATCTTAAATGGTCATATTTGAATTTTTAACAGTAAAGCAATAGGTAGATGTATAATGTGTTATGGATAATAATGTTACTTTGTCTTGAAAGTAATTTGAAAATACTTAATCAAGGAAAAGCCTGTGTAATTTCATCCTACACTTTTTTGGTGTTAAGTTTAATCTAATGTCAAAGACTATAATTTGATTTAGGATGATAAGTCATAACTCAGTTACCATAATAAAAAAATTTTATTGTTAAAAAGAGGAAGCTTCTAAAAGTATAAATTAATGCTAATTCTTAAGCTAAGCCTATTTTAAACCAACATAAATATTGATAGACCAGCATATCTACTTGTTCATACAGAATATGTAATATTTAAAAGCAATCTATTTCCTTCTAGTTTCTAATATATAAACTGCTTCTTAGAGAAGAAACTGAATTACCTTCTAGTTCAACAATGCAAGATATAGAGTTAGGATCTTTCACTGAAAAAAGTATGTGCATATATTTGTCTGTGTATGTGTGTGTATATATATATATGTACATCTATATGTGAGATATATCTATGTCAAGGGCAAAATTTTTAGAAGATATCTATGTATATTCATATATATATTAATATGTGTATATTCCCATTATTTAAAAAGCATTTTGTATAAGAAATATTAAGCAATATAATAATTATACATTATAATATAAATTAATATAATATTAAATAATGTTCACAGTGAGCACTCATTTTATTCCTGTACCTAAAGGGACTTCATTAAGATTTTTGCCATTGAAAACATTGCTTTTCATTTAATTAATTTTTTTCTTTTGGGGCCATGCCATGTGGAATGTGGGATCTTGGTTTCCCAACCAGGGATCAAACCTATTCCTCTTGCATTGGAAGTATAGTCTTAACCACTGGACTGCCAGGGAAGTTCCTGCTTCTAGTTTTTAAAAATAAGCACTTTGATATTAGAACATTGTCCTTCTAATCTTATTTTCAATGGTTTTATTAAAGGTAAGTGTTGAAAGTTATCAAACACTTTATCAGCTTTAATCATATATTTTCATTGCTGTTTGATTAGCGTGTTGCATTAACATATTTTCTTTATAATAATCACCTTTGCATTTCTACTGTTTTTTCTTCCTCACTGCAGAAAGAATATCTACACATTTCTTGATTTTTTTTTTTAATAATCCCCTTTTTTCACCTTTTTGGGAATGTGGAAAGTTTATTTTTCTATGAAGTTAAAGAATCTTAAGAGAAGGTATCTTGATAATGTTTTTTCTTGTTATTTTTTAACTGTTTTTAAAGTGTTTTCTTCAATTATGTCCTTCATAACCAATTTTAATCATCGTTCTATTTATTCTGAATCCTTTTCATTTGCTCTGTCAGTCTTCTCTCACCTTTTTCTTAGTTTAGCTTTTTATTTATTCAGCTACTTCTTATCCGAGCATTACCTGAGAGTCAGCTGTGAGAAGCCACTACGCAAAGTGGATGAAGGAAAGACGAATGGGACAGAGTGTTCAATTCCCAGTTACTGTTAAGGATTGTTAGTGTATATTACTCTGATCTATGTTGCTCTCCACGTCAGTTCTACTACTTAATACTTGAGGTGCTTCGATTTAAGTGGGCTTCACTGTTGGCTCAGCTGGTAAAGAATCTGCCTGCAATACGGGAGACCTGAGTTCAATCCCTGGGTTGGGAAGATCCCCTGGAGAAAGGAATGGCTACCCGCTCCAGTATCTGGCCTGGAGAATTGGGTTGCAGAGTCCAACCTATTACATCATTTTACTTTAGCTCCTATGACATTTTAAAATTCCTTAGACCGTGGAATTAATAATGTGATTTCTTTCTAAACTCTGTATTCACCTTCTATGACCTATGCATTATGTTTGATTTCCATACTTTTCTGCTTCCTTCTTTTCCTATTGTACAAAAACTTTCTGACTGGCACAGGACCATACATCTTCATACCTGGCTGAGAGACCCTGCTGACCTGGAGCTCCCTTTTTAGAGTCTCCATTCTGGCCCTCCTCCAGCTATGCCTCTCCTTACCCACCTCCCTTCCTAGATTTAGTACCTTGGACTCCAGAATGCTCTGCTCAAATGGCTCTAGATTGATGTTAGGGATGGCCATATAGGTGCCTGCAAAGCCACTCCTGGTAACAGGGGGATCTGTTGGTAGAAAGAGAATAATCCACTCTTCCCATGCCCCATGGAATTCACCATGGAACTCAGAGCACTTAGAGAATGACAATTTCAGGCTTAGCCATATGATAAACCCCTGAAAGGGATATATTTGCCAGGATCAGAAACATCAAGTATTTTATTTATTAGTTTGTTAGCTTGATATATAACCTTTAACTATTTAAACATATGATACTCAGGCTTCCATTTGTACACTTGCCCTGAGTCTTGCAAAGGTTGGGAGCATGTCTGTGTTGAAATATCACTTTCCTTTTTCTTCTTGGATTATTTTCCCAATTCATTGACATCTGTACTTGAGGGACATTGCTTTGACATCACTTTCCTCTTTTCTCAACATCAGCTTGCTTCTAAAACCAAGGTGAAACAATGTATTTACTCTTACCTTTTATCTTGTTTGGTTCAGTTCAATTCAGTCGCTCAGTCGCTCAGTCATGTCTGACTCTTTGTGACCCCATGAACTGCAGTACACCAGGCCTCCCTGTCCATCACCAACTCCCGGAGTTCACCCAAACTCATGTGCATTGAGTCAGTGATGCCATCTAACCATCTCATCCTCTGCCATCCCCTTTTCCTCCTGCCTTCAATCTTTCCCAACATCAGGGTCTTTTCAAAAGAGTCAGCTCTTCGCATCAGGTGGCCAAGATATTTTATCTTGAAGCTTAACATATTTCAAGGAACAAAGAGGAGGCAGTAGAAGTGAGGATTCCCCTCTCTTCCCATATTTGTAGGAAGAGACGGTGTCTTTCATTCTCTATCCCACAGTCCAACAGCTAAGCCATTTATTTCCTGTGAACTGGAGATTCATTCACTTACTCATAGTCTTCTGATGGTACGTAGTATGTCCCAGCCACTGTGCTGGTGCTGAGGATACAGCAGTGACTCAAACACTCTCAGGATATTTGAGAGGAGGAACTAGATGAAAATCATAATAACAGATCAATATGTGTCATAATGTTGAGTGAAGATAAAGGCCATGAAGAAGAATGAAGTAGTAAATAAGGACATACAAAAGAGTCAGGGAATGTTTCTCTGGGTTAGTGATAGTGGGGATGAATCCTGAATGAGTTGAGAGAGCAGAGTGGAAGGAGAAATATCCCAACTAGCAGAACCAAAAGCATTCCTGACTTAGGAGACTGGCAGGTGTCAGAGGGACACCAGAAAAGCCCAGGGGCTGGAACTAAGTTGAGGAAGGAGAGAGTGGAAAGAAGAATGAGAAGCTAGTGTCAAATTGTGTAGGTGAAGGGCACTCTAAGGCCTGGAGAAATAAAGTCATCAGGAGTTTTTACCAGCATGTATTCATTTATGTTTTAAAAACATCACTTTAATGTTGGGGGTTAGTGGTGTTTAGGAGTCTCAAGTTAAAGTAGAGCTGCAAGGAGGCTCCTGTAGTAGTTACAAGACAAAGATCGTGGTGGCTTGTACTCTGCTGGTAGCGTAGGATGCTGCAAGAAATGAATTTCCGGATATCTGGTTTGCAGAAGTCAGCTCTTAATCCTAGCTGCAAGGAAAGTTGACAGAATCTTGATACCTATTTTTTTTTCCCACTCTTCCCTCTCATGTGGTAATACATTAATAGCTTCCTGAAGGCATCAAGTCTGGTACCATCTCTTACACTCAACTGTACAGAAGTCTAGACTGTACTCTTGTTATAGTTGCATTCTCTGCACATGGTAGAAGGATTTGGGGATACTTTACTTAGAAGCAGAGCAAAAGTTGCCTTTGTGTTCACAAACCATCAACTAGTTGCACATTAGTGCTAGGTTTAAGTCCTTTGTTGTATATCTATTTTTAATTAATTTTTACTGTGTATAGCTATCTTTGAATGTGTAATGAATACTGACTTTTAATAAAAATGTAGTCTTAGCCAAATGAAGTTGAAGATACTGAAAATCAAGATGTTTAATCTTAAATGTTTTTGTCTATTTATTAATTTTTTAGACTAAGAAGGTAAGAGGAAAGATTAAGAAATCTCTTTGGAATCAGTGGTGCCTGATAGAGCAAATATTTCCTATCTCAAAGTCAGTTTTGTGTATGTGGTTGGAGAGGGAGGATTAGATAGAGTGTCTGAAATATAGAGACCATTATATCTGCACTTGTGTATGTGGGTTCACCTACTTTGGGCCTCAGATGAAAATACATGGATACCAAACATTTAGAAAGCAGCTGTTCTTCTAAATGTATTAAGCAATTTACCTTAGGTAATGTAGCCTATAAAATTTTAATTTTGGATTAAGTAAACCATATCCTTCACCATGTCTTTTGCACCTTGATATCAAAAGATGAAATATGGGCATATTTATAGTGGATTTCTTCTCAGAATGCTCGACTGGAGAAGGGTCAATCGTTTCCTAATGAACGTCATCAATAGCAGTTCCTCTTCAGAAGCTCAGGGAAATTAGCATTAAACAACAGGCATGGGTGTCTTGGGTGTTACACAATTATGTGATAGGAGTGTTACATATGGTTTCAGGAGGCATTGCATGGAAGAGATAATTGATAGGAAACTCATTTTCTGGGGAGTGGTGCTAGCTGCATTATAATTTAGAAATCAGAGAGATGGACACCTTGAAAACCTTTACTAAGATATGCAGAACATGGCCTTTATAAATAAATTGCAAAGTTATATAAGGTTTATTGCATTTTAATGTTTATTTTGACAGGACATATGTTATACTGGGTAAAATGTGAATTAAATACCCTTTTGACTTATTGCATCTCAAGTGTCTGTATGCTCTATGCTATAATGTTTTGAGCTTGCTTCCTTCTATAAACAGCTGTTTGCTTAACAAACATTGACGCAGCTGTTGTGTTCCCAGTGCTTATACATATTAACTTATTTAATCTACATAACAATGCTTTGAAGTTTGTAATAAAATTATCCTGATTACTCAAATTAAAATATATGGTACAGAGAGGTTAATTTATTTGCCCAAATTCACACAGGTATTAACTGGTGAGCTCACGCAATGTAAATGCAGAGACATGACTCTTAACGGACAGATTATGCTGCATCTTCCTTATTCGTTAATTGAAGGGTTTGCCCTTCTACAATTCTAATCTTGGGCTTCACAGGTGGGTCAGTGGTAAAGAAATTGCCTGCCAATGCAGGATACTCGGATTCGATCCCTGGGTCAGGAAGATCCCTGGAGAAGGAAAGGGCAACCCACTGCGGTATTCTTGCCTGGGAAAATCCATGGACAGAGGAGCCTGGTGGGCTACAGCCCATGGGGTACAAAAGAGTCGGACACCACTTACCGACTAAACAACGACAAATTCTAATCTCAATTCCATCTGCTTTCACCAAAAATAACAACAAAACCCTGAAATGTTTTTATTTTCTTTCTTATAAGCTCTGCAAATGTTGAAACACAATAGCAAGTCTGCTTTATGCAAAGTGTGCTTGCATCAGTTTAAAAAGCAGTCTGAATTTCTCATTTTTACATTTCTTACTTACTCTTTGACACTATTTCTGCAAGATAAAACCAATGGAAAAAAAAAAAAAAAAAAGTCTACCAAGTGGCACTGTGGTGAGATGCCTGTTGTAGCAGGAAAAACCTGCTTACCCAAAGCATTCCTGAAAACAGACAGGCTTTCAATTCACTTATGAAGCTGCTTGCTTTTCCCAGTTAAAAGGGAAATAGATCGTAAATATTGAGCCAAGAAAGTTTATCTGTTTCCTCTAACATTTTAATAAATAAAAAGTGAAAAGAAAATCAGTGCTTGACTATTTTCTAATGCCAACTCTGGTTTATTTCATTGTCTAATTAACATTTGACATACCATGTAGAGTCTTAGAGCACAAAGAACTCACAGTGGCTTGAAGCAAATTCCATTGCTGTGATTTTGTTAGATCACTTAAGCTAACCTGTGATGGACAAAGATGGTTGCAGAAACACTGGGGGATATTTTAATTTCCTAGGAATCTTGTTTTCATAGATGGCATTTGTCCTGTTAAGTATATCCAAAATTAATGTCATCTATTCTAAAAGTATCAAATGATAATTAGCCTCCAAAGTTCCTGTTATTGGCTGAATTTACAGGTCATTCAATCTTTCCTAGTCATTTCTCCCTAAAGAGTGAATACCAGTTTAGGAAATTACAGCTTGTCTCACTTTGTCTTTGTTCTTTCTCAACTAAAATAGCCTTTAAAAAAAAATCATTTAAGAAGAGATTGCACTTTATTTCAATTTTTGAGATTATATAATGCATACCAATACCATACAATACCATTGTATTGTTAGGAGATTTTGTTCTTATATTCATTAACAAAATATCCGAGAGAGGAAGCTACTATTAATGCACATGAAGGAAAAGATTAAACAAAACACCCAAAATACCCAAAAGGCAGACTCTCTAAAAATATATAAACTAGAATGTATTGAAGTTGGAAAACACAAATAGATTTTTTTAATGTGTTTTAATACAATTAAATATTGGTTCCACTTGATAAACCCATGTTTTATTTTCCTCAGTTTATGTCCCATCTACAGTTCTGTTTAAACAATCAATTTTCTAAACATATACTAAACTTCCACTGTATTTAGGGCTGGACAGATGGGAAGATACATTGTTCAGTTTGATAATGGAGACAACAAAGCATGATCCAAGTTAGATTGGATTATGTGCTATGGAAGCAAGGGATGTGTTGATTAATTGCACCTAAGAAATAAATAAAACCCTAAAGAAATAAGCTAATATTAGATCTATGAGTTTAAGGAGAAGCAAGATTTTGCCAGCTAATGGATGGGTAGCTAGAAAAGCACTAAGGGCATCTTGAAAACAGAAGATATAAGGAACAATGTCATTCAGGGAGTTTTTTCATTCAACAAGTAGGTATTGAATACTCACTATGTTTTTAAAGCTGTTCTAGTCATTTGCAATGACAAGTATATAGATGAACAAAAATCCCTGTTCGGTGGAACCTGAATTCTAGTGAGACAAAAATTAACAGTAAATAATAGAGAAATAAGTAAAATATTGATAGATTGGAAGGTGATATGCTGTACGAGGAAAAAAAGTGGAGCAGAGTAAGAAAAATTGAGAGTGCTAGATGAGGGACAAGGGTTGTAATTAAAATAAATGAAGATTAAAGATAAGAATCAGGGGTCAGGAATTAAGGATTAAGGCCAAGAATAGAAGTCCTATAAGATCAGAGTAGGGTGGAGTGAAGTCAAATGAGGCTTGAAAAGTGGATGAGGGCTATTTTATAAAAGACTTTGCATGTAAATACAAGATTGACTTGTATCAGATTGACTTGTATCAAATATAAGATTGACTTGATTGACTTTAATGCCAAAGATAAATGGGGAACAAGAAGGGATATTGGAGAAAGTTAGTAATATGATTGAAAGTAAAAGTCACTCAGTTGTGTCCAACTCTTTGTGACCCCATGGACTATGCAATCCGTGGAATTCTCCAGGCCAGAATACTGGAGTGGGTAGCCTTTCCCTTCTCCAGGGGATCTTACCAACCCAGGGATCAAAGCCAGGTCTCCCACATTACAGGTGGATTCTTTACCAGATAAACCACAAGGGAAGCATTAAATTGCATTATTAAAGCAAACAAAAAACCACAGGCATTGTGGTATTTTGATTCCAGCAAGAAGAACAGATAGGCACTTCTGACAGTAATTCAGGAGAAGCTGGGGAGGATTCAGCTAAAAGCTGGTGGAAAAGGAAAATGGAGTGAAATGTGGAAACATGTCGGGGGTTGCTGTTGTTGTTCAGTCGCTAAGTCCTGTGCAGCTCTTTGCAACCTCATGGACTACATCATGCCAGACTTCCCTGTCCTTCACTGTCTCCTGGAGTCTGCTCATGTCAGGGGTACAATGGATAGAACTTGAAAATGGAGTGATTGTGAGGAGTAAGGGAAAGGGAAGAATTAAACTTGATTCCTATGTTTCTAACTTTGTTGACTTAAAAGAAAGGTATATTTAATTAATTATATTTGAGCTAAGGAACACAGGAAGAGGGTCAGACTCGTGGTCATTATATAAAACTTGTGTTTGTATTAGTCGCTCAGTCGTGCCTGACTCTTTGCGACCCCATGGACTGCAATCCACCAGGTTCCTCTGTCCATGAGATTTTCCAGGCAAGGATACTGGAGTGGGTTGCCATAAATTACCTTGTTCATGGTTTTTTACATCCTCCCTTCTCTCCACCTTGAACAGGTTGGATTTGGAGATGTGAGTTGCATATTTATGTGAAAGTGTCCAAAAAGAAGGCAACTTGCACTTGACAGAGAGAAGTTTAGAAACCTAGATTGATGAGTTATGGACTAAAGTCAGGGAAGGGAATACGAGTACGCAGGGAAAGAAGTCAACTTTAAGGACGAAAACCATCTTTAGCCAATCACAAGACTTGAAATGTTAACTCAAATTTTACTTCTTTGATTTAATTTAAAAAATTTTCCTAACAACTTTTTCAACAGTTTTCCTTGGTAACTCTATAACATACAGTCTGTACTATGCTATTGAGGTGAAGTCGCTCAGTCGTGTCTGACTCTTTGCAACCCCACGGACTGTAGCCTACCAGGTTCTTCCGTCCATGGGATTTTCCAGGCAAGAGTACTGGAGTGGGTTGCCATTTCCTTCTCCAGAGGATCTTCCCTACCCAGGGATCAAACCCAGGTCTCCCACATCGTAGGCAGACACTTTACCGTCTGAGCCACCAGGGAAGTCATACTATGCTATTAAATATACGTATAATCATTAATTATCCACCACGTATCCCTTCCACAGGAGAAGGCAATGGCAACCCACTCCAGTACTCTTGGCTGGAAAATCCCATGGACAGAGGAGCCTGGTAGGCTGTAGTCCACGGGGTCACTAAGAGTCAGACAGGACTGAGGGACTTCACTTTCACTTTTCCCTTTCAGGCATTGGAGAAGGAAATGTCAACCCACTCCAGTGTTCTTGCCTGGAGAATCCCAGGGATGGGGGAGCCTGGTGGGCTGCCGTCTAGGGGGTCACAGAGCAGACACGACTGAAGTGACTTAGCAGCAGCAGCAGCATCCCTTCCACAATTCAGAACATTTAACATTCTCCCATCATAAACCCTCTCTTTTTTTCCATATCATCCATGTTGGTTCAAATCAGCAATTGAGGTAAAGAAAAAAAGTTTACCCTTTTTCTTAACTTAATAATCTTAAACAAAGCTGGCTTATTTATTTTCCTTTAATGCCCTCTCCTTGCTGGGAGAAATATCAATAACCTCAGATATGCAGATGACACCACCCTTATGGCAGAAAGTGAAGAACTAAAAAGCCTCTTGATGAAAGTGAAAGAGGAGAGTGAAAAAGTTGGCTTAAAGCTCAACATTCAGAAAACTAGGATCATGGCATCTGGTCCTATCACTTCAGGGGAAACAGTGGAAACAGTGTCAGACTTTCTTTTCTGGGGCTCCCAAATCAGTGCAGATGGTGATTGCAGCCATGGAATTAAGAGACGCTTACTCCTTGGAAGGAAAGTTATGACCAACCTAGATAGCGTATTCAAAAGCAGAGACATTACTTTGTCAACAAAGGTCCATCTAGTCAAGGCTATGGTTTTTCCAGTGGTCATGTATGAATGTGAGAGTTGGACTGTGAAGAAAGCTGAGCGCCGAAGAATTGATGCCTTTAAACTGTGGTGATGGAGAAGACTCCTAAGAGACCCTTGGACTGCAAGGAGATCCAACCATTCCATTCTAAAGGAGACCAGTCCTGGGTGTTCATTGGAAGGACTGATGCTAAAGCTGAAACTCCAATACTTTGGCCACCTCATGTGAAGAGTTGACTCATTGGAAATGACTCTGATGCTGGAAGGGATTGGGGGCAAGAGGAGAAGGGGACGACAGAGAATGAGATGGCTGGATTGCGGGGGGCGCTCCGCAGAAAGAAAGAGGCAGTGGAACTTCCCTCAGCAAAGCCCAGGGGTCTCGAGGAGAGGTGAGCCTGCTGTCCTGTCCGCCAACCCAGCCCCTCGGCGAGCAAGAGACAATCAGACGCGACAGGGGTTCCGTCTAAGCAGTTCCGCTTTATTGCCGCAAGCTCCCGATTTATAAAGGCAAGCGGGGGGTGGGGGGGGTTGCGAGGGACTTTCCATAGTTGCACCAATCACATTAAAGGTCAAATCGTCATGTGCCATCATTATAACAGGAGTCTATGGTGATCACACGCTGTCTACCTGCACGGAAATCAAGAGAGCCAATCAAAAGTTTTGACAAACAACTTAGGCCGCGCCCTCATCTCTTCCACCAGGCACCATCTTAGCTCTAAACCGCAAAGCTAACCCTTCTTTTTAAGGTTTCCCATTTAGGGCCACACTGGATGGCATCACCAACTCGATGGACACGAGTTTGAGTAAACTGGGAGTTGGTGATGGGCAGGGAGGCCTCAAGTGCTGCAGTTCATGGGGTTGCAAAGTTTCGGACACGACTGAGCGACTGAACTGAACTGAACTGAACTAATGCCCTCTCAGGCTACCTAATTGGGTATAACAGAGAAATGTATATACACATAGAGACATACATACAGAATTATGAACTACTAAGAGAGTTATACAGAGAAGGCAATGGCACCCCACTCCAGTACTCTTGCCTGGAAAGTCCCATGGATGGAGGAGCCTGGTAGGCTGCAGTCCATGGGGTCGCTAAGAGTCGGATACGGCTGAGTGACTTCACTTTCACTTTTCACTTTCATGCATTGGAGAAGGAAATGGCAACCCACTCCAGTGTTCTTGCCTAGAGAATCCCAGGGACGGGGAAGCGTGGTGGGCTGCCGTCTATGGGGTCGCACAGAGTCGGACACGACTGAAGTGACTTAGCAAGAGAGTTATAACATTTCCTTTAGAAGCCATAAACTTGAATAATTCAGCATTTAGACAGAAAGTTATTCACTGAACAGTCTTTCAACTTGTTATCAGCCAAAAGACTGAAGAGATCTCATGGTTAATGTCAGCCATATGCTATCTCTTGCCTGACTGATTTAAAGATTGTTCTGTTGCATAATTAGAGTAAGTGAAACATGAATTACTCAAAATTAGTGTTAAGGGTTGGAGAGTTATGAGCAAAAATTTTGTAGTTTTGTTAAGTGTCACTAAAATACAGACATATTATACTCTATATTACTAAAAGCATGGGTAGTTTCATGATAGGTTCATTTCTTATTTATCTATACAGTACTTAGATCATTAGGTAACCAAAGGGTAATGCCAAGGACTTAGAGATCAGCGACTTCTGTTTATTGATAAACAGTTACTGTGAACATTATTCCATCCAAAAATTTTAGCTCACTTAAATCAACCCTAAGCTTAATTGACATGCTATTTCAAGCAATTAAAAAAAATCATATTATCACCAGTCTTGAAAAAGAAACCTCAGTACTCATTTTCTCATAATTACTGTAGTAATGCTAGTATGTAATAGTCACCCAACCTTATCTCAGGTGCTTTTTTCAACATAAAGATTCAGTCTGTTAGCTTATTAGAAATGGGTGATAGAAATTATAACATTTAGTTATAGAAATAAGGATATTATAAGCCTCAGTCAGCCTTGGAATCATATTTTTGATTCTTCATCATACTGATTCTGGAAAGGAAGACTAAGAAACATACTTTTGTCTATCCTAAGAGAGGTTTGACATTATTTTCTATTACCAAGAAACAACTGCTTGAGGGCTTCTGCAGCCTAGATTAATACTCTGTCCAGTGGTAACTACTAGTAACATATCTTTAAAATTTCATATTTATCATCTCATAACTCTTTTCATGGTAGCAATGTAGCTTAATTGAAAACCCCAGGCTCTACAGTCAGGCAGACCAGCATCCAGTGTTCTGTACATACAAGTTACATGACCTTAGGGAACCTGATCTCACTCTTGGTTTCCTCACTATTCATGAAGCTCATACTTGAGCTGATTGTTGTAAGGATTAAGAAGCCTGGGTACTTAAGTACCAAGTACAGTGTCTGCATACAGTAGGTTCTCAACAAATGTAATATTAATTCAAAATCTTAGAAATTCTTTCTGAGACAGTAGCATCAATTAAATGTGACCATAATGACAGAGGAAGAATATCAAACTGTTTAATGATATCAGCCATATATTATTCAAGCCATAAATTAATTGACAATGTTAGGCATAGTCCCCTGAGTATATTCCTTCTTTTCCTGTCCATCTCTACCAGCCTTTGTTAAATTTTTATTAGAAAAATAAATGTGTTAAAATCCATGCCTTTCACATTCTATTCCCAAGGATATGCCTCTTCTATTTATAAGTGATATTTTGAGTAAATAATTCTGAGAGAAAAAGGCAGATATTATGCAATTAACATCCCAGCCTGCCTCTTCTGGAAATTCACTGGAATTAGTAATAAGAAAAATAATTATTTCTTAAAACTAGAGAGTGTGTTGTTATATGCATTTGAAATACACACAGGTACTCACATGGGTTGCTAAAGTCAGTGTTTACATAAACTGCCATTCAACTTCTTGTCTTCCAGCAAGATTAACCTTTAAAAAGCTGAATTCCATTAGCTATTTTCTGTTTCAGTCTTACAGGCAACCTTATCAGCCCTTTAAAAGGAAGTCCTGAAGTTGATGGCCCTCCAGCGGGCCTTCTATGTAACTCTGGCCTTTTATGTTTCCTGCTGAAAATCTGTGCTTGTAAATGGTGTTATTAAATGGTATATTTTTAATGAGGTTTGACTATTTCATTTTCTAAGGGTTCCCTTCATGGAATTCTTGGAGGCAAATTACCAGTGTTACAAGGCAGGGTAGAAATCTGCTCCTCTTTATCTGGGCCATGCAAGAGTGTGTTGTGCTAAAGCCCCCGAGCTACAGTCAGATTCATTCCAAGGACTAAATGCTGAGAGTCTGTGGTGTGGAAGGAAACTTTCTGTTTTCGTGATAGGGTCCAGGAAACTTCACAAAAGGCAGTGAGCATCAGATGTGGTATTGGCAACTCGGCAAAATCAGCAAGCACCCTGGGTTGCTTTGCATTGAGGGCTTGGGACAGTGCTCTGTGCTCAGATGGTGTACTCAGCCCACATGGGTGACTCGCTTGTCAAAGAAGGCCCCCAAACCGGATGTGTATGATAAGACCACTTTCAGAGCTTTTCCAAGCTGAAGTTCCCAGATGCCAGTTCTTCAGTATGTGTATAAACAACCTAAGCAACACAAGACTGAAACAATCGCTAAACATCTTGGTTATTTGTGTTATGTTAGTCACTCAGTTCTGTCCAATTCTTTGTGACCTCATAGACTGTTGCCCTCCAGATTCCTCTGTCCAGGGGATTCTCCAGGCAGGAATACTGGAGTGGGTTGCTATTCCCTTCTCCAGGGGATCTTCCCAACTCAGGGATTGAAACTGGGTCTCCTGCATTGCAGGCAGATTCTTTACTGAGCCACTAGGGAACCCAAGCATCTTGGTACGACACCATTAAAGCTATTTCCTTCTCTTTCCCAACCAATAAGAGTGTAGTAGAATGGGCAGCAGAAGTCCTTTCCTGACAACCTCAGGACCTTGCTACACAGATCTCCTGATAACCAGATAGGAAATGTAAAGACTGAGGCTTAAACTAGACTATAGCTTTCCTTCTAGACTGCCTGCCTGTTAAGGAATACATGACCACTTTGAACTGAATATTATTTTTAATTACATGGAGTTTTGAAAAACCCAGTGATTATTTCATTCACATAATCATTCACAGAGTGATTTTCTCATGATGCCTTTGTCCTACTATGATAAAAATGTGAAGCTGGGTGCAGTAATTGCATGGAGTCATCCACAATGGGTGGTACAGCTTGCTACAAAACTGCTAAAGAATGAAAAGTACACATCAAACCACCAAACATAAGTGAGCAGAAAAAGGTTAACAGAACAAAACAGCAATTAGCTGAAAATGAGTACAGATAAGGCTTCCTTTTCATGTAGACTATGGAGTCCACCCTAACTTTGCTTGAGAAAGCCAGCAACAGGAAACCTGGTCATAAAGCCCCATGTGGCCTAGAATATGCATCCTTTACTTGGCATCATATTGGTAAAGAAGAGTTCTGGGAGTATCAGAAATAACATGCCCAGAATAAACCGAAAACCAAGCAGTGCAACCTCAGGAGTAACTCTGTGATGCAAGCAAATGCAAGCTCACTCTGTAGACAGTTCTGTCCAGTAAAAATATAATGCAACCATATAGGACATACTAAATTTCTAGTAGCTGTGTTAAAAAAATAAACCAATAAAATTAACTTTAATAATATAGTCTACTGGATCCAAAATATTGATTAACATGTATTCTTCTTAAAACATTATTAATGAGGCATTTTTTATCTTTTGTGTGTGTGTTTGTGTGTATGTGTGTGTGTGTGCTGAATCTTGAAATCTATTGCTTATTTTATACTTATACCACTTCTCAGTTTGGACTAGCCATATTTCAGTGCCCACCAGCCACAGTGACTAGTTCAACTCTAGACTAAATTTTTCTTATTGATAAAACAGATTTGAAATGGATGCTCACTAGCTCTATTCTAACCTTAATACTGTGTTCTGTATTTTCTTGTAGATAGCAGATAGTTCAGTTCAGTTCAGTTCAGTCGCTCAGTCGTGTCCGACTCTTTGCGACCCCATGAATCACAGCATGCCAAGCCTCCCTGTCCATCACCAACTCCCGGAATTCACTCAGACTCGCGTTCATTGAGTCAGTGATGCCATCCAGCCATCTCATCCTCAGTTATCCCCTTCTTCTCCTGCCCCCAATCCCTCCCAGCATCAAAGTCTTTACCAATGAGTCAACTCTTCGCGTGAGGTGGCCAAAGTACTGGAGTTTCGGCTTTAGCATCATTCCTTCCAAAGAAATCCCAGGGTTGATCTCCTTCAGAATGGACTAATTGGATCTCCTTACAGTCCCAATGCAGAATTGTTCTGGAAACTACAAAATGATTAAATAATCTTGGAAACTTTTTTTTTTTTAATTTGGCATACAGCTGACATCTCAGTCATGTCCAGCTTTTTGCGACCGCAAGGACTGTAACCCGCCAGGCTCCTCTGTCTATGGAATTTTCCAAGCAAGAAATACTGAACTGGGTTGCCATTTCCTTCTCCAGGGGATCTTCCTGACCCAAAGATCAAACCTGTGTCTCTTGGTCTCTCGAGTCTCCTGCAATGGCAGGCGGACTCTTTACCACTTGTACCACCTGGGAAGCCTCAGCTTACAAAAGAGCTTTATTCACATTTACCATTTCTACTCCTTTTCGTCCTCTAAACTGCCATCCTTCTTGTTTTGTCCTACTTTGCCTACTGATCCTTTCGAAACTTGTTTGTTTTGTTGCTGCTATCTAATACTTAACCCTAGCTACATTGAATGATTGAGGACTTAAAACATTTGCTAGTAGAACAGCAACTGAATTCTGCATTTTATTTCATTTTCATTAATTTAAGTTTAAAACTGGTACTGGGCTACCCAGGTGGCACTGCTGCTGCTGCTGCTAAGTCGCTTCTGTCATGTCCGACTCTGTGCAACCCCATAGATGGCAGCCCACCGGGCTTCCCCATCTCTGGGATTCTCTAGGTAAGAATACTGGAGTGGGTTGCCATTTTCTTCTCCAATACATGAAAGTGAAAGTCAAAGTGAAGTTGCTCATTCGTGTCCGACTGTTGCGACCCCATGGACTGCAGCCTACCAGGCTCCTCCGTCCATGGGATTTTACAGGCAAGAGTACTGGAGTGGGGTGCCATTGCCTTCTCCAAGCCCAGGTGGCACTAATGCTAAAGAACTAACCTGCCAGTCCAGGAGGCATAAGAAACGAAGGTTTGATCCCTGGGTTGGGAAGATCCACTGATGAAGGAAACGGCAACCCACTCCAGTATTCCTGCCTGGAAAATCCCACGGACAGAGAAATCTGGTGGGCCACAGTCCTTAGGGTCACAAAGAGTCAGACATGACTGAAGCGACTTGGCATGCAAACTGATATTGAAGTCAGTTATTAGAAAATATTTAAAGTATGTTTGGAATATTTGGGGGTGTGTGAATCTATTATAGTTATTGAACTATAAACTTTATGAAAACCAAATTTCTAGTGAAAATTTAGCTCTCAAATTGAGATCACTAGAATTATAAATATAATACACACTGAATTGTATAGTCAAGGAAAATAATGTAAAATGTCAATAAAATTTTGAGTATATGTTAACAGTTACCATATTTTTGATATATTGAGTTAAATAAAATATTAATAAATCTAAGTTCATTTGTTTTTCTTTTTTGTAATATGACTACTGGAAAATTTTAAATTGCCTACATGGTTTGCATTATGTTTGTATTTATATAAGTTCTGGCTTAGATTCTTATACTTTACTGAGTTTTAGGAAAGTCTCAAACATGTGGTTTAAAGAGTTAGGAGTGAGAGTAGAACACATTTCTAAAATCTATAAATCATAACTGCTTTACAGGTGGCCTCTTGAAAAAGTCAAAGGTCTTAATAAAGTGCATCATAAATAAACATTAGCAGTCATCAGAGCTGGCCTAGCTTTCAACATACTGCCCTGTGAGATGTTATTGCCTCTTTTGTTCCTGGGTCTTTTTTTTTAATGTCATATTTTTAAGGTCAATTAATAATTTTTACCAATTCCATAAAGTGACCCGAAGCATAGTAGTAAGTCTGTATTTTATTAAAATGTTTTGAAATTAACAGTCAGAAAAAAGATACTGTAATAACACAAGTTTTTACTCAGATTCTATGAGTAGAGGGAAAAATGTAGACATATTATGTTATTGAATTTGCTTTTCCAAATACCTCAGTGTTCAATTGAACTACTCAGTTATGATGTATTATAATTTCATACATCACAGATAACTAGATTTAATGTTATTTTAGACATCAAAATGTTTTTAAATCATGAAAGAGGTATTCATACACAAGGCTGAATGGGCTGTCAGCACACCAGGGTCTAATTTAAACTGTGTCTGGGTTATTTTCTTGGGCTCTAATGCTTCTGTGAAAGCATCTATTCAGTGCACCATATCTGTCTTTCATCAGAATGAATTTGTCAGCCATTTCTAGGGAAGATAATATAAAATAATTTTCTGAATGTACTATTTGTATTCCATTGCTAACACAAGTCTACAAACATCTCCTTAGATAGAAGATGGTCAATTCAAAAAGAATTCTTAAACACCTACTGTGAGCTAAGAATGATAGGCCATGTAAATACCAAGTATGGTATTTCCTTGAAACAACCAAAAGCTACATGAATTATTCAAATGAATCTATGTGAAAAGTTTAAACATCAGAACAAAGATAATATTAGTATAATACTTAAAATGTTTAAAAATTTGAATATAACCAGGAAAGCATAATTAAGCTTACTATATTCCAATTTTCTTGGAGTAACCATAAGATTTATGAGGAGTGGAAATCCATATTTTAGAGGATAAGTATAAATATTTAATATGCAAAATGTTTAGACTATCTAAATTCAAAGAAAGTGGCTTAAATTGTTCTTTAGTTGCTAAGTCGTGTCCGACTCTTTGCTACCCTGTAGACTGCAGCACACCAGGATTCCCTGTCCTTGACCATCTTCCAGAATTTGCTCAAACTCATGTTCACAGAATAGGTGATGCCATCCAACCATCTCATTCCCTGTTGCCCCCTTCTCCTGCCCTCCATCTTTCCCAGCATCAAGATCTTTTCCAGTGAGTTGTCTCTCCGCATCAGATGGCATAAAGCATAGTGTTAAAAAGGACTGGAGAAGTCCAAACTTGAGGTCTGAGCTACCATTGATCAGAAGTATGACTTGGGGATCTGTTAGTAAGAATATCATTACATTAAAATGGGGATTAATTAAAACCCCTCCCTGCCTGATCTCACAAGTCTCAATGAAGATACTCTTTTTGAACATTAAGAGGCTAATCAAATCCACCCTAACTTCTTAAATTCCTTTGAAGGAATTTAATACTCCTCTGCTTCCTTTAGCTGCTTGTAGACCTGATATCATTGCAAACTGTGTGTGTGTGTGTATGTGCGCGCGTGTGTGTGCATGTGCACGCATTCAGTGATGTCCAACTCTTTGCAAGTTATACTTGGGCACAAATAGAAATGTTTTGGCATAAACTGCCTCACAAAGTAAAGTTATTATCTTAAAATGACAAGCTCATTGTTCAGCTCTGCTGTTAAATGTGACTAAAATAAACTTAACAATTAAAAAATACAAAGTTAAGTTTGACTGGCATAATCAGAAGATCATGGAGGGGTTTTAATATGGAACTGTAGTTGACCCTTGAACAACATAGGAGTAACGTGCATAAGCCCTCCACACAGTTGAAAAATCAGAGTAGAATTTATAGTTGGCCCTCTGTATCTGAGGTTTCTCTGATCCATGGATTCAAACAACGATAGATCAGGCAGTGCTGTAGTCTTTGCCTTTGAAAATAGCCTACATATAAGCGGCTTGCATGTCTTCACACTAAGTTGCTTCAGTTGTGTCTGACTCTTTGTGACCCTGTGGACTGTGGCACACCAGGCTCCTCTGTCCGTGGGATTCTCCCGGCGAGAATCCTGGAGTGCGTTGCCGTGCCCTCCTCCAGGGGCTCTTCCGGATCCAGGAACTGAACCCACCTCTTATGTTTCCTGCGTTGGCAGGCAGTTTCTTTGCCACTAGTGACACTGCCCATAAGTGGACCAGCACAGTCCAAGCCGTTGCTGTTCAGGGGCCAGTTACACTTTACAGACTATTTTCCAATTAGGTTTCCAGCTAGCATTTTAACAAATGTCCTACCAGTGATTGCTTCTTGTTATATTTGATAATGAACTGTATGTCTAACTTAAATTTTTATTTAAATGAGAGATTTTAGACTCTAAAGCAATTTCTCAAGACTTAGAAGAATTCAGGAATATGACTAGAATTTTAACTTTGTTGTCTCTGTTATTGTTGAACACTCCAGGCAGCTTAGATTTCTTAAGAAGTTTAAGATAAAAGGATATGGTGATTCATCCATCTCTTAATTTGGGTAGAATATAATTTGTAAGTTGATTAGTATTTTCAACATCACATGTATTTTATTAATATAAAATTAATGTTTACCTTGACTTCATTTGTTAGAAAACTCAAACTTGTACCTTTCTCTTTCGAAAAGTAGGTAATTTCATGACTTTTTATTGACAAGAACAGACAGTGAGTTTACGTTATATTTGTCCCATGATATTCTAAAGAACCAAATCTAATTTTTCTTCAAATGAAAGTAAGACATAGATTATTGCTGATAATTTGGATATTAAATAACTACTTCTCAGGAAATTCCTTAGAGTGAGGAAGTCCTGGGGGCTAGGTATGCAACAGTTAAATCCTGGATTAGAATGCAGATCAGTTCAGTTCAGTTCAGTTCAGTCGCTCAGTCGTGTCCGACTCTTTGCGACCCCATGAATCGCAGCACGCCAGGCCTCCCTGTCCATCACCAACTCCCGGAGTTCACTCAGATTCATGTCCATCGAGTCAGTGATGCCATCCAGCCATCTCATCCTCTGTCGTCCCCTTCTCCTCCTGTCCCCAATCCCTCCCAGCATCAGAGTCTTTTGCAATGAGTCAACTCTTCACATGAGGTGGCCAAAGTACTGGAGTTTCAGCTTTAGCATCATTCCTTCCAAAGAAATCCCAGCACTGATCTCCTTCAGAATGGACTGGTTGGATCTCCTTGCAGTCCAAGGGACTCTCAAGAGTCTTCTCCAACACCACAGTTCAAAAGCATCAATTCTTCGGTGTTCAGCTTTCTTCACAGTCCAACTCTCACATCCATACATGACTACTGGAAAAACCATAGCCTTGACTAGATGGACCTTTGTTGGCAAAGTAATGTCTCTGCTTTTGAATATGCTATCTAGGTTGGTCATAACTTTTCTTCCAAGGAGTAAGCATCTTTTAATTTCATGACTGCAGTCACCATCTGCAGTGATTTTGGAGCCCCCCAAAAAATAAAGTCTGACACTGTTTCCACTATTTCCTCATCTATTTCCCATGAAGTAATGGGACCAGATGCCATGATCTTCGTTTTCTGAATGTTGAGCTTTAAGCCAACTTTTTCACTCTCCACTTTCACTTTCTTCAAGAGGCTTTTCAGTTCCTCTTCACTTTCTGCCATAAGGGTGGTGTCAACTGCATATCTGAGGTTATTGATATTTCTCCCGGCAATCTTGATTCCAGCTTGTGTTTCTTCCAGCCCAGCATTTCTCATGATGTACTCTGCATATAAGTTAAATAAGCAGGGTGACAATATACAGCCTTGACATACTCCTTTTCCTATTTGGAACCAGTCTGTTGTTCCATGTCCAATTCTAACTGTTGCTTCCTGACCTGCATACAGATTTCTCAAGAGGCAGGTCAGGTGGTCTGGTATTCCCATCTCTCTCAGAATTTTTCACAGTTTATTATGATCCACACAGTCAAAGGCTTTGGCATAATCAATAAAGCAGAAATAGATGTTTTTCTGGAACTCTCTTGCTTTTTCGATGATCCAGCAGATGTTGGCAATTTGATCTCTGGTTCCTCTGCCTTTTCTAAAACCAGCTTGAACATCAGGAAGTTCACGGTTCACGTATTGCTGAAGCCTGGCTTGGAGAATTTTGAGCATTACTTTACTAGCATGTGAGATGAGTGCAATTGTGCGGTAGTTTGAGTATTCTTTGGCACTGTCCTACAAACGAGTGCCACTGCCAGAGTTCAGATCTCTAGAGATCACTAGTATCCCAGAAAACTCAGGTCTTGTTATTTCACTTACATTTTATGTTGTTTATTCTCAATAATTTCTCATATGCATTGGTATTTAAACATATGTGGTTTTAACTTGTTAGAAATTGATCTGTGTTTGAAAAGACCACCTGACATTTCAGCACATATCTGGTGTTGATAAAACCAGTTTTAAATATGGCATGAGCTATTAGAAGTAGCATTTTTGTAGCATATTCTGTTTGAAATAGAATCTTCAAACAGCATTATGAAATAAAATTTTCAATAAGGATGTGCTTGTAAAAGCAAAGTGGAGTACTATTTCTGTTAGAAAATTAAAAGAATAAATTATGATGTTTTATTTTGTTTATACTGAACTGTGCTCGATAAAGAATTTGGCACTGCTTAGAAAAATACATAAACTGCAATGAATGAGATAAATCATAGAGGAAGTTACTAAGGCAGGAAAATCATCACGGCTATGATGATAATGAATTTATGATGATGATGACATGTTTATTCAATGTGTACTCAAGGCCAGGCACTTTCCATGTAGAAACTCATTTAATTCTCACAGTAACTTTAGCTAGTCAGAACTTCTTACAGATTAAAAAAAGACATCAAGATGCATGTGCTAAGTCACAGATTTAAAGAGGCAGAACCCATGTAGGAAACTTGCCACCTGGCCTTCAAGCCTGGACTCCAAGTCACTGAGTTCCACTGACCTCTCTGTAAACCCAGTATATGGTTTGCCCACAGAGCTTCCCTGGTGTCTCAGCTGGTAAAGAATCCGCCTGCAATGCAGGGGACCTGGGTTTGATCCCTGGGTTGGGAAGATCCCTTGGAGAAGGGAAAGGCTAACAATTCCAGTATTCTGGTCTGGAGAATTACATGGACTGTATAGTCCATGGAGTCA
This sequence comes from Oryx dammah, assembly GCF_014754425.2. Taxonomy (NCBI): domain Eukaryota; kingdom Metazoa; phylum Chordata; class Mammalia; order Artiodactyla; family Bovidae; genus Oryx; species Oryx dammah. The sequence continues at coordinate 28,713,401 of NW_024070187.1, forward strand.
CAAAGAGTTGGACACGACTTAGCAACTTTCACTTCACCACAAATTTGGCTCTAAGACTTTTAGCAGCTACACCAAAGCTGCAAATATAATTAGTGTCAATAGGAATGATATATCAATCATCCTGGGGAATTAAAAGTCAAAACACTTTATAGATGTATTTGAAACTACCTCACTGCACCATGTATGGAATCATACCAAGAGTCAAATTATGTACACCCCCATGTCAGTAATGGATTATAGCTCTTGAAAGCAACCACACCTCTAAATAGCAGACTATTAGTACAAGCCAAGTGTGCACAATTGTATTTTGCTAGCTCAGCTGAGAGTCAGACCTTTCAGCCTCCAAACCAACGGTATTTTGCAGCATGCAGACCAGAGGACAGTTTAGAAAATTTCACATCCTGGGTAAGATGGCAGCAAGTTGGACTAGGAATGGATGATAGAAATAGGTAATTTTGAACATGCAGCCAAGCTAGTGGCTGATCCTACCATACTGATAAACACATATGTGAATGTATACAGATTTGTCATCTCGATATTTTATCCAAAGATAAATTTTGGCCAGCATGGTTTAAATGCTGGGTTGCAATTTCTTCCTCCAAAAGAGTAAGACGTCCCATCTAAGAAAAGCAGTCCACCCAAGCCCAGGGGCTGGAGCTGTTTTGCCCTGTAAACTAGAGGTGCTTTGGTCTCGGTTTGACTCCAGGAGTGAGGCATCAGGCAAGCTCACCTAGGGTTTCAAGGGGAACTGTGGCTGTTATTCCACCAGAAAAGAAAAGCAGCAGCATTGCCCTGAAGCTCTGTGTATTTTTTTTTTTTTTTGCTAACTAAACAATGAACTACCTTGGCATTGCTTCAGAAGAGGCATTATATCAAAGAACTTTTCTCTCTCTCTTTTGTGACTGAGAACAAGAGAGAAGCAAAGCCTCTTTTATACAGTGCATATTAATCACTATCAAAACACACAGCTGTTGGATTAATTTGGGTACTAATTTACTTATAGTTTGATTTTGCCACTTAAAATGAAGTATTATCGCTGAGGCAACAGTGTGAAAGTATGTTGTTGTGAATGACCTTTGAGTCATAAAAGCTCCACTTGTTTTGCCAAATAATTAATCTGATGTTCAATGAATCTCCCACTGCCCAAAGACCTCTGTACTCCTGAAATGCGACATTTAGTGTTTGCAGATGCTTGATTTAGTGGTGCTTCTGCCAACTGATCACTAACAAATGATAGCACAGCCAAGGAAGACCAGTGAGATTTGTGTCTGGTTTGTGTAATGGTGAACCTGTGGTGCCAGCTGTCTGCCAGAAACTCTCCTTAAAAACTCTTAAAAACTCGAATATAGTGGGCAATAATCAGTTCATTTAAACAATGCAGCAACCAAGAACCATTATAGAGACTGAAAATACTTGAGAGTGCAAGTGTTTAGCTGGCTCAGCTTACCAGCTGAGAGAGGTATAGTTGAGTTTGGTTTCCATGTATGACTCCAGTAACACACAACAAAACACAAGCCACTGAGTCGTGTGCGACTCACTGCAGCACCATGGACTTTAGCCTCCAGGCGCCTCTGTCCAGGGATTTCCCAAGCAAGAATACTGGAGTGGGTTGCCATTTCCTACTCCAGGGGATCTTCCCCACCCAGGGATCAAACCTGCTTCTCTTTCTCTCCTGCATTGGTGGGCAAATTCTTTGCCACTAGCGCCACCTGGGAAGCCCATGACTCCAGGGGATGACACTTACATAAGCTATGGTGTGAATGGCTCCCCCTAGAGTTGTATAATACAGTAGTTCTACATATTATATGGGCTTCCCTGGTGGCTCAGTGGGTAAAGCATCTGCCTCCAATGAGGGAGACCTGGGTTCGATCCCTGGGTTGGGAAGATTCCCTGGAGAAAGAAATGGCAACCCACTCCAGTACTCTTGCCTGGAAAATCCCATGGACTGAGAAGCCTGGTAGGCTACAGTCTGTGGGGTCGCAAAGAGTCGGACACGACTGAGCAACTTCACTTCACTTCACTTCACATATTATATTGTCTGTGGTTTTTACCGTTTTAACAGTATCCTATAACTATTTAACACTTGTTTGTGTCCCTACTTGCCTATAAACCCCTAGGTTAGTTTTATTTCTTATTCTTAATATTGTCAAGCCCTGGTAGAGTCCTATGGCATAAGAAACTTTTTAAAAAGTTTATACATTTAATTGAACAAAAATGCAAATGTATTTTATAAAGCCAAGGATTTTAGCTTTTAAACAAATAAAAACTTTCCAAAAACATTATTTGTATCAGTATATCATTATATAGCTCAGCCTTCACACTGTACCAGTGAGGAATTTTTAGGATGCAAGTGAAGGAAGATCAAACCAAACAAGTCTAAGTCAAAAGAAAAAAAATGAATTTAGTGGTTCACATTAAAAAAAAATCCCAGAATAGACCCATCTAACTTCAGTGGCAATCAAGTCCACTGACCTGAGTGATAATCTCAACATATTCTCCCTATAGCTGTCTGCTCTGCCTTTCTCTGTGCTGGCTCCATTCAAGCTGGCTCTTTCTGTCCCACATCAAGATGTTCACTAACACCCAGTCCTTGCAGGAACCATTTTGTTTTCAGGACAACAAAATCCCATATTTCATTCTGATGGCACTATCTTGGGTCACATACTCACCTCACACCAGTAATTGTGGTCATAGGACCAGAATGCTCTGATGGACTGGAGGAGTCCTATATAGCCTGAGAGTGTAGGAGACATTTCTGTCACAAAACAAGAGGAAATGGATGAGGAGCATCCATATTATGTTTTCACTATAATATCTTCCATTAACAGGTGATGAAACTAAGGTTCAGAAAGGATCGATGTCTTGGCAATGTAAGTCTTCTGACACTGAGTCCAGTGTGTCTTGCACATTTTCTGTCATTCATTCAGTCATTCCTGTGAAGATTCAGATTTGTAGGTAATTAACAGTAAGGGTGTTTTTAGACCTACAACATGGCATTCTGAGATACTGAAGAGTCACAAGTTGTAAATGGGTAACCTGATAATGGGAATCATGAGAATATTTTTGAAGTCTTTGGTTTAGTAGGATTCAATTGATTTCCCAATGTATGAAAAAAGATAGCTTGATTTTCCTGACAGATCATACAAGTGCAAACAGTCCCTGTAGTATTTTCAATGATTTCAACAGAAACAAGTTCAGATAAGGTTCCCTGTTTCCCTCCTCTCCTAACCATTGAAAGGACTTGATTTGCTTTGCTTTGGATGTGGTTCTGATTTTGGTGGAAGTGAAGTGGCACATTGGCCTGAGGGATTTGTGTGTGTTTGAAAGAGGCACAGACATTCGAACCACCCATAGCTGCCCTGCATAGGAGACATCCTCATAAATACTGCATGATTCTGCATCCACATTTGTACAGAGCGGCACAACCTTGATAAACACATTTTATTCTAGTTCAGTTTTTGTTGTCTTTCTGCTTCACTTTTTGCAGCAGTCAGTCTGGAAGGGATGAGAAGGATAATGATTTCATAAGAACTTGAGTTGAACCCGTGCAGAGGAAGAGGGAGTTAGCGGGGAGGGTCTGCCCTGAAATCAACCGGCTTATTTAAGTAGATTTGAAGAAAAACAGAGCATGAAAACAACAAATCAGCCTGACTTATCTAGGAGGAGTGGATAAAATAGTCCCTGCTGGAGGAAACGTGTAACCCAATCCAGTAGTTTATCACATCTTCCTGAAACCTTGAAATAGGTCTATGAATTTATATTGTTTCCGAAAGCCCTGTGAGCCATGCTATCTTACCCTGCCCCACTGTGAACCCTGAAATCAATCCATTGCTCTCTCAAACTTTGGGAAAGTGATATGCCTCTAATGTCAATGAACTAGCTGCGTTCACAGAATGGCTTTTCACTCCCCGAGTTTACTGAAGTGGAAGACAGAAAGGGTATGCCTTTCTGAAAATAACCGCATGTGCTCAAAGACCTAGATTTTCTAGGCATGAGTGCATTTCTGATAAAAATACCTCCTTAGCGTGAGGAAACCTGGCTGTTCCTCCTCTCCACAAATCGTTGGCATCCTTTATGTTTGTAAAGATTGTCAAATCCTATTTCTCTTTTGGAGATTTGATAAAACAGAGGCCTTGGTAAAAGGAAAATGGATACCATTAAAGGAAAGCTACCTCCTGTAATAAAATCAGTCAGAGCTCTGTTTTCGATGCCTCTGCCTTTTTACAAATCTCCCTCTTCTGCCTCAGTTTACATTAGTTCATAGTCATTATTTATATTATATATATTCTGGAGGGGCACTTCATGAATCAGGAGAATGCAAGTTAAGATTTCTGGCTCAAGAATAATAGTTAAAAGCTGTGGAATTTTGCATTTGAGTTGCACTACGTGTCTTAGAATTTTCTTTATAATCTTTTTACAAATTGTCTTAGCTTACTATTACGTATTTCACAATCATTTTTAACAGTGCTCATATCTTATTATATAGGGTAAACAAACTTTCAAATTTCTTACACATATTAGATACTGCCCTGTTTCTCTGTTCCTGTCAGTGTTGTGGATAATGATTTGCTATCTTTTTCCTTTATAGTTCATAACAGCTTTTACAGGTAATTTAAAGCAGTTAAATATAGAAGTATAAAAAATAAGTAGATTTGAATAAGTTAGAAAGTAAACCAAATAATAGAACAATAAGAACATACCATTGTGATCTCTGAAGAGACTAGCAGATAAGTATTATGAAATTATGTATTGAAAAATTAGCATTGTATATCTCATTTTGACCTATAACTAATAAATAGATGTTGGTATTTCCTGGAGAAACTCCACAGAGAGGATTATTCATCCGGTGATTCCCTAAGACTGTATACTGAGTGTCAAAGAAAATTTCTGCCACTTATTAGTTGTGAGAATCTTGGGTGAGTTAATTGGCTTCTCTGTGCCTTTGTTTTTCCATCTTTACAGGAGAGATAACTACATTATCCATGGTGCTGTTGTACGAATTAAGTGAGGCAATAAATCTAAAGTACTTAGGGGGTACCCAGAATTTGTAAGTTCTTTATAAGTGTTTATTATTTTTTTATTGTATCTACATTGTTTCTAAGAGTACTACTATAAGAGAATTATGGACATTGGTTTGCTAAGTTGTGAGTTTTCACACTGTGGGAGGCAACACCACTTACACAGCACTCAGACTTATTAAGCTGGAAGTACCTGCATTCCTTTCCTAGCTCTTCCATTAAATGCTTGTATAGTCTTAGGAAACATGCTCAAACTTTCAAAGCTAGGTTTTTGTCTACGGAAAATATAACGAATTCACTATAAAAAGTCACATGACACAGGGTAGCTAAAAATGGAGACAGCAATGAAATGTTATTAAATAATGTAGGAAATGGTTTCACGAAGAAAACTTTCTTCACCTCTTCTTGGAAAGTCTCTGGCTTTAAGCAAGTGATAGTAGAGCCCGTCATTAAATCTCATTCGGTCTTTTACCCTAGAACTGAGTACCCTGTATCAACAATGAATGGTACATGCTTGATCTCTATATTGTAAAACAAAATTAAAGTAATATTTTCTGCTTATTTATAAAACATAGGAATTGGTTGAAAGTGATTCACAACTTGGCAAGTTTTAATTTTATTTCAGCAGAGAAAATATTGAGCAGTGCCATCCCAGTCTTAATCTCTTTTTTTATTTGATCTTCACTTTTGTCTTCTAAATAGATAACAACTTAAAAATGCTGCTTAATTCTGCAGTCCAGTATGATTTTCGAAACAAACTTATTGGAAATTGAAAATAAGTTCAGCTATACCTGTTGGTTAATTTTTTTCTGTTTTTATTGATGAATTTAATTATTGACCCTCAGGAAACTAATTCTAAGTGTAATAATACAGTTTTTAAAGTTTAACTGTCTTAAAGTAAGACCAGAGTCTTTGGAACTTTTTGTTTACTTGTAAACGTCTAGAAATGAGGCATTTGTCATACATCAAAATATAGTCTTTATCTGAAACGTCAAGGTATATTTAGGTTTTGAAAGATTTCTTATTTTATAAAAAATAGCTCACCTCTTTCAACTTTGTGTAAAGATATCAGGCTGGGCTAAAGTGACAAAGAATGCCTTAAGGGGAACTTTGAATGAATAACTTTGAAGGAAAACTATTTTCACCAAAGGCTTGTCCAAATGTAATTAGTTACGGGAGTTAAAGGCAGGGAGAAAAGGCAAGGAGCCTAAAGGGATTTCAGGAGTAAAGTGTCAAGGAGAAGTGAGGTCTCACATGGAGAAGGAAGTGTTGCTCCTTTAAGGTTTAATAATTTTGTGACCTAGTGTCAAGTGTTGTGATTTCCAGTGGCAGGAGAGGTGAAACGTGAAAAATTAACCAACGCTTTATCTTGCTGGAGGTGATTCCTACCCTTACCATCTTCTTTGGTATAATGGATATATTATATTTTAAACAGTAAATTTTGAAAGAATGTCACTTGCTCCATCAAAAAAGATAAAAAATGGATATATCAGTACATGATCAGTACCCTCAGTTAGTAAGCAGAATTTATGAAATATGACTTTGAATCACATGCCACGTGTAAACTATGATTTTGAAAAAGACAGATACGGATCCAGAATTCAAATATCAAAGTTGAAGATAATAGAGACATTAACAAAGATTGTGATGCTTGTTTGTTTTTGTTGTAAAGCATCTGCAGAAAGTTTAGTGTCATGCAAATACTACCAAAGCCTTAAATTGCATTTTTTTTTCTTTTTTTGTTTTACATTGGCTGTCAGCTTATACTAAACTTAGTAGGCATGTCATGGCACTCACCTGGCAAGTAGATTAAGTGGAACAGAGAATTTACTATAGAAAGCAGTACCAACCCAGAGCAACATGTACTGCATGATCCCACTTGTATTTTTAATGCCATATATGTATCCATATGAGTCTTCCCAGATGGCTCAGTGGGTAAAGAATCTGCCTGTAATACAGGAGACACAGATTCAGTCCCTGAGTCAGGAAGATCCCCTGATGGAGGGCATGGCAACCTACTCCAGTATTGTTGTCCCATAGACAGAGGGGCCTGGCGGGCTACAGTCCAGATGTTCACAAAGAGTTGGAAGTGACAGAAGCAACTGAGCAGGCAAGCATGTATCCACACACATTTATACACACACACACACACACACCTGCCAAAGTGACTGCATAGAGAAACATTCTGAATAAAACACTAGTATCGATAGTAAGTAGGTCCAGGGAGTGGGATGGAGCTTAGGAATGACTTTCTCTTTTTGTTATTTGTTTATTACAGAATTTTGTCAACTAAAATCTGTAAGTCTTGTAACTTTGTAATTAAGAAAAAATAAAATAACAGCATTAATAAGCAATAAGCATGAAGTAACTCAAAAATAAGAAGACAGCAAATAAACTTAATTAGAAGGGGGGATTGAAGCAGTGCCATGGAGTTTACATAATCAAAAAATATGTATCAGAGCCATGAAATTTCAATATTAGCCTGAGAGGTCATTTCTTCCATTTAATAGCTGTGCAATTCACTCAAAGTAGTTGGGCCTTCATTTCCTTTTCTGGAAAATAGGCCAACTCTCAAATTTTATGTGGATACTGAATTATGCAACAAATTACTTCTCTACAACCGCAAGCATCTCACACCATGTTTTCCCTAACTAAGCTGAAAGGTGGTAATATGAGGTAAATTCAGCTTATTTGGGGTCATGTTTTATTGAATAATGAAAGTTTCCAGCAAAATCGATTATGATTTCATATTCTGTTTAGAAATGCTAATATAATGATGTGATATAGAAGGTATTGAGAAAGAAAAGTTCATGAGCAAGCCAAATCGGTAACAAGTAGTAATTTCAGTAATTTCAGGAAAATGGTAGGACCTCAACTTGAGTTCTGGTGATGCAAAGGGGGATAAGGGTTGATGGTGAGTGAGAAAATTTAGAGCAGATTTTATGCACTATGCATGTAGGTGGGGCTTCCCTGGTAGCTCAGCTGGTAAAGAATGTCTACAATGCTGGAGATCCCAGTTCGATTCCTGAATCAGGAAGATCCACTGGAGAAAGGATAGGCTACCCACTTCAATATTCTTGGGCTTCTCTTGTGGCTCAGTTGGTAAAGAATCTGCCTGCAATACAGGAGACCTGGGTTTAATCCCTGGTTTGAGAGGATCCCCTGGAGAAGGGAACAGCTACCCACTCCAGTATTCTGGCCTGGAAAATGCCATGGGCTATGTAGTCCATGAAGTCACAAAGAGTTGCACATTGCTGAGTGAGTTTCACTTATTTATCCATATAGATGAGTTCAACTCAATGGGGAGATGGGACTCCAGGCTCCTCACTTGAGGCTATTACAGTCGCAAATAAGGGGTTGAGTCAAAAGAAGTTAGTTTTAGAGGGAAGTTTAATGTTGATGCTGAAGTTAGACAGTGAAACTTCTGATCTCATAAAGTTTGGAGTTCTGTGGGAAGGGCAAAGAAAATAAGCAACTAACTTGGTAAACTAATTTGAGATAGTGATAGGAGATAATGAATCAAGGAAAAATATTTGTATTATATTAAAAGTTCATCACTAAAGGGATGTTGCCTATAAGCATAATTATACATAATGGCCCATTTCCAGGAACCCTTCATCCTCCCAGGTAAGGAGCATTAAGCTAAAATACCTTTGTTTAGCTCACAGGAAACATCCTGACCAGGCCCAACTGTGGAAGACTGCAGGAAGGAAGTAATTAATACTTACCTTCCAGAGGCTATGTGTTAGCCTCCCGTACCTGAATTCTAACTTGGGCAAGATGGTTGTTTGGAACACAAGTCCACCATCTTCTTGGTTGGCTTCTTTCCAAATGAAGTCACTATTTCATGCACTAACAACTGATCTCTCGATTCATTGGTCTGTTGTACAGCAAGCAATTCAAGCTTGGACTTGGTAAAAAAAAAAAAAAAAAACAAATAGAGATTGAGTAGTCAAATCCGTCATTGCCCAGAAGGCATTTTGAGCTGAAGGCATTTTGAGCTGAATCCTAAGTGGCAAGAAGGAGGTGAAAGATCTTTCTTAGAGAAACGAAGAGCAAGTGCAAATGACCTCAAGTGGGACTGAGTTTGGTGTGTTCAGAGATATAAATACCAGTCTGCTTGTCTCGAGCATGACAAGGAAAGGACAGAAGGCTTGGAAAGGAGACATAGAGACTGGCAGCAGTCAGATCAGGCGGGTCCTTGTCAGCCTTGCTAAAGAATCTGATTTCATTCTCAGTCAATGCAAAGGCACTGAAGGGTTTTAAGAAGCAGAGGGGGTGGAGCAGAAGGTTGTATGTGTGACATGATCTGATAATTGTAGCCAGAGTTGTGGATGAGTTGCCCAAGGGAGAGACTAAAGGAGGGAACCTTGGAAAGTATCTCTCTGTATTCAAGCAGGAAAGAATGAAGAGAAAGGTCACAGAGGTAGGATGGGAAGCAATCCAGTGCTAATGCACAGTCCCCCAGAGAGGACGAAGTTTCAGAGAGGAGGGAGCGGTGCAATGAAGTCCAGTGTCAAATGAGGCCAAGGAGTTGCAGAGAGACTATAATCAGATGTAGCATGTTATTTCCCACTCACAAAATGTTGTAAATTCAACTTTGATTAGTGAGGGGATGTATTTAGTCCAAAGCTATGGCACACCTCATGATATATGATATTTACAGTTGCTTAGAGGATAGATATAATTTTTTTATACAGGAACTGGATGTGTACTTATAAACACTAAAGAACCACCTTTCAAATATGTATACTTCTGTTATATTTTGTGCAAGGATTTCTTCTCATGTAATTCCTATATATTTCTATCTTATAGAACTTCTTTAGGAACAGTTCAAATGGGAAGGGGAAAAAAAGCTGAAGTTCTTGCCAGGCACTGGACTACATGTCAGTAATGTGGAAATGAGTAAGATAAAAACTTCCTAACCCTTGAACTTGCCTTCTAGTGAGGAAGAACTATACATAAGAAGAATAGAGAGCAATGGGTGGTGATAGGTGATATCGGGGGTTTATGTCCAATATTTGAAGCAGAGTGGCCTTCCAAAGAAGGGGTGTTTGATACCTGAAGAATGAGTAGGAGTTATAAAATGAGGTGGTGATAAAGTTGTGGGAAGTGTAATGGCCAGCTTTGTGTGTCAGCCTGGCTAGGCTACAGTCCCCTTATTCAATCAAGTAGTAACCTAGGTGTTGCTGGGGAAGTCTTAGTGCTGCTTATTAGGCTCTCAGTGGATGGAATCAAGCACGCACTTTTTATCTAGGATAATTTCTCTTACTCAAGGAAGCTAATTTTGGGCTTAATCACATCCAGAAAATATCTTCACAGCAACACCTAGATTAGGGTTTGACTGAATAATTGGAGAGTATATTCTTGGCATCTTGACTTGTAAAACTGACCATCACAGAAGAGTTTAACAGGAAAGAAATAAATATGTGCTATATGAATATAATGTTAAATTTTCAAATCTTTATTGGATTCTTTTAAACTATAAGTCATTCTTTTAGTTAAATTAAAATTTAAGAATTAACTTAAGATTTATGTTGTCTTATTTATCTATTGATAATTGTTTAGTTTCTATAATATTTTTCTGAACGATCTTGCTTTATTCATTAGATTCCTGAAATTCAAAATAATAGTATAGGATTTATAATTCTAACCATTAATGGAGAGTAAGAATGCAGTAGAACTTATCATGGGGGGAGGGGTAGAACTTCTTAATTCACTATGTAAATCTCTACGTGTTGTTGTGTGTTAGTCGCACTGTCGTGTCCAGCTCTTTGTAACCCAGGGACTGTAGCCCGCCAGGCTTCTCTGCCCATGGAATTCTCCAGGCCAGAATACTGGAGTGGGCAGCCATTCCCCTCTCCAGCGGATCTTCCCAACCCAGGGATCGAACTTGGGCCTCCTGCACTGCAGGAGGATTCTTTGCCATCTGAGCCACCAGGGAAGCCCATTAAGTTTCTAATTGTGTTAGCAAACCTTTCTGACATCCTAAAATTAATAAGCACATTAAAGTGAAAATCAAGTATTAATGAATTATAAACACATTATTTATATAACCAGACTAATTGGCCAATTTTTATTATAAATTCAGATTATCATAACCTTAGTATCTTTTATTTCACTATCAGTTTATAAGAAAAAAGATTTCATTGAGAGATAAAGTGCAGCTTGACTATAACAGCTAGGACAGCCCTAGCATATAGAAGATAATCCACAAATATTTTTTAAGCAACTTTTGAGAAATATAGTGTACTATCTTAAAGTCAGAGTCACACAGATGAAATTAGGACAATGGACTAAAGAGAAAAATGAGATATAACGAGTCAGAATGAAATAAATGGTGTATAGCTACAAGTAATGTGATCTTTGAACACAGGTGTTAGTGAAGACATCACATAAAGCTTTATGGAGTCAGTAGCATTGATTTGGGAAGGTTTAATGTAGTGAAGAAACTGATACTGGTTATTCTAGGCAGAAGCTGTAGGTTGCATGTGGAATTATCTAATTTCCCCTTTTCTTAATTTAAATACAAACTCAAAAACACATTAAAAAATAGAAATCCTCCATAATCTAAGATGTGAAAAATCCACTCCAAATAGAGGGAAAAAATTCCCCCTAAAGCTCTCTGATTCTTCTCCCCAAGAAGTATTTACTGTTAATATTTTTAGGCTTTGGCTTCTAGGCTTTGCCTTACACTTTTTCTCATGATTTATTGATGCAGCCATCTACACACACACACACACGCACACTGCTCTTTCTGCCCTCTCTCCTTTCATTCCTTCTTTTCTGTCTTTAACAAAAGTTGCATCACTCTATACAGATTGGCTGAAACCTTGTTTTATTTGCCTAGTGAATAATGGATACTCTTCTAATTTAATACGTACAAATTTGCCTCCTTATTTTTATTGATGAAATAGTGTTCTCCTGGATGGATATATCATTAATAATTATCTGATCATTCCTTAGTTTGTTGTTAAGTTGTTCTCAAACTCATTTAAATAGTTCAGCTGCATTTTGTTGCAGTGAACATCTTTGTATACATTTATATTTTGATGCCATTATGCCTGAAACAGGGATTCCAAGAAGTGGGATAACCTATTTTGGTATATACATAGATTTAATTTTTATTTGTATTTTCAAATACTTTCTACTGTGATACCAATTTACATTATAGCTAGTATGTGCAAATACACATTTCCTCAAAACCTCATCAGTCATTCAGTATATTTTAGTTAATGTGATAAGCAAAAAGAAACTTACCATCATGCTTTACATTGCATTGATTAAATTATTTGAAGAAGGAAGCAAACTTTTCTAAGAGCATGGTGTATAGAACACATAGCAAAGGAGAGACTGTAGGCAGGAAAACACTTAGGATTTTATGTTAGCAAAAGTCAGAAATAATAAAGGCTTATACTGGAGCAGAAGGAGGTGCCTCTCTTTCACAGCTAAGTGCATGTCACTATTAATAATGTATGGGGATTATTTAGAAATTATTTCCTTAAATGTAGAAAAAAAGTTTTTTTCTTTTAGAGTTAGAAATCATGCAGCACTTTCAAATTGTCCAATACATTTAAGGCATTATATATTCCACTACTTAAATTTAAATGATGAATCCATTAATATGTTACTTGTAATAAAAGCCATAGTCTTTGTCTTTCAAAGGATATTTTTATCAAAATATTAAAAATAAGCCAAAGTCTCATTCAAATAGTTAACTCCAGTTGCCTTTTGTTGTAATATATCATGAATTATTTCTCTGATGGATGGGCAGCCAAATGCAGATAAAATTAGCTTTGCAGTCATTCATTTTAAATTGCTCTTGAATCATTTGGAAGTAAATTCCATTTCAAAAGACTACGCTCCAGGTCTCAGACAAAGAGATAATAGTCATATATTTTATGATATAAGCATAATAGCTTAAGTCTTATGATTTAGAAATATAGAAACTTATGTATTAAGTTCATGAAAATTAAAGCTTGATATATAGCAATAAAACCAGAAACCTAAAGCTTCCTAGATTGATGTTCATAGCATAATATTTTCCTGTCAAAAATTAGGTGGAATGAAAAGTCTATAAAAATAGTACATGGTGCAAAGCTTTCTCTTCTTGTATATAAATGAAAAAACAAAAGGCTATATGAGATAACAGAAAAGGAATACTGAGATTTACCTGATATTGAAATGAAAGTGTTAATATCATTGTTGAATAATGGTAGAAAGTGGAAAATTATGTCATGTGTTAGGGAGGGTAAAAAGAAAAATAATGTTAAATCTGAATCAAAAAGGCAGTATATCTTTAAGTTAATACTGAACTCAACAAACAGAATAAAACCAAATTTGGAAATTTTTCTTTGCTAATTTGAATGAACTACATGCAGAAAAACTGTTTAGCTATTTAATTAAGTCAATTTGTCCAAATAGCGTAATGTGGACAGTATTAGCATCTGGAATGTGCCTTTATATATAATGACTTAAGATAACTGTAGTGTGTTGTCAGAAATAGCTTCACAGTCTGAAGTTGCTATTCACAAATCGAGTTCCCATTATCTCCCTGAAGACTTCAGGAGACTCTTTGGATATTTATATTAAGAAATAAAGTGGTAAGAGGATACACTCACTGCTGAAAAATCAAATTGTTCTTTTATAGCTTCAACTTTTGCAGCATGACCTTAATACTACTATCAAAAAGCTGGCTTATTTGTGCAGTAAAATGAATAGCATGCTAGGAAATGATCTCAGTAAACAGCCTACCAGTTCAAGGTAGAATCTCAAACCTTGTTTATTATTCTCACGTACCTCTAGTGCCCTAAAAATGTTAACCTTGGTGTGGCAGGAATTTTATTTGTTTTGGATCAGGCCTTTGGATGGGCACTGGAGTACATCAAAGGGAAAGCCAGTAACAGATACAATCACACACTTTCCCTTGAACACCACTGCAGACACACTTGCTTAGAGAATTGATTGGCACCTGAGTTTCTCAGTCTGAAAAGCCATGTTTTCTTCTAGAAAAAAATCTGATCACTATAAGAAGCTGGGAAATACCAGATAAGTTCTAAATTGGATATCCACTAAGTAGTATCTAATTTCAATTCTCAGATTTCACATGATGTGAAACCCTCAACTAAACAATGTTTATAGACAGCGCCACCTTCATGGTATGTTGACCTGTGCTGCCACACAGCACCTATGCTTTGTTTAATACCCTGCTCTAAGTGTCTCAGAATTCTTAATACATTTTTATACAAAGGATCCCCAAATTGTCATTTTGCACTGGGCCACACAAATTTGATAGCCAGTCCAGTCTGTAGATTTTACTATTTTTATGACACCTTATATTTGTAAATGAATTTGAGGCACTGTAAACTCTAAAATACTTTGTGGATCTGTTATGAATGCTCAAAGTCACATTAGTGTGAGCATTTTGTTGACCTTCTATAAGTGCCTGATGCTATACTAGACTTATGGAAAATAAAAACAAAAACAACAGTAGACCCTGTCTTCAAAGAACTTTCATACTAGTGTTAAGAATTTGTTATATATTTCTGGCTTTGAAAATTGGGAATAGTTGGATAACTCTGGTTGCCAAAATTGGAAAGTAGATTTCTGCATATGTGAGAGGCAAATTTATAGTGTGATGAGCTAAATGTTCATGAAGAAGTATTTGTAGGTGAACACTTACAGATGATGTTTTTTTCCTTATTGCACATGGTATTTGGAGATGATCACTTTTTCCTTGTTAAATACATATAGATGTAACCATACTGGATATTTAAATACTCAGCCATTTTTCTTTATACATCTTGATTGAAGGGAATTGACTTGCTTGTTTGATTTTTTTTAATTACTAGAGCAAAAATAGAAGATAAAATTTCATTAAAAGGCAATTTATGTAATACCACTATATCTGGAAATCAATGCTGACACTTATCATTTTTTGTCTAGAGCAAAGACAGTTTTCTCTTAGCATGCTTAACCTAATGGTGGGAGAGCTGTTTTCTGGGCCATTTTCCACAGTTGGGCATGGTACCCAGGCCATCTGTTGCAAATGATCAAAGAAAGGGTTTCTCAACAGCAAGCCCACTGATAATCAGTACAGTTGCACTTTTTATTATCTGTTTCACTATGTATATCTTACTGACTCAAGGTCTTGAAAATTACCTTTATAAATGTCGTTCTCTTACACCCAAATTAAGTACTAGAAGTGTTGTACATATTGCTTGATGTGAATTAATCTAGGGCATGGGCTTAAATATACTGTATCTGTAGCACAAGAAATATTAATAAACTAATATACTGTGATTGGTTAAGGCATCTCTCTAGATCAAATTTAAGAATGGGGTTCATACATAGACTAGAATGATGTATTAAAGAAACACTGGAGTTATGATGAAAACATTTTAAATGATAGAAATAATTTCTTAATAAGTTAGATATTGTTATTTAACAGACACCTTGAAAAATTAATAATTTATTAAGCCTCAAACTCATAGAATTATTTCTCTTTCATTATAGTGATCATCTATGTTTTAAAATTCAAAATTAAGGAAATTCAAAATTAGTTTGTTCATACATTTTCTAAATGCATCAAATCATTACTGTTTTTTCCCCACACTTAACAGAGCCCCGTTTGCCTTGAAAGCATATGTGTGACTTTTTCTTGGACTAATCCATTAAGGTTCCCAGTGGTTTGCAACAAAATAATCAGATGAATTTTTTTTTTAAATGACTAAAGCATCTCATATCATTTTATCCACATTTGAACTTGGCTGAAGTCAGAGATGAAGTGAAGAATGAAGAGGTATATGTATTGGCTAGGCAGGGTAATCAATTTTTAGTCCTTTTCTATCTTTCTGTAGGATGTAAACATGTAACTACTTTCGCTGCATTACTGAATAAGGTAAGGTGGTATATAATTACCTGATATCTTACAATCATCATTCCTTCTAAAGGAGCAAGTCTCATCTTCTAGAACAATGGCTGAAAAGAAGGCTTTTTTACATTTTGCTTACTTGAATAAATATATTGTTATGGAATACATACTCATGTTGTATGTATAAATATACACAAATAGTTAAAAAAATTGAGTTACCCTCTGCCTTTGTGAGTAATAATTGAAAACAACAGTAACATTTTACAGAATTTGAGTCTTATATTTTGTGGCACTTTATTGATTATCGGCACAGTCTGTCATTACATGTATCAGTAAGTGCTTCAGAAGAGAAAAACAACAAAAAATGGAATAAGGCCTTCAAGACATCAGCTTCACGCTGATGGATCTGTCAATACCTCAGTGCCCTGTTTCTCTGCCTTTCTGAACTGTTTATTTAGGTACTCTTGAGTGTTCTTGCACATTGACTACAGAAGCTGAAGTTGATGGAAATGAGGTTATTCTGTAGTAAGCTGACAGTTTGTGTCCTTGATGTCCAACAACTGAAAGTCCAGAAATGATGCCCTGTCAGAAGAAAGTATATTAAGGAAGTAAAGTGAGAAATCAAGTTAGAGACGGGAAACATCATTTCCATTGCAGAGTCAGTTGTTTTTAATTGTGGGGTGGTTTTGAAAGCTAGTTTTGTCTGTGATGCAGGTAAAGCCAGTTTTGACTGCAGAACAAATTAGTAGAGACTAGATGTCATTACTAATTGACTGTGATCACATGACCTAGATGGAAAAGTCCCAAGCCAAGTTTCTTAGTGGACAAATGTCCCCTTTCCCAATGGCTGTCTTCCCAAACAGGGAAACAACTGAATAAGCCATGAAATGACTTCCAAGATAATGTCTTAGTAATCAGTGTTTAACTACCAACACCATAATCAATATTTGCTGCTGAATATATGTGCTTTTGTGTGTGTGTGTTTTTTTGTTTTTTTGTTTTTTTTTTTTTAGCAAAGCTAGGAAGATAGTGAAGGACAGGGAAGCCTGGCATGCTGCAGTTCATGGGGTCGTAAAGAGTGGGACATGACCTAGTGACTGAACAACGGCAATACATGCTTTTAAAGAACTTGTAAAAACTTTTAATTTTGGCCTCTGAGTTTTAACTTACATATTAGCCCAGGGTGCTTAGTCAATGTAGGAAGTTAATAATAGTTTTGTTCTCCACTATCCTTCATAAGAAGAAAATTATCAGGGCTAACTGAAATGTAGTGCATTAGATTCCTTTGTCTTTTGTGAAGTATAATAATAGGGTTTCTAAGGGCACTTTTATTAGTTTCTGTTTTTTATTTGGAAATCAAGTTAAAGGAAAATATACCTCAAATTGTGTAAGTATCTGTAATGGTCTTGGGGTTTTGTTTATTCAGTGCTTTGGAGCAGCAAGGTAGGAGCAATATGTTTGACAAATTTCAGTGTATAAAAAAATGAGGCTTTTGTTCTTCATGTTAATACTCTAATATTATTAATATTCTAATGAGAATTGGTGTTGGAGAAGATTCTTGAGAGTCCCTTGGACTGCAAGGAGATCCAACCAGTCCATTCTGAAGGAGATCAGCCCTGGGATTTCTTTGGAGGGAATGATGCTGAAGCTGAAACTCCAGTACTTTGGCCACCTCATGTGAAGAGTTGACTCACTGGAAAAGACTCTGATGCTGGGAGGGATTGGGGGCGGGAGGAAAAGGGGACTACAGAGGATGAGATGGCTGGATGGCATCACTGACTCAATGGACGCAAGTCTGAGTGAACTCCGGGAGTTGGTGATGGACAGGGAGGCCTGGTGTGCTGCGATTCATGGGGTCGCAAAGAGTCGGACACTACTGAGTGACTGAACTAAACTGAACTGAATGAGAATAAGTGACTAATCATATAACTGTATGGTATTTGAGAAACAGTTTCCAAATAAGACTAAACAGCATTTCTAAACTCTAGGTTTTACTGCAAAACTATTAATATTAATACTATTGGTTGACTTGATGTTATCATGTATATTTCCAGTATTGAGAATAATTCTGAGTCAATAATAATTAATAATTATAAATTAATAATTAATCCAATAAATATTTTTGGTTAAGTGAATGAATATATCATGAAGTGGCATCTTTTGAAAATAATGACAGACTTGAATCTGAACTTAAAGATCTTTAACTCATATTTCTAGTATTTCTTCTAAGCTCCTTGCATAGGATTCAAGGCTTACCTAATAGCCAGGTGGCTCAAGTGGAAAAGAATCTACCTGCCAACACAGGAGACATGGGTTTGATCCCTGGATCGGGAGGATCCCCTGAAGGAGGAAATGGCAACCCACTCCAGTATTCTTGCCTGGATAATCCCATGGACAGAGGAGCTTGGCTACAGTCTATGGGCTCATAAGGAGTGGTGTACAACTTAGCGACTGAATACACACACACACACACACACACACACACACACACACACACACACACACAAGAGCCTTATACTTTTCAAATAAGTTTTTCTTATGAAGTTGCTCTCAAGGGTAGCACTGTGTAGTGGGAGGCATAGTGCTATGTTGGGCAGATCACAGTTTGTGAGGGAAACAAAGCTGGGTTGATCGCAGTTCTGCAATTTATTACCTATGTTCTCAGGGCAAGATAATTATCACCCTAGATATTGTGTTTTGTCATGTGTAAAAATAAGGATAACCATCTAAATCCTTAGTTAAACAACTAGTCGCTAGACCTAACACATTGCCTGTTTAATAGCAGGCACTCAAATTACTTAACTAGATGATTTATGAATCATTATTGTTATCAAGCCAGGTTTGTTTTGCCCAATATACAGCAAGCCAAAACTCAGAGCTGCCTAGGTTTTCAGGAAAAAGGGCAGCTAAGTAAAGATATCAAGGAGCAAGTCTCAGAACCACCTCTCCAAAGGCAAGGGTTCAGAGTATTTATGCGTGCATGCTAAGTTGCTTCAGTTGTGTCCAACTCTTTGCGACCCTATGGACTGTAGCCCACCAGGCTCTTCTGTCCTTGGGATTTCCCAGGCAAGAATACTGGAGCGGGTTGTCCTGCCCTTCTCCAGGGGATCTTTCTGACCCAAGGATCAAACCTTTGTCTCCAGCATCTGCATTGGCAGGCAGGTTCTTTACCACTAGCGCCATCTAGAGGTAGCTATGAAGTAAAGAATAAAGAAGCAGGGTTGTCTAAGGCATGGGGAGCCTGGGGAGCTCAGGGAAAGGGGACTGGGAAAAGGTGCAGTTAATTGTTCTACACAGGTGTAACTCAGCTCAGGCCTTTGTTTATTCAAAAATGAAGGCGCTTAGCAGAATCTGAGGGTGGCGTTTTCAGCCCTTAGATGTCAAAATGTCATCCAGTGGACACTCGCACATGCCAAGTTGAAGGGTTGATGTTCCTATACTGTTCAACTCAAGCTAGACACAGCTGATTGCAAGTTCCTAGAAAATGATTCCTAAACATCAGGTGTGATGCCTCTTGGAGTACATGCAAGCCTTCTGTATACCTTGATTAAAGAAAGGGTGAAATGGATATGACTAATGATTGCCCACAGTTTTATTCTTTTTGAACAAAGAGCAAGTGAAAGGCAAATGGCTACAAAGTTCTAAACATTTTTCATTTTCTTGTTTTGCCAGATGACGACTTTTTTCATGAACTCCCAGAAACCTTTCCATCTGACCCACCTGAACCTCTGCCACATTTCCTTATTGAGCCTGAAGAAGCTTATATTGTGAAGAATAAGCCTGTGAACCTGTATTGTAAAGCCAGCCCTGCCACCCAGATCTACTTCAAGTGCAATAGTGAATGGGTTCATCAGAAGGACCACATAGTAGATGAGAGAGTAGATGAAACTTCTGGTGAGTTCTCCATTGCATTTGCACTGCTGTTTAGGATTCACTTACTACTTTGCTGTGTTGTCATATTGTTCCTTCAGTTATTGAAATTGAAAGTGCAATGATTATCCTTTGGTAAAAAATTTTAAGGCCGTTTGGTTAAGATTTGGTAATATCATTCCCTGTATTGCAAAGGAAAATGTGATGAATAAATCTTGACTTGGTTCCTGTTGAACCCCATAGAATTAAGGTATGGTTTATGCTTAAGAGGGCTTCCGTGATAGTCCAGATGGTAAAGAATCTGCCTGCAATGTGGGAGCCCTGGGTTCGATCCCTGGTTTGGGAAGATATCCTGGAGATCGGAATGACTACCCACTTCAGTATTCTGGCCTGGAGAATTCCATAGACAGAGGAACCTGTGGCCTACAGTCCATGGGGTCACAAAGAGTCAGACACAACTGAGTGACTTTCACTTTTACTTTATACTTAAGAAGATAAATAATGAGAGTGAATAGATTGAATTATGGTGAGTAAATACCTTTGTGAAAAATGCCTTTGAATTTCATTTGTGTTTTCAAGTCTGGTGTCAGGCCTAAATATCCTGGAATTGAGGAACGTTTTCAATTAAGGATAAATTGTACTTGTTTACCAACCCACTCCAGTATTCTTGCCTGGAGAATCCCGTGGACAGAGGAGCCTGGTGGGCTGCTGCCCATAGGGTCGCACAGAGTTGGACACAACTGGAGCTCCTTAGCAGCAGCAGCAGCACTTGTTTACATGATTGTCAAGTGTTAATTCCCATGCATAGTTCCCCTTATATATTTTTAAACAATTTGTAAAGACTGTAGATTCAAAATATTTGTATCTTTAACTTACATCTGAAAATGAATCCTAATTACCTAACTCTTCGCTGAAGTTAAATTCAGAGTGACTGAGAAAAGTGATATTGTGGGTTCCACAAAGAAAAGTGGTAAGTGTAGCCCCCATCTGGGTAGATCTTGATTAGAGTATATTTGCTTCTCACATTGTTAAAAATCCTGACTTTATAGCTTTGTACATATCATTCTTAATAGCAAAATACTAAAAGCCAAAGAGAGGATGGAGTAGATCTTAATAAACTGTAGAATTTATATTGGCTATAAAGGTAACTTTCTTGATAGAAATTTCTTATTCCACAATAGGTAACTTAAGAGAGTTGTGGGAACCCCTAGAGTTATTTCAAACTAAGGAAATACATATATTTCTACAGTGGTTCAAGAGTTTTTGCTCTCCAATAGGGAGAATAACAATCTGAATTTTCACATCCCTTCCAGATTTGTGATTTTTTAAATAATATTAAGACATGCATTTTAATAATTAAGACTTCGTTGATCAATATTTCCAAACTAAATTGTGACAAATATGATAAAAGTGGAAGTATTTAAATATCTTCATTGTCTTTCACAAATATCTCTATACAACAAAATGAATACATGTTTTCAAAATTCATTTGTAATTAATTCGTATTTGTATCCAAAGGTTGCTTAATGAGGGGCAAACAGTGACCAGCATTTGAAGGAAATCTTCGTTCAGTGTCTCTAACAATTAAGAGATATTAGATGATTGAACATAGACCGTGAGAAGCCTGAGAAGAGGCATCTCTGAAAAAAAGAAAAAGCTTGTGAGACATATACTTATATAACACAAATGGTCTTAGAAAATTAGGTGGTAGCTCCACATAATTGTCAGTTTGTGAGTCAGTATGCTCACTGCATGCAAGCTGATGACTGTAGAAATAACTGGGTATCTAGCTATATAGTCTCTTCCTTCAGGGAATTGGTCTATTACACCTCTTGGTCTAATTACTCAGTAAATAGCTCCACCAGATGTCTTCAAAATCTCAAGTGAATTGAGTTTTATTTGTTTCAGCCCATTTATTTGTAAAGATTTCAAACACACACATTTTAATAGTAAGAGGAAAAAGAAATAAAACCACAAAACTAAAATGAGAGTCATAAACATACTTAGGCTTGTCTTTACTCGATTAATGAATATGCTTTTATAGGAAGATTATAAATAAAAACAAAATTGCTCTGATACTGTACACGTCTAGCAGCCTCATGCTCTCTCAGTTGTGTATGTGTTTATGTGTATTTTTTTTAAAGACAGTTCCATTTCATAAAGCATTATATTTTTATCTCCACAGAAAATTAATTAATATTGCCTATACCAATGATTAAAAATACATCTTAAAGCAACTATAACTGAAAATATATGATATGTTTTCATTCAAATTCAGGATGGGATAGATTAGAGCTGAGGAAAGATTTGGCAGCCTTAATACTTGCATAGTATTCATATTTGGAATGGAATGCTTATTTGTTATTTTTCCTTTTCATCCAAAACTATACAGGATAGCTAGCATCCAGGAGAATGTGTTACCTTTAAATATAGGAAAAAGAGAGAGACCCACAGAGACTAGTATCTTCTGATATTGTTCCTAACGTAATTTATGTGTGCATGCTCAGTTGTGTCCTGCTCTCTGACTGCGTGGACTGTAGCTCGCCAAGTTCATCTGTCCATGGGATTTCCAAGGCAAGAATACTGGAGTGGGTTGCCATTTCCTCTTCCAGAGGATCTTCCCCATTCAAGGATCAAGGCCAAGTCTCTTGCTTCCCCTGCTTGGTAGGTGAATTCTTTACCACTGAGCCCCCTGGGCGGTCATTTGGTTTTGTTCTTAACATACTGGCCAATGCAATTAGATAAGATAAATAAATAAATAGTTGAAAACGATCATTTGGACAAATATGATTTTGTAGATCTGGAAAACTTATGCAGTTTCAAAGGAAAAAATTGAAAACCATTAAGAAAATATAGAAAAGTGGCTGATAAAAGATATATACAATAACCCACCAACTTTTCTAAGTACTGCTGCTAAGTTGCTTCAGTCGTGTCTGACTCTGTGCAACCCCATAGACAGCAACCCACCACGCTTCCCCGTCCCTGGGATTCTCTAGGCAAGAATACTGGAGTGGGTTGCCATTTCCTTCTCCAATGCATGAAAGTGAAAAGTCAAAGTGAAGTCGCTCAGTTGTGTCCGACTCTTCGTGACCCCATGGACTGCAGCCTACCAGGCTCCTCCATCCATGGGATTTTCCAGGCAAGAGTACTGGAGTGGGGTGCCATACAGTCAGTTCAAATTATGTTGAACTAAAATATATCATTTACAATAACAATGCAAAAATGTAGATACAAAACTATCAAAAATTTGGAGAATTTTAGAAAGAGTTTAAAATCCACTCAGAGACAAAAAAAATAATAATAATGATACAATGCCTTGAATCAAGTGGAAAGACATGTCTTGTTCCTAGATAAAAAGACAATAGTTTTAAATGTTTGCTATTTATAAATGAATCCATAAAGTCATCAGCATTGTGTGAAAAATAATTTGTGAAAATAGCTGGAAAAATTCTGAAATAGTAGCACAATAAAGAGATATCAGCTCTTTTTAACTGTGTCATAAGGCTAAAGAAGTTTGATCTTAGCAGAGAATAAGATACACAGATTAATGGACACAAAATAGAAATCAGGAAATAAATGTCTAAGGCATTTTATACTCTGATGGTGGTAATTTCTAAATGCACAAGGTAGGAAGTTGGAAAAATAAAATATAAATAAGTAAGTAAGTAAATAAATATATAAAGCTTGAGTTCTAGCTCATTCTTTAGAATAAAATAAATTCTAGATGTTAGGGTTAACATCATCATCATTGTTGTCATTGCACCATCATCACTAGGAGAAAGTTCTAGCAATTTATTTATTGGTTGTTTGGTTTCAGTGGTGATCAAAGCTTTTCTAATGAAGACAAAATCCAGAAGCTCTATAAGAAACCATTATTTTAGAAAAAATAAAGCATTATTAAATTTACATAAAGCAAGAAAACCACAAAAACCAAGGAAGAGATATATACTAATCAAAGGGTTAATTTAATTAATATACTGCTAGCTCTTAAAATCGGAGAAGGCAATGGCACCCCACTCTAGTACTCTTGCCTGGAAAATCCCGTGGACGGAGGACCCTGGTGGTCTGCAGTCCATGGGGTTGCTAAGAGTAGGACGTAACTGAGCGACTTCACTTTCACTTTTCACTTTCATGCATTGGAGAAGGAAATGGCAACCCACTCCAGTGTTCTTGCCTGGTGAATCCCAGGGATGGGGGAGTCTGGTGGGCTGCCGTCTATGGGGTCACACAGAGTTGGACACAACTGAAGCGACTTAGCAGCAGCAGCAGCAGCTCTTAAAATATTTTTAAGGGAATGATATGTATACCAATAAAATTGAGCTGAGTTTAAAGATGGAGATGTAGGAAAAGAAATGTAAGTGGTAAAGGCACATCTAAGAAAATGTTGTCAAGATCAGAACAGTTGTTAGACTACAGTGTTGATAATGGAGTGGGATCGGTATATTTCATACTTTGTTGATGAGGTTGCAAATTGACAATCTTTTAGAAGACCAATTTGAAAATATCTGTCAACATCTAAATGTATATACCCTTTCACTCAGTAACTACAAATTTAGAAACTATCTAAAAATAAAATTCCTGATGAGCACAAATGCTTGTATACAAAGTTGTCCATTGTACCCTTGTTGAGGTTAGTATATCAAGGGCAATTCATCTCTAGGATGGAATATGGCATTGCTTTGTAAAACAATGAGATTTGTACACATGTGAAGTGGTAGAAAATTCTATCAGATAAAATTTGAACTGAAAATCAAAATATACGATATTGCATGCAATATATGTCTTTATTATGTAAAAAGAGGATGCACATGTATTTGTCTATGCATTAGGATTTTCTGGAGAAACATACAAGCAGTTGACAGCTCAGAATTTGGGGCAGTAAGAGATTTTTTTTTTATTGTTTGATTTTCATTCAATCGTCTGAATGTATTATCTTCATGATAGATAATGAAATCTGAATTTAAAAGGCCCAAACTGCTTTATTGCAGCTCTTTGCCTTTTATCATAAATCTGCAACCTATACACTACTGGGATTGGAGAGATTTGTAGTCCTCCTTATATTAGAGCTCTTTGTTTTTCATCTGTTTGCTCTTTCAGAACATTGTGAATGAAATTGAATTGCATGGTTCAGACTTGAGGGGTTTTCCTCTGAAGTTAGTTTCATCTGCAACTTTGGTGCCCAGCTTTTTATTTAATACAGTTTGACTATTGTTTTGTTATGGGCCTTAGTGATTATTAATATTAGAATACATTGAATTAATGAATATTAGAATACATAGAATTAATGTAAGAATACATTGTCTTGAAATATATTAGATATCAGAGAAATTTTCTAGGCATTTTAAAAATCAAACTGATTCTCAGATGGCAGGACAGAGAGAAGTCATTGCAAACAAGTTTGTTTTTTGTAGGTATCTCCTCCTTAGAATGGCTTCCCTGGTAGCTCAGTGGTAAAGAATCTGCCTGCCAAGGCAGGAGAGATGGGTTTGGTCTCTGGGTTGGGAAGATACCCTGGAGAAGGAAATAGAAACCCACTCCACTATTCCTGCCTGGAGAATCCCATGGACAGAGAAGCCTGATGGGCTACAGTCCATGGAGTTGCAAAAGAATTGGACACTACTTAGTGACTCCACAACAGCAACAGCTATCTTAGAATAATGATACCTGAAACCAGATACCTTGGAAATCAGATATATTGCCTTGTAACTAAGAAAAGCCAACTATATTCAGTAAGAGCTCCACCAGAGGTACATTTTAATCGAAAAACTACAAAAAAAAAAAAAAAAACAAAACAGCATAAGTTTCTCTCCAACTAAAATTCTTTCTTTTAAATTATGAAGAAATATTAAGTAAATCGTTATATATATTCACTGAGCAAAGCTATTCCATAGATAATAAAATGTACTGATTAAAGATCATTCATTACTGTTACTGTTTGCTTTTCCATCATTTAAATCGCATTTCATTTCTTGCAAATATGTAATATAAAAAACAGAAAAGTGGAAAGCAGCATGTATTAGGTGATTTAGAAATTTTGAGTGTTGAGAAGCTCTTGATAATATAGTATAAGCATCCATGTTCCTTCAGGATTCCAAAGATCTTCATCTGCTCAAAATTTTATGGTTACATTTTTGTGAAAAGTTCAGGCTTGTCTGCTTGGTTTTTATTTACTTGAAACCTTTTCAACCCTTGTTTCCATGGTACCTAAGATTCACCATTGGAAAGTAAACATTTCACCTCTTTGAAGAAACAAGGGAGTTTAGAAAACCTCCATTGGTTTGAAATTTTAGTAAGCCCTAGGTTTTCCCTCTTCATCTGTAATTATTCTCTCATTAGCAGAATATTACAAATAGGACCAACATGACAGCATTGCAAAGAATTTCAGGCTTTATACTGAATCCCATGAATTATGTCTTTAGTCATCACAGCAATCTTATGATATAACTTTGGGACTCTCCTTTTCAAATGAAAAAACTGAGGCTCAGCAGGATAAAGAAACCAATTTGCCCAGTTGCATATGAACTCAGTTCAGTTCAGTTTAGTCTCTCAGTTGTGTCCGACTCTTTGCAACCCCATTATCGCAGCACTCCAGGCCTCCCTGTCCATCACCAACTCCCGGAGTTCACCCAAACTCATGTGCATTGAGTTGGTGATGCCATCTAGCCATCTCATCCTCTGTCCTCCCCTTCTCCTCCTGCCCCCAATCCCTCCCACCATCAGAGTCTTTTCCAATGAGTCAACTCTTCACATGAGGTGGCCAAAGTAGTTTCAGTCTCAGCATCAGTCCTTCCAATGAACACCCAGAACTGGTCTCCTTTAGGATGGACTGGTTGGATCTCCTTGCAGTCCAAGAGACTCTTAAGAGTCTTCTCCAACACCCAAGTTCAAAAGCATCAATTCTTCGGTGCTCAGCTTTCTTCACAGTCCAACTCTCATATCCATACATGACCACCGGAAAAACCATAGCCTTGACTAGACGGACCTTTGTTGGCAAAGTAATGTCTCTGCTTTTCAATATGCTATCTAGGTTGGTCATAACTTTCCTTCCAAGGAGTAAGCGTCTTTTAATTCCATGGCTGCAGTCACCATCTGCACTGATTTTGGAGCCCCCAAAAATAAAGTCTGACACTGTTTCCACAGTTTCGCCATCTATTTCCTCTGAAGTGATGGGACCAGATGCCATGATCTTCATTTTCTGAATGTTGAGCTCTAAGCCAACTTTTTCACTCTCCTCTTTCACTTTCATCAAGAGGCTTTTCAGTTCCTCTTCACTTTCTGCCATAAGGGTGGTTTCATCTGCATATCTGGGGTTATTGATATTTCTCCTGGCAATCTTGATTCCAGCTTGTGTTTCTTCCAGCCCAGCGTTTCTCATGATGTACTCTGCATATAAGTTAAATAAGCATGGTGACAAGATACAGCCTTGACGTATTCCTTTTTCTATTTGGAACCCATCTGTTGTTCCATGTCCAGTTCTAACTGTTGCTTCCTGGCCTGCATACAGATTTCTCAAGAGGCAGGTCAGATGGTCTGGTATTCCCATCTCTTTCAGAATTTTCCACAGTTTATTGTGATCCACACAGTCAAAGGCTTTGGCATAGTCAATAAAGCAGAAATAGATGTTTTTCTGGAACTCTCTTGCTTTTTTCATGATCCAGTGGATGTTGGCAATTTGATCTCTGGTTCCTCTGCCTTTTCTAAAACCAGCTTGAACATGTGGAATTTCACAGTTCACCTATTGCTGAAGCCTGGCTTGGAGAATTTTGAGCATTACTTTGCTAGCATGTGAGATGAGTGCAATTGTGTGGTAGTTTGAGCGTTCTTTGCCATTGCCTTTCTTTGGGATTGGAATGAAAACTGACCTTTTCCAGTCCTGTAGCCAATGTTGAGCTTTCCAAATTTGCTGGCATATTGAGTGCAGCACCTTCACAGCATCATCTTTCAGGATTTGGAATAGCTCAACTGCAATTCCATCATCTCCACTAGCTTTGTTCATAGTGATGCTTTCTAACGCCCACTTGACTTTACATTCCAGGATGTCTGGCTCTAGGTGAGTGATCACACCATCATGATTATCTGGGTCGTGAAGATCTTTTTTGTACAGTTCTTCTGTGTATTCTTGCCACCGCTTCTTAATATCTTCTGCTTCTGTTAGGTCCATACCATTTCTGTCCTTTATTGAGCCCATCTTTGCATGAAATGTTCCCTTGGTATCTCTAATTTTCTTGAAGAGATCTCTAGTCTTTCCCATTCTCTTGTTTTCCTCTATTTCTTTGCATTGATCACTGAGGAAGGCATTCTTATCTCTCCTTGCTATTCTTTGGAACTCTACATTCAAATGGGAATATCTTTCCTTTTCTCATTTGCTTTCTGCTTCTCTTCTTTTCACAGCTATTTGTAAGGCCTCCTCAGACAGCCATTTTGCTTTTTGCATTTCTTTTCCATGGGGATGGTCTTGATCCCTGTCTCCTGTACAATGTCACAAAGCTTTATCCATAGTTCATCAGGCACTCTATCAGATCTAGTCCCTTAAATCTATTTCTCACTTCCACTATATAATCATAAGGGATTTGATTTAGGTCATACCTGAATATCTAGTGGTTTTCCCTACTTTCTTCAATTTAAGTCTGAATTTGGCAATAAGGAGTTCATGATCTAAGCCACAGTCAGCTCCCAGTCTTCTTTTTGCTGACTATATAGAGCTTTTCCATCTTTGGCTGAAAAAATATAATCAATCTGATTTCGGTGTTGACCATCTGGTGATGTCCATGTGTAGAGTCTTCTCTTGTGTTGTTGGAAGAGGGTGTTTTCTATGACTAGTGCATTCTCTTGGCAAAACTCTATTAGTCTTTGCCCTGCTTCACTCCATACTCAAGGCCAAATTTGCCTGTTACTTCAGGTGTTTCTTAACCTCCTACCTTTGCTTTCCAATCCCCTATAATAAAAGGACATCTTTTTGGGGTGTTAGTTCTAAAAGCTCTTGTAGCTCTTCATAGAACCATTCTTCAGCTTCTTCAGTGTTACTGCTTGGGGCATAGGCTTGGAGAACTGTGATATTGAATGGTTTGCATCGGAAATGAACAGAGATCATTCTGTCGTTTTTGAGATTGCATCCAAGTACTGCATTTTGGACTTTTTTGTTGACCATGATGGCTACTCCATTTCTTCTAAGGGATTCCTGCCCACAGTAGTACATATAATGGTCATCTGAGTTAAATCCACCCATTCCAGTCCATTTTAGTTCGCTGATTCCTAGAATGTTGACATTCACTCTTGCCATCTCCTGTTTGACCACCTCCAATTTGCCTTGATTCATGGACCTGACATTCCTGGTTCCTATGCAATATTGCTCTTTACAGCATCGGACCTTGATTCTATCACCAGTCATGTCCACAACTGGGTATTGTTTTTTCTTTGACTCCATCCCTTCATTATTTCTGGAGTTATTTCTCTACTGATCTCCAGTAGCATATTGGTCACCTACCAACCTGGGGAATTCCTCTTTTAGTATCCTATCATTTTGCCTTTTCATGCTGTTCATGGGGTTCTCAAGGCAAGAATACTAAAGTGGTTTGCCATTCCCTTGTCTGGTGAACCACATTCTGTCAGACCTTTCCACCATGACCCATCCATCTTGGGTGGCCCCACACAGCATGGCTTAGTTTCATTGACTTAGACAAGGCTGTGGTCCATGTGATCAGATTGGCTAGTTTTCTGTGATTGTGGTTTCAGTGTGTCTGCCCTCTGATGCCCTCTTGCAACACCTACTGTCTTACTTGGGTTTCTCTTACCTTGGACGTGGGGTATCTCTTCCCGACTGCTCCAGCAGAGCGCAGCCACTGCTCCTTACCTTGGATGAGGTTGCCCCTCCTGACCTTGTCATGGAGTAGCTCCTCTTGGCCCTCCTGCGCCTGGGCAGCCGCCACTCCTTGGACATGGGGTCGCTCCTCTCGGCCTGATATGAACTCAGTTCAGTTCAGTTCAGTCACTCAGTCATGTCCAACTCTTTGTGACCCTATGAATCATAGCACACCAGGCCTCCCTGTCCATCACCAACTCCCAGAGTTCACTCAAACTCATGTCCATTGAGTCCGTGATGCCATCCAGCCATCTCATCTTCTGTTGTTCCCTGTCTCCTCCTGCCCCCAATCCCTCCCAGCATCAGAGTCTTTTCCAATGAGTCAACATCAGGTCTCTCTGATTCCAAAGTTTTTGCTCTTGGCCCTGTACTCAGTGTTTCCCTGAATACTTCTGCAACTTTGTACACAGAACTAAGTTAAATTTAAAAAGATATATGTAAAACAATTATCCATTTTCTCAGGAAAGAAAATCTGGTTCTCAGTGTCAGGTAAACATTTATCTTTCATGCTTTTCATCTCCCTTCTTGTTTGTGTCAAGTTTTTTATATGTGGCCCTTTGTGGTTCTTTAGTAATTAAGATGGTGCTTAGGATTTGATTATTTTTATTTGTGAAGGTATTTAACATTTGGCCAAATAGCAAAAAATAGAAAGATTTTCAGTTGGTGAGCAAAAGATGAGCCCTTTTTTTTAACAGGAAAAAAAAAAAAAGAAGTTGATAAAGAGTAACTACACATGGACACTAATTTAAGTGAATTACCTTTACTCAAAATAGAGCTTTCAAAAAATATACTGTGCTCATTCAGATCCCACAAGAGTGGCCCAGCTGCAGAATTCTTTCTCCTTTTTCATTCTTATTTTAGTTACCTCTTTTTCACATTCCATCAGCAAAAACAGAAATCTCAACTTCACCCCTTACTCCAGCAGCTGGAGTGATCATTAAAAAACAGTTCATTCCTCCTCAGAATTCTCCCCAAAACATCCTTCTGGTTTTAATTCTTGCTGCCTCTCCCCTAGTAGAGTCTTTAATTATATACATCTTAGATTATTTAAATAGCCTCCTACACCTTCTTAGTGTTAGCCTTTTTCCTCAGCAATCCATTCTCTAGCTGGCTATAGGCCTAAAGAAGAGGCCCAAGTGTTTCTCACATTTCATTTTTGTACATATGTGTCTTTCCTTTGTCCACGGATAAAGCATTTCCTCCTTGCTCATGTATTCAAAAGCTTTAGTACAGTCTGTTCCTAATCAAACTTCATAGCCTTATTTTAATAGTTTCTCCCCCACCACATACCCTGTATACTAGGTCAGTTTGGTTTTTCCTCTTAAACTGTGTTCAGTAAACCACTAGTGTCTTGTAAGTGCTATTTGAGAAAAAATTAAATAAACAAAAAGCTTTGTGGTGAAATAATTTAGGAAATGCTGCAATAATCATATTCCCCTTTTGGAGAAAATATAAAGAATTTTTGCATGTAGAAGTCCCAGTAAAGCTCTGAAGTGGAAAAACATTTTTTAACCTCATATTATTTGGTAGCTTAACTCTTTTTCTCAGAATCTCTTAAAATATCATGAAAAGGGATTTCCCTGGTGGTCCAGTGGTTAAGAATCTGCCATGCAATGCAGAGGATGTGGCTTCAATCCTTGGTGGGAGAACTAAGATCCCACATGCCACAGAGCAACTAAGCCCATGCTCCAACTGAGCCTACGCCTCACAACTAGAGACTCCGTGTGCCACAAGGAAAACTCCTGCATGACGCAACTAAGACCCAACACAGCAAACTAAAATAAGTACAGAAATATTTTTAAAAATATCAAAGAACTTAATGTCAGACTAGGACATGAAATTATGTAGAATTTGTTTATAATTTTGTTAAATCAGTCCAAACATTCTACATTTTTGTGCCTTAGGATCACAGAAGCTTTATTTCAGTGAGAGTAAATTCGATGAATTACTGGCATGCTTCTCAATAAGTCATATTAAAGTGAATGTAGTCAGATTTCTGTTATCATGACTTAATGGTCCTACTTATATTATATGGAACTTTAGGAAATAAGTCTGGTCACGTCCTGGCCTACTCCTAATTTTGGATATTTGAAATAGACAGTTACCACTTTTCCTTCCCCAAATTCTCTGTCCTCTTCAGTCTAAACATTATGAGCTGAAGAGTAAGCTCCATGAATTCAGGGGTTATGTCTATCTTTTTTGCTATTCTAGTTCCATGCTTAACTTGTTGTTAGGTACTTAGTAGGTGCTCAATAAATATGTGTTGTGTGAAATAGTGTTTCTTTATACTGTGCTTTAGGCTTCCCAGGTGGCACTGCTGCTGCTGCTGCTAAGTCGCATCAGTCGTGTCTGACTCTGTGCAACCCTATAGACGGCAGCCCACCAGGGTCCTCTGTCCCTGGGACTTTCCAGGCAAGAACACTGGAGTGGGTTGCAGGTGGCACTAGTGGTTAAGAACTCACCTGCCAGTGCTGGAGTCCTAAGGGATGTGGGTTTGGTCCCTAGGTCAGGAAGATACCCTGGACGAGAAATGGCAACCCACTCCAGTATTCTTGCCTGGAGAATCCCATGGACAGAGACCCTGGCGGGCTACAGCCCATGGGGTTGCAAAACGTCAGAAACAACTGAAACACCTTACGTATATGGTACTTTCCCCCATTCCACCTCTGTTAAAATCCTACTCATTCTTAAAGAAGTATCTAAAGTATATATATCTAAAGATATCATCTAAATTTCATAGATGAGTATTTCTATAAAACCCCAAGTCATAGCATACACATGTCCACACTTCACTTATTTGTGCTTCCATTTTCATTATACTCATAAATGTAAATGAATATTAGGGTAAACCATATAAAGTTATCAATATTCATTTAGAGGTACAAAATAGCAGTTTCTTATAATTCAATATCATATATTATTTATGATATATTTATATACTCACATAAATATGAATATGTATATATATATATAAAATCTCTGTTTTTTTCAGCTGGATTAGAATGGTATGGTAGGGCCTATTTTGTAAAGCTTTGTCTTTTATAAAGTTTATAATACATGGCATTAACATAGAAGATGACAAATAAAAGCTTGTTCTGTGGGATTGTAGCCATTCGCCTTACTAAATTTGGGTAACTGAAATGTAGTGAGACATACTGATGATGTTTTTATTTGGAGTACTTCATGAATAGACAATCTGAGACATGCATAAAGCTTAATCTTTGGTAAGGGTAGTGTGCCTACTCTTATATATGTAATATGACTTTATATATGTAGTGTGATTACTCATATATGTAGTGTGAATTCTCTTATATGTGATGTGACTTTACACATTAAATACACACATCAAATCGATTGTTATTCTCTGTATAAAATAATTATTCTAAACTTAGTTCTCATATGCTGGGAAAGATTGAAGGCAAGAGGAGAAGAGGATGATAGAGGATGAGATGGTTGGTTGGATGGCATCACTAACTCAGTGGACATGAGTTTGAGCAAGCTCCGGGAGTTGGTGATGGACAGGGAAGCCTGGGGTGCTGCAGTCCATGGGGTCACAGAGTAAGACACAACTGAGTGATTGAACTGACTGAACTGAGTTCTCATTAACAGAGTGAATATTTTCTAAAGGAAGTTAGGTGGACTTTGTTTAAATTTTGGTAAATGATGCATGAAATTTGGAAGCCCTATTTGAATTTTATTCCATATTTTTTAATTTTATTCAGTGGAAATATTGCCTTTATAAGAATAGAGCTTTTAAATTTTTAATATGTCTGTCAATGAAGATAAATGATTCTGAAATATGAATCAATTATTTTTTATTTGATTTCCTTCTCAGAGGTCCTTCTCTCAACACTGGAAACTAACACTTTTTCTTTTTGGTATGAGACCGGCCCCAAAATAAAAATAGAAAATTGGCAAGAATCCATGTAGTACATTGAGGCTTTTCCACTGAGTCAATCTGATAACTTGGTGAGACAGTAGTTACCAGTTAATGATAACAGAATAGAAATTATCCCCAAATATACACTTTCTCTTATTCTTCTTTTGTTAGTGCTTTATCTTAATTTCACATTGACATTGTCTTTAAACACCTGGATTCATGTGGCCAACATAATGCCAGCTGCACTTACAGAAGTTGGTTGATCAGAGTTCCAGAACTTGGATTTTGTTGCTTTCATTTTGTTCTAGCAGGAAAATAGTCTTGGCTGAGTGGATCATGGAAAAAGCAAGAGAGTTCTAGAAAAACATCTATCTCTGCTTTACTGACTATGCCAAAGCTTTTGATTGTGTCACAATAAACTGTGGAAAATTCTGAAAGAGATGGGAATACCAGACCACCTGACCTGCCTCTTAAGAAATCTGTGTGCAGGTGAGGAACCAACAGTTAGAACTGGACATGGAACAATGGACTGGTTCCAAATATGAAAAGGAGTACGTCAAGGCTGTATCTTGTCACCCTGCTTGTTTAACTTGTATGCAGAGTACATCATGAGAAATGCTGGGGTAGGAGAAGCACAAGCTGGAATCAAGATTGCCAGGAGAAATATCAATAACCCCAAATATACAGATAATACCACCATTATGGCAAAAAGTGAAGAGGAACTGAAAAGTCTCTTGATGAAAGTGAAAGAGGAGAGTGAAAAAGTTGGCTTAAAGCTCAACATTCAGAAAATGAAGATCATGGCATCTGGTCCCATCACTTCATGGGAAATAGATGAGGAAACAGTGGAAACAGTGTCAGACTTTATTTTCTGGGGCTCCAAAATCACTGCAGATGGTGATTGCAGCCATGAAATTAAAAGACACTTACTCCTTGGAAGGAAAGTTATGACCAACCTAAATAGCATATTGAAAAGCAGAGACATTACTTTGCTAACCAAGGTCCGTCTAGTCAAGGCTATGGTTTTTCCAGTGGTCATGTATGGATGTGAGAGTTGGACTGTGAAGAAGGCTAAGCGCCAAAGAATTGCTGCTTTTGAACTTGGGTGTTGGAGAAGACTCTTGAGAGTCCCTTGGACTGCAAGGAGATTCAACCAGTCCATCCTAAAGGAGATCAGTCCTGGGTGTTCATTGGAAGGACTGATGCTGAAGCTGAAACTCCAATACTTTGACCACCTGATGCAAAAGAGTTGACTCATTGGAAAAGACTCTGATGCTGGGAGGGATTGGGGGCAGGAGGAGAAGGGGAGGATAGAGGATGAGCTGGCTGGATGGCATCACAGACTCGATGGACGTGAGTTTGAGTGAACTCCAGGAGTTGGATGGACAGGGAGGCTTGGTGTGCTGTGATTCATGGGGTCGCAAAGAGTCGGACACGACTGAGCGACTGAACTGAACTGAACTGAGTGATTTGGGCTCTCGCTGTATATGAACCTGGCTTTTGTTTCCATTATCTTCCTAACTTACAAACAGAAGTGAGTACTTGAAAAATTTTGGGCTACATGTTTAGATTCTTTTGTTTCTAATGTCGTGGTCATGAAGTTTTTATTGTTGTGTGTTTTATAATTCCAGTATTTGCAAATATCAGTATTATAGATTCTGCACATACTACAAAATGTCCTGACTACGCCATATTTATAGAACTATATAATTTTAATTTAGTTTTAT
Organism: Oryx dammah; assembly: GCF_014754425.2. NCBI lineage: Eukaryota > Metazoa > Chordata > Mammalia > Artiodactyla > Bovidae > Oryx > Oryx dammah. The sequence goes on from NW_024070187.1 coordinate 28,748,628, forward strand.
CCCATGGGGAAGATTTTTCACATTTGAGTTACATACTCTATAGAAAAAAGTAACACCAGTATTTTTTTAAACCGATACAGCCCAGAACATGATTACAAAGGAAAAGCAAAAACACATCACACCTTTCAATGCAGTTTTAGCTAGCTGTGTTTCACTAGAGGAAAACAGAAATTTTCTAAAATTATATGCTGCTGCTGCTGCTGAGTCGCTTCAGTCATGTCTGACTCTGTGCGACCCCATAGACGGCAGCCCACCAGGCTCCCCGATCCCTGGGATTCTCCAGGCAAGGACACTGGAGTGGGTTGCTATTTCCTTCTCCAATGCATGAAAGTGAAACGTGAAAGCGAAGTCACTCAGTCGTGTCCAACTCTGTGCGACCCCATAGACGGCAGCCCACCAGGCTCCTCCGTCCATGGGATTTTCCAGGCAAGAACATTGGAGTAGAGTGCCATTACCTTCTCCGAAAATTATATGCAGTTAGAGTTTTAATCTAATGAATACAAAGGAATTCTCCCCTGCCAATTAATACTTAGGGCAAGGTTACTTGTAATGCGTTACTCCTTTTTCTTGCTACAACCAAGATGAAAGCATTGATTAATATAGTGTAATCAAGAATCTGCATATAAGTATATATATAAGTACAAACATAGGCATATGTGTCTGAGTGTGTTTGTGTATATGCCTTTGTAAATTTTGAGATCGAACGCTACCCACCCCTAGGCTCACATAGAAACTGCAATAAGAAACAAGAGTCTAAGGACCATTCTTCACTAGATTACTTGCAACTCAAACAGGGCATTTCAGGAGCAAAACTAGTGACTGTGTTGCTATAGCAATTCTGCCATGTGCCCAGCAACCATGTGTATGCCATAGCTTAGAGTTTTAATATGTCCACTTCAAAGTCAGAGTAGCACAAGTGTTAAAAGCCATAATGTATTTTTAATCTAACCTTTGGCTAATATATGTGAAGGTTTTAAAAAGTTTCTTGTTCCTTACTTTAATGGGAAGGAACATAATTAACAAGAATTCTGGGTTGTAATATGAAACGGATTTATCATCTTAAGAAAGTTTAAGAAACAATTTCAGCTTAAAAAGAGGGTTAATTTCCTAAATAGCATGGCTTTCTCTCAAAATTTAGCTGTCTTTTTTTGGTGTCTGTACCTATTGTACTAAATATAAATAAACCTGGTTCATAATTATGCAATAATGACCCAGCTTGTTGTCCTTATTCTGTAATGTCACAAATTGTTATCTGTTCTATTTGAGGCTCTGAATCTATCACTAAACCTTCCTATCTGATATTCTCCCAATAATTGGCTCAAAATTTTATTTCTCCTCACCCCAAATCTTTGGGGCATTTTAAAAAACAGAATAGAGTTTTTTTTAGTTTAAAATGCTACAATAACAATGAGTAGTGTGTGCATGCTCACTCACTCAGTTATATTCTATGGACTGTACCCCACCAGGCTCCTCTGTGCATGGGATTCTCCAAGCAAGAATACTAGAGTGGGTTGCCATTTCCTTCCCTGGGGATCTTCCAGACCCAGGGATAGAACCCAAGTGTTTTAGGACTTTTGCTTTGCAAGTGGATTCTTTACCACTGAGCCACCAATTACCTAATGCTAAAACTTGAGGAGAGAGGCCTTTACTTGCTCTGGAGTCTTTATAGACTTCTCACTCAAATATCATCAATCCAGAGTCATCCCTTAGCTAGAGACTTTCAGAGTCCCCTTAGGGATACCTGTTGAAATAACTACTCTTGCCAATTCCTCTGAAAAGTACTATTTGGTTATACAAAACCAGCATGTATGGCATGAGAACTACAATTAGCAAAATATTAGAATCTGGCAAAAAAATGCAAGCATAGCACACAGAAGTGTAATATCTAACAGTGAAAACCAGTTCAGATTAGAGAAGTCTTGGACTCATTCCTAATTTCATTGACAGTTCAATCTGATTTTAAAAATCTGTTTTGAAAGAAATCTCCAAGAATGTGAAAGCAAGAGCAACAAGGACCTATTAGGGCATTTGGCTGTCAACTCGGGCTGCATTTGACAATCACCAGTGGGGGATTTTGGAAAATACCTATGTCCTGGCCTCACCCTCAGAGAGAATGGTTTAATTGGAAACAGGGCATAGCCTTTTCTTTGTTTACTTGTTCTAAGCTCACTAGTAATGCTAATGTACAATCAGGCTTGAAAACTGAACATGATAAAAACTCTTGTGAAAATGTAGCATAGAGCAGGTACATAGACTTTCTAATTCGAAAACCATGACCCAGATACTTGGTGCTGTAACTAGACATAAAACTAAGACCTGATACACTGAAGGAATCACAGTCTAGAGAGGACAAAATAGAAGAGGGAAAAGAGAGTGAAAAAGATTATGCTTTACCATTTGCTTGGGTTCTCCTTTCATTATGAGAATAAATTCATGAAACCCCTTTATTTCCCTGGTATAGAGTTACATGGTAGAGAGCCCCTGCTTTCTTCAATATCCTTTCGCCTGTCTCTGCCTATTAAACTTCTCATGCTGAGAGATAGCAGCCTCCTGAGGGAAGAGGGGGAACTCTAGGGCTTGAGTGAATTAAAATTAGCTGGAAAAACCCAGGGGAATGGTCTGTACAAGGCAATTCCAGGAATGGCAGGGAATGAATGACATGCCTCTTTTTATAGCTACCGCCTTGATGATCCCAGACAATGATGCCCTCTGTATGAAATGATGTTAGTGACTAAAAGCCTGCCTCCCCACCCTCATTCCATGGGGCATTTGTGAAACCAGAAAAACACCGCATGGCAGACAGCTTTTCCTCACCTTTTTGCTCCATCAGATTCTTGAGTCTAGTCTTCAAATGTAGAGACAGAGAGTGAATTCCCTTAGTCATTATATTAGTTTCCTAGGGCTGCCGCAATAAATTAGTATGAAATTCATAGCTTAAGACAATAGAAATGTGAAAGTGTTAGTCTCTCAGACCCGTCATGTCCGACCCTTTTGACCCCATGGACTGTAACCCACCAGGCTCCTCGGTCCATGGGATTCTCCAGGCAAGAATACTGGAGTGGGTAGCCGTTCCCTTCTCCAGGGGATCTTCCAGACCCAAGGATTGAACCCGGGTCTCCTGCATTGCAGGCAGATTCTTTACCATCTGAGCCACCAGGGAAGCTCAGAAATGTATTCTTTTACACTTTTGGAAACAAGGAGTCTGAAATCAAGCAAAGCCATACTCCCTCTGGGGACTCTAGAGGAAAATCTGTTCCTTGTCTCTTCCAGCTCCTGCTGGGGGCCTTGGCAGTCATGGGGTTATGGCCCCATCATTTAATCTCTGCCTCTGTCTTCACATCACTTTCTCTTTGTCTTCTCTGTATGTCTCTTATAAAGGCATTTATCACTAAATTTAGGGCCCACCTGGATAATTTATGGTATCAAAATCCTTAATTTAGTTATATTTGGAAAGACCCTCTTACCAAATAAAGTAACATTCACTTGTTCTGGGGATTCATATGTGGACATAACTTTGTTAGGGGCCACCATTTACTATAGTCACCAAACATCTGTCAAGAAAAAATCACTTTATGTGACAGTTCCAAAGAGCAGCAGACCTTAACAGACAGCACACCAAGGAAATATATAGATGGCAAGTAAGCATATGAAAAGATGCTCCATGTCATATGTCATCAGCGAAATGCAAACTGAAACAATGAGACGCCACTGTGAATCTATTCAAATGGCCAACATTCAGAACACTGCAACACCAATGAACGTGCACTCTTATTTATTTATGGTTGGAAAGAAAAATGGTACAGCCACTTGGAAGACAATTTAGCAGTTGTTTTACAAAACAAAACATACTCTTACCATATGACATAGCCATCACACTCCTTGGTGTTTACCTAAAGGAGTTGAAAATGTATGTCCACACAAAAATATGGTTGTTCATAGTAACTTTATTCATAATTGTCAAGACTTGGAAGCAACCCAGATGTCCTTCAGTAGGTGAATGGATGAATAAACTTTAGTCCATCCAGGCAATAGAATATTATTCAGTGTTAATAAAAAAAAAAAAAGCTTTCATGTCATGAGAAGATATAGAGGAATTTTAAATGCATATTACTAGGTGAAAGAAATCCATCTGGGGACTTCCCTGGTGGTCTAATGGCTAAGACTAAATGCTCCCAGTGCAGGAAAAAGGGAAAGTGAAGTCTCTCAGTTGTGGCCAACTCTTTGCAACCCCGTGGACTGTAGCCTGCCCTGCTCCTCTGTCCATGGGATTTTCCAGGCAAGAATACTGGAGTGGGTTACCATTTCGTTCCCCAGGGGATCTTCCCAACCCAGGGATCGACCCCAGGTCTCCTGCATTGCAGGCAGACTCCTTGCCATCTGAGCCACCAGGGAAGGGGGCCCAGGTTCAATCCCTGGTCAAGGAGCTAGATCTCACATGCCACCACTAAGAGTTTGCATGCTGCAACTAAAGGTCTGTCATGCTGCGAAGATGGAAAATTCAAAGTACCACAACTAAGACCTAGAGCAGACAAATAAATACTTTTTTTTTGTATTTTTGTATTTTATTAGAAAATACTATTTTCTAATAAAATTAGAAAAAGAAGTTAATCTGAAAATGCTTCATGTAAGATGTCAACTATTTAACATTCAGAAAAAGGAAAACTATGGAGACAGTGGGGCTTCCTAGGTGGTGCCTAGTGGTAAAGAACCCACCTGCCAATGCAGGTTAGATGTAAGAGATGGGGGTTCAATCCTTGGATCAGGAAGATCCCCTGGAGGAGGGTATGGCAACCCACTCCAGCATTCTTGTCTGGAGAATCCTATGGACTGAGAAGCCTGGCGGGCTGCAGTCCATAGCGTTGTACAGACTTGGACACAACTGAAGCAAATTAGCACACACATGGAGACAGTAAGAAAAAAAAAAATTAGTGGTTGTCAGGGGAGGGCAGGATGAATAGGTAGAGCACAGGATTTTTAGGTCAGTGGAACTAGTCTATATCACACTGTAACAGTGGATACATATTAATACATTTGTCCAAATCCATGGAATATACAACACCAAGAGTCAACCTTAATATGAAGTACGGACTTTGGGTGATGGTATGTCAGTGTAGGCTCATTGGTTGTAAAAAAAAACAAGAATGTACTATGGTGAGGAGTGTCGATAATAGGGAAGGCTATGCATGTGTGGGAGCAAGATGTATATGAGAAATTTCTGTACCTTTCTTTCAATTTTGCAGGGGACCTAAAACTGCTCTATAAAATTGTATTAATCTATTAAATCCCATGACCAAAAAAGGCCATGATAGTGGAGACATGAGTAGGGGTGGTGGGGGCTGAAAGAGAAGGCACTTACCTGGCTGTCTTCCCTCGTTTAGTCAATGTTCCTGAGTCAACTGTACATGTAACTGGTAATGAAAGCATTTCCTCATGTTCTTTACCAGCTTTCTGAAGCTTCCCCCAATCTGCTCCGTTGTGTTGTGGGCCAGATGCGGGGAAAGAGATGCACAACCAGGCTCCTGCATCCTCACTTTCCTTGTGCCTCAACATCCTTGCCAGCCTCTGTGCTCTAACAGTTGGCCTGTCTCACAGAGACCTAAAAATTCTCACAGCCATGTTTCTCATGAAAATTCTTTCCACGTAGAGTTGCCAAAACTAAATCGAAATAGCCAACACAACCGAAAGAGTTGCACTTGATAATCTTCTACACACACACACACACACACACACACACTCTGCTGCTTGGCCCAGCAACACAATGGGAATGTAAACACGTTGTTAATGCAGCCGCTCTCAGTTGGCTTCCCAGATGGCTTAAGTTCAATAGATTTTTCCCCCTGATTTCCTCAGCTTCTCCTAGCAAGTGCTAAACAGCCATTATGCCTTTTCCTGCACATTGAGATTCATCTGCAGCTACTAAACTGCTTCCAAAGTGCTTCAATTTTGCATGAGTGCTTAGTTGGGGACTGGGAGACATTACCCAGTGCTGAAGGCCCAGATCATTAGAAAGAGCATGTAAATCCTCTGAACCAGAAATAAAAAGTGCAGAGATTTCCTTTGTGAAGTCCCAACTGCAGCTTTATGTAAAACATGAACCTTTGGCAAGATTTTTTGTGTTTCCTTTTACTTTCTCAATTTTAATTTTGCCCCCCCCCCTTTTTTTTTACTTTGGCATATGTGTTCTCATTTTTTTAAACACAGATTTACTTCACAGTCAGGAACATGCGCTGTCATTATTTCTCTTCTTAGGATACCAGAGCCCTCTTCACTTTTAATAATGATGGAACTTCAGAGTATTGCTAAGGGCTCACCCACATGATAGATTTTTAAAACAAACCTGAAACCAGCTTTGAGGGGATGAGTTGAGATTTATGAGATATGTGCTGGGGACATCAATCTATATTATTTAAGTATAGATGTAAGAAGTGTACAGATACTGGGCTATAGAGAGAGGTTGGGGTAAGACTCAAAAGGGAATTATGAAAAGATTAATGAGAAAGAGGTGATTGTGTTCCTCTCATTTTTCAATAGGTGCATCCCCTATATATTATTACCTAAAGGTCCTATTTGTGTTTTTCAAAGTGAATATATTTTTATCTGTACTTGATCTATGTTTCCATCTCTGCTGTCCTCCCAGCCTGCTTGTCAGACCATCTCACCACAAATTAGAAGCGACCATGTGGTCAGCTGGAGCAGTGCCTACGAGAGGGCGGCAGAGGAGGATTGGGACGCTGAGAGTCCTGCAGTTCTGCCTGCTCGAGGGCTGGGCCCCTGACCTAAGCCTGTGGAGTTGTGACAGAAGCATTTATTATGGAAAGGTTCACTCTCCACCCTCATTCGGCATTTCTTTTGCAGTAGAATTTGGTGAACAGTTATAAGAACATTTTACTTTTTTGTCCATTCAAGAGTAATAAAGCAGGCTCCTTTTACATGACTACTCTGTAACTATTTCTCCTTTTCCGTAATAGCTCAGTCTATCTTTCTTTTAAGATTCTGATGAGATACATTTATGATGAGATACAGCAGTTCACTTTTTATCTCTAAACATATTTCCAAGGACATTTCTTAACCACTGATTTATTCAACGCTGCATTTGCCAGTGGAATCTGACAAAAATGTGACTAAATGGGCTTATAATAGTGTATGAAGTAAGTACATTCCAACTTGGAAGTAAAAAGAAAGTACTAGATGAATAATATGCGTGTAAATAAACATAGTGCTGTAAGACACACATGTATACTGTCTATATAACTTACACACTGTATGCTGAAGCCCAGTTTTGTTTGTCAGCATGTTGTATGTATCCTTTAGACTGAATGGTCCTGTCCATTAAGTTAATTTTTACTAAAAACATGGCTAATCATGAAAATGTTATCATCTTTATTAGTGTTATCATCACAGAATATTGTTTATTGTGATTCCACACTTTATGTCACTGAGCTGCACGTGTTAAATAGCCAGCATTCCTGTTCTCCCACAGAGATTGTTTATCCACTAGCTTATGTAGCCTTTGAAGGGAATATATTTATAAGAGAAAGGAAAAAGAACAAAACTTTGCCTGGAGATATGAACAGACACATGATTGAAGCTGTTTGTTCAGTTGGCAGTATTATACAGTTACATAAATATCTCAGGGAATTGGAGCTTGCGGTGGGAAGCAGTCATGCTTCCTTCTTTCTTTTTCTTTGTGGTGCTAGTGCAGAATAGACATGAAGACATTACAAATTATACACAGCATTCAGAATCAGGCATTATTCTTACATTATTTCAAGTTTTAGTTTCCCTATCTCTTGTGAAAACATCAAAATAAGGTGTTGGAATGTAAAAAAAAATTGTAACCGTCACTAAACATTATAACCTAGATTTTCACATCAATTTCAACAGTTTTTTAGAAATAGTACTTTGAAAAACTGCAAGCATACCATTTGAAAACATTTTTGTTACATAATAAGCAAATTATACTCTTTTATAGCATTTGGGGCATAATATTAAAATCACATTCAGATACATGAGAAAAAATTAATAGAAATTCTTCTCTATGTATATAACAAGATGTTACCAAATATTTTTTTCATTATTTGGAGCTAAGCACTGAATCATGGTTTAAAAAAACAACAAAGTATTGTGAAATTTATCAGTATTTTGTTCACTCATTTATCCAATAACCATATATGAAAACCTACTGTGTGTCAGGCATATTATGATCTGTATCATTTAAGTCTGTATTATGCTCAGCTACAGAGGGCATGACAACCCATTCCAGTATTCTTGCCTGGAGAGTCCCATGGACAGGAGCCTGGTGGGCTATGGTCCATAGGGTCAGAAAGAGTCAGACACAACTGAAGCAACTTAGCATGCACACACAGTAACAATTATACCTTTCCAAGGATACAGACACTCAAACACAATAGAACAGTCTGAATAACAGTTCCAGGAAAATGCCCTTGGTTGTAGGGCAGAACTGTACTCTTTGGTCAGACCTGGACCCAAACTCCTTCCCTCTTGTGGCTCTGCTGTTCTCTGAGGCTTCTTCTGCATCCTCCCAGCAGAAAGAGAAAGACATCAAGGAGGACATTCACCAGCTTCTTCAACATCTTGGCCAAGATGTACACATTCTTTCCACTCACATTATATTGACTATAATTTTTAAAAGGAAGCTAGAAAATGTGGTCTCATTGTGTTCTTTGGGAGATATGAGGAGACATCAGTCTTTGCCAAAGTCTTCCTACAAAATACTTTGTTTTAAATTTTTCTTTTGATCTAGTAAGAGTCTGGTGAAATACACTGAGAAAGGATAATCTAAGAAAATGAGATTTTGCCCTTTGCAAAGTTACTCATGATGATAGACAGTTCAGTTCAGTTCAGTTGCTCAGTCATGACTAACTCTTTAGATCTCATGGACTACAGCACCCCATGCCTCCCTGTCCATCACCAACTCCTGAGTTTACTCAAACTCATGTCCATTGAGTCGGTGATGCCATCCAACCATCTCATTCTCTGTTGTACCCTACTCCTTCCGCCTTCAGTCTTTCCCAGAATCAGGGTCTTTTCCAGTGAGTCAGTTCTTCACCTCAGGTGGCCAAAGTATTGGAGTTTCAGTTTCTGCATCAGTCCTTTCAATGAATATTCAGGACTGATTTCCTTTGGACTGAGTGGTTAGATCTTCTTGCAGTAGAAGGGACTCTCAAGAGTCTTCTCCAACACCACAGTTCAAAAGCATCAAGTTTTCGGCACTCAGCTTCCTTTATAGTCCAGCTCTCACATCCATATATGACTACTGGAAAAACCATAGCTTTGAATAGATGGACGTTTGTTGGCAAAGCAATGTCTCTGCTTTTTAATATGCTATCTAGGTTGGTCATAACTTTTCTTCCAAGGAGCAAGTGTATTTTAATTTCATGGCTGCAGTCACCATCTGCAGCAATTTTGGAGCCCCCCAAAAGTAAAGTCTCTCACTGTTTCCATTGTTTCCATCTATTTGCCATGAAGTGATGGGACCAGATGCCATGATCTTAGTTTTCTAAATGTTGAGCTTTAAGTCAATTTTTTCACTCTCCTCTTTCACTTTCATCAAGAGGCTCTTTAGTTCTTCTTCACTTTCTGCCATAAGTGTGGTATCAGCTGCATATCTGAGATTATTGATATATCTCCTGGCAATCTGATTCCAGCTTCTGCTTCTTCCAGCCCAGCATTTAGCATGATTTTCTCTGTATAGAAGTTAAATAAGCAGGGTGACAAGATACAGCCTTGATGTACTCCTTTTCCTATTTGGAACCAGTCTGTTGTTCCATGTCTAGTTCTAACTTTGCTTTCTGACCTGCATACAGATTTCTCAGGTCAGGTGGTCTGGTATTCCCATGTCTTTCAGAATTTCCCACAGTTTATTGTGATCCATACAGTCAAAGGCTTTGGCATAGTCAGTAAAGCAGAAATAGATGTTTTTCTGGAACTCTCTTGCTTTTTCAATGGCCCAGCAGATGTTGGCAGTTTGATCTCTGGTTCCTCTACCTTTTCTAAAACAAGCTTGAACATCTGGAAGTTCATGGTTCATGTACTGTTGAAGGCTGACTTGGAAAATTTTGAGCATTACTTTGCTAGCATATGAGATGAGTGCAATTGTGCGGTAGTTTGAGCGTTCTTTGGCATTACCATTCTTTGGGATTGGAATGAAAACTGACCTTTTCCAGTCCTGTGGCCACTGCTGAGTTTTCCAAATTTACTGGCATATTGAGTGCAGCACTTTCACAGCATCATCTTTTAGGATTTGAAATAGCTCAACTGGAATTCCATCACCTCCAATAGCTTTGCTTCCTAAGGCCCACTTGACTTTGCATTCCAGGATGTCTGGCTCTAAGTGAGTGATCACACCATCATAATTATCTGGGTTATGAAGGTCTTTTTTGTACAGTGCTTCTGTGTATTCCTGCCACCTCTTCTTAATATCTTCCGCTTCTGTTAGGTCCATACCATTTTTGTCCTTTATTGAGCCCATCTTTGCATGAAATGTTCCCTTGGTATCTTTAACTTTTTTGAAGAAAATGGTTTCTAAGGCAAACCATTCAATATCACAGTAATCCAAGTCTATGCCCTGACCAGTAATGCTGAAGAAGCTGAAGTTGAACAGTTCTATGAAGACCTTCTAGAACTAACACCCCCAAAAGATATCCTTTTCATCATACAGGACTGGAATGCAAACAGGATGTCAAGAAATACCTGGCAATTTGGCAATACAAGGCAAATTCGTCCTTGGAGTACCGAATGAAACAGGGCAGAGGCTAACACAGTTTTGCCGAGAGAACACACTGGTCATAGCAAATGCCCTCTTCCAAGAACACAAGATACGGCTCTACACATGGACAACACCAGATGGTCAATACTGAAATCAGATTGATTATATTCTTCGCAGCCAAAGAGGGAGAAACTCTATACATTCAGCAAAAACAAGACCAGGAGCTGACTGTGGCTCAGATCATGAACTCCTTATTGCCAAATTCAGACTTAAATTGAAGAAAGTAGGGAAAACCACTAGATCATTCAGGTATGACCTAAACCAAATCCCTTATGACTATACAGTGGAATTGAGAAATAGATTCAAGGGGTTAGATCTGATAGACAGAGTGCCTGAAGAACTGTGGACAGATGCTCTTGACATTATACAGGAGGCAGGGATCAACACCATCCCCAAGAAAAAGAAATGCAACATGGTTATCTGAGGAGACCTTACAAATAGCTGTGAAAAGAAGAGAAGCCAAAGGCAGAGGAGAAAAGGAAAGATATACCCATTTGAATGCAGAGTTCCAAAGAATAGCAAGGAGAGATAAGAAACCCTTCCTTAGTGATTATAGACAAGAAAAGTGAAAGTGAGGTCACTCAGTCCTGTCTGACTCTTTGTGACCCCATGGACTGTCACTCTGCTTATTTAACTTATAACAGAGTACATCATGAGAAATGCTGGGCCAGATGAAGCACAACCTGGAATCAAGATTGCCAGGAGAAATATCAATAAACCTTAAATATGCAGATGACATCACCATTATGGCAGAAAGTGAAGAAGAACTAAAGAGCCTCTTGATGAAAGTGAAAGAGGAGAGTGAAAAAATTGGCTTAAAGCTCAACATTCAGAAAACTAAGATCATGGCCTCCAGTCCCATCACTTCATGGCAAATAGGGAAACAGTGGAAACAGTGAGAGACTTTATTTTGGGGGGCTTCAAAATCACTGCAGATGGTGACTGCAGCCATGAAATTAAAAGACACTTACTCATTCGAAGAAAAGTTATGACCAACCTAGATAGCATATTAAAAAGCAGAGACATTACTTTGCTAACAAAGGTCCATCTAGTCAAGGCTATGGTTTTTCCAGTAGTCATGTATGGATGTGAGAGTTGGACTATAAAGCTGAGTGCCAAAGAATTGATGCTTTAGAACTGTGGTGTTGGAGAAGACTCTTGAGAGTCCCTTGGACTGCAAAGAGATCCAACCAGTCCATCCCAAAGGAGATCAGTCCTGAGTGTTCATTGGAAGGACTGATGTAGAAGCTGAAACTCCAATATTCTGGCCACATGATGCAAAGAGCTGACTCATTTGAAAAGACCCTGATGCTGGGAAAGATTGAAGTCAGGAGAAGAGGTTGACAGAGGATGAGATGGCTGGATGGCATCGCCAACTCAATGTACATGAGTTTGAGTAAACTCTGAGAGTTGGTGATGGACAAGGAGGCCTAGCGTGTTGCAGTCCATGGGATCAGAGAGTCAGACACGACTGAGTGACTGAACTGGACTGTAGCCTACCAGGCTCCTCTGTACATGGGATTTTCAAGGCAAGAGTGCTGGAGTGAGTTGTCATTTCCTTCTCCAGGGGATCTTCCCAACCCAGGGATCAAACGCAGGATGATAGCCAAGCAAGGACTAAAAATCAGGTCTTTTGCCTTTTGGTCTAGTATTCTATATTTTCTATGCTTAGCTCTTTCTGTCAATAAAGACTTTCATACCATAGAAAACAATGAGCCAAATTTCATTTGACTTGATAACTATTTCAATATCACTGTGATTTCTTAAAAATTTCTTAAAAAGTTAAATAAAAATTTCTTTAAATTCAATTTCTTGTTTTCCTGTTGAAGGAGGTTTATCAGTTATATTGTAGGACATCTAATACTCATTTCCTGTTCTTTCCTTCCTGGGCACAGATGAGTACTACAGGTCCTGCATTCTTGCCATGGAACTTGGCCAAGTGAATCTTCTTTTCCATGGGCTATAAGTGAGTTATGTAAACTTCCAAGTCAAACATTTTAAGAGCAGGTGTGAGCTCTCTGTGCTGTCTTCTCCTTACTTGGGGACTCTGGTAGCCATGGCTGAAAAGATGCAGGTTGCAGATAGATGCAGCCTGGATTACTAAGAAAGCTGAGATAAAATAACTGCCCTGCAGACTTCTGTGATGGAAAATAGATTTTAATTTTGTAAAACCTCTAAAATGAGAGTCATTGTTTAGTACCCACCATGACATAAACTATTTAGGCTAGTCTTGTATTAAGGGCTTACTCTGCTAAGAGTTTTACATGTATCACCTTATATAATCATTAAAATAACCCACTGAGTTAGGAATTTTAATTCACACTTTCTCACTGAGGTAAGTGTTATTTAGGGAGTTAGAGGAATTTTCTGAAAGTCATATATCTGGTCACTGGAGAAACTAGAATTTGAACCAAGTACTTCACCAAAGATCATACCCTCAATTAAGTTAATTGCCAAGGATTAATTAAACTTAAAGTTTTACTGGCCTACCTGTAGCAGTATTGTCCTCTTGAATTCTAGGTTTTATAAACCTTTGGATTATAAAAGATTAAATAAACCTTTGGTTTATCAGAAACTAAGTTTATGCAACTTAGAATCAGCAGAAGATCAAAGAGACAGTCTCTATAGAAACAAAAAAGGGAAAAAGTTAAAGTGCTTATTTTCATTATTGTGTTATATCATCTCTTCCTTTGGAATAGCAAAAGAAATATTTGAGGCAAGAATCTCAGAATATATAGAAATATTTTGGAAATATCAGAACAAATAGTTATTTCTCAGTTAGAATTAAAAAGTTAAAATTGAAAATTGGTGTTTCAGCCAAAGTTGAATACACACTACTAGCTTGGAAATATGAAATGCTAGTATTTTTCATGTCTACTTAGATTTTCACAAGTTAAATTTTTTCCTTCTTTTTGTAAATTGATTCCTCCTAACATACTTGATTTTTTTTTTTTAAGGATAAGAAAAAGGGATCTCATTGGTGCATGTGTGTATTCTCAGTCGTTTCCGTCATGTTAGACTCTTTGTGACCTCCTGGGCTGTAACCTGCCAGGCTTCTCTGTCCATGGGATTCTCCAGGCAAGAATACCAGAGTGGATTGCCATGCCCTCCTCCAGGGGATCTTCCCCACCCAGGGATCGAGCCCACCTCTCCTACAGTGGCAGGTGGATTCTTTGCCCACTGAGCCACGTGGGAAGCCCATCTCATTGATACTTGATCTGTATTTACTCAGCTCTTACTGGAGGCTCAACAACTTTGGAGGCTCTAAAAAGCATTACAGTAACTCCACTTTTGTTCCCCATTGTTAGTGCAATTACCAAAGGACATTCAAAATTTAAATCAAAGTTGTGTCTGAGTATGTCTTTCTGGCTAGGATAGGAGGTACAACTGCCGCCATGACTGAAAGTTCCTTTCCTCTAAGATATAAGGGGACACAATCACATATCTTTTAAGTAAGTATATCATAGTGTCCTGGGGGAAATATTCTTTCATTAATTCAACAAATAATTATTGCATATGTACAGTGTGTGCCAAGGATTATTCTAGATCACAGCAACATCAGATAGCAAACAAAAATTTGTACCCTGATGGAACTCACATCCCAGTTGGAAAGTGAAGAAAGACTCTAGAAGATGTAATTAAGTTCATCAATTTTAAGTCTTCTCTAAACAGTGAATGTTTGCTTATTCTGCCCCGAATTAGTCAGAACTAGCCTAGTTAGTTGCAGTCCATGGGGTCGCTAGGAGTCAGACATGACTGAGTGACTTCACTTTCACTTTTCACTTTCATGCATTGGCGAAGGAAATGGCAACCCACTCCAGTGTTCTTGCCTGGAGAATCCAAGGGACAGGGGAGCTTGGTGGGCTGCCATCTATGGGGACGCACAGAGTCGGACACGACTGAAGTGACTTAGCAGCAGCAGCAGCAGCAGCGGCCTGGTTAGTTATTTCCATTTGGTTGCTTAGTGTCTTTGTTTTACTTGGTGGTTGGATAGGGACGTAAGTAATGCCTAACAGGTGAGCTATCCAAGTTCCTTGGTTACAGAAACCAGTAGACTCTTCACTTACTCATCAGGGTAGCTCCTCTCTATCTGTGCTCTGATATAATAGGGACCTTGGGGGTGAGTAAAGTCCTAGGTGACTGGGCTGAAGGACAGGAAACTTAAAGGCCAATCACTAGAACTTGTTCCTGCTGTTCAGATTCCATTTCTAAATAATCATAGCCACATCTACATTGTCCTGGACAGTTGACATCCTCACCCAGACTGAGCTCCCCCAGCTCTGTCGAAAATTTCCCAAAGCAGCCATGTCTTTCTCATCTGGGTTTGTAACTAACACAATTTCCAGTTAGGGTGGTGTTCTCCCCCTCTCTTAAGACTGTTAGTACTTCCAATCATAATTTTGGTAATAAAACATAGTTTTATTCTCAGTTGTTATTCTTTTATACTTTAAAAGAATTTTATCGATTTCAAGAACTTTTGTAGCCATTAGTCCATTTCTTTTCTCACAACCCAATAAAACAAATAAATTCTTGACTTCATTTTCCAAGTTAGGAAACCAAAGGTTGATGAAGTTAAGATTTTCCAAAAGTCAAATAGTAAATGCTGAGCAGGAATTTATTCTCTTAACTAAATAAATCACTAAGTGGCTGTGTATTAGACAAGTATTTTAAAAAAATGTCTTAAAGGGCTTCCCAGATAGCACTAGATGTAAAGAGTGAGTGAGTGAAGTCGCTCAGTCGTGTCCAACTCTTTGCGACCCCGTGGACTGTAGCCCACCAGGCTCCTCTCTATCCATGGGATTCTCCAGGCAGGAATACTGGAGTGGGTTGCCATTCCCTCCTCGAGGGGATCTTCCCGACCCAGGGATCGAACCCAGGTCTCCCATCTTGCAGGCAGACGCTTTAACCTCTGAGCCACCAGGAACCTGCCTGCCAATTCAGGAGACTTGAGATACAAGTTCAATCCCTGGGTTGGGAAGATCTCCTGGAGGAGGAAAATGGCAACACACTCCAATTGCATGAACAGGGGAGCTATAGTTCATGTAGTCACAAAGAGTCAAGACACAACTGAAGTGACTCAGCACAGACAAGTATTTGTCTAACCCTTCAGTTGTAATAATAATTGTCCTGCATGAGTTGAATTTTTCCAAAAAGTGAGCGTTTTTAATTTGTTTTTAAAGTTTTTTTTAAGAAAATAAATGCACTGCTTTTAAAATAAATAGGTAGCTGTCCCCAGTAACCTACATGTGAACTATTGTAAGTGGCGATCACTCCAGAGATGACAGCACTTAATGCTTGTTTCTAAATCATTTGGGGTAAGAAAACAAATAAAAGCCTGATGGTAGGACTGATTATTATTCTGAATATATGTACCTGATTTTTATTGTCAGGCTGTTTTCAGAGGGTCACCAAGAATATTGCATTTAACACATGATTAATGACTTCATGTAAGATCATAGTTCTGAAAACAAATTTTGTGATGATAATTAAAATTATGAAAATTCAATTTAAGTAAATCAGATTAGTTTTCTTTATTAGTAAAGCCATATTAATCTCTCTACAGCTAAAGCAGATGTCATTTTTAAAATGTCATTCACCACTGCACAATTTTCACAAGCTCATTCTCCATAAAACAGTCTTCTCTAGCTGCTGTACATGGCTCTCCAGGATCTCTCTTCTTGTCTTGTTTCTTACTTAATTCATGTAAACTATTCTGCACTGTGATCCCCATGTTTTTTATTCTCTGCCCTTTGGCTTCTTGCTGTTCTCTCCTCTTCAAGTATCTTTGATTCATCTCTAAATTTTTAAACCCAAACCATGCTTCAACATCAAATTCAAATATTCTATTCCCCAGGTTTCCCCTGATCTCACCTTCTAAAACTATTTCACGGTAGCTTCCTTTATGGGTTTTTTTGGAATTTTCCAAACAGTGGATTAATTTTATTCTATATATCAACATCTGGAGAATGCTAAGCAAAACCACATTGAAAGCCATGCTGAAATGGGTTCTTTGTTTACATTGACTATAGGGTTCTATGGTTTAATAAATTAGGAGGAATGTTAAGTAAGTAAGTGCTAGTTGCTCAGTTGTGTCCAACTCTTTGTGTTCCCATGGATTGTAGCCAGCCAGGCTCCTCTGTCCATGGAATCCTCCAGGCAAGAATACTGGATTGGGTTGCCATTCCCTTCTCCAGGGAATCTTCCTGACCCAGGGATCAAACCTGGGTCTCTTCTCTTCTTGCAGACAGATTCTTTATCATCTGAGTCACCATCTGCGGCACCTGAGGAGAATGTTGGCAGTCCAAATTAAACCCACTTCTTTATGGCAGAACTCCTGACCAATGCCTTTTGTATACTAATGGCATTCCAAGTTTCTAAGAGAATGTTGTATTAAGCAGAAATTCCCGAACTTATTTGAGGAGAAACCACTTTTTCTAGGCACAGTTGAGGAATATTGTTGTAATGAAAGAAATTGGGACTTTGGATTCAGACAACTGTGGTTCTGAATCCTGATTTCAGTAGTTATTGGCTGTGTGAACAGTTGTTTAAATTCTCACCTCGATACCTTAGCCATATTATAGGTTTAACAATATTAATCCCAAGAATTATTATGCAGATTAACTGAGACCCATGGTAGATGCTCATTAAATACTAGTTACCTTTACTGTTCTGAGTTACAATTAAATTTACTTATTCCTAGGACTTAACACTACTTGAATTATAGCTATAGCACACAAATCATTCATTCATTTAACATACATTAAGTAGACAAATATTTGTGCCAATTACTATCCTGATGGATATACAATGCATTTGAGAGGGTCCCTTTACTCAGTAAACTACTGTTTTTACCTCTCGTATTAGACGGTAAGCTTCTGAAAGCAGAATCCATAAGCATTTCATCTCCATGCCCATCTTGGAAATACTATGCATAAACCAGGTGCTCAAGAACAATCTCCACAGTAGAAAGTAACCCACAGGAGGACAGAGTCCTTCTTGATCTTCTTTACCACTGTGTCCTTAGCATATAATAGAGTCTCAACAAATACATATTGCATGAAGGATGGATGAAAGTATAATAAGGTCTATAATTCACAACTCCACAGTTAACTAATCTCCAATAACTCGTTATTATTCCCCACCATATTGACAGAAATCTTTTTCTTAAAAAATTGTTAAAATTACCTCTACTGAAATTACTAATGAACTGCCTGAAATTGGGACAGAAAGGAATTCATGTAGTTAGATTTAGATAATTATTAACAATTATGCTTTTAAAGAGAAATGTTGAATATATATTCAAATATATATAAAGTTTGATGTTTTAGGGAAAATATTTAGATGAGTAATGTATTTGCTATTTCAGTGGAATGTGCTTTGTGTCTTTCCAGGTTAAACAGACTGCCATATTGTGTTCGCATAGAATTGCTTCTTTATATCCTAAAGAACATTGACATACAAGAAGAGGTTAATTAGAGAAAGCATTTTAGTTCCCATTTTGGTCTCAGAAAGGTTTATTGAAACAGAGTTTCAATAGGTCTTTCATCACCACAGTTAGGAGTAAGAATTAAATGATGGGCCAAAACTGGTAGGATTAACTTCTGTCAACGCATTTATACAACTCTTATATAAGTAAGATAAAATATTTTATATACCCACCAGTCCAATTATCCTTCATACTTTCAGCCCTAAGTTTGATGGTGGTGAGAAAGTCAAACCAAATTAGGAGCACTGAACTTCCCTGGTGGTCCAAAGGTTAAGAATCTGTCTGCCAATGCAGGGGACATGGGTTCAATCTGTGGTCCGGGAAGATTCCACATGTGACAAGACAGCTAAGCCCGAGCACCACAGATATTGAGCCCTTGAGCTCTATCCTCCATGCTCTGCAAAAAGAGAAGCCATCAAAGCCTGAGAAGCAACAAAGACTCAACACAACCAAAAATAAAATAAATTAATTAACTACATTTTTTTAAAAGGTAGGAACACTGGTTCTCCTTATGAGGATGTTATGACATCTAAACCTGACACTCCTGCAAAGAAAAGGGAAAAACAGTGTTAGCATTGTTGGTGTAAGTCATTTGTTACTCTCTTTTAATAGCATCTTGTAATTAAAATTTGAAGTTTCAGAAAGGAAGATTGCATTTATCTGTGGTTGACATATATTAGGTTGATGCAAATGTAATTACAGTTTTGGACTGTAATTTTAAATCATTACAACCTAGGCTTAAGCACATCTTTATTAATCAAAATAGGAACCATTAGAGTCAACACATTTTTGCCAATGAGAAATACGTTTATTCCTGTCATGTAAAAATCCACGCCCCAGGTTTAGATGAACTTTTGGAAAGCATTTTCGGCCTCCTGCTGGTTATGGAAGCATTTTCCCTGTAAAAAGTTGTCGAGATGATTGAAAATATGGTAGTCAGTTTGGGAAAGGTCAGGTGAATATGACAGATAAGGCAAAACCTTGTAGCCCAGTTCATTCAACTTTTGAAGGGTTGGTTGTGCAACATGTGGGTGGGTGTTGTTGGAGAGAAGAATTGGGCCCTTTCTGTTGACCAGTGCCATCGGCAGGAATTGCAGTTTTCAGTGCATATCAATTTGCTGAGTGTACTTCTCAAATATACTGGTTTCTCTGGGATTCAGAAAGCTATAATGGATCAGATGGATAGCAGACCACCACAGAGGAACCATGCCCTTTTCTTGGTGCAAGTTTGGTTTGGGAAGTGCTTTGGAATTTCATCTTGCTCCAGGCACTGAGCTGATCATTGCCAGTGTTGTATAAAATCTACCTTTTGTCACCTGTCATAATCCGATGGAGAAATGGTTTGTTATTGTTGCGTAGAATAAGAGAAGACAACGATTCAAAATGAAAATTATTTTTGATTTGTGGTCAACTCATGAGGCACCCACTTATCAAGATTTTTCACCTTTCCAATTTGCCTCAAATGCTGAATGACCACAACATGGTCAACGCTGGGCTCTTCAGCAGCTTCTCGTGTAGTTGTAAGGGGATCAGCTTTGATGATGCTCTTGGTTGGTCACTGTCAACTCCTAATGGCCAGTTACTCCACTTCTCATCTTCAAGGCTCTCGTCTCCTTTGAGAAACTTCTGGAACCACCACTGCACTGTATGTTCGTTAGCAGTTCTGGACCAAATGCATTGTTGATTTTACGAGTTGCCTCTGCTGCTTCATGAACCATTTTGAACAATAAGAAAAATCACTTGAATTTGTTTTTTGTCTAACATCATTTCCATAGTTTAAAAGAAATATAAAATACACAAGTTTAATGTCATTAGCAAAAAAAACATAAAGTGAGAAATGCACATTAAAACCACTTTATTTAAGAATGTATTCCAATATCAAATGGGAAAGTTCAACAATGCAAAACCGCAATTACTTTTGCACCAACCTAATAGCTTTCTAGAACTACTAGACATCTCCCCACTTCCAGATACATAATCCAATGCATATTTTTTTCTCAGCTCTAGATAAAACAAAAATATAATGAACTAAAACACAGACCCTTATTGGACACAGAATGCCACACAGAACCAAATGACTAGAAATTATCACATACAAGGGAATCAAGTCAAACTATTACATAAAAGAACAAAATTCTTCCAAGAAAATCTCTTGAACCTCTCAGTCTCAGCCATGTTATTCCTTAACTTTCAGGAAAATTCATCCATATCACAAAGACAGTAAATGTAAGTTTAACAAAAATACTCATAATAAATCTAATACACTAGTAAGTTGCAATTCCCAGTTACACAAAGTAATTTTAGTTACTTAGGTGGCCGGTTTATATATTATATATTAAAAATTCAAGGGAAACATTTCAGAGAGAAGTTGGTAAATTATGCATTTACAGTGTCTGCTTTTCCTAATATACTTTAAAGACTGTCAAATGACTTCATGTAACAAAGAGCAATGTTGTAATTATAAAGTTCTGCCTTACAAGTTATCATATTTATTATTTTAGTGAGAGTTATAAGTTAATAAAATAATTTTCAGTTTTTATGGTATGACATCCTTTTAAATAAAAGGATTCTGTGTGATTAAATTTATATTAAGACATCTCAAACTGATATGTTTCATATTTTAGATATTGGTGAAAATTAATAGGATTGAGCTCTAGTAGAAAGCATGAAAAAGAGAAACATGCTAGTTCAATAAAATGTTGTAGTATATTCCAGAACATCCTTACCTGTAGCTTTGTATATTTACAAGTACTATGTGAATATATTCTGATGAGATTTGGTAGAGTGACCTCTGTAGCTCTTCTCCCCATAGGGAGAGTACTGGAAGAAATAGAATTGCCAGGTCTACACAACAAAGTGTCTCAAAACTCCCCTTTGCATATGAAATATTAAGTAATTGGGAGGAATGAAAAATACAACTGGGGCACACAAAACACCTCAGACTAACATGAGGTGAAGACGCTTTTAGTGAAACATACATGGGGTGTTAAAAGATGCAGATTTGATGAACACATTTAAAAAAAATTTTAAGATGATGCATAACTTGAGTATCACCTAATAAACATGATAAATGAATAGCACAAGCTTGGATATGATACTTGATCCATCTTTACATTTCTGGAACTTAACAGTTAATTTTTGACATTAGTGAATTTTTACTATTTGTTGATAGCACTGCAGATTATGTTTCTGGGGAAAGTGGATATTGCTTTAAATAATTTTACAGCAGCATTAATCACAAATTTGGGTCACTTTATGATAATCTCTAGGAAAACACTGTTAGTGATGTCAACACTATTCGAAGTTAAAATTATCCTAAAGATAAGAAATAAATGTCAAGTACTAGATTTTATTGCTATATTCAGGTATAGCCTCATAAAGATCCAATCAGAGGGTTGCATTTATATCGGAATTTCTAAAGTCATTTGAAACTCCCTATTAACAAGTACATATTCATGCTCATTATAAGACTTCTTGGTATAATATGCTAATTACTTTTCCACACTCTGGCTCCCAAACCACAATGATTCCTGTTATAAAAGCAAATCACTGCAAACTTCAAACAGCATGCATCCTTGAGATGCCACTATTAAAGGATGAACAGTGATGGGAAATCTTTGATGTTATCAGACGGGATGGAAAATACACATTTGTATTTGAGTAAATCCTGTAGACCGAAGTATTTCTCCCCACCCTTAAATATCCTGAAACCAATTTCAAGTTCCCAAATGCTCTTCAAAGCAACCTGCCTTGGAAGTAATGCTGATGGCATTTCAAATTTCAAGGCAGCTTGCTTTTTCCATCTCAAGACTTCAAGCAGATTTGAAATTTCACTTTCAAAGAAAAAGGACATTACCTACTTTTACCCAAACCACTAGTCTCTGGTTTGATGAACAAAATGTCATAGGTAATGAACTTACCTATGATAATAAAAAGATGATATGTAACCCAGTAACTCAGAGTCTGAATAATGCAGCTAATTCTAGACAATTCTAAAATCTAAGTGTTTAGATACTTAATGCTTCAGTTTTTTTTCTTTTTCTGGTGGTGCCGACCAAAAGTTGGAATGTAAGCTTTGGGCCTGTGGCAGGGCCAGTGTACCCAACTGTAATTAATCCATCTCCTGCTGAATGGAGCATCTGTGAAGCTGAAGACAAAAATCAGTGTGTGCTTGACTCCTGGGCCCATGGGGAGCCTGGGCCACACAATTCAGAACATTCACTCTGTGAATAATCCCTGTAGTAGGAGGGTAGGTCTGTGGCTTCATAAAAGGATTTAGATTGGTGGTTAATAGAAACATCCATGAGCCTCTTTGGGCAAAAGGATACAGTAGCCCTCATGAAGTTTCCCTAGCTTTTAATTAGGTTTCCTTTGATTGCTTTAAGTAAAAGGGAGGAGTGAAACCTGAAGTTATCATCTTGGGACACAAAATATTTGTATGCGGTTTTAATATCCTGAGCCTGTTTTGCTGCTGCTCTCTACCTTTTGGAAAGAGCCATTATAGTCCTAAGGAACTACACACTGCAGGTTTATCAGCCCTTTGGTGACTGTAAATTTACTGCAGCAACCTTTAGAGGAAGTGTTTCTTTTCCAGTAACTGACTTTCTGCATGAACAGAAAAGGTACAAACAAATAAAACAGGCAAGAGTATTAAATACCAGACTGGAGTTAAAAGGTGGCAGGAAAGGAGAGAAGACTGCTCCATCTTTGTACAGGTTTCTAGACATCAGAAAAATGAGAATAATTACAATGAGACAAGAAAATGAAAGGCATAAGCAAGGACCAGGAAAGAGGAAGGAAAGTAGTGCTATTTGTTAAAGTTGGTTTTTCACTGTGGAGGCTGCACACTGGCTAAAATAATATAGTAATCTTTTTAAGGGTTGGGATATGCCGGTTACTTGAAAATTCGTTTTAAGCTGATAACTATTTAAACATAAAAGCGTTACTAATTTCCAAAATTTTAAGGTAACATTAAATATATTTAATAAGTATTTTAAAATAAGAGTCACCCCATTAGGACCTTGCCCTGCCTTGGGCTTATAAAACCCACTTTCCTGGGCTTCATTCCAATTCAGGGACTGATGAGTTGGACTTAAAGACTTAGTTTTTTCTGTGACTCAACTCTCATCCGCTTGTGATGGGAAGAATTATCTATCCTCTAATGAGTCAGCTTCTGCTGCTGTTGGGGGATTGTTAATTTCCCTGAGTGTTTTTATCCATATGAGAATGTCCTAGATTTTAGGGCAAGTACTGAAACACTCTTTTTTAGAGTCTCCAGATGACACCTCTTTCATGTTACTTATACCAAGAAGTCATGATCAAACATTTTAAGAAATCATGACTTTTATGAGCTACTTAAACTCTATATCCTATACCTGTCACTGTATCATGTGTCGTTTCTTTTATACATTTATATATGCATGCATTTTTTATTCTCATCTGATTATGTCATCTTCTTAAAACCCTCGCCTCTCAGAAAGAAATTCCAAATCCAAAACATGGTGTACAACAGCGGTTCTCAACCTATAGCATGCATCAGAATTCTTGGAGGACTTGTTAAAATATTGTTGGACTGGACTCTCAGTTCTTCTTTTTCACTGAGTCTGGAGTGGAACCCAAGAATTTGCATTTTCAACAAGTTCCCAAGTGATGTTGATAAAGCTGTTCTGTGGGCCATACTTTGAGAACTGCAGGTTCACAAGAATGTATATAAATAGGCTGCTTTCTTGTCTCTGGGTTCATTTCATGCTAGTATTCTCTGTGTCCTGTGCTCAATTATCTTCTCCTGGGTTCCCAGTCTCCTCCTTTTCTTTCTTCTTACCATGTGTCCTGTCCCTCTCCCCATATGATTTAATCAGTCTAACTCATGCAGGATCCTTCATACTAAGTTGAGTCTCCTTGTTATTCACTCTCATTACTTCAATACTTCTTTGCAGCATTGAACACAATTGTAATTAAATAATAAATTTATACATTTATTATAACTCTAGTTAGTACGTGCCCTTCTCACAAAAATAAAGGTTCATTAAGGGCAATGACTATCTTACTCATCAGAATTTCATAAGTACCCAGTGCAATATTTTCTGCATAATTGATGCTTGATAGATATTTCATCCATGAATGAATGAATGAACAAACAACACAAACTAACGTAATTAATTTTTCTTACTGTGCTTATACATGACACTCATACATCATTTATGCTCCGATTTCCTAAAGGGTGTCCCTTCCAGTTCTCTCAAAGACACTCCATGCTAGCAGTGTGTGCAAGAGAAGTGGCAGTTGCCCACGTACATTGCCCATATATATATAATTTAATTTTTCTTGCTCAATGCAAGGAGGCATATTTCAGGATGAATCTCTGAACTAGACTTTAGTATCACAAGATAAATACCCCTAAAATGATAATCCTGGACTCAAGTTCAAGTTTAATTATTTTAGAATTATATAATGCTGTGAAATAAATTCCAATTATTTGAGCATTTTAACTGGAATTCACTTTATTTTTAATAGGATTTTGGTTACATTGTTATTAAAGAGAAACATTTGGGCTTTCAAAAATTCATGAAAACTTTAAAGTCATTCATTTTCTGGCTAGAACAGGTTTGTTAAGTAAGGCTAATATTTCTTTCAATAAAAAACAATGTGCCTTAATAATAAACAAAGCCATTTAAAATGACTTAGTTTTTTTTAAAAAATCACCATATATTTATAAAGTACTAGATCATATAATAATAAAACCTAAATATATATACTTGTGTATATAAATATGTTAATGATTTATATACCTATGATTATTGTTTTATGTCATTCTCTCTCATTTTATGCAAAGAATTAGGTAAACCTATACTGTACAGCACATGGCTATCTTACACACAACCTGTATAATTAAGATAGAATCCTTAGAAGATGTTAAATTCAAGTTCATGTTTGAATACACAGAGAAAGTTAACTTGGTGGTGGGTGAATATTAGGTAATAAAGGGAAAGGATTTTTGTGGATAGATCTAATTCACTTTCATCTTCTGATGAATCCAGAAGATTTCAAATAGCAAATAAGAGAATGAGACAGCTGTGAATCAAGTAACTGGAGCTAGAAGAAAGTCAGAGATGAGAGGCAATATGTGATTTGTTGGTTCATGGCATTAAGAAGGATCACTAGGGGAAAAATTAGGTATGATGTTTTGTATTTTGTTAGTACAAGTCTTCTCCTGACTTAAATCTTCCTTTGCCTTGGCAGGTCTCATTGTCCGGGAAGTGAGCATTGAGATTTCACGCCAGCAAGTGGAAGAACTCTTTGGGCCTGAAGATTACTGGTGCCAGTGTGTAGCCTGGAGCTCGGCAGGCACCACCAAGAGCCGGAAAGCCTATGTGCGCATTGCATGTAAGTCTCTATGTAGGGGCACTGTGGGTTCCAGAAGCTAATGGAATATGGGAAAATTTGACCACACCTGCTCTGGTGTCGAAGAACCCTGGTTGAAAACTGCTCCCAGACTTCTGCATTTGAGCTACACTTTCCCATTAAGTCATCAGAATATCATTTCATTTTTTGTTTCAAGGCAGTGAGTAATTTTCCTTTAGGAAATGTGAAAGAATTAGTGCTACTTTCAAAAGACCGAATGTTCTTTTTTAATCTAATAGTAATTAGGCTATAGGAAAACAACTACATTCCTTTAATGAGTTTATTCTGCCAATTTGTTAGGACAATGTTGACTAGTTTTGCTATTAGAAATAGAAATTACCCGGCAAAGCTTCTCTATTTGTTTTAGAACTGTTCTAATGCATCAAAACACACCACTATTTTCCAAACTGTAATAATTTCTAGGGTATTTCAGGGAGATATTTCTAATATATGTTCAGGGAGAGGTTAAAAGGGTTCCATAATCAGTAAATGTGGGAAATACTTTTTTGGACAAAGTTAAAGAAGTTCCTTCATTGCAAAACTTTCCAGATTCTTTAATATGCTAATATACATATTATCCCCAAGGAGGAGATGTTGCCTGCAGCTCTTTCTTCAGACCCTTTTCTCAGTGAGTACTATTCACACCTAGAACAGCATGAATGCTGCTTTAATGTCTGAAGATTCCATACTGAGAAATTTTCTCAAGTGTGAGACCACTGAAAACCATGTAAATTGTACTATCTGAATTCCTTGGCATGTCTGTTCCAGCATGTATGTAAAGTTGCTTCAGTTGTGTCTGATTCTGTGAGACCCCGTGGACCGTAGCCCACCAGACTCCTCATCCATGGGATTCTCCAGGCAAGAATACTGGAGTGAGTCACCATGCCCTCCTCCAGGGGATCTTCCCAACCTAGGGATCGAACTCTTGTCTCTTGCATCTTGTATGCAGGTTCTTTACCGCTAGAACCAAGTGGGAAGCCCTTGCATGCCTGTAGTTTACTAAATTTCAATTTGCATTGACGTCAGTGTCACTTCCCTCTAATATGTCACTGTGTGCACGCCTGCTCAGTCATGTCATATGCTCAGTCAAGCATGCTCACCAGGATCCTCTGTCCATGGGATTTCCCAGGCAAGACTATTGGATTGGGTTACCATTTTCTACTCCAGGGGATCTTCCTGACCTAGGAATCAAACTCCCATCACTTGCATCTGCTGCATTGGCAGGCAGATTCAGATTCTTGACCACAGAGCCACCTGGGAAGTCACTAAGTTCAAACAGTTTTGGCTCTGATGCTTCCCACAGTTCCTGTTCTTGCCTGTTCTTTCCCTTCTGTTTGATCTAGATCCCAACCATTACAATCACTTACCAGTTAGTCTCCAGTTAGTCTTTTACCTTTTCCAGCCCTTTCCCCATATTACCACAAATGCAAGATTCTGGAAGATTCCTAAACTCAGGTCTTACCTCAGCTCACCTCCATCCCTGCTTAAAATTTCATAGTGGCTTCTGAGATAAAGTCAAAATTTCCTACAATGGTATATATCACTGTATTTGTTTACTAGAGCTGCTGTAACAAAATTCTACCAACTGGTGGGTTAAACAAGAGAAATTTATTTTCTCACAATTCTGGAAGCTGGAGTCCAAGATCAAGGTGCTGGCAATATTGGTTTCTGCTGAAGCTCCTCTTCTTGGCTTATAGGTGGTCATCTTCTCCATGTCTTCACATGGTCTTCCTTCTGTAACTGTCTGCATCCAAACTTCTCTTCTTATAAGGATGCCAGTCATATTAGGTTAAGGCTACCCAAATGACCTCATTTTAACTTAATCACCTCTTTAAAGGTCATATCTCCAAATACCTTCTGAGGTATACTGGGCGCTAGGATGTCAACTTGTGAATTTTGGAGGGGGGATACATTTCAGCCCATAACAACCATATGTCATTGTTTCCATAATGTAACCTAAGTTTCTAGCTCTGACCACAAAGAATGTCTCTGATCTAGTCACACTAGATTAGAAATACTTCCATTTCTTTGTTTCCAGCTGTTATTCATCCTGAAGCATTGTACCTTTCACTTACTTCCTTTCATTATTTGTAAAAATTCATTTATTCAACAAATATTTACTAAGCTTTTACTCTCTTATTGAGATAATTTTAGGTATTTGATATGGAGCCAGAATCAAAGCACATAATGATCCCTGTCCTCAAGAGGCTTGTTTCTGCTAAACAAGTTGTTGTTGTTTAGTTGGTAAGTTGTGTCTGACTCTTTGGGGCCCCATGGACTGTAGCCCACCAGGCTCCTCTGTCCATGGGATTCTCCAGGCAAAAATACTGGAATGGGTTAGCATTCCCTTCCCCAGGGATCTTCCTGACTCAGGGATTGAACCCTCATCTCCTGCATTGCAAGCATATACTTATTCTTTACCGCTGAACCACCAGGGAAGTTAGGGCACACTCTTAATGAAGTAAATAATCAGTAACAGAGCAGACAGTAAGTGTTATGAAGAAAGACAGTTGGGGAAGGGAGTATGCTGTGCTGGGGACTGTGGTCAGAGAAGGCCTGCAGAAGAAGTTGGCAGTTGAAGCAACCTGAAGAAGGGGGGTGGGGGGCAGTCAGGCAGAGGGGATAGCGAGCGGCATAAGTACAAACGCCCTGAAGCAGGAATGTTTGCTGGTGCCATGAAGACTGAATTGGCCACAGTGGCTGGAAGAGGGTGAGGGAGAAGAGTCTCCTGGATGAGTTGAGAAAAGTAAGGACAGGAAGGGCAGTGTGGAGATGGGCTAGGGCCTGTGGGTGTAGCATCTTTGGTTCTCAGTATGAAATGGGAACTTTGGAATGTTTTCTGCAGAGGAGGTCATGCCCTGACTTCCATTTTAGCAGAACACCTGACTGTTCTGTTGAGAAAAGATCGTGAGAAGCAAAAGTAGATGCAAAGGAGACCAGTTATAAGGCGGCAGCTGCGAGGGATGTTAGGACAGCCTAGATTAGAAGGGGAGACCTAGATTCTAGATTTATTTAAAGGCAGAGGTAGTGGGTTTTTTTTTTGTTTTTTGTTTTTTTGAGAAAGAGAGAGGTTGGATGTAGAATGTGAGAGAAAGAAAGAATGATTCAGAAGGCCTGAGCTTGTTGAAGGATTTTTCCGTTGTCTTTAGTGAAGTCCTTCTTGCCTCATCAGTCTCCAGAATGATAGGGGTTCCTTTCTCAAACCTTTCAGACCAGTACATCCATCCTCTTAATGTAGAGCTTGTCTCCTTTGAATTATATTCACTTGTTGTAATGGCTGTGTTTCAGGCCAATGAGTTCCTTGAGATCCATTTTGCTTAATTCATCTTTGCTTAACTGTATATCTTCAGTGTTCAGCACAATGCCTAGAACATCAAAGATATTTAATAAATTTTGTTCAATTAAGACCATTATAACCATCACTGCTCTCTATTAATCATTCCTCCCTGAGCATGTCTAAAGGGGTTTTTCTCTTTGTCTTAGTGGGTTCTCTATGAAGTAGACTCTGAAATGGAGACATGCATGCAGGTAATATATTAACGAGTATTCTCTGGAACAATATCTGTCGAGGAATAGACTTGGGCAGAGGGAGAAATTGAACTGCAATTCAGGTACAACAAAAGATGATGCCATAGGGGACACTGCATTTATGATGGCCCTCCAGAGTTGTCCCACCGTGAGGCACAGGAGTGAGCGGCCCTTTATCCCCAACATCGACTAGTCAGTGGATGTGGTCCCTTTCTTTTCTGTTCACCCTCACCAACTTGCATGACCTGGGTCAAGTCAGCTCATCTCAACTGAGGGCAGTTTCTGGAGGGAGAGTCTGGGAGCCTTTACCATCAACACTCCTAGCAGAGGGGATCAGTCCTGAAAATGGATGTCATCCACTACAATCATCTATCGCAAATCTTTTAGATTTCATTTTATTAATTATGAAGTAAAAAGATACTTTCAAACATGTTAAAAAGAAACAAATGAATTGCTTTGGTCAAATAATTAAATGAATTCAAAGTTAGCTTCTAGTTATAATCAAAAGAGGCGCAATGATATAAAACTATCTTTTATTGCTATATGTTCATTAATATCAAATACAATAGATATTTAAAATTGCCAATTTACAATTTATAATAAACTGACTTGCTTAAAAGCTGAAGTTTAATTAGTTAATTTATTTATTAATTTATTTTTGGCTGTATTGGGTCTTTGTTGCTGTGCTGGCTTTTCTCTAGTTGCTGCAAGCAGGGGCTTCTCTCTAGTTGCGAGGGCTACTCTCTGGTTGCTAGGGCTACTCTCTCGTTGCTGAGCAGGGGCTGCTCTCTGGCTGTGAGGGCTACTCTCTAGTTGTGAGGGCTTCTCTCTAGTTGAGAGGACTTCTCTCTAGTTGCGAGGGCTACTCGCTAGTTGCTGAGCAGGGGCTGCTCTCTGGTTGTGAGGGCTAATCTCTAGTTGCGAGGGCTACTCTCTAGTTGAGAGGGCTACTCGCTAGTTGCTGAGCAGGGGCTGCTCTCTAGTTGCTGCAAACAGGGACTACTCTCTAGTTGCTGCAAGCAGGGGCTTCTCTCTAGTTGCAAGGGCTACTCTCTAGTTGCTAGGGCTACTCGCAGTTGCTGAGCAGGGGCTTCTCTCTAGTTGCTGCAAGCAGGGGTTTCTCTCTAGTTGTGAGGGCTACTCTCTAGTTGCAAGGGCTACTCGCTAGTTGCTGAGCAGGGGGTGCTCTCTGGTTGCTGCAAACAGGGACTACTCTCTAGCTGCTGCAAGCAGGGGCTTCTGTCTAGTTGCTAGGGCTACTCGCTAGTTGCTGAGCAGGGGCTGCTCTCTAGTTGCTGCAAGCAGGGGCTTCTCTCTAGTTGTGAGGGCTACTCTCTAGTTGTGAGGGCCGCTCTCTAGTTGTGAGGGCCGCTCTCTAGTTGTGAGGGCCGCTCTCTAGTTGCGAGGGCTACTCTCTAGTTGCGAGGGCTACCCGCTAGTTGCGAGGGCTACCTGCTTGTTGCTGAGCAGGGGCTGCTCTCTAGTTGTGAGGGCTGCTCTCTAGTTGTGAGGGCTACTCTCTAGTTGCGAGAGCTACCCGCTAGCTGCGAGGGCTACTCGCTAGTTGCTGAGCAGGGGCTACTCTCTAGTTGCGAGGGCTACTCTCTAGTTGCGAGAGCCACCCACTGGTTGCGAGGGCTACCCGCTCGTTGCTGAGCAGGGGCTGCTCTCTGGCTGTGAGTGCAGACTTCTCACGGTGGTTCTTCTTTTGCTGTGGAGCACAGGCTCTAGGCCTTCAGCAGCTGTGGCTCCCGGGCTTAGTTTCTCCATGGCATGTGTGATCTTCCTGGAGCAGGAGTCAGACCCCTGTCTCCTGCATTGGCAGGTGGATTCTTTACCACTGAGCCATCAGGGAAGCCCCAGAAGCTGAAGTTTAGAGGCTTTGTTATTACAAATCAGGACTCTCGTGTGGTGCCAACTTCATATATATATATTTATAATTTGCAATGTATCTAATATTATGTAACCCTGTTTGCCACATTAAAAATTACAAATGTATAAGAATCTTATCTTTGCAGAATAAACTTTGCTATTTATTTCACAACTTTTAAATGTAGTTGGACATTTTCAAATAATAAGACAAACCCTTCTTCCAGTAAGACATTAATTTGCCCATAGCACCTTTTCATCTTCATGTATTAAGACTGAAGAGCAGTTTGCTTGTACTTCCATAATTAACCGAACTCATATGTTAGTAGACGAGGAACAACATCCAATGTATAAAGATTTACTCATACAGATTTACCTCATGATGAAAAGAAAAAAGAAAAGGTAGATTTCAAATCCTCCTTGTCAGAGCTGATCCCTACCAAGCACGCCCTCACTAATGTTACAGGGAGGCTGCAGACTCTCTGGTTTGCTCTGCTTCAAGTCAGCCGGGGTGCTTTGCCCAGTGACATGTGACAGCTGGCTGTCACATCAACTGCAATTAAATTTTAAACTTTTTTCAGGTAAAGATGGCCATGATGCTAGAGATAATTAAGTTCACTTACCTCTCATCTAATGTGATCTATATTCACTATGTGTGAATACTGTACACTATGTTACTATACTATAAATAGTGTATATATGGAGAAGGCAGTGGCACCCCACTCCAGAACTCTTGCCTGGAAAATCCCATGGATGGAGGAGCCTGGTGGGCTACAGTCCATGGGGTCGCTAAGAATCGGACACGACTGAGCGACTTCCCTTTCACTTTTCACTCTCATGCATTGGAGAAGGAAATGGCAACCCACTCCAGTGTTCTTGCCTGGAGAATCCCAGGGACGGGGGAGGCTGATGCTCTGCCATCTGTGGGATCGCACAGAGTCGGACACGACTGAAGTGACTTAGCAGCAGCAATGTGTGTATATACACATATATATGTGTGTACTAAAAAGGGGGCCATAGTTCTCCCATGAAAAAGCTCTATTTTAAGAAGTTTATAAAGTAGAAATGAATATTAGCCATTCTTTTGTTTGCTTATGTATGTTTTGTATATACAAACTATATAAAATACAAAAATAATTTTGTGAGACAATCAGAGCAGAGGGAAAATAGGAAATAGGGAAAAGTTAGGATTTGGCCAGAAATGAGCTGAGGACCCAATGTGCCTGCTCTGGAAGCATACATGTTTACCAGATGGCAGTCAGTTGGCCTTAGTGGGTGCCACAGCTTGCTTTGGAGAGCGAGGGGTTTCTTCGGAGGGAACTCAAATGGGCGCTGTAATGACTGTCGAAGTAGAACCCTATGGCGATGCAGCTGCCAGTTTCATTGGGTTGTTTCTTCCAGTGTCCCTTGCTAGGAAAATGTAAGTCAGGCAGAATGTCAGCAAACCCTGTGTCTCTTCAGGAAATGTCTTGGCTGCTATTGCTGATGCTGTGATCGTTGATGATGCTGTGGTTGCTGTTGTCAGGAGATGGTGGGCATTATGTGAAAAGGAGGGCAAAGTGGAGCGGCTGGAGCAAACGTTTGGGGCCAGGTTGACCTACATATTCAAATCCTAGCTCCATCACTTACTAGTGTGACCTTAGTCAAGCAGTTTAACTCCTCTGAGACTTAGTTCCATCATGAAAATGGTAGGGTTATTTTAAGATTAAACTAGGATAAAGTTGTAAAGCATATGGCATAGTGCCAGACACAAAGCAAATGCTCAGTGAGTGATAATAGTGTTCATAAAAACAGATAATGATTCAAACAACTTTATTTGTGCATTCTGAAATCTAGTAGTACCAAGTTAACTTTTAAAACTAAAGAGTTTTTCCTTCTTTCACCACTTCCTGTACATCCTGAGCTGCCAGTCCTAGAAGTTGAAGTTGTCTGCCAATTCAAGTATAATTCGACTGTAATTTTGCCCCTGTGCCTGAGGATGGAGGAGCCCTCTGCATGTCCGCCCTTCTCCTCAATTCAGGAGTTACAGGGGATGTATACGCACAGACAATCCATCTTCCTGGGGATATCATGATAGTTCCTAAGGAGTTTCGCTTTCTTCTGTGTACAAACCTATAAATCACAGCCACCACCACAAAGGCCACTGACTACAAATTGGAAGGAGACAGTTCCTGGGAAGAATTAAAGAGGAACAGGGTAGACTTCTCTGCCCTACTCTCATAGTTCACTCCTCCTTTTCCCTGAGATCTGAGCTACCTTGTGAGCCACCTGTGGGTGTCAAACAGGCTGTGTTTACATCTGTAAGTCTGTTGTGCCTAACACACTGTCCAGAACAACACTGTCTGAGGAAATATGATGCCAGCCACATGTCATTTCAGTTTTTCTAGCAGCCATCCTTAAAAAAGTAAAAGGCAAACATAAAAGAGGCCAAATTAATTTTAATAATATGTTAGTTAGTCCACTCTATTTAAACTATCATTTCAATAAAATACCCAATACAAACAAGTATTCATGACAAGTTTTACATTCTTTTTTCATACTAATTTTTACAGTACTTCTTAGTTAGGACTAGCCACAGGTCAGCTGCTCCATAGCCACATGTGTCTCACATTGGATAGATGGGCTTTGGAATTCTAATAATAGAGGAACTGTTTCCATCACTTTTTCACCTCATGTACTCTGTGTTACTCTGTGTGTGTGTGTGTGTGGTGAAACACTAGAATCTATTCTGTTAGCAAATTTTAATTATGCAATGTATTATTAACAATAGTGACCGTAGTGTACAAAAATATCCCCAGAACTTAATCATCTTGTAAATGAAAGTTTGTACCCTTTGACCAACTTTGGATGGTTCATTCAATTCTTGCACCAATGCTGGTGTGACAGGTGTTATTATCCTCATTTTACAGATGAGGAAATGAAGGACAAAGAGAAATTTGAAAACCTGCCCAACAGATTTCCCTTGTGGTCAGTGCCTAATACTTGGCGCTGATGATGCAGGGGACCCAGGTTTGATCCCTGGTCAGGGAACTAGAGGACCCTACATGCTACAGCTAAACATTCCAAAAAAAAAAAAAAATTCCACATTCTGCAACTAAAAGATCATGCTACAGTGAAGATCTTTGCATGCTGCAAGTAAGATCTGGTGCAGTCAAATTAAATAAATATTTTTTTTTTAAAAATAATAAAAGACCAGCCTGAGTTCAAAGCTCATATATAGAGAAGCAGGTCAGATTGGCAAAGAAGTCCATGCCTTGAAGCAACACACTGGATACAAATAAGAGAGGAGGTGACAATTGATTTTTGTGTCAGTTGGCAGTTTACAAAAATATCTTATTTTCCACATGGATAATGTTATAGGCTCATAATTGTTTACAATGCAGAAATGTAAGAAGGCTTTGGGTTCCCACTTCTCTCCTGCTACTTGGTTTGTTCCAACCACACCAGTTTCTTTGCTTAGAGAATGTAATACAGTGATGCCAATAGCTCTTCCTTCGCACCTGGAACATTCTCCCCTACTCTACCTGGGGAAGAAAGGAAGAGTGGCTCACTTCCTTCTTTCATTCAGATTTCTGACAAGATAGCAGCTCTTTAAAAACCAGGTGTTTTGAAAGATTTAGGTTATACCATGACAGAATCTGGCAGCCTAATGCCAAGTGTCTTGGTAGAGCTCAGCAAGCCCGAGTTTGCCAGCACGCCAGAGTAAATGGCCTGATTACTAGCGTGCATTTCCGAGCTGTGGATTGATCCTTTGTATGGCTGTTTAAGTCCTGGTGGCTCAGTAGTAAAGAAGCTGCCTGCCAATGCAGGAGACGCAGGTTTGATCCCTGGGTTGGGAAGATCTCCTGGAGAAGGAAATGGCAACACACGCCAGTATTCTTGCCTGGGAAATCCCATGGACAGAGGGGCCTGGCAGGCTATAGCCCACGGGGTCACAAAAGAGCCAGATACAACTAAGTAACTAAACAACAAGCCCATTTTAAGTTACAGAGGCCAGATTTTGAATTAGATGAGATTCTTTGGAAGGAATGATGCTAAAGCTGAAACTCCAGTACTTTGGCCACCTCATGCAAAGAGTTGACTCATTGGAAAAGACTCTGATGCTGGGAGGGATTGGGGGCAGGAGGAGAAGGGGACAACAGAGGATGAGATGGCTGGATGCATT
The DNA here is from genome assembly GCF_014754425.2 of Oryx dammah. Taxonomy (NCBI): domain Eukaryota; kingdom Metazoa; phylum Chordata; class Mammalia; order Artiodactyla; family Bovidae; genus Oryx; species Oryx dammah. The sequence continues at coordinate 28,783,866 of NW_024070187.1, forward strand.
ACCGACTCGATGAACGTGAGTCTGAGTGAACTGCAGGAGTTGGTGATGGACAGCGAGGCCTGGCGTGCTACGATTCATGGGGTCACAAAGAGTCAGTCACGACTGAGCGACTGAACTAAACTGAACTGAATTACATAATTTAGACATTTTTAGATTGGATAAATTTTTAACAATAAATATCTCATTTCATATAAATGTCAGCTGTTGTATTAATTAGTTCATCATGTGGTTCCTGTTTCAAGATTAAAAACCACAACATTCCTGATTGCATTAGTCTATATTTTTCGAAACGTATTTGCTTTTGTTTATAGACAGAAGTTTTCAAGATCAGTGGAAGCCCCACAAATCCATACACATTTATAGCTCATATTTGTTCTGAGAAGTAGACATCTAATTGATAGAACACTGTCTCATAAGTTATATTTTGGTGAAGTCATCCATCTATGGGCTATGTGCTAGAGGAAAGGCTGGTAACCCACTGGACCAAAATATTCCACTAAAGTGATGTTTTATGCTGTATGAAATGGGAAGTTTATGGCTAAACTGCTTATTTGCAAAAAAGCTTGTCTGTAATCATTGTGTTCTTTTTTGTTCTCTGAGAAAAGAGCCTTAACTTTTTGATATATTGTGTTCCTCATCCATAAAGTTGGCATGTTTCTGATTATTTATCCCTAAGACTTACCTTAAAAAATATTGTGATGACATATAATCTTTTTTCTTTCTGAAACTAAAGATGCAGTGTGAATAGAAGAGTGGCTTATATGGGATTTTTTTTTCTTCCTCTTCTCTGTAATGGATGTCATTGAAGTTCCAGTTCTAAAATAGTTATTTTTTAAAAAACCCTTTAGCAAAACTACCTGAATACAAATATGTTTGTTCTATAAATGCCCCCAAAGTCTAGAAATAAAGAAGAATGGCTGAAAGTGTATTTCCTTTTGCAGGGACTTCGTTCATTTAGGATTCTGTTTAAATGACCGTGTGCGGTAAAGGATAGGCATGCCTTGGCAAAACTAAAACATTGCCAAGACAATGTTCTGAGACAATGTACTTCTGCTGATTTGCTCAAAGATCGTTCTAACCTCTGTCTCTGCTATAATTATTATGTTCTGAAAGTGTTAGTGGTAAATTCATAAGACTGGTCAAAAACATTAGTTTTTTTAAAAAGTAAAAGGAAATTGCAAAACAATAACAGGAACAAAGTCAAAATCTTGCATCTTTTGTCTCTTAAAATATCCTGTGACCTAGTAACCAACATTTAGGGCATGCTTACTGTATGCCCAATTCTGTTATAAGCCCCTTATGCATGTTAACTCTTGTGATGCTTCCAACAATCCTTTGAGGTAGATTCTGTTATCCTTACTTTGCAAATAGTGAAACAGAAGCATGGAAATGAAATATTAGATAACTTACCCAAGCCACTTGTTTAGGAAATGGTAAATCAGAATATAAACTTTTCTTTTTACTGTACAATTTACTGTACAGATTTACAGAAATGTGATAGTTCAGTTTGCAATCTAACCATAGAGGAAACCTCATGTTTTTGTTAGTTTGTGGTTTCTTGTTTTATCTTTATAATATTTAATAAGAAAAAGCAAGTAAAAAAAGAAAACTTACAACATTTTTATATACTATGTCCCTTCCGTTTAAAAACCACAAGAATTGCTGAACATAACATTTTTTCATGATTTTTTTTTTTAATTCCAGCAAAGATACTCTATTTCTGGAAAAGAAACTTTTTAGGGTTCTATAGCATTGTCAGGAATTTTTACTTTTAAGAAATGCTCAAAGCTCAAAAGACTAATCTAGTTTTCCCAAAATATGCTATACTAGTTGGTTCATGATAGTTGTTTTCTGTTAACACCAGATTTGGTGATTTAAGTATAACTTATACTCTACTATGACAACATGGAAGTGAAAAGTGAAGTAGCTCAGTTGTGTCTGACTCTTTGCAACCCCATGGACTGTAGCCTTCTAGGCTCCTCTGTCCATGGGATTTCCCAAGCAAGAGTACTAGAGTGGGTTGCCATTCCCTTCTCCAGGGTATCTTCCCAACCCAAGGATCGAACCCGGGTTGCCCACATTGCAGGCAGATGCTTTACCATCTGAGCCACCAGGGAATTATCCCCTTTTATACTATTGGAAGAAAGACATATTTTTCCCTCTAAGAACACAAGTATTATTAGTATATGTGACCATAGAATTATTTTGTTTGCTAGAGGAACAATTTGAAAGTACATTAAAATGAAATTTTTAAAACAAAATTTAGGGTTTGTGTCCCATAGAACCTGCATTCCTATATGGCAGCATAGAGTTGAGTAGCAAACAAAAAGTGTATTGGTTTTGTACCTATGTCTGTGTTACAGTTTGGGAAACCAAAGACAGCCCAGGTTGGTGATAATGTTTTAAGACAAAAAATAATTCTTTTGCCTAACTTTTTAAAGTTACCTGCATGTCCCCTAGATGCATGTGAAATTTCAATGTCTGCTAGACAATGTCAGCCATCAGCCTGAACAAAATTAAGTGCTACGGACACTGGGAGACATCGACAGGAACTCACTGTCTTAAGAGCCACAGTGTAGAAGCAGATGTGCTTGGTTCCCACAGTCTCCCAGGCTCTTCTCTCCCTCTGCCTACAAGTTCTAGCACAGTGCTATGCACATCATGATTGTTCCACAGATAATCAATCAGTCGATCAGTCTGTGGTTCTCAGATTTTAGTGCTGTGTGTCAGATATACCTGCAGGCCAGTGAAAACTGTGGATTCCTAGATCCCAACCTAGGAATGAAATCTGCATTTTTTTTTCAAGCATAGCATGGTAATCCCTGAGTTTCCCTTTGTGACACATAACTTTCAGTCATTAGTCTCCCACCTTCATAATTATTTTGTCTCATTCGTTTACGTTTATTTTGACTAACAATGACAATGCCTAAAGTTGATACAGCATACTAAAATTTACTAATACTACAGGGAGTACTTTTTATATTCATGGCATGATTCTAGAGTTTTATATAGGCTTCTTCATATATCAACCTGTAAAAGAGTTACTATTATCATGCTTATTTTTTTAGCTGAAGAAATTAAAGAGAAGGTTAAGCAGTATGCTCAAGGCTACACAGCTAGTCAGGTGGTAGAGTCAGGATCTGAAACCAAGTTTGTCCAAGCTGAAGATCTTGCTCTTGACTGCAATGATATCTTACTTTGCAGGATCTTTCAGATCTTTTTCACAGTGACCTACAATAAAAAATATAATTATATCATGATCTACTAAATAAAAATACACCCATCTCCTCACACATACAAATACACAGAGGTGTGTGTGTATGTATATGTGTGTGTACATATGTGCATACTTAATAATACATCAAGGTTATTGTCTTTCCAGTAGTCATGTATGGATGTGAGAGTTGGACCATAAAGAAGGCAGAGTGATAAAGAATTGATGTTTTCAAACTGTGGTGCTATAGAAGACTCTTGAGAGTCCCTTGGATAGCAAGGACATCAAACCAGTCTATCTTAAAAGAAATCAATCCTGAATACTCATTGGAAGGATTGATGCTGAAGCTGAAGCTCCAATACTTTGGCCACCTGATGCAAAAAGTTGACTCATTGGAAAAGACCTTTATTCTGGAAAAGATTGAGGGCAGGAGGAGAAGGGGGTGGGGAGGACAGAGGATGAGATGGTTGGATGGCATCACCGATTTAATGGATATGAACTTGAGCAAACTCTGGGAGATAGTGTGGGACAGGGAGGCCTGGCCTGCTGCAGTCCATGGTGTTGCAGAGTTAGATAGAACTTGGTGACTGAATGACAACAATACTAAGTGTGATATACTTGACATTTTCTGTTATTCAATTTCATATTTTAATGCTGGTATTCAATCCTCCAAGTTGAATTCATAGTACTCTAAAGGACAAATTCCATAAGAAAAATATGGAATGTTAGATACTGTGGTTTCTAGACCAAATGAATCAATTGTGTAAGAGAATGACATGCTGAAATTTACTCAGATGAGAAATCATGTCTCATGCCAGACTCTCTAATAGTAATAAAAATAGTTGTGATAAGTTATTACATGTGCTTTATGCTTCCTAAACCTTTTCAGATTCAGTATTTCTTTTAACATTCTCAAAACCCTATGAGATCTAATATTCACAAAACCTATGAGATCTGAATTAAAAAACAACCAACATTAATAAGGTAATAATGTGTTGTTTCTGTCTTATTATTCAATGGAATTTAAAGATTTTAATTTCCATTAGAATAATGTGTTGTAGTATGCTCATCAGAGAATTCTTGACTTCACAATATCAATCTGTCACATTGTCAAGAAATTGTCTTTTTAAAAATATTTTATTCTAATAAATCTTTCTGCATAATGAAGTAGCATTGCTAACAGAATAAACATTTCTAACAAATATAAATTATTTTTTTCAAACTTGTAGTGAGAACATGATTATTTTCATTTTCAAAGACAATAGTATTAGCCTACCAACTTAGACACCTACCAACTTAGACACCATAGGGAGATATTTTGCTGGTACTTTCTCCAGGTTTCCTTTCAGATCAGCAGGGCTCACAGGTACTTGGATAGTAATATAACCTGTTACAGTAAGAGCTCCCACCTGTCCAGCCTCGACTTTCCCATTAAGGCCATGCTCACTCTTTCCAGGAAAAGATACTCGAGGGTTGTCATTGCAGTAGAGACCTGATTGGGGGCCCCTTTCATAAATATGTGCTTTCTTGCATGCCATTTTGGATAGGCATTTCCCTCCCACCTCTCAACAAAGCAAGAAAATTAGTTTTGTCAGTAATTCTCAATGCATTCATAATTTTCAATGTGTTTATAATTTCAATACTTTAATAATTATCAAAGCTGCAATATTCATCTGCTCTTGTGATGTATATTATATTCCTTTCTTGTATTTGTACAAAGAATTTTCTGATGTTTTTAATTTGGAATCTTCTGAAACCCATCCATTGCCCCATTTTCTCTTACACCTGTATATTGAAATGTACAGAAGTTCCAGGAAGATTGTCCTAAGAGGAAGATTTATAAACTGTTCTTTTCAAAGATACATCATCTTCTAGATTGCTGAAAGACAATTTCTTCTATTATTTCTCTTGGACACTAATTGATATAAATCTTTAAAGATCTTATCTTATTTGACAAAGGCCAGGCTGTTTCCCCTAAAATGCATATTTAAAATGTTAGTCTACTCAGTTATAGGCTCTCGAGACAAAAGAGACCTTCAAAAGCATCCAGTTATTTACTTCCATTTTGCAAATAAGGAAGTCTTCACACTCACAGGTAGCCTTCTTTGCTACCTGTGTAGGTGCACATGTATTCAGTGACTTAGCCGTGTCTTACTCTTTGTGACCCTGTAGACTGTAACCCACAAGGCTCCTCTGTCCATGAAATTTTCCAGGCAGAAATACCGGAGCAAGTTGCCGTTTCCTACTCCAGGGGATCTTTCCGAGCCAGGGATTGAACCTATGTCTCCTGCATTGGCAGGCGGATTCTTGTCAAAAAGCAGAGTTCATGTTTATAGAATGCCTTGAAATTAGTGGGCTTCACATCATAAATAATTTATAATCACTGTATTATATTGCAAAAAAACTCACTGACAACATCAGAATTCTACCATAAAAAATGAGACGCTGTGTACAGCCACACATGTACTTTCTTTGATTACTGTGTAAATGGTAAATAGAAATCCATATAGTTTCAGGTCTGATTCTGCATCTGCTAATTGGATTTCACTGTATGGATTTAGTAAGCCAATATTCATGTTAAGTAAACATCTCTCTGAATGCATACTTATAAGAAAGGTGATTTTTCTTTTAATTGATGGAATCAATGACTAAATCAGAGGTAAGCTGAGCTGACTTTGCAAAAGTAATCTAGGTTTTAATGAAAGGATTTTTTACCTATTTCGGTAGTAGCCTTAGAACTAATGGAAAGAAAACAGAAGTGTAGAATCCTAAAGGTCTTCCAAGGGCATAAATTCATCTTTTTCCTGACAGAAATGCCCACATTATTCGAAAACATTCTGTTTTACATCTAATTCCTAGCTAACAAGTGTCTATTTTTCCTGCTTACTCATTCGTCACCCTCGTGTTCTCTCTGCCTGCAGGCATCCGGCCTGCCTTCTATCACATCTCTCCAAATGATGAAGGATATGTTTAAAATGTTACTCACACTGCTTGCAGAGTACTTCGGAGGCATATGAAAGGAGCAGCTGCCATGCTGGACAGCACAATATATTCTATGTTCTTTATACAACCTGAAAGCTAGAAAAGAGATTTTGGGCCAGAATTAAAAGGATTTTTCAGGAAGAAGTATTACATTGTGAGGGGTAACCTATGAATCATTTTAGAAATTAGATAAAATTTACATACAGTTTAAAATCAAATAATATCAAAACAATATAATTATACGGTATTCAGTGATGGTTCAGTTAAACCTGTCTTTTGAAGTATAGGCCTCTGATGTGTGGTCACCATTCTCAATTAGGAAATAGCAATTTTCATAAGATGTGCCTTCCATTGGCGGGAATTTGGAAACAGTTGCAAAAACTATATACAAAATCCTAAGAAGAATTATAGCCTGCTACATTTGAACCCATCATCCCTTAACAGTGCTGCTGACTTTTGTCAAAATAAAATTTGTAAAAGAACAGTAGTTATTATTATAGTCATTCTCCCAATTTCTTTTTTTTTTTAATTTATTTATTTATTTTTTAATTTTTACTTTACAATTCTGTATTGGTTTTGGCATAGATTGACATGAATCCACCACAGGTGTACATGCATTCCCAAACATGAACCCCCCTCCCACCCCACTCCCCACAACATCTCTCTGGGTCATCCCCGCGTATCAGCCCCAAGCGTGCCATATCCTGCATCAGACATAGACTGGCAATTCGATTCTTACATGATATTATACATGTTTCAATGTCATTCTCCCAAATCATCACACCCTCTCCCTCTCCCTCTGAGTCCAAAAGTCCGCTATACACATCTGTGTCTTTTTTGCTGTCCTGCATACAGGGTCATCATTGCCATCTTTCTAAATTCCATATATATGTGTTAGTATACTGTATTGGTGTTTTTCTTTCTGGCTTACTTCACTCTGTATAATCGGCTCTAGTTTCATCCATCTCATCAGAACTGATTCAAATGTATTCTTTTTAATGGCTGAGTAATACTCCATTGTGTATACGTACCACAGCTTTCTTATCCATTCATCTGCTGATGGACATCTAGGTTGTTTCCATGTCGTGGCTATTATAAACAGTGCTGCGATGAACATTGGGGTACATGTGTCTCTTTCAATTCTGGTTTCCTCCATGTGTATGCCCAACAGTGGGATTGCTGGGTCATAAGGCAGTTCTATTTGCAATTTTTAAAGGAATCTCCACACTGTTCTCCATAGTGGCTGTACTAGTTTGCATTCCCACCAACAGTGTAGGAGGGTTCCCTTCTCTCCACACCCTCTCCAGCATTTATTGCTTGCAGATTTTTGGATCGCAGACATTCTGACTGGTGTGAAATGGTACCTCATTGTGGTTTTGATTTGCATTTCTCTAATAATGAGTGATGTTGAGCATCTTTTCATGTGTTTGTTAGCCATCCGTATGTCTTCTTTGGAGAAATGTCTATTTAGTTCTTTGGCCCATTTTTTGATTGGGTCGTTTATTTTTCTGGAATTGAGTTTCAGGAGTTGCTTGTATATTTTTGAGATTAGTTGTTTGTCAGTTGCTTCATTTGCTATTATTTTCTCCCATTTGGAAGGCTGTCTTTTCACTTTGCTTATGTTTTCCTTTGTTGTGCAGAAGCTTTTAATTTTAATTAGATCCCATTTGTTTATTTTTGCTTTTATTTCCAGAATTCTGGGAGGTGGATCATAGAGGATCCTGCTGTGGTTTATGTCGGAGAGTGTTTTGCCTATGTTCTCCTCTAAGAGTTTTATAGTTTCTGGTCTTACAATTAGATCTTTAATCCATTTTGAGTTTATCTTTGTGTATGGTGTTAGAAAGTGATCTAGTTTCATTCTTTTACAAGTGGTTGACCAGTTTTCCCAGCACCACTTATTAAAGAGATTGTCTTTACTCCATTGTATATTCTTGCCTCCTTTGTCAAAGATAAGGTGTCCATATGTGTGTGGATTTATCTCTGGGCTTTCTATTTTGTTCCATTGATCTATATTTCTGTCTTTGTGCCAGTACCATACTGTCTTGATGACTGTGGCTTTGTAGTAGAGCCTGAAGTCAGGCAAATTGATTACTCCAGTTCCATTCTTCTTTCTCAAAATTGCTTTGGCTATTCGTGGTTTTTTGTACTTCCATACAAATCTTGAAATTATTTGTTCTAGTTCTGTGAAAAATATCGCCGGTATCTTGATAGGGATTGCATTGAATTTGTAAATTGCTTTGGGTAATATACTCATTTTCACTATATTGATTCTTCTGATCCATGAGCATGGTATATTTCTCCATCTATTAGTGTCCTCTTTGATTTCTTTCATCAGTGTTTTATAGTTTTCTGTATATAGGTAAATCCCTTGCATTCCTATACACTAATAATGAGAAAGTAGAAGAAGAAATTAAGGAAACAATTCCATTCACCATTGCAACAAAAAGAATAAAATACTTAGGAATATATCTACCTAAAGAAACTAAAGACCTATATACAGAAAACTATAAAACATTCTCCCAATTTCTGTGCACTCCCAACACAGCTGGGTTTCTACTCCCCCTTCACTCCTAAATTTCTCAAACTTCTCCTTTTACATCCTTTGCTGCATTTGTCCTGTTGGCATCCAAACTTCTTAAACTTGGCTCTTCTGACAGTTGTCTCTTGGTTTTTCTCCTGTGTCTTTGTTCACACCATAACATTTTTGCAGACAGCTTTTCCTCTGAAATGTTGGTGTCCTCTTTTTTTTTTTTTTTTTTTTTTCCTGCTCTGGTAATGTCATCTGTTTCTAGTGCTTCAGCCATCTCCTAGACAGTGAAGCACAGATCTTCTACCTGGCCTTCTTTTTCCAAACTTCAGAACTGTGGTCCTTAATTCGAGGTGATTTTCCTGTCAGGGGACATTTGGCATTATCTGGAGGCATTTATGTTGTCCTGGCTTGGAGAGCTCTGCTGTTATTTGCTGGATGGAGTCCAGGGATGCTTCTAAGAAACTTACTATGCAGAATGCAGCCTCACAACAGGATTATCCAGTCCTGAATGTCAATCATGCTGAGATTAGAAATCATGATCTGGATATACTGGATTTTTCCATTTCCAAATAGAGGGGGCAAATATGGAAACGGTGACAGATTTTATTTTCTTGGGCTCCAAAATCACTGCAGATGGTGACTGCGACCAAAAAATTAAAAGACATTTGCTCCTTGGAAGAAAAGCTATGATAAATCTTGACAGCATATTAAAAAGCAGAGACATCACTTTACAGACAAAGGTCTACATAGTCAAAGCTATGGGTTTTCCAGTAATCATGTATGGATGTGAGAGCTGGACCATAAAGAAGGCTGAGCTCTGAAGAATTGATACTTTTGAACTATGGTGTTGGATAAGACTCTTGAGAGTCCCTTGGACAGCAAGGAGATCAAACCAGTCAATCCTGGTTTGGAAATCAACCCTGAAAATTCATTGGGAGGACTGATGTGAAGCTGAAGCTCCAATACTTAGGCCACCTGATGCAAAGAGCTGACTCACTGGAAAAGACCCTGAAACCTTTCCTGCTGGGAAAGATTGAGGGCAACAGGAGAAGCAGGAAACAAAGGATGAGATGGTTGGATGGCATCACTGACTCAATGGACATGAGTTTGAGTGAATTCTGGGAGATAGTGAAGGACTGGAAAGCCTGGTGTGCTGAAGTTCCTGGGGTCACAAAGAGTCGGACATGACTTAGTGACTGAACAACAATAAAAACAAGCTGAACATGTACCAAAATAAGCTTGCTATCTTTCTCACCACTTTCCTGCCCATGGTGGTATGGTTTCATTTAATGATGGTATAAACTTAATAATTGCAATAGCTGAGAATATAGTATTATCCTTTCCTCTTTGCACTCTCCAGATACTTAGGTATTCTGGAACAAATGATCCGTTCATTACCAGAATCTACTTTCTCTTCTTCCTGTCCACTGTCAATAGCTGAGTTCAGTTCCCCATCATCCCTCCTGATCTATTCAAATGGGTCTCTAACTACCTCTGCTTCTTAAGCATTACACCTCAGTCATACTGAGAGGAATATGACATCTGATTTCCTTCCTCTGCTTAAAAGCATTTGAGAGTTTGCTGTTCCTTAGCATAGCAGGAGGAGAAGGCAATGGCACCCCACTCCAGTACTCTTGCCTGGGAAATCCCATGGACAGAGGAGCCTGGTAGGCTACAGTCCGTGGGGTCGCGAAGGGTCGGACACAACTAAGCAACTTCACTTTCACTTTTCACTTTCATGCACTGGAGAAAGAAATGGCAACCCACTCCAGTATTCTTGCCTGGAGAATCCCAGGGATGGGAGCCTGGTGGGCCGCCATCTATGGGGTCGCACAGAGTCAGACATGACTGACATGACTTAGCAGCAGCAGCAGCAGCAGCAGCATAGCAGGAAGGCTTTTCATGAATAGATCTCGGCTTACCTTTCTAGTCTTGATTATGAATCTTACATATCTTCATCCTAAGTACCTAATAAAATATCTATCATAAGGAGATAATTAATATTAAAGGAATTTGTTTTGACTCTTTGGAGATATATGTGACTCACTCTTTCTAATTCTCCATCCTTATTTTGTGATATGCTATTTAATTTAACTGAGAGTGAGTCTATGTATTATTTTATTTGAGAATTAATTCTAGTCTTTACATCTTTACCTTACCATGCATCAGATGGGAGGTTTTCAGAATCATTTTTCACAAACAAGATATACCTTATAAGAATATTTTATCCTAGGACTTCCCTGGTGGCCCAGTGATTAAGAATCTGCCTGCCATTGCAGGGGACACGGGTTCAATCCTTGATCTGGGAGTATCACACATGCTGTGGAAAGCCCATATGGCCTAATTACTGACCCCAGGCTCTAAAGCCTTCAAGCCACAACTACTGAGCCAACACCATAGAACCTGTGTTCCACAAGAGAAACCACCTCAGGAGAAGTCCGCACAGCACCCCAACTCGAGGCAACTAGAGAAAGCCCCTGGGCAGCAGTGAAGACCCAGCCCAGGCAAAAAAGGAAAAAAGAACATTTTTATCCCATGAAACTTACTCAGTGCTGCTTTTGCTTTTATTAATATTTTGACAAAATTTTTATGTTAATGCAGATTTAAAACAAAGAGAAGCAACCGTATGAGAAAAGAAAGAGTGGAAATTTTCTGATGTTGCTGTTGAAAGGATGCAAATCAACCTTAAGAGATATGAAGGCTGTGTGGGATAAAAAAAATAGGTATCAGATCACCAGCTAGCAGGTTCTAATGCAGCATCAATTATTTTGCTGTGAGGCTTTGAGTAATTTGAGAAATGTGTTTCTTATATGTAAAATAAGGACATGGCTTAAATAACTTTCATGTTCTAATAAATCTGGATTTTAAGCATTTGTTTCTACAGTCTACTCAATTTCTTGAAAATAAAATTAGAAATGCCTTTCTGACAGAAATTTCGCATGATTTATAGAGTCTCTTATCTTACCTCAGACCCACATAGATCCAATAATCTTTTCAGAACCCCTAAACTCTTGAAGGCTTTCTTCTGCCAAGAAATTCACCCAAATAGCAAATAATATGACATGAATTTTTTTCTCACTGCATTTTTCCAGATGGTGCTTTCTTATAGCTCTTTGAAAGGCTTAGAGATATACTTCTACAGTCTTTGGATTTCTACCCATTAGTTCAGTAGGCTGAAATGGTGCTTTTATATTTTTAAGTCATTACTGGGGACATGGGATGAAAAGACAGAGGCGTTAGCTTTTTAATAAAATCTACTAGGTAAAACTTCAATAAATTTTTATTAAGTAGTACATGGATGAAATTTTTTTAAGTTTGCCTTAAAAAAAAAAAAGCTGCTTTAAAGCTATATAACTGACTCATTTATTTTTTAGCTTTGGTGTTTAAAATGATAAAACCGATTTCTAACATTTTTGTGTCTATCAATAGCAGTTTTTAAGATTGTACTGCATATTGCTATAGCAACTATAATTATATAAATAAGTAATTAGATTCTTGTTACATTTGAGCAGAAATAACTATTTAATCTTCTAATTGGAGAATGGTGACATAATTATATATTGAGATATTTCTGGACCCATCCCAATAATTACTCTTTTCTCTCTCTTATGTTTGAGATACTTCAAGAAGCTATATTTATTTCTCCAGGACTCCAGCATTCTGTTTTCATTCTGAAATAGAAACTTGCTTTTGAGTTATTTATCGAAAGATCTCAGAGTTGTTGCAACTTCAGTAGTATTTATTGTAAAGAAAGAAAAAATATTAATATATATAAGGGACTCTGTATGAATAAGAATCATAACAATGGGATTCCTTTGATTAAAAATGTGATTGTTATAGTTGATTATTAAGAAATACTAGCAAACTATAATGAATGAGTGTCATTAATTGTTAGAATGAGAATCTCCAAAGCATTCCAGTGAAGATTAAAGTAGGAACAGCTAGTAATCTCTAAATTTCATAATTTTCACTACATAGAATATAATCAGTCACATTATGGCACAGTACTAACATGATTAAAAACTACAAAGAAACAGAAAATAATAAATGCAAATTTATTATTGTACTTTCTAGAAATGAATAAACATTAATTAGTTTTGTCTTTTATTTTATTACTTGTGCTTTCCAGATCTACGAAAAACATTTGAGCAGGAACCTCTGGGAAAGGAAGTATCCTTGGAACAGGAAGTCTTGCTCCAGTGCCGACCACCTGAAGGGATCCCAGTGGCTGAGGTGAGAAGCAAAAATTCTTTGCATTTAGCAACTGGCACTTAGTTATTCTAACAGAGGCCTAATCCATGGCTAATGGTGCAGTGAATTAGGGTATGGCATGATGAATGGTTGGTAATGGAGTCCTAACTGCTTGCTACTGGCAAAATAGATTGATTGGGAACTGATTAATGACTTGGAGTCAATTAGAATGCCCCACTGGACAAAGCCACAGGCAGCTTGGTTTAATTTTGTTATTCTCTTTCAAGAAATAAGAAACACTGTTTTATTTTATCTGGCACTAATCATAAAGAAAGATGGCCTGACTTAATAATGTACCATCAATTTTATTATTGTTCTTGATACTATGCAAAAAATGTAAGATGTGTACATGTGTGTGTATGTGTGACAGCCTGTGTGCTCCACATATATGTTTCCTGCCCTGTAATCAAGGATGTACACAAAAGCCATAGCCGCACACCATGAATAAAAACATGTTTGAGGAATGTCAAGTAGTTTCATCCTATAAGTTTTCCATTAGCTCTTAATTTTCATTTTCTGGTTTTGGGGAAACAAAGCCTATTGCAAGTTCATGAAATATTATAAATCAGATTTATACCATGATTTTTTATTAGCACCAGACAATACAATGCCCTTTGAAAATGCCTGTCCATGGGGGGATAGGCCTCCATAACCACAGGAGTATTCTATGCTCTCCTTGAGACACTATTAGAGCACACTGCTGAGGAAAATCATCCAATACCATGTCTTTTATTTCATTTCAACTAATTCCAAACTCTGAAAAATGTTCCCCTGTTAGGAGTATCAGAAGACATTCTAATTTACATCAAATACTATTGTCCTGGCAGATCCAGTATCCTACAAACACAAGAAAGCTTTAATTTGATAAGTAACATAACTGCCAACTTGCTGGTGGTCCTTGTTAGCCTCTAAACTACACTGAGTTCTTTGGAATTGTTATTCTTTATTGCATATATGGAAAGAAGCATTTTTTAAATTGCTATAATTTGGGGCTGTATATGGGTCAGCTGATTTTTTGTAAAAATAAACCTGCAATCTTTCCTGTCTATGAAATTGTAAAATAATATTACTAAGACTTACTACATTGTCCATATTTTTTAAATAATCAATGCACTTATCAGGTTTCCATAGTTTTTCTGTCCTCTGAAAATTCAGGCAAAAGTGAGAGTCAGCACAGTTAGTGTGTCCCATAACAACAAAATTAAACATCTGATAGCTGTTTCCAAAATAATAATAAATTAATTAGAAATTTAGCCAGGGCCCTTACAAATGACTCCATTTTCTGTAACTGCCATTCACATCTCCAGTCTGTCAATGCAAGCCTCTGAGTGGCACTTTTAATGAAATTTCCTTTTTTTTTACTTTGAAAGAAGAGAGTTGGTTTTCATCTTGTACCTGACATTCCATGGCACTTTCTAGCACTGTATCAGAGATTATGCATGATTACTTCTGTTTTATCCAACCACACCAAAACCTTATCGTCCACCACTGACTCACAGGATGATTTATTTTGATTAGAAAGGAAACAGCTCTTCTCTATGCAACATTTCATTTCACTTATGACAATAAGTACATCTTTCTCCTTAATCATATTTCTAAAATTTTAATGCAAACCTCCTTCATTAAATTGCCTTAAAGACCAAAACATATCCTGAGTAACATGAGTGTCCATAGATTTTTTTGACTCAGTGTTTCTTAAAGTGAGCAGATCCCTGCAGAGATTTTCAGTTAGGAGATTCTAGTAACTTCTTAGGAGAAGGCAATGGCAGCCCACTCCAGTACTCTTGCCTGGAAAATCCCATGGAGGGAGGAATCTGGTAGGCTGCAGTTCATGGGGTCGCTAAGAGTCGGGCACGACTGAGCAACTTCACTCTCACTTTTCATTTTCATGTGTTGGAGAAGGAAATGGCAACCCATTCCAGTATTCTTGCCTGGAGAATCCCAGGGACAGAGGAGCCTAGTGGGCTGCCATTTATGGGGTCGCACAGAGTCAGACACGACTGAAGCGACTTAGCAGCAGCAGCAGCAGTAACTTCTTAATTTTTTTTAGTTTTCTCAGCAAAGTAGTTCACTTTGTCAAGGAGTAAAGATTCATGACTGCAAACTAATTGGCTGTGAATTTTATCTGTATCATCACTGGGGAAGAGACCAATTAACACTTGGCAAGCTCAAAAATCATATACCCATTTGACATTCAAAGAACTATATTTAATGTGATTTTTTTCAAGTCAGGAGAGAGATCAAAAACACTTGCTTGAGAGCAGGCTCATAAACTCCTGTGTAGATTATTTCCAACACCCTTAGAATCACCAAGATCAGAAATCTAATGTATACCTTAACGTGACACATTGCAACTGTCATTTGCTCAAGAGGAGCAGAAAAAAGAGAAAGGGATGAAATATAACGTGATGAATTAAGGGATTATAAAATTATTTTAATTTAATGATATACATATTCATTATCTAATATTTTGTTTGAGGAATTTAAAAGCATAAAAATAGACTGAAATGAAATACTCATCTTAAAGGGAAACCAGAAGGTAAAACTCTCATGTGTTACCATAAACAAAATCAGTTTTTAAGGTATCAGGCCATACTGGCAAGGATTTTTGCTTCTTTTGTGTTCTAGGCAAATGATTTTGAAAAACTCAGCTACTACATGCTCAGCAAATACATGGTTGGTTGATTCAGTTTATCTTTGTTTAGTAAGTATATGTCTAGCACCATTGAACAGGTAGTC
Organism: Oryx dammah; assembly: GCF_014754425.2. Taxonomy (NCBI): domain Eukaryota; kingdom Metazoa; phylum Chordata; class Mammalia; order Artiodactyla; family Bovidae; genus Oryx; species Oryx dammah. Next base: position 28,799,582 of record NW_024070187.1, read on the forward strand.
AAGTTCATTATTTGTAAAATATCAAGAGGCAGTAATTTCCTTCCCACATAAGTCAGTAGGTTTCCAAAGAGCTCTACTAATCTTAAGTTACAGCAGCATCACCTTTGGTGCAAATAATGGCACAGGGATTTCTGTGGTAATAAATAACATTTAATTTTCTCCTCTATTTTGGCTTTAATTTTTGCTACAGAGTGTTAAACTATTTTCCATTCGTAACTCTAGGCTTAACCCCATGTCACCATTTCTGACTGTTGGACTTCGAGCAAGGTATTTCAATTCCTATACCTAAGTTTCCTTAATTAAATTACAAACCGGAGATAATAATAGTGTCTCTCCAGAACGTAGTTGAAGATTAAATGAGATGATAAATGCAAATAAATCACTTAGAACATGTAGAAGAACTCAAGAAACAGTACTATTGTTATTATTATTAATATATTATCACCTCTTGATTCAGAGAAGACTGAACTCAACCTCTGGAATTCACAGTAGTCACTGGCACATTGCACCTCTGCTGGGCACTGTAGGGTATGCAGCAATGAAGCTTCTGTCTGATGAAAAATCACAGAGATTCCCTCCTGTGTCTTCTAACCAGTTATTTTGATTAAAATCCACAAATGCTACAAATGAAGATAAAGTTTGAGCTTTAAAATGAGGAAACTCCCTTATTTATGTAACATATTTACTCTAAAAATGACTTGTTACTGTGGAAATCTGCACCAAGTCCTGATGTGCTGCTGTGCTTGCTCTGATTTTTAAAGTTACCTGTTTAGTCATCATGGGCCTAGAACGCTGGACCAGACTTTGCGTTTCCTCCAAAAGAGGGAATCTGCAGTGGGATTACTGTTGGAAGTTCTCCTTTTCCAAGCCAAAGGAAAGAGAGTGACAAAGAAAGTCTCAGAGGAGGAAGAGAAGTGAAGTGAAGTTGCTCAGTCGTGTCTGACTCTTTGCGACCCCATGGACTGCAGCCCACCAGGCTCCTCTGTCCATGCGGTTTTCCAGGCAAGAGTCCTAGAGTGGGCTGCCATTTTGAGGAGGAAGAGACCAACTCAGGATTCCCCGTACTCCACCTCTCCAGGTGGTGACAGTTTTGACAAAGCACTCCTCCCAGTACTCACTGGTTAAGGAAAAAAAATATGTTGCAGGTACCTCAGGGATGAAGCACAAGACTTTCAGAGCTCTAGTGTTGGCTGTTCCTTCCCCTGGCCTCCTTCTTGCCAGGCCCTTTCCTCATTTTCTTTATTTAAATATTTATGAGCCACACAGCTTCCTTAGCACAGGGCTACTAGCATCTGGTGGAGAAGGCAATGGCAGCCCACTCCAGTCCTCTTGCCTGGGAAATCCCATGGACGGAGGAGCCTGGTAGGCTGCATCCATGGGGTCTCGAAGAGTCAGGCATGACTGAGTGACTTCACTTTCACTTTTCACTTTCATGCACTGGAGAAGGAAATGGCAACCCACTCCAGTGTTCTTGCCTGGAGAATCCCAGGGGCGGGAGAGCCTGGTGGGCCACCGTCTATGGGTCGCACAGAGTCAGACACGACTGATGTGACTTAGCACCAGCAACTAGCATCTGGGGGCATCTGGGGGCCTTCTGTGGTATCAAAGGTGCAAATCCCTTAGTTGCTGCATCATAGTATGGTCCAAGGATCCCCAGAAGCAAGCACCTTGGGGTGAGGGGTGCTTAGCTATTAATCAGCAGATGCAGAACTATATCAGTATTTCATACCAGGTATGAATGAAGCAGTAAAGCTGCCTGAATGTCAGCCCCTACGTTCTCTGACTTTTTATAGCTCCAACTATTTATTATCTCTGTCAAAATATGTCTGTTTACTCCTTTGCCTGCTTGACTAGATTGGATGAAATAAAAAGAAAAGGGGTTTTTGTTCATGTTTATCTCTAACACAAGCAGACTGTAGGTTACATAGTAGATTCTCTGAGTGCATTGAATTAAATGAAATAAAGAGTCCCTGTTGGATGTGACAGAGAAGCTGCACCTCAGGAAATGGAACTTTCCAGAAACAGGATGTTTGTCACCACGGAAGATGTATGCTGAGAGAACTCAGTGCAGGTGGAGTAAGGGAGTCAGTCAGAAGGGTTCTAACCCACTGGACCATTTGGATCACTCCAAAAGGCCACTGGGAGTTACTTTAGTTCGTGGACTACAGGACAGGTTACTAGTAATTATATTAAAATTAAAAGCAGACTCAGTGAAAGAAAATAAATCCCAGAAATAATCTGAAATGGTATTGCTCAGTATTTTTAATAACTCTTTTGCAAGGATCAAGCCAAAAATATAAAACTTTTCTTCCATTTCTGGGGAGGCATTTACCTTCCTTTAGCAGAAATCTCTCATCTCCCCAAAGAAACCAGAAAATTAATATGCCTGTGAACGGGTGCTGAGTTGCTCCAGTGGCATAATAGCAGAACTCTGTGAAATGAATCCCTCCTTGCTCATTTTGGTTTATGCCTGGAAAATGTTGCTGTCATATGGTGAGCCAGAAATATACTCAGAGATGCTTTATTTCATCAGATTATCTCTTTTGGAGAGTACTGGGATCAAAAACATCAATGGATATGACATTTGTTGGCATGACACAAGGAACAAAACTGAATTTTTCACTAAAATAAACCTGTGATTTGTTTCACCTTAAACAAGGAGATAATTGCTCCTCTAATTATAATTGAACTATTTCTCACAGGAGTCAAATTGGAGGAACAGGGCACCATGTTCAACTTATTGACCCAATTGTGCTTAAAAAGTGTCATCTTATTTATCAACATTTGCATCTCTAATTAGCAAGTGGGAAAATATGGGGTGAAGTGTATAAGAATAGATTATTTGGCAGTCTTGCTCAACAGGAAAAAAATTTAAGTGGATAATGCTGGGGGAAAAGAGGCTGGCAGCCAGAGGCTTTGCCAAATGTATAGCATCAGGTGGCTCTCCATCTAACTGATTATTAATATCACCACTGAACACTTGGTTTCATGAGAGACCTGCATGTTTCGCTGCCATTCCCTCATAATCAGAACTTTGTGTTGATGCATTTCCATGCAGGTACATTGTCTTCCAAGCTATGCTTTATATTCTTTGTAGTCAAAAGAGGTTTAGAGAGAAGAGTTTGAATACTGCTTTGGAGGGAGACATTGCTTTCAGTGCCCAGTGATATCTAAAGGAATTTTCTCCGAGCATGTGTGTAACAAGAAGGGGTTTTGCTTATGGGATGATTATCAGCCCTACAAATAGGTTTGCCACAAGTATCAGGTTCCTTGACTGATAGCCAACTTGCAAGCTTTACATTGGTCCAGTCAACAGTTGCCAACATTGTCTGTTTATTTTGGTTACTTCATATGATTTTCTGTCAATATATGCATCTAATAGTTACGCATAGAGATCACCATAAATAGATAACTGGTTTGCAGATAACTCTGTAAACCAATTTTAAAATATAATAAAGTGAACCAATATCAAGATCAATTTTTAAAACACAGGAATAAATAATAACCTTTCTTTGATTTATAATAGATTTGTGGCATGACTTCTGCACATATACAGTGGTTCCTTTGAGCCTATAGTACAAAATCATTTTTATTTTTACTTAGTAAATCATTTATTCAAGAAACATTTATTGTCCTCTCACCGTGTACTAGACACTCTTCTATTTGAAGGCGATACATGGCAAAGTCCCTAAATGGTAATAAAACACTAAAAACAAGAAAAAAAAATAGCACAAGATATAATCAGATAATTGTAAGTTAAAGGAAATATGACAAGGTCATATCTGGGAAGGCTGATGGTTGTTGGGGATCAAGAGTCACTTAGAGTTCAAGGAGAATCTGTCTGATGAAATAACATTTGAGCTGAGATCTGAATGACAAGAAAGAGCCAGACTTAAAAAGATCTGGGTCAGGAAGCTCCAGGCAGGGGAGCAGAATACCTCAGAATGTGGTTACAGATTAAAAAGGAGGCCAGTGTCTCTGAGACAGTGAGCCAGGAGGAGGGCAGGAAGCCCTTCAGTCAGAGAGTTAGGATGAGCTTGGGGACTGAAACACAGTAATGGGAAGGGATTTTGTTTCTGAATATATGCAGTCATTGGAGATTTTAAGTGAGGAATTGACACGACCTGATACATTTTATTTCTAAGCTCATTCTTGCTGCTGTAGGGAGTGTAGATTTTAGAAGTGTAACAATGGAAGCAGAGACACCATTCAGGAGATCTTGCCGTACTTCACACAACAGAAGGTAGTTGTTAGTCTTAGGGCAGAAGAAACAAAGGATATATTTTAATTCCTTTGGGAACAGAAATTCTGAACATGGATTTTAAATTTTATTTTATTAAATGAATAAAATCTAGAATGTATTTGGTTCTTCAGAAGAAAGTGAAATCTTCTGTGCTAAAAAGAGCAAACAGTAGAGCTTTTCTTAGATAACCTAAAATCAGTGGTCAGGCTTCAGCTATTTTCAAATACAATCTGTCTCTCTCAGTGCTGCTTCAGCAATAGGCAGTAACTTACCTTGAGTCCATGATCCCAGGTCAGGAGGGTCTTTTATTCCTACAGTCCTTATTTCATGAAAAAAAATTTTTTTTCCTTAGATAAACTCTTTGGCTTTGAAATTTCTTTCAGTGATTCTTCATATGCCTAGAGGCACTATTTATTGTAAACTCATTGTGAAAGAAAAGTGGTAGTCACAGAGAGCGAAAAGCAGTGTTTTTTTAAAAGTGATCAGTTTTAGCAAGAGGCCAAACACTTTTAGTTAGTAAATGCTGAGAGTTACTTAATCTGAAAGTTTATAGTAAAGACTGGTTAGAAGCTATCTTGCGACTAATCAATTATAGGTCTTTTGCCCTGAAAAAGTTAGCATTTTAAGAACATTTCAGTGTCATTTTGCTCCCTTGTAAGATATTATCAGAGTCATTCTACTTTGGGCTCTTTTGGTGATCGTCACTATTGATTCATTTATCAGCATGCTTTTTATCTCCTAATAGTAGGATTTAAAGTTTAGAAAAAATTTTCAGATTTCAAGACAAGTTCACATCTAAAATGTGGTTCACACACATTCAGCTCTCAAAAGCAATGAGTCAGGTGGCGGTGCCTGCGTGCTCAATTTCATCCCACTCTGTGCAACCCCATGGACTGTAACTTGCCAGACTCTTCATGGAATTTTCCAGGCAGAAATACTGGAGTGGATTGCCATTTCCTGCTCAAAGGGTGCTCCCCCACCCAGGGATTGAAGCCACGTCTCCTGCATCAGTAGGCAGATACTTTACTATTGAGCCTCCTGGGAAGCCAATGAGCTAGACCTGTGTCCAATTAAAGGAGTGTTTCTGCAGCAGGAAAATAGGACCCCTTTCTTAGCAAATTCCTTCTGTTTGCAGAAGTTGCAAAATGTCAGTCGTTTCTGTTACTAAACAAGTCCCTACGCCAGATCTGCAGTGAACCAATCACTGAGATACTGGGATTTGCAGCTAAGAGTTTACTCACACGGACAAAAAACAGCCAAGTAAGAAGATAAACAACAAACTTTAGCTCCGCCTCCTCGAGGTCAAGCGGGTGGGATACTTAAGGGATAAGCAAGGTGGTCTTAGGTTGGGGAGAGGTGATTGGTGGAAGCGGCACAAGGAATGGGTATTCTGCGCAGGCTCATCTCTGTTAAGTGCTAATACATATTCAAAATGAAGATGCCCAGTCTTACCTGAGGGTGCAGTTTCCAGTCTTCCCTAGTCAACAGGCCACTCACCGCCTAAAACTGGTCACAGGTCCAGTTTTAGTGTCAGGGGTCCCAACCACCTTAGCCGCTAGCACTGGGCAGGAGCTGGCTTCAAGTTCCTTTGAAACAACTTGACTGCGTGGAAGCTGGGAAGGTATGTAATTAAAAGAGGTAGGTAGGGGAAAGAAGTACTAAAACACGCTTTATCAGTGAAGGCAGTTTGTAAGCAAAGAGGTTTTGACAAGTTGGTCCCCTTTCTGTTCTGTAAAACAAGCTCAAGAATTTCTGTTAGTTATCAGCTTCTGTTAAGTCTGTGGGGCATGGTTTTATTTGTACTTGTTTTTTTTTTTTTAATTTATTTATTTTTTTTATCTTACTTTACAATTCTGTATTGGTTTTGCCATACATTGACATGAATCCACCACGGGTGTACATGCGTTCCCAAACATGAACCCCCCCTCCCACTCCCCTCCCCACAACATCTCTCTGGGTCATCCCCGTGTACCAGCCCCAAGCATGCCGTATCCTGCATCGGACATAGACTAGCGATTCAATTCTTACATGATATTATACATGTTTCAATGCCATTCTCCCAAATCATCTCACCCTCTCCCTCTCCGAGTCCAAAAGTCCGCTCTACACATCTGTGTCTCTTTTGCTGTCTTGTATACAGGGTCATCATTGCCATCTTTCTGAATTCCATATATATGTGTTAGTGTACTGTATTGGTGTTTTTCTTTCTGGCTTACTTCACTCTGTATAATCGGCTCCAGTTTCATCCATCTCATCAGAACTGATTCAAATGTATTCTTTTTAACGGCTGAGTAATACTCCATTGTGTATATGTACCACAGCTTTCTTATCCATTCATCTGCTGATGGACATCTAGGTTGTTTCCATGTCCTGGCTATGATAAACAGTGCTGCGATGAACATTGGGGTACATGTGTCTCTTTCAATTCTGGTTTCCTTGGTGTATATGCCCAACAGTGGGATTGCTGGGTCATAAGGCAGTTCTATTTGCAATTTTTTTAAGGAATCTCCACACTGTTCTCCATAGTGGCTGTACTAGTTTGATCCTCTGGCCTTTTTTTCTTTGTACAGTTACCTAAAGACCGTGCTTGAAGACCAATACTTTTACAGCATAAAAGTACAAATACTTTCACAAAGCTACTAAAAGGTACAAAGTATATTGGACAGTGGTTAACGCAGAAGTGAATGAATGTTTTATTGCTATTGCCAATCTGAGAAGCAAATAATTGCATAAACAAAGTAGCCTTCCATTCTTGACTAGAGATAGTATCAGAAAAATGTCTTCACAGTAGACTTGGGAGACAAGGAGAGTTTCTTTGTATACTTTTTTTTTTTTAATGGCCTTTTGCTTCTTGTCTTTTAAGATACTTTTTACCCATAACCTTAATGGATAAATAAGGTACATTTGCAGTCTATAATGAAGACTTTCTTGATTGGACATATGAAACACCTGTTGTCAGGGTGAGACACCAGCAGATCATTCTGTGATTTCAAACTCTGGGGCAATGGAGCTAAATCCTACCTGATGAAAGGCTGCTGCTGCTGCTAAGTCGCTTTAGTTGTGTCCAACTCTGTGCGACCCCATAGTGGCAGCCCACCAGGCCTCCGCCGTCCCTGGGATTCTCCAGGCAAGAACACTGGAGTGGGTTGCCATTTCCTTCTCCAATGCATGAAAGTGAAAATTGAAAGTGAAGTCGCTCAATCGTGTCCGACTCTTAGCGACCCCATGGACTGCAGCCTACCAGGCTCCTCTGCCCATGGGATTTCCCAGACAAGAGTACTGGAGTGGGTTGTCATTGCCTTCTCCAGGTGAAAGTCTACAGAAGGCTTATTAGCTATAAGTATCTTTTCAGCATTGTCAAGACTTTACTACTCAAGGCTTGATGCATAGATTATCTGTACTGACTTGACCTGGGAGCTTCTTAACAAGGCAGAATCTCAAGCCCCATACAGGGCACTTAATTAGAATCTGCATTTTAGCAAAATGATCAGAACCCGTCTTCAGTACTGGTTCTCAAAGACTAGGATGCACATTGGGATCATCTGGGAGTCATTAGAAAATATTGATACTTATAGCTCATGCTAAAGATACTCATTTAATAGGTGTTTTGTGCAGGCTGAGTATCACTATTTTTAATAAGTTTTTAATAGCTCCCCAGGTGATTCTAAAATACAACAAAATTTGAGAACCCCTGGTCTAAAGGGGAAGGTTAAAACAAACAAATAAGGAAAAATTCAAACTTGTCACTTCTAAACCAGTCAGTAAAACTTGGCCAACTCCCAGCTTCTAGCTAATGCTTTTTCTAGAAGCGTGGTTTGGCTGAGTGTGTATTTGATAATTGCCCCATAATTGCTTTTCCCATTTGTATGATTAATATACCTGTGTGCAACAATTCTAGGCTGAATCTTCATTCTCTCAGGTGTACACATGCTTCTCGATTCTGTTGAGTCATTTTCAACCTCAGTGCTCTGACTTGAGGGTCCCTTTAGCAGAGTAACCTTTTTGGTTGATATGGATTTTTCTAGCTAATGCTTGCTGGACTCACTTTTCATATTGGGTGGCATGTGGCAGTTTCCCTTTGTTAATTAGAACAAATGTGCCAATTATGTTAATGTTTCTCCAGATACCAATCAAAGAATAATTAGACACAACACATCTGTCTTGCACAGGGGAGTAGAATAGAAAAGAAAACTGCAAGATGCGTTGCTCTTTATTATTTACATATAGGGATAAATGGTTCTTTAGCCAATCACATGGTTAGTAGTTCATATATCAGGAGGGCATAGGGTGCCAATAGCTATTTGGGAGTCTGAGCACCTCTGCCTGTTAGCAATTTCCTGACCAAAGTCTATTTCTAAAGGATCTCTGCAAAGAATTTAAGTGGTCTGTCTTTTCTTTCAAAATAAATAAATTTACATTTCTTTATCAGTAAAATGTAGGTATGTCATTTACCCTGAACTGTAGAAAGAAACAAATTCTTAAGTATTTACAACTCTCAAAAAGAATTCAATTTTATTGATATAAAAGAGCACACTGAAAGATATCACAAAATTCAGCCTATAGGATTATATTGAAGGTGTTGTAAATATATGTAAATCACTATTGGATTTATAATCTGTTACAGTTTCTGCTTATATGTTTCCATGTGTCTTAATTTTGGAGCTTTCTGATTAATGGAAAAATTGAATTTGCTTCTGTTGTTTTATTGGCATTTGCAGTCCATACTGGGCAGGGGTTTAGAGAGATGTGGTTGTAGCCTAATTATTTCATAATGTGAGTAATGCCTCTGCCCTTGTGTTGTTTCTGGCAGAATGGAGATGAGACCTATGAAACAGACACATTAGCCTTCTTGAAGGTAGTCAAAATGTATCCTAACCACGTCTCAGATAAAGCTTTTGTTTAGGATTTAAAGTACATGCACTCTAGCAAAGCATGGCTTACATTCCTAACATTTGATAATATTAAAGTATGTACTTTTGTCATCTAAGGTTAAAACATCATCCTTGTTTTTATAATGTCTATATTATTGTGGTTCCAAATATTATATTGTCACTAATATTCTTTATAAACAGTTGGCCAGAAAAGAAGAATGAATTTCAGATTATAGATTCTTCTTACTGTGACACTTAAAGGAACAACTGAGAGAATACTTTTAATATATTTGGAAATAGTTGAGCTTGCTAATGCTGCTGCTGCTGCTAAGTCGCTTCGGTCATGTCCAACTCTGTGCGACCCCATAGACAGCAGCCCACCAGGCTCCCCCGTCCCTGGGGTTCTCCAAGCATGAAAGTGAAAAGTGAAAGGGAAGTCGCTCAGTTGTGTCCAACTCTTCGAGACCCCATGGACTGCAGCCTACCAGGCTCCTCCATCCATGGGATTTTCCAGGCAAGAGTACTGGAGTGGCGTTCCATTGCCTTCTCCGTTGCTAATGCTAGTGCAAGGCATTTCTGTAAAGCCCCCAATACATGAATAATCAGGGATATGTTCCTTTTGCCCAGGGGGTTGGAAGGGATAAGGCAGTGAGGAAGTGGATGTAGTTATTGTTTTACTTTTTATTATATCATTCTGCCCCAAATGTTTATCTTTTATTTTTTAGTAGTAAAACATGAACATAGTTAAGTTTTAAACAATTTTAGTAGTAAGCCATAAAAAAGTAACTTAAGTAATTTTTAGAAAATAATTGTTGTGCAAATGGGTCCCCCACTTTACATACTCTTAACATTGGGAGTTTTGAAGTCTCTTAGGTAACCTAGCTTCTATGATATTTCACTAGAAAGAGAAATGAATAAAGGTGAGAAAATGAATGTAGGAAGCCAAGATTAAACATGGGGATTATTTACCCCATCTGGAATGTTAATCCACTTTCCTGTCTTTGCTGGTGATGTAAATAAAAAATTAAAGTGAGAAAATAAAGTATTTAGGGAAAAGATAATAGAATTTTGAAAGATGAGGGTGCTTGAATGCTCCAGCAACTGCTCAGAAGAAGTTATGCAAGCCTGAGCCCTTGAAAAATGATCTCCATGTTTTTCTGCACAACTTCTCTTCCCCTGACAGCACTTACAGAGCCAATAGTTCTGAATTTTATAAAATATCAGTAACAATAAAACTATAAAACCATGCATGTAAGAGCCATAAAGAAAAAGTTGATCCTTAAATCACACTACACACAGGGAAGGGATGGCAGTTTTACACACCTTTTCTGGGAAAACACAATATGGGGTCAATATGCTCTAGTCCTAAAACTTATAATCAAATTGGGACTCACTCATCATTAATAAAATCACGTTACAGTTTTCAGAACTATGTGCCAGGCTGAAGGCATTAACAGGACTGAAAGACCTGTTGGAGGAATTTCTAAACGGTTTCTCATTTTACTATAACAGCTGGGAAGCAGTCCTCTTACATGATGGCTTGAAACATGATGTACACTGGGGGGACTGAGGTTGTAAATAAGGAGAAACTTCCTAATCAGGAGAGTTTTATGAATGAAGTCTCACAAACCAACACCCTTAGTCCGATGTAGTGGAAAACTGAAAGATTTCTGTCTTTGTTGTTTTGTTTCCTTTTGGTATTATCAGTATAGACATATGTTGTTCTGTCAGTCCTTCATATGTACTTAATAGACACTGAGAAACACGGAAACATCAGCATTTAAAATATATTAGTGCAGATGGATGTAGTTCTGTTTGGGGTAAAGTTAGAGAAGAGGCAATTAAATTTATTGACTCTCCTAATTCTAAGTGCTTTACCTTCCATAGTTCATTAAATCTTCCCACAAGTCTGGTAGAAATGGTCTTTCCCATTGTACAGGTGACGGTTGTGATTCTAGGAACTTACAACCTACCCATGACTGCTGACTCAGCAAGTGGGAGGACCACAATACAGAGCCAAGTCTGGCCAGGTCCAAAGCCCATGTTTTTTTCTATAGCAAAATGCTTTATTGACTGCATGATTTTGAAATTTAGTTCATTAAAACGACACATCATGTGTAGCCTTATTTGACCAGTTTTCATGAGCTAATCATATAACATCCAGACAAAAATTATTTTATGGGGAAAGTCCTTTGTTTTAATATAATTTTATATCTCCTTGAGGGCTTCCTGGGTGGCTCAGTGGCAAAGAATCTGCCTGCTAATGTAGGAGATGCAGGTTTGATTCCCGAGTCAGGAAGATCCCCTAGAGAAGGAGATGACAACTCATTCCAGTATTCTTGCCTGGGAAATCCAAGAACAGAGGAATCTGACAGGCTGTATAGTCCATGGGGTTACAAATGAGCTGGGCATGATTTAGTGACTAAACAACAGTCATCTCACTGATTTTCCAAAAATAGGGTACTCATATTTACCTGAGTTGTATGTTACTATTTATACACAATTCTTAAAATGGTTAGAATTTTAAAATGTAAAAAAGTTAAACTCCACTTAAGATCCATTAATAAAGAATATCTCAATGATTTTTAAATATTTAATATTCAAGAACTTTTCCAAAATGTATTTCTAAAATTAAATTAATTGGTATATACTATAGGTCATTTTTATCTATCATAGTACTGCTCTTACTTTTGTGATAGTTTGTGATAAATAGAACTTGCTTCCCTGTTGGTTCAAACAGTTAAGAATCTGCCTGCAATGCAGGAAGCCTGGATTCAATCCCTGGGTCAGGAAGATCTCCAGGAGAAGGGAATGGCTGCCCACTCTAGTACTCTTGCCTGGAGAATTCCATGGACAGAGGAGCCGGTGGGCTACAGTCCATGAGGTCACAAAGAGTCCGACCCAACAGAGCAACTAACACTTTCACACTTTCAGTATTTAGAAGTCATATGAATCTTTCAGCTTCTAGAGTCAAAAAATGTATATATTACTAAGAATCAATGGAATCCAACATTGTAATTGTCTGAAACTTCAGCAGTCATAATGATTAAATATTTTGCCTTATTTCTAGCACCTTCAGTTCAGTTCAGTCGCTCAGTCATGTCCGACTCTTTGTGACCCCATGAATCGCAGCACGCCAGGCCTCCCTGTCCATCACCAACTCCCGGAGTTCACTCAGACTCATGTCTAAGAATCAATGGAATCCAACATTGTAATTGTCTGAAACTTTAGCAGTCATAATTATTCAATATTTTGCCTTATTTCTAGCACTTTACTAAGAATCAATGGAATCGAACATTGTAATTGTCTGAAACTTCAGGAGTCATAATTATTAAATATTTTGCCTTATTTCTAGCACTTTACTAAGAATCAATGGAATCCAACATTGTAGTTGTCTGAAACTTCAGCAGTCATAATTATTCAATATTTTGCCTTATTTCTAGCACCTGCAGTAGTGCTTGGTGCATAAATATTCACAGAGTGAACTAGTTTTGGGTAGATCTTACTGACTTTTATTTTCCTGTGCAATCATGTCTGTTTCTCATCTTTAAATGTAGCAGCATATCTCAATTGAGGAAATGCTTATTTTCAAAACCTCTGCTTATGGTGATGGTTTTTTCATATGGATAAAGCTCACTCATTCATGTCTCTGTTCATACATTCATCCATGCTTTCTTTCACGACACTTCATCATGATGGTTTTACTTCCATGTTTCAAACAACAGCTTTTGCAAGTGCTCTTCTCTGTACCTGGAACAATCTGGCTCAGGGTTGGCTCTTTCTAGGTATTCATGTCCTAGTGTGTAGTCACCTCTTAAGAGAAGCCGTGTCTGTTATCTAAAGCAAGGGTCAGCAAACTATACTGTACAGGCCAATATGACCCACCTCCTGCTTGTGTAAATGAAGTTTTATTGGAACACAACCCTGCTCATTCATTTATGTATTGTCTGTGGTTTTTGTTGAGGGACCATATGGCCCCTAAAGCCTAAAATATTAAATATGTAGTCCTGTACAGAAAAAGCTTTCTGACTCCTGATCTAAAGCACTGTATAATGCTGATTTATTTTTTCGAGACTTTAGCACCACTGAAATTATCCAATATGTTTATATGTTATTTTCTTTTCTCTTGAAAACTCACTTTTAACAGACTTTATATGGTTTATTGATGAATCCCAGGTACGAGGAACAGTGAGGCTGCATAGTAGATGTTCAACAAATATTAATTGGATAAATGATCAATATATTTTTTAACATCTCTGCTAGGGCAGTATGCTTGATAAGTGAAGTGAAAGTGTCTCAGTCGTGTCCAACTGTTTGTGACCTCCATGGACTATACAGTCCATGGAATTCTCCAGGCCAGAATATTGGAGTCGGTAGCCTTTCCCTTCTCCAGGGGATCTTCCCAATGCAGGGATTGAACCCAGGTCTCCTGCATTGCAGGCAGATTCTTTACCAGCAGAGCCATAAGGGAAGCCCATTATGCTTGATAGGGTGCATATGAGATGTATTCAAAATGAATCGTATTGTATGTATCATATATATTGATACATATACAAGGTATATATTATAAATATACATTTTAAATATATATATGTAAAGTAAGACTCTCAAGAACTTTTGTGGTAGGTGTCCACAAATTCTACATACATTATTACAGTACAGTGATAAATGGTTTGAAGAGTGCCAGAGCTGCACATAAAAGGAAAATGCTGATTTTGCTTAGGAGAGACTAGGAAGGTTTTAAAAAGGAAGCCTCTTCTGAGGTGAACGTTCAGGAAGGAATGGAATTGTCTCAGCAGAAAAGGAGAAAGACATTCTGGGTAGAGTGCACAGACAGTGCAAAGATATGAAGTGGCCGTGTTCTGATGATCACATCAGAGGAAAAAGCTGAGGAAATGTTAGGAAGTTCAGTGTGCCTAGAGAGTAGGATTAAGTTTTCAAGGTAAAGCTATTACCATCCAGGGTCCTTGGACTCCTTAATCAATAGAAAGTGTTGGAAGCAGATGAGGAATTCAGACAAGGCTTTATGGGGCTCAGGCTGTAGCGAGAGGAAGTGAAAACAAGAAATAGGTGGTCTGCTTCTCTCCGAGGAGGGTGGGCTGCTTCCTTAAATGGCATGAGGGTGAAGGCAGATCAGTAGGTCCTGCCAGAGGGGTGGCTTCAAGGGTCTGCCCACTCCGTTGGTGGTGCTGTGTGCAGAGATCATGAACAGTACCCTGCTTTTGCTCCTAGTACCTCAGAAATGGCCCTTGGTTATTAGCCTTTTTGTATCTTATTGTTCATAATTTGCTGCAACTCAGGCATGTATACAGTTATTTTTAGTCCCTGTTTCTTTGTATTTCTGTTGCTTAAAGAGACATTTGTTCAGGTGCAGGTACTCCAGTAAAGGATCCCAGATCCCAGTGTATCTCAGAGCAGGAATCAGGGGCAGCTTGCAAAAGCTTTCATATGGCACACCGTGCAGTTTGGATTCTTAAACTGGATACAGTGACACAGGAAGAACATTTTTGCTGATTTTTTTAAGATATACTTTTTAGAGAGAATTCTGTTGAAATGAAAATGGTATCACACTACTTAAGAAGAGTGGGGCTAGGGAAGAGGGCCACGTTTGAGAAATATTTGAATAGTGTTGCCAAATCTAGGTTTAGCTGCTCACTGATTATAAGCCAGTAATTCAAGAGGCTAGTGTCAGTAGAAAGGAAAGATACTGAAATTAGAAAAGCTGGCATACTGGGAAGAAGAACCTGTGTCCAGAAACAAACTGAAGATTCTGCTCAGCCATGACAGTTTTTATATGGAAAAGAATCTCAGTGAATCGTTGAGGCAGAAGTTTGGTTTCTGCATCGTTCTCCATTGCATGCAGACTGGCTGGCTCTCTTTAGATGTTCTCTTGCCCCAAGGATCTGCCTGCAGGGTTACTAAGGGAGCTGTTAGGGGTAGAGAACTAGTCATTTCTTAACTGCTTAATCCCTCATTCTTTTTGTCTAGGAGAAGAATCAAGGGGCTAGATGAGCATGGTATGCATTCAGGAGAGCATAAGTCAAGAGTTAGTTTCAATTTCTTAGTGAACTCATTCCTATAATTAAGTTCTTTTAAGGTTAGAAGGGAACAGAAATGGGCAAACAGGAAAGAGGCAAAAGACCTGCTTTCAATTCCCCACTGTCAAACATCATCAAACATCATTTGAATTCTATGGAATTAGGGATGAAGATCCATCTCCTGTAACTTTTTCATGCTGACGTAGAGAGCTGTATTCAACATGGGTCTGTAGCATCTCTTTGCTGACAATTTTAATTGTCCTCTTACATGTATGGGCAGAGTAGGCTACAGGTATTTTGATGCCCATTAAGATATAGATTATTATGAGCAATAATGTTAATCCCTTCCCTTAAGGTCAGTTCTTGGGACTGTGTTAGCCACAGATTCAGTACTGCTCAAGATGGAGCAGCTTATGTCTACAGTCTGGTCATCGTGAAGTTGGCTTTCCTTCCCCTCTGGTGGCAGTTACAGTATCTGTAAAACAACTCAGGAATGTGCATCAGACACTGAGTCTGTAACACTCTTGTCCTAATCATAAACTGCTTGGCTTTGTACTGGGGAGGGGATTGTAGGGTTCTGCTTAGTTCTAGTTGAATCTGTAACTTAATGGAATGTTTTGAAGAGAGCTGTGAGAATTATTATAAGCTTTGAGTTTAGAAATGGGAGGATAACGACTCTAGAAGACCAAGTTTATAGAGAGAGGACCTTTGTTAGGTGATATTGAGGTCAATTCAGCACCTTACACTTCTCATATTTGTTGAGCATGTACACATAATTATCTGGAAAGTAACTGGAAATGTGAATTATCTAAAAAGTAATTGGAAATGTGAATGGAGCATAACAGAACTTAAGACTGAAGTTAATGATTTTTGAGTTAGAAGCCATGAGAAGGAATCACCCAGTCAGTGCATTGAGGCTGGTTGTTTGAAAACCTGGCTTCATTTTACCATCGCCTGAGGAGCTTTAAAAACTCTATTGCCTCGGTCCTTTATCAGCCCAGTTAAATCAGACCTTCTGCAGGTAGGGCCCAGGCATGGAAAGTCTTCATGGCTCTGCCACGTGATTGTGGGGAGTCTCAACAAAGTTGAGAACCGCTGCTGTGAAATTAAAAGAGGAGAAAATGAAAGAGATCCCTGGGGAGGACTGTGAAAATGCTGGATGAAATGAAGGGACCAGTGAAAGAGGTTTGAGAAACAGCAGTCCAGTGGCAAGAATACATAAAAGAGTGAGAGAAAATGCCCTTGGACTGGGCAGTTGGGGAGCTCTTTGGTCTCCTCTGAAAGTTAAGTGTGAGCTGTGAGTTTGAATGCAGACAGCAGTAAATTGAAGACTGAATGGATGGGCAGGTGAGTAGCTGGGGACTGAAGATTCTGCTCTTTCAAGCAGTTTAGCCAAGAAGGGAAGAAGGATGCAGAAGCATAGATGAGAAGGGATGGGCTTGTCACCAGTAGTTTTGTTGGTGGCCTATTTGGGGATGGAGGAGATGTTCGTGTTTGTGAGTGACTGGATGGAAGAAAGGAAGAGCTTTGAGAGGAGTTTCTATCTTTTGACCTATTTATTCTGTTAAACACATACTTCATCTGCTGAGACTAAAGATCACAAGAATATTGAGTAATTTGTTGATTACCTAGGGAGGTAAGCCTAAGAGGTGGAGGAAGTGGCCAATGGGTGCAAGTCTAGTGACAGATTTGGGAAGGTGAAACTGAATCCTGTTTGCTAATAACACTTTTTGGCTAGCATAAGATGATTTTGTTTTCATTTGTCTTTCCTTGATTGAATGTTGAACAATGTGAAGATCTCACATTGTGAAGCTTGCTCTTTACAGAACTATATCACTTTGCTCAGCATCTTTTCCATAGATCGTGATGCCTAAGAAAATAGCAAAGCGCAGTATTGTTAGATCTAATACAGCTGAACCTGGATATGTGCAAATAGAAGGTCTCCTTAAGACAGAATTTGATGGAAAGTTGTTAGGTTAAAAAAAAAAGTGACCATTAAAAAATATTTTAAAATATTTTATATTAGGTGGTGGTCTTTCCTGTTTACTAAACTTAGATCTTAATTTATGAAAGTCATTTAAACTAGTAAAGACACTAAAAGTTAAGTTATATCAATTTTTAACTGGAGTAAAGTATTTACACTGTAGAAGAATAATATTAACACCAGCTTTAAGTCATATGAAAAAAAGTGAAAGTGAAGTCGCTCAGTCATGTCCAACTCTTTGCAACCCCATGGACTCTTTATAGCCTACCAGGCTCCTCCGTCCCTGGAATTTTCCAGGCAAGAGTACTGGAGTGGGTTACCATAGGAGTAATCAAAAGTGCTTTCATATAACATTTTTAATATCTCATGGGACCTTTATGAAGAAGGCAGGGCAGATATGAATGTGTAGAGATTAAAATAAAAGGTTTAATGATATTAAATGACTTGCCTAAAGCCAAACAATTAGTGGATGGAACAGGTGGGTCTTAACTCTAGCCCTTAGAACTTGAAACTAAAGTGTCTTTTGGTAAGCTCTCATTGGCTTTATGTAAATGTGAAGCAATATGTGTAACTGTGGAAGTACCCAGGAGAAATATGCAGAGTTCTGTTCATTAGTCCCCAACTCCCACTCCTATTATCCTGTGCCTTGGTCTTCCTGATTATCAGCCTCTCTCATTCTCCCCTGATAGAGTTCCTTTCTTGATGACAGAATCACCATCCTCCCATACCCTAGTATAGTGATCTTCACATTTTTCTTAGCATATTTCTAAAAGATTTAAATAAAGATAAATTGATAATTTACATAAAGCTCACCAACAATTTTAAGTTAATATCTGAAATGTTCTTCATAAAATTAAATAGTAGGAAAAGATATTATGTCTGGGTATATTATGAATATTTGACATCTTTAAATAAAGTGATTAGGTGTCTTAAGATGACCCAATGGAATGCAAACACCAACACCATAATGATTTCTTAACCCAAATCATCCATTGATAAAATGAGAACAAGTTTTCATTAATAGAAGGTAATATTTGGAGTGTTCTTTCTTCTATCTTATATTTCTATACCAGTTCCTCCTTGGATTTTTTTTTTTTATCCTGAAATAATACAACTGATGCACAAAAGTTTTAGTTACCATTCCGTAACTCTCTCTAATAAAAAATATATGTGTAAGTTTTATATCTTTTGACAAAAGAAATATGTGTTAAATTTCTTTTGGATTAAATTGTCAGTATATTCATCCTAATTAAATGATTTGTCTAAAGAATCCAAGTATACTGCAGTTGTTGGTAAATAATTATTTAATATAGAGACTGAGTTTTTATTAGAGTTACATCTTTAAACAGGAGAAATGCTGTTCTCCTCCTCCCCAGTTAGCTCATTTAGCTATGTTTGAATGTTACTTTCATTGAAATGAGACTGGATAACATCAAGTTTATTTCTGTCATCAATAATAGATTCCAATACTGAGCTGCTTCTCTTTTATTATTATTATTATTATTATTTACTTTATAATACTATATTGGTTTTGCCATACATCAACATGAATCCGTCACAG
Organism: Oryx dammah; assembly: GCF_014754425.2. Lineage (NCBI taxonomy): Eukaryota > Metazoa > Chordata > Mammalia > Artiodactyla > Bovidae > Oryx > Oryx dammah. The sequence continues at coordinate 28,818,279 of NW_024070187.1, forward strand.
GTGTACACGTGTTCCCAATCCTGAACCCCCCGCCCACCTCCCTCCCCTCTGGGTTGTCCCAGTGCACCAGCCCCAAGCATCCTGTATCCTGCATCAAACCTAGACTAGCGATTCATTTCATATATGATATTATACATGTTTCAGTGTCATTCTCCCAAATCATCCCACCCTCACCCTCTCCCACAGAGTCCAAAAGACTGTCCTATACATCTGTGTCTCTTTTGCTGTCTTGCATACAGGGTTATCGTTACAATCTTTCTAAATTTCATACATTTGTGTTAGTATACTGTATTGGTGTTTTTCTTTCTGGCTTACTTCACTCTGTATAATCGGCTCCAGTTTCATCCATCTCATCAGAACTGATTCAACTGTATTCTTTTTAATGGCTGAGTAATACTCCATTGTGTATATGTACCACAGCTTTCTTATCCATTCATCTGCTGATGGACATCTAGGTTGTTTCCATGTCCTGGCTATTATAAACAGTGCTGCAATGAACATTGGAGTACACGTGTCTCTTTCAGTTCTGGTTTCCTTGGTGTGTATGACCAGCAGTGGGATTGCTGGGTCATAAGGCAGTTCTATTTCCAGTTTTTTAAGGAATCTCCACACTGTTCTCCATAGTGGCTGTACTAGTTTGCATTCCCACCAACAGTGTAAGAGGGTTCCCTTTTCCCCACACCCTCTCCAGCATTTATTGCTTGTAGACTTTTGGATTGCAGCCATTCTGACTGGTGTGAAATAGTACCTCATTGCAGTTTTGATTTGCATTTCTCTGATAATGAGTGATGTTGAGCATCTTTTCCTGTGTTTGTTAGCCATCTGTATGTCTTCTTTGGAGAAATGTCTGTTTAGTTCTTTGGCCCATTTTTTGATTGGGTCGTTTATTTTTCTGGAATTGAGCTGCAGGAGTTGCTTGTATATTTTTGAGATTAGTTGTTTGTCAGTTGCTTCATTTGCTGTTATTTTCTCCCATTCTGAAGGCTGCCTTTTCTCCTTGCTTATATTTCCTTTGTTGTGCAGATGCTTCTCATCCATAAATAAGTAAATAGGAACACGTGGAGTTATATTGAACAACATCCCCCAATTCTATACATTTTCTGAATTATACACCAAAAATCACAGTGTTCTATCATCAACTTGAAACTTGTGTCTTTTGGTAAGGTCTCCTTGGCTGGCATATTAGCTCGTCCATCAATTTTGATGAAAACAAATAATTATAAACTGGCGATTTTCAAGTGGAGAATCATTATAGCATCTTACTCTGTCAACTTCCACACTTAGATTTCTAATAACTTACTTGTTTGGTACCCTTGGGTTTCTTACCCCCTCACAGTGTACCATGATAAGATTGGGACACAAGAGAGGCCTTTATTTTGAAAAGTAGAGGACACGTTCTCAAGGCAAGTTCTTTTTAAGATGCATATGGGTGTTCAAGATATAAATATTTAATTCTGTAAATACTTCTTGTTCATGTATGTACCCTTTAGAAAAGTTTGTATGCTGCTGGGTACTTGAATCACAGTTTGAAATCCTTACACCTTCAAACTCTTTATCTAAATTGAAAGACTTTTCCCTTGAACATTTATATGCCTTGTTTTATAATACTTCATATGATTTAGTTTAAGATGTTATTTCTTCAGGTCATTTGCACATGAAGAGGACCTTCTAATGGTGGAATTAAAAACCATCCCCACTTAAATACATTTTAAGTCACTGCCAAAAATTTGGGGGACAGTTTTGGGGAGCAAGGAGGTTTTCCTGATGCCCCTGAGATCAAAGTACACCTAGTCCTAGTGTTAGCTCTGAAAGTAAATCCGAACTGGTCCTTTCAGACAAGACAGAGTATGGGTGGTAACAGAGGGTGGATCCTCTGTCTCTTTCTGACGGATCTCACTGCCTTCTGGAGGACATCAGCCAGAGCCAGCCCAAGTCCATGTCCTGGAATAGCCAAGGTGGTCTTAAGTGTCTCAGCTTCTTCCAGGCTACCAACACATAATCTGGAGCTCACAAGTCTGTGGCACTATAGTTGCCTCCTCCCAGTTCTTTGCTTAGTGGATGAAAAAAGGCCCAGAACTCAAGGCAGTTGTTATTCAGATCTGTGCTTACTCCACAAGCTTTGTAAGCCTGTGGCGGTTCTTATGTATGAACATCAATTCTCTCATCTGAAAAATAAGTGTGTGTGTGTATATACACACCTCTCCCTCACAGTGCTTCTGTGAAGAATAGAGGTTATGTCCATAATAATGGGGTGTCTGAAATGCCTCCAACATGACCACTTGTCATGATCTTTTCACTCATGGCCAACATGCTGCCTCCCGTTCACCCCCTTCTCTGTCCTCAAAATTTCAGCAGAGGGAAAACACTCTGCTTTTGAACTCTCCTTTTGAAACCAGGTCACTGTTAGTTTGCAACTTCCTGGGGAGCTTCCTGGATGAAATCAGAAACTGGCCCTCATAGAGGGAGGTGAGAGACCTGAGGAGAAGGCAGCCCACTCCAGATTGGTTGGTGGCAAGTTTAATCAGCAGGGAAACTTACATACGAAACTTGTCTCGGATGGCCACAGAAGGAGTAGATCTCTGCATCTGCTTGCCGGCATCTTTAAGAATTAATTTAGAGGCCTAAAATTTTGCTCATTTTTTATCTGCTTTTTGGTACTTCTTAGTATTCACCTTGTCATTTATCTTTCCTCTGCAGTTTGTTGGATTAGAATTTATGTTCCCAATATTATAAGAAAATGATGAAGATTTCACATAACCCAATTAAATATTATGGTAGTCCTTTTCATCTTTAATAAATATTTTAGAAAACAAAACAAATATGGAGGCCCAAATATGGGTTCTGTCATGTATACCATCAAGATGGTCTCAACATCACATTATTATCTCAAAACTGGATCCTTGGGCAGCTTCTAGTGCAAGAAAGGCAAGCTGAGTATACAGTCTAAGGACAGGGGAGGCTGTGAAGGACCTTTAATTGCCCAGATCCCACTCACAGGTCAAGCTGCTGCCCTGTCCTCTTGATAACGTCCCCCAACAGTTATGATTTGTGTTATAGTCTACAGGGTGCCCTCTCCACCTCCAGGTTGAGCCTCTACTTGCCCCATTTGTTAATTTTTGGGGTTTTTTTTTTTTTTTTTTGCCTTTGCCCTGGGAGACAGATCCAAAAAAATAGTGCTATGATTTATGTCACAGAGTGTTCTGGCTGTTTTCTTCTTGTGTTTTATGGTTTCCAGTCTTACATTTTGGTCTTTAATCCATTTTGAGTTTATTTTTCTATATAGCTTAAGAAAATTTTCCAATTTCAGTTTTTTACATGTAGCTGTCCATTTTTCCTAGCTGCTGCTGCTGCTAAGTCACTTCAGTCGTGTCCAACTCTGTGACTCCTTAGATGGCAGCCCACCAGGCTCCCCTGTCCCTGGGATCCTCCAGGCAGGAATACAGGAGTGGGCTGCCATTTCCTTCTCCAGTGCATGCATGCATGCTAAGTCACTTCAGTCATGTCCGACTCTGTGCGACCCCATGGACAGCAGCCCACCAGGTTCCTCTGTCCACGGGATTCTCCAGGCAAGAATACAGGAGTGGGCTGCCATTACCTTTTCCAGTGCATGCATGCATGCTAAATCGCTTCAGTCATGTCCGACTCTGTGTGACCCCATGGACAGCAGCCCACCAGGCTCCTCTGTCCGTGGGATTCTCCAGGCAAGAATACTGGAGTGGGTTGCCATTTCCTTCTCCCTTTTTCCTAGCAGCACTTATTGAAGATATTATCTTTACTCTATTGTATATTCTTGCCATAGATTAATAGGTTTGTCAGTTTATTTTCTTTATTCTGTTCCATTTTATCCATTTGTCTGTTTTTGTGCCATTCCCATACTGGGTTTTTTAATATTGGAATATAGTTGACTAGGGTTTCCCAGGTGGCGCTGGTGGTGAAGAACCCGCCTGCCAATGCAGGAGATATAAGAGATGTGGGTTCTGGGTGGGGGGACCCTTTGGAGAGGGCATGGCAACCCACTCCAGTATTCTTGCCTGGAGAATCCCACGGACAGAGGAGCCTGGTAGACTATGGTCCAAAGGGTCGCAAAGAGTCGGACATGACTAAAGTGACTTAGCATGCAGGCATGCACAGTTGATTAACAATGTTATGTTAGCTTCAGAAGCACAGCAAAGTGATTCAGTTATATGTATATTAAATGTGCTTATTCTATTTCAAATTTATTTTCCCATTTAGGTTACTACAACATATTGAGCAGAGTTCCCTGGGCTATACAGTAGGTCCTTGTTGGTTATCTATTTTCAATATACCAGTGTGTACAAGTCAGTGCCAAACTCCCAATCTATCCCTCCCCCACCCCCTCCCCTTCCCTCTGGTAACCATAAGTTCATTCTCTAAGTCTGTGAGTCTATTTCTGTTTTGTAAATAAGTTCATTTGTATCATTTTTTATATTCCACATATGAGCCATACCATGATATTTATCTTTCTCTGACTTTTCACTTACTCTGATAATCTCCAGGTCCATCCATGTGGCTTTAGATGGCATTATTTCTGTCTTTTTAATCAATAAGAATGGAATTATTTCACTCTTAGATGGCATTTAATCAGTCGCTCAGTCATATCTGACTCTTTGCAACCCCAGGGACCATGCAGTCCATGAAATTCTTCAGGCCAGAATACTAGGGTGGGTAGCCTTTCCCTTCTCCAGGGAATCTTCAAGCCATGGATTGAACCCAGGTCTCCTGTACTGTGGGCAGAGTCTTTACCAGCTGAGCCATCAAGGAAACCCAGGAACACTGGACTGGGTAGCCTGTCCCTTCTCCAGGGGATCTTCCTGACCCAGGAATCAAACCAGGGTCTCCTGTATTGCAGGGGGATTCTTTACCAACTGAGCTACCAGTCTCTTGTAGTACCAGGGACTATTGTAGCGCTGTAACACCAGGGTCTCTTGTAGATGGTATATATATATTATGGATCTTGTTTTTGTATCCATGCAACTGGTTTGCATCTTTTGGTTGAAGCATTTAATCTATTTACATTTAAGGTAATTATCAATATGGATCTTCCGGTGGTCATTTTCTTCATTGTTTGGGGTTTAATGTAGTTCTTTTTCTTTTCTGTTTTCTGTCTGGAGAAGTTCCTTCAGCATTTGTTGTAAAGCTGGTTCAGTAGTGCTTAATTTTGTAAACTAGTGTTTGTCTGTAAAGCTTCCCCCCCCCCCCGACCTGCCCATCAAATATGAATGAGATCCTTGCTGGGTGGAGTAATCTTGGTTGTACGCATTTTCCTTTTATCACTTTAAATATGTCCTGCCACTCCATTCTCACCTGCTGAGTTTCTGCAGAAAAATCAGCTGCTAACCTTAGCGGGGTTCCTTGTAGGTGTGTGTGTGTGGATTTTCTCTCGCTACTTTTTTGTTTCTTTAGTTTGATTAATATGTTTCTCCTTGGGTATATCCTGTATGGGACTCTCTGCACTTCCTGAACTTGTTTGACTATTTCCTTTCCCATGCTAGTGAAGTTCTTGACCAGAATTGCTTCAGATATTTTCTCTGGCCCTTTCTCTTCCTCTTCTGGGACCCCTACAATTCAAATGTTGGTGCACTTAATGTCATCCCAGAGGTCTCTGAGACTGTCATTTAGTTTCATTCGTTTTCTTTATTCTGCTCTGCTTCGGTTATTTCCACCATTCCGTCTTCCAGCTCACTGTGTTCTTCTGCCTCGGTATTCTGCTACTGATTCTTTCTAGTGTATGCTTCATTTCCGTTATTGTTTTGTTCATCCCTGATTGCTTGTTCTTTAGTTCTTCTAGGTCTTTGTTAAACATTTCTTGTATCTTCCCAATCTGTGCCTCCACTTTTCTGAGACCTTGCATCATCTTTCCTATCATTTCTGTGTATTCTTTTTCAGGCAGATTGCCACTTCACTTCATTGTTCTTCTGGAATTTTATCTTATTCCTCCATCTGGGACATATTCCTGTGCTGTCTCACTCTGTCTGACTTTCTGTGACTATAGTTTCTGTTCTGCAGGCTACAGGTTGTCATTCTTGTTGCTTCTGCTCTCTGCCCCCTTGGTGTATGAAGCTAAGAGGCTTGTGCAGGCTTCCTGCTGGCTGTGACTGGTTCCTCTCCACTTATGGGTTGTGATTAGGGTCTTATCCCTCTGGTGAGCTGGGCTGTGTCGAGGGAAGTGTTTAGGGGACAAGCTGTGTGCTCAGAAAGACTCTGCAGCCTGTCTGCTAATGGTTGGGACTGTTCCCACCATGTCAGCAGTTTCCATTTGGCTGAGTTGTCCCAACACTGGAGCCTTCAAGCTGTTGGGTGGGGCAGGGTCCTGGTGAGAAAACGGTGACCTCCAGGAGAGCTCACAGCAGTGAGTACTTCCCATTAGTACCACTGCCTGTATCTTTGATCCTGCAGTGAGCCAGAGCTGACCCTGCCTCTTCAGGAGAGCCTCCAATAGTAGCAGCTAGGACTGGTCCAATCTCTTACAAAGACAGTTTTTTGTTTCTTTCTTTTCCTACGGGTCCAACTACACTTGAGACCTTGTGTGAGCCCTCCAATAGTGGAGTTTGTTTCCCCCAATTCTGTGAAATTCCTTTGATCAAACCCCACTGGCCTTCAAAGTCAGATTCTCTGGGATCTCCTCCTCACATTGCCAGACCCCAGCCTGGGGAACTTGACATGGGTCTCAGAACTTTCAGCTACTGTGGGAGAACTTCTGTGATGTAATTATTTTCCAGTTTGTCAGTCACCTACCCAGTGGGTATGATGTTTTTGATTTTTATCATGATTGCTCCCCTCCTAGTGGCTCATAGTGTCTTTGTCTTTGGATGTAGAGTATCTTTTTTGGTAGGTTTGAGGTTTGTTTATTTTCAATGGTGGTTTAGCAATTGGTTGTGATTTTGGTGGTTTTCTTAGAAGGGAGTGACTTCAAGTCCTTCTACCATGCTATTTGTCTCTGTCTCTCTTACTACTTTCCCGATTGTTTTTGTAGCTCTCTGTTCTTCTCTTTTCTCTCAGTTTCTTCTCTTTTGATTTGAAGGGCTTTTCCCTGGTGGCTCAGATGGTGAAGAATCTACCTGCAGTGCAGGAGACCCGGGGTTCTATCCCTGGGTTGGGAAGATCCCCTGGAGAAAGAAATGGCAACCCGCTCCAGTATTCTTGCCTGGGAAATCCCATGGACAGAGGAGCCTGGTGGGCTACATACAATCCATGGGACTGCAGAGTCAGACACGACTGAGCAACTAACACATGTTTGTAATTTGATGATTTTCTTTACTGGTATATTGGTGTTCCTTTCTCTCTCATTTTTTTTATATAAATTTATTTATTTTAATTGGAGGTTAATTCCTTTACAATATTGTATTGGTTTTGCCATACATCAACATGAATCTGCCACAGGTATACACGTGTTCCCCATCCTGAACCCCCCTCTCTAGTTTTTGTGTATATTATAGGTTGGTTTGTGATAACCATGGGATCCATATATATTGACCTATAACTATATCTAACTTGTTTTAAACCAGTGATCATTTAAGTTCAAAACCATTGTAAAATACCTTTTTTTTAAACTCTTCTTCACGTGTTGTGTATTTCATATCATATTATACATCTTTGTCTCTCTTCAGTGTTGTAGTTATATTTGATTTAAAATGATTTTCTTTTAATCTTTGTACTAGCTTATTTAAGTGGTTGATCCACAACCTTTACTATATATTTGCCTTTACTAGTTTGATTTTTCTTTTCCTTTAGATTCTTACTTATTGTTGTAGTCTTTTCCACTGACCGTTTACATTTCTTTTAGGTAAGGTTTAGTGCTGATGAACCCCTTGGTTCTTGCTTTCTGAGACGTTCTCTACCACTTCTTCAATTCTAAATTAAAATCCTGTTTGATAGTGTATCCTCTGTTGGAAGTTTTCCCTTTCAACACTTTATATCACAGCACACCCTTATGGCCTGCAAGTTTCTGCAGGAAAATAAACTGATAACCTTCCGTAGGTTCCTTTTTATATACGGTTTTCTGTTTTTCCTCTTGCTTTAATGTTTGCCTTTTTAACTATGATATGTTTGGTGTGGGTCTGTTTGGGTTCATCTGTACTTGAATATCTGTTTCCTTCTTCAGGTTCAAGAAATGTTCTGCCATAGTTTCCTCAGCTGCATTTTTAATCCTTTTCTCTCGCTCCTCTTCTTTTGGGCCTCCTATAATGCGAATGATGGTACACTTAATGTTGTCTCAAAGGTCTGTTAAACTGTCATTTTGGAAATTTGTTTTCTTGTTGCTGTTCTGATTGGATGACTTCCATTATATCATCTTCTAGATCACTAATGTGTTATCCTGTAGCACTTGTGTGCATGCTAAGTCACTCCAGACGTGTCTGACTCTTTGCAACTCCATGGACTGTAGCCTGCCAGGTTCCTCTGTCTATGAGATTCTCCAGGCAAGAATGCTGGAGAGGCTTGCCATTTCCTTCTCCTGAGTATCTTCCCAATCCAGAGATCGAACCCGGGTCTCTTACATCTCCTGTGTTGGTGGTTGGGTTCTTTACCACTAGAGCCGCCTGGGAAATCTGATCACTTAGTCTGCTGTTAATTCCCTGTAGTGTGTTTTTCATTTTAGTTATTGTATTCCTCAGTTCTGACTGGTTCTTTTTTATAGTTTCCAGTTCTTTCTTAAAATTCTCACTGCATTCATCTGTTATGCCCTGTAATTCAGTTAGCATTCTTATTATTAATGCTTTGAACTCTTTATCTGGCAAATTATTTATTTGTCTCATTGTTTGCTTTTTCAGGGTTTTCCTCCTCATTTAAAACAAATTTTTCTGTCTTATTTTGCTTAAACTTCTTTGTTTCTATGCTATTAGGTGAAGCAATTACCTGTTCTGGTCTTAAAGCGGTGTGTAGGAGCATCCCTATACAATATGTTTGTGCCAGGTGGCTTTGGTCAAAGAATTGGCTCTGACATGAGCATGAGTCACATCTTCCCCCAGGGAGTGCTGGCAGCTTTCACTTTTGTGGGAAGTGGTGCTGAGATAGAGGTGCTAGAGCCAGCACCAAGTGTGAGCTGGGCTTTATCCTCTGCTCAGTGTGGCCAGCACCAACCTCTCAGGGGTAGAGGCAGGTCCCAAGTTGCTGGAACAGAAGCCCAGAGGGTCAGATCCAAGCTGGCTCCATCCCTTCTCTGTGTTTGCTGTTTCCCCTCCCAGCATCTGCACCCCCACCTCAGCAGGGAGCAGTGCTGGAGCAAGAGAAGTGGGTGCTTGGTGCGGGGTGGGAGCTATGGCTGTTCCAGTCCCAAGCAGAACCCTGGACCACTCCCCATGTGCTGCCTTTGCAAGCACCAGCAATGGCTGTCCTTGCCCCATTCAGATGCATTCTCGCTCTGTGTCAGCTCTGTCTTGCACAGCTGTGCCCTCTCCTTGACCGCTGCAGCACTTCTCCTAGTGTGAAGCTGTGCTGTTGAGCAAGAGGGGCCAGAGCAGGCCCTGGGCTCAGACTGTGACTTACGCTGGGACAGACTCGGGAATCTGGCCAAGGCCCACACAGTTTAAACCTGCTGCTTTTGCCTTGTTCCTAGGAGTAAGCAAGCATGTGCACACTCTTCACAAGGAGAGTTTAGGTTCCTTCTGGCCCTCCCACTAGTCACGCTTGTTTCCCAACCTGGATCCCAGGGCCAGGTCACCCAATATGTGGCTTGAACCACCCACTCCCTAGGTATTTGTCCTTGTAATCTCCCTTTTCCTCTCTGTCCCCTCCTGGGGGCACAGGTCCCAACCTGATCGCTTCTCTTCCCTTCCTACTTGATCCTGTGAGGATCTTTCTTGCATCCTAGGCAGTACAAGAGTCTTTCTGCCAGTCTCCAGTTTGCTTTCAGTGGGAATTGTTCCACAGGTAGACATGTTTTTGATGTGTTCCTGGGGGGAGGTGAGCTCCACACTCTTCCTGCACCACCATTTTGATCTTTCCCCCTTACCCTTTTGTTCTAAGATGAGCATCCCTTCTGTGTTTTCTGTAGAGTTGTTTGGATTTTGTTCCATCTCCCTTAGAATATGCTTAACATTAATAATAATTTAAGCATATTGACTATATGCCAAGCACTAAGTAATTTGTGTGTTAACACATTAGATCCTCAGAAACCTTATGGAATTAGTTCTAGAGTTATACTCACGTAGCAAATAAGAGCCAACGGTCACGTAGAAGAGAAGAACGTTGCCAAAGAGAGGCACAGACATGTGTTTGGAACCCAGGCAGTCTGGCCTGAGAATAACCCTCTTATCTGGAACTGTAGGAACTGCTTCTTACATAACAGTAAGATTTTCAGTCACACACAATGGGGTAATCAACACCAAACAGCAAAAACTGAATATGCAAATAGGATATCCTAACATTTCCTCATAATTATTTTTATTACCTGTTAATAAAACCCCACATCTTTGTAAACAACTTGAGTAAATTACTTCAAATATGCCCCCCCCCAATTTTTGAAAAGACTGTAGTTACTGAGCCACAAGACAGAAACAGTGCTTTGCCTCACTGCAACCCTGACAAGTTATGGTTTATGGGCAAAGCCTTTTATTGTTTTCTGAACTTCAACCTATTTTTCTCTCTTCTTGAATGTTTTATACATAGCTAAAAATAACTTCTAACTCGTAAAGACTTCTCCCTTATATAAATCAAATGATTTGCTATATGGAAGGGGTGGGAGGAAGCCAAGTTGCAGGGTGAAGTCAACAAGAAGCTTGAAATGAACAAAATATGAACAGAATTCAGAGGTGAGACCCAAGTACTGACTCCTGATTAACCATAATTAATTTACAAATAAATTGCATTGCAAAATATAATTAAATACTTACTACTCAATGCAATTAATATCTAGTACCTTTTTATTACAGAAGATACTGTATTGTTTCTTTGAATTTTATATACAGTTCCTATAAGGGGACTCATGTGAAATTACTTCAAATGGAAGAGTGTCACTTTATTTGATAGTATTGAGCTCTGGAGATAGTGCATGAAAAGGATATATTTTTAAATAAAAGGATATAATGTAAGGCTTTTATATTGATTTATCTTACTGATTCAGACAACCCATTACATGATAAACAGAATTATTCTCACACATTATTTTCCCTTCCATACATGCTCTCCTCGAGCTTTTAGTTAACCAAAATGGGAATAGATGTTGTTTTATCCTTTTTATCAGTATCCATGTTCCATTCTTAGTACTGTGATCTAAAAGAAATGAAATTAATGAGGGTTTTATTATTGTTACTTTGTATTTCAAAACTTTAGAGAAAAATAATCACTCTTTTCATGGAAATAACAGAGAACTTTGAGCATTTTAGTTGTTGTAGAGAATCATACAGTACTACCTGGATTCTTTGTAAGGTCAGGCAAATCAACTCATCATTATCCTTTCAGCCCTTTAATCTTGTCTGCCTCCTTTATCCCTGCTCCATACACAGGTCCCCAGGCCAGAAGCAAGATGGTTTTTGTCTTGCATCCTCCTTTCCAGGTACAGTCAACTCTTCACCCTGTCCCTTGTCCCTTCAGATTACTTTCTGAATCCATTCTTTCCTCCCCAGTCCCCAGTCTTCCCTTTGCTCCTTCTTAATTCATTCTTTGTGTTCTTTCACCAGGACTCTGACAGTCTTTTTATTTATTCAGTTTGTTTTGTTTGTTTGAAGCTTTTTGCCAATTTAATTAATCCTCCATCAACCCTATGATGTGGGTCCTATTATTTGCCCATTTTACAGATAAGGAAAGGCCCAGAAAGGGCAAGCAAGTTGCTGGAGCTTACCCCGCTAATAGTAGTGGAGTTTGACTTTATTTAATTTTTATCCGTATATAGTTGGTTTACAATGTTGTGTGAATTTCAGGTGTACAGAAAAATGAATGTTATACATATAGCCACTGTTTTTTAGATTCTCCTCCCATATAGGCCATCACAGAGTATTGAGTATAGTTTCCAGTGCTACACAGTAATTCAGAGTGGATTAGAGACGTGAATATAAGACTGGACACTATAAAACTCTTAGAGGAAAACATAGGCAGGTCATTCTTTGACATAAATTACAATAAAATTTCTTAGATCCACTTCCTAGAGTAATGAAAATAACAAAAATAAATAAATGGGATCTAATTAAATTGAAAGCTTTTGCACAGCAAAGGAAGCCATAAACAAAACAGAAAGACAACCCTCAGAATGGGAGAAAATATACAACAGTTAGAAAATGGGCAGAAGCCTAAATAGACATTCCTCCAAGAAGACATACAGATGGCTAAGAAGCACTTGAAATGATGCTCAACATCACTAATTGTTGAAATACAAGTCAAAACTACATTGAGGTATCACCTCACACCTGTCAGAATGACCATCATCAAAAAATCTACAAAAACTAAATGCTGGAGAGGTTGTGGAATAAAGGGAAACTTCATACACTATTGGTGGAAATGTAAGTTGGTATAGCCACTATGGAGGTTCCTTACTGTTCCACAACAGTATGGAGGTTCCTTTAAAAAGCTAAAAATAGAAGTACCATATGACCAATCCCAATCCTAAACATATACCCAAAGAAAACCATAATTCCAAAAGACACCTGCACCAACACTCACTGCAGCAGTATTTACAACAGTCAGAACATGAAAGCAACCTAAATGTTCATCAACAGAGGAATGGAGAAAAAAAGATGTGGTACATGCATACAGTGGATTATTACTCAGCCATAAAAAAGAGCAAGATCATGCCACTTGCTGCAACATGGATGACCTAGAGACTGTCATACGCAGTGAAGTAAGTCAGACACAGAAAGACAAACGTGATGTCACTTATATGTGGAATCTAAAAAAAAGGGGGGTGCAAATGTACTTACATACAAAACAGAAGTAACAAATGTAGAAAACAAATTTATGGTAACCAGGGGATAAGGGGGGATAAATAAGGGAGGTTGGCATTACACATGTACACTGCTATGTATAAAAGAGACAACAGCCTTTTTAACTGGTTTCCATCTTCCATTGTGCCTCCCTAGTAATCCGCATGCTCCCTAAAATAGTCATTCTTAAGTAAAGTGTCATGATGTTTCTTCTCTTTAAACCCTTCAGTAGATCACAGCATTAGAGCCCCTCAGTGATTTCCTGAAAGCAGTTTCTCCATCCTTACTCCACTCCCCTCGACCGTTCAACTAAGTCCACTGTCCACTGCTCAGACTCCCTGAGGCTTCAGGCCTGGGTGAAGCACCTGAAGCTTCCTCTTTCTGAAATGTCTTCATTCTTCATCCCACACTTTCCTTCTTCCCAACAAGCTTAATTCCATCTTTGAGAAACCAGTTCCGATGTCTCCTCCTTAAATGTCCTCTTCTCACATAATTTGAACCTTAGGTTACTCCCATCCTTGCACATGACTTGGTGCTGTCATATTGTAGTTATTTGTTTACAGGTTTGTCCTCTGTAGAGAGTGCCACTCTCTTGATTTGTCCCTTTATTGTCCAACACTTGACATGATGCCTAGCACATAGTAGGTACTCAGTGTTAATGGAATTGAAATAACAAGATGCTTAGCTCTTTGTTTACTGAAATAGAAATTTCTTAAGAAGCTATATTATAGGCTCAGGTATACTGGGATAACCTAGATTTTGTGACTAGTAGATGAAATTCTGTAGCACCTTAAAATTCACCAGCAGACATATAGGTATAATGTGGGCTACAGGGAGTTTGATTTTAAAATCTGACTTAGTCAAAATGTATTGGCCACTGGACACTCTAGACCCATAAATGGCAGTGAAATATTTGGATGTCTCCTAGCATCATTTCAGGGGCCCTCTTCTATCTCATGGTTTCTCCAATGAGTCCACTTGGAGGCCAGGTTGTGTGTTATTCGCTCAGTCGTGCCCGACTCTTTGCAACTCCATGGACTGCAATCCACCAGGTTCCTCTGTCCCTGAGATTTTCCAGGCAAGGATACTGGAGTGGGTTGCCATTTCCTTCTCCAGGGGATCTTCCCAACCCAGGGATCAAAGCCGGGTCTCTTGCACTGCAGGCAAATTTTTTACCGACTGAGCTACAAGGAGCCCAGGTTAGCCCTGAGGATTTGACCTTACGCAGTAGAAATTTCTCCTTCATGGATCACAGCTTCATCGTGTCAAAGGGGCTTGCATAACTCAGTGAAGCTATGAGCCATGCCATGCAGGGCCACCCAAGGCAGATGGGGACAGATGTGCCATAGTGAAGAGTTCTGACAAAACGTGGTCCGCTGGAGGAAGAACTTGCAACCCGCTCCAGTACTGGTGCCTGGAAGACCTCATGGACAGTAGGAAAGTGCAAAACGTTATGACATTGGAAGATCAGCCCCCCAGGTTGGAAGTTGTCCAGTATGCTACTGGGGAAGAGTGGAGGGCAATTACTAATAGCTCCAGAAAGAATGAAGTGGCTGGGCCAAAGTGGAAATAGCGCTCAGTTGTCTGTGTCTGGTGGTGATAGTAAAGCCCAGTGCTGTGAAGGACAGTATTGCATAGCGGCCTGGAATATTAGGTCCAGGAATCAAGGTTAAATTGGATGTGGTCAAGCAGAAGATGTCAAGAGTGAACATCAACATCTTAGGAATCAGTGAATTAAAATGGACAGGAATGGACGAGTTTAATTCAGATGACTATTATATCTACTGCTGTGGATAAGAATCCCTTAGAAGAAATGGAGTAGCCCTCATAGTCAACAAAAGAGTCCAAAATGCAGTACTTGGGTGCAATCTCAAAAATGACAGAATGATCTCAGTTCATTTCCAAGGCAAACTATTCAATATCACAGTAATCAAAGTCTGTGCCCCAACCATTGATGCTGAAGAAGCTGGTTGATCAGTTTCATGAAGACGTGCAAGACCATCTAGAATTAACAACAAAAAATGATGTCGTTTTCATCACAAGAGATTGGAATCAAAAAGTACAAAATCAAAAGATACCTGGAATAATAGACAAGTTTGGCCTTAGAGTACAAAATTAAGCAGGGCAGAGGCTCACAGAATTATGTCAGGAAAATTCACCAGTCTTAGCAAACACCCTTTTCCAAGAGCTACTCTGCACATGGACATCACCAGATGGTCAATACTGAAATCAGACTGATTATGTTCTTTGCAACTGAAGATGGAGAAGCTCTATACAGTCAGCAAAAACAAGACCTGGAGCCGACTGTGGCTTAGATGATGAGTTCCTTATTGCAAAATCCAGGCTTAAATTGAAGAAAGCAGGGAAAACCACTGCCTATTATTAACAAAAGTAGGTAATTCAGGTATGACCTAAATCAAATCCCTTATGATTATACAGTAGAGGTGATAGATAGATTCAAGGGATTAGAGCTGGAATACAGAGTGCCTGAAGAACTATGGACAGATGTTCATAACATTGTGTCGTAGGCAGTGACCAAAACCATCCCAAAGAAGAAAAAAATGCAAGAAGGCAAAGTGGTTGTCTGAAGAGGCTTTACAAATAGCTCAGGAAAGAAGCGAAAAGCAAGGGAGAAAGGGAAAGATATACCTAACTGAAAGCAGAGTTCCGGAGACTAGCAAGGAGAAATAAGAAGCCCTTCTTAAGGGAACAATGCAAAGAAGTGGAGGAAAAGAATAGAATAGGCAAGACTAGAGATCTCTTCAAGAAAATCAGAGTTATCAAGGGAACATTGATATCCAAAATCACTGGATGGTGACTGCAGCCATGAAATTAAAAGATACTTGCTCCTAGGAAGGAAAGCTATGACAAACCTAGGAAGCGTATTAAAAAGAGACATCATTTTGCCAACAAAGGTCCCTATAGTCTATGTTCTAATGTGAGAGTTGGTTCATTGAGAAGGCTGAGTACCGAAGAACTGATGCTTTTGAATTGTGCTGGAGAAGACTCTTGAGTCCCTTGGACAGCAAGAAGATCAAAGCAGTCAATCCTAAGGAAATCAACCCTGAATATGCACTGGAAGGACCGATGCTGAAGCTCTGATATTATGGCTACTAGATGCGAACAGCAGACTCACTGGAAAAGACCCTGATGCTAGGAAATATTGAAGGCAAAAGGAGAAGGAGTGGCAAAGGAACAGATGGTTATATAACATCACCAACTCAGTGGACATGGATTTGAGCAAACTCTGGGTGATAGCATAGGACAGAGGAGCCGGATGTGCTATACATGGGGTCACAAAGAGTCAGACATGACTTAGCTGCTGAAGAAGTAAAATAACACTGGAGATTTGGTTTCTTAATCTCTAGCAGAACTTAGCTTGAAGGAATGTTTAAAATTACTCTCTGTATGTATATATACAAATTATGTATATTCATTGGTAATTTTGACAATTGTACCAACTCTTTATCAGTTCAGTTCAGTCGTTCAGTTGTGTCTGACTCTGTGAGACCCCATGGACTGCAGCACGCCAGATCTCCCTATCCATCACCAACTCCCAGAGTTGACCCAAAATCATTTCCATTGAGTTGCTGATGCTATCCAACCATCTCATCCTCTGTTGTCTCCTTCTACTCAGACCTTCAATCTTTCACAGCATCAGGGTCTTTTGCAATGAGTCGTTCGCATCAGGTGGCCAAAGTATTGGAGTTTCAGCTTCAACATCAGTCCCTCCGATGAACACCCAGGACTGATCTCCTTTAGGGTGGACTGGTTGGATCTCCTTGCAGTCCAAGGGACTCTCAAGAGTCTTCTCCAACACCACAGATCAAAAGCATCAATTCTTTGTCACTTAGCTTTCTTTATAGTCCAACTCTCATATCCATACCTGACCACTAGAAAAACCATAGCCTTAACTAGATGGACTTTGTTGCCAAAGTAATGTTTCTGGTTTTTAATATACTGTCTAGGTTGGTCATAACTTTCCTTCCAAGGAGTAAGCATCTTTTAATTTCATGGCTGCAGTCACCATCTGCAGTGGTTTTGGAGCCCAAAAAACTAAAGTCAGTGACTGTTTCCACTGTTTCCCCATCTATTTGCCTTAAAGTGGTGAGACTGGATGCCATGATCTTAGTTTTCTGAAAGTTGAGCTTTAAGCCAACTTTTCCACTCTCCTCCTTCACTTTCATCATGAGGCTCTTTAGTTCTTCACTTTCTGCCATAAGGGTGATATCATCTGCATATCTGAAGTTATTGATATTTCACCTGGCAATCTTGATTCCAGCTTGTGCTTCATCCAGCCCAGTATTTCTCATGATGTACTCTGCATATAATTTAAATAAGCAGGGCGACAAGATACAGCCTTGACATACTCCTTTTCCTATTTGGAACCAGTCTGTTGTTCCATGTCCAGTTGTAACTGTTGGCTTCCTGATCTGCATACAGATTTCTCAAGAGGCAGGTCAGATGGTCTGGTATTCCCATCTCTTTCAGAATTTTCCACAGTTGGTTGTGATCCACACAGTCAAAGGCTTTGGATTAATCAATAAAGCAGAAATAGATGTTTCTTCTGGAACTCTCTTGCTTTTTCGATGATCCAGCAGATGTTGGCAATTTGATGTCTGGTTCCTCTGCCTTTTCTAAAACCAGTTTGAACATCTGGAACTTCACAGTTCATGTACTGTTGAGGTCTGGCTTGGAGAATTTTGAGCATTACTTTACTAGCATGTGAGAGGAGTGCAATTGTGCAGTAGTTTGAGCATTCTTTGGCATTGCCTTTCTTTGGGATTGGAATGAAAACTGACCTTTTCCAGTCCTGTGGTCCCTGCCGAGTTTTCCAAATTTGCTAGCATATTGAGTGCAGCACTTTCACAGCATCATCTTTTAGGATTTGAAATAGCTCAACTGGAATTCCATCACCTTCACTAGCTTTGTTCGTAGTGATGCTTCCTAAGGCCCACTTGATTTCACATTCCAGGATGTCTGGCTCTAGGTGAGTGATCACACCATCGTGATCATCTGGGTCATGAAAAATTTTCTTGTACAGTTCTTCTGTGTATTCTTGCCACCTCATCTTAATATCTTCTTCTGTTAGGTCCATATCATTTCTGTCCTTTATTGAGCCCATCTTTGCATGAAATGTTCCCTTGGTATCTGATTTTCTTGAAGAGATCTCTAGTCTTTTTCACTCTATTGTTTTCCTCTATTTCTTTGCATTGATCGCTGAGGAAGCCTTTCTTATCTCCCATTGCTATTCTTTGGAACTCTGCATTCAAACTCTCCTTTTCTCCTTTGTTTTTTGCTTCTCTTCTTTTCACAGCTATTTGTAAGGCCTCCTCAGAGAGCCATTTTCCTCTTTTGCATTTCTTTTTCTTGGGGATGGTCTTAATCCCTGTCTCCTGCACAATGTCACAAACCTCCGTCCATAGTTCATCAGGCACTCTGTCTATTAGATCTAATCCCTTAAATCTATTTCTCACTTTACTGTATAATCATAAGGGATTTGATTTAGGTCATACCTGATTGGTCTAGTGATTTTCCCTACTTTCTTCAATTCCGGTCTGAATTTGGCAATAAGGAGTTCATGATCTGAGCCACAGTCAGCTCCCAGTCTTGTTTTTGCTGACTGTATAGAGCTTCTCCATCTTTGGCTGTAAAGAATATAATCAATCTGATTTCGGTGTTGACCATCTGGTGATGTCCATGTGTAGAGTCTTCTCTTTGTTGTTGGAAGAGAGTGTTTGCTATGACCAGTGTGTTCTTTTGGCAAAACTCTGTGAGCTTTTGCCCTGCTTCATTCCGTACTCCAAGGACAAATTTGCCTGTTACAGGTGTTTCTTGACTTCCTATTTTGCATTCCAGTCCCCTATAATGAAGAGGATATCTTTTTTGGGTGTTAGTTCTAAAAGGTCTTGTAAGTCTTCATAGAACGATTCACTTCAACTTCTTTAGCATTACTGGTCAGGGCATAGATTTGAATTACAGTGATATTGAATGGTTTGTCTTGGAAACAAACAGAGATCATTCTGTCTTTTTGAGATTGCATCCAAGTACTGCATTTTGGACTCTTTTGTTGACTATGATGGCTACTCCATTTCTTCTAAGGGATTTTTACCCACAGTAGTAGGTATGATGGTCATCTGAGTTAAATTCACCCATTCCAGTCCATCTTAGTTTGCTGATTCCTAGAATGCCAATGTTCACTCTTGCCATCTCCTGTTTGACCACTTCCAGTTTGCCTTGATTCATGGACCTGACATTCCAGGTTCCTATGCAGCATTGCTCTTTACAGCATCAGACCTTGCTTCCATCACCAGTCACATCCACAACTGGGTGTTGTTTTTGCTTTGGTCCATCTCTTCATTCTTTCTGGAGCTATTTCTCCATTGATCTCCAGTAACATATTGGGCACCTACTGACCTGGGGAGTTCATCTTTCAGTGTCATATCTTTTTGCCTTTTCATACTGTTCATATGTTTCTCAAGGCAAGAATACTAAAGTGGTTTGCCATTCCCTCCTACAGTGGACCACATTTTGTCAGACCTCTCCACCATGACCCGCCCATCTTGGGTGGCCCTACAGGGCATGGCTCATAGTTTCACTGAGTTAGACAAGGCTGTGGTCCATGTGATAGAGACCTAAAAATGTGCATAACAGGCTTGACACTACTACATGTCTCTTTGCTCATATATTGAAGAAATACTAATTAAGCACCTTCTGTATGCTAGTTCTGGGCCATGGGGATATAGCAGTGATGAAAAAACTAAACCCAAGTCTGTTAAGCTTACATTCTGGTAGAGGAGACAACTAATAAGTAAAATACAGATTTTATGAGATGAAGAAAAATAAGAGAGTGTGAGGTTGGGGGCATAGGCAGAGGGAGATGTTGCAATTTAAAGGTTGATTATGAAGTGGCTCATTGAGAAGGTGACCTCTGAGTAAAGCCCAGAAGGAGGAAAAAGAGCAATCTTACTGGGGAAATATTTTTCTAGGCAGGAATAATCACATTCAACATCCCCGAGACAGGAGTGCCTGATGTGCAGAAGAACCAGCACCTAAAGAGGTGACAGAATGGAGAGAGGAAACTCAGTGATCTCAGAGAGGTCAGGGGTCCTAGTATTGCAGGAGATCCTGTGGGTTCTTATAAGGGCTTTGGCATTGACATCAAGCAATATGGGAAGCCATTGGAAGGTTGGACATGAGGTAGAGCATAATCTGACTTGGGGTTTAAGGACCTCTCTAACTGTGTTGAGGATAGATGTTAGGGCCAAGGGGAAAAGCAAAGATAAGACAGGAATTTGTTGCACTCAATCCAAGAGAGAAATGATGGTGACCTGCATGGAGAAGTGAGTGGTGCTGAAGGAACAAGAAGTGGTCAAGTTCCAAATGCTGCTTTGATGCCACATAGGCAAAGGGAGAGGAAGAGAAGAGTCAAGTTCAAGTCTGAGATTTCTAAGTTACTGGAAGGATGAGGTTGGCCTTAACTGTGACAGATAAGGTGGTGGGAGGAGCAGGTTTGGAGGGCAGTTGCAGAGGTTATTATTAGACAACTGAGTGGGCTTGTAAGAAGACAGTTGGATGTATGAGTTTGGAGTTCAGGAACGAGGTCAAACTGGAGATAAATTTAGGAGTCATCTGCATGAGAATGGATGAGCTCACTGAGAAAGTGCATGTGGATGGAAAATAGAAAAAAGAGGTCCATGGACAGAGCTACCCAGGGAGAACAGACCTAAGCTCAGAGAAGCTGTGGAGGGTGGGAAAGTGAAAGAAAGTGAAGTCGCACATTCGTGTCCGACTCTGCGACCCCATGGGCTGTAGCCTACCAGGCTCCTCTGTCCATGGGATTTTCCAGGCAATAGTACTGAAGTGGATTGCCATTTACAAAAAGTAAGAAAGTGCCCTGTCTGGAGAAAGCAAGCACGGAGGAGGGAGAAACCCATGGGGTCAAATGCTGCTGCTGAGTTGAGTTAGTCAAGTACTAAAACCTCAGCAGTCCCTCTAACAAAGTGAAAGGAGT
The DNA here is from genome assembly GCF_014754425.2 of Oryx dammah. Classification (NCBI taxonomy): domain Eukaryota; kingdom Metazoa; phylum Chordata; class Mammalia; order Artiodactyla; family Bovidae; genus Oryx; species Oryx dammah. The sequence goes on from NW_024070187.1 coordinate 28,839,165, forward strand.
TCGTGCCTTTGAAAAGAGCAGTTCTAACAGTGGAGGTGAGTGTGAATTAGAGTAGATCCTGTAGGGATGAAGAGGACACAGACTGGAGAAATGTGCAAACAAGGATTCCAAGGCGTTTAAGATGAGCAGAGAAATGTGGGGGTAACTGAAGGCAGAAAGGAGTAGGGATGGATTTTCTTGTTCAGTTGTGAAAAATAATCACATGTCTGAATGCTGGTGGAAATGACTCTGTGTAGAGGGAAAATTAATGATGGAAGAGAGAAGAATTTCGGGGGCATCGTCTTGAATACGAGAATGGGAGTAGGATGGAAAGTACAAGTGAGAGCTGAGGGGGAGTAACAAGGAAGGAAGGTGGCTGCAGAGCAGAGGTGATAGGTGCGTAATGGAGCTTTGGGAGATCTTGGTCATTCATCAGCTGAAAATGAGGGTAGAAGTGGAGAAAATGTCTAAGCAGAGAGGAGAAGGTGTGAAATAGGTGTCTAGGAGTGTGGGACAGTGAACAGAGGATGAAAATATAGTACAATATTGGGGCAGAATTTAGGGCCCACTTGAGTTCTGTCATCACGAACTTATGATTAGGCCACTCAGCATGGCTTTGCACAGCGACATTCCACTGTGAGGAGAAGAAGGTGGAGCAGACAGTGAGGATCCAGGAGGCTGCTCACTGGACCCCCCCCCCCCAGGCCTGGTGGTGCGTTGGGTTTGGCAAATCAAACATTCCCTATTTGAGAGGACTCGAGAAGAAACAGCAGAATCATAAGGAGCTAGGATTTAGAGAAAGTTTAAGAAAGCAATCTGAAAAGAGGTTGAAATTTTGGAGGACAATGATGCTATGTTCCAAGGAAGTGTGGAAGGATTGGGAGAGTTGTGGAGGATGGGTGATGGGGACATGCTGAGCAAGACGGAGATTCTGTTGCAGGAGGCGAGTGATGGTCTGCAGTCCAGACCCGAGCTTCTTGTGGAGATGAGGTCTCAGAACAAGGCGTTATGACAAGGCTGGGAGTCCTGGGGCATAGGGGACTTGGGGGAGGACATTTTATCAAAAGCCAGAGTCCTTGGCTCTTTTCTTCATTCCTCTCACTATTTTCTAGCTGTAGATCTCATTGTTTCTTCAGACATAGGCATACAGACTATCCCAGTGCAGAGAACAGATTGAGGCAGAGCTTCCCTGGTTAAAGCTGAGGGGAAGAAGGCAGTATCCCTCAGAGGGTCCAGGAAAGCTGCCACATTTTAGAGCTCCTCAGAGAACCTCATATCTCATGTAGTCATTGCTCCTATGTTGAAGAGAGACACTGAGGAAAATGCAAAGCCATGTATAAGAGAGTAGAGATTACATACCCAATAATCACATAAGTCTTTTTAAATCCTTTGTCAACAGTGCTGATTGCTTTTTTTATTCCATGTATTAAACTTTTCAAATAAACAAGTGGTTTGCAATATCCCTTGAGATCTCTTCATGTCATTTATGATATGGATAGCATTGCTGTCATTACCTATTATGTACATAGAAAAAATGATAGTTTTGCACAATCTTGACTTAATAGATTGGGTTCTTAAGAAGCAGAGTATGAAGCAGAGGTCTGGATGCAAAGATTGGTTATGGAAGTGCTCCCAGGAGAGCCTAGTCAAGAGAGAAAAGGAGAGACCCAGAAAATGTAAATTTAGGAGATGTGTTAAGGAGGTACCTTCAGCCTGCAACCCTGCAAGGGAGCTCTGGAGAGTGACAACTCAGATTCCAATCTGATTAGACAGAAGTCTTATTTTCATACCTTTGAGGCCATAGCAAAGAAGGAGGTCACAGGGGAAGCTGTGAGCCCCTAGGTACTTCAAGGCAAAACATCCAGGAGCCCGAGGGCTATTCTTCAGAGAAAAGTAGCAGGCACAGTTCAAGAAAATTGGAGATACCAAGGGAACATTTCATGCAAACATGGGCTCAATAAAGGACAGAAATGATAAGGACCTAACAGAAGCAGAAGATATTAAGAAGAGGTGGCAAGTATACAAAGAAGAACTATACAAAAAAGATCTTCGTGACCCAGATGATCATGATGGTGTGATCACTCACCTAAGCCAGACATCCTGGAATGTGAAGTCAAGTGGGCCTTGGGAAGCATCACTAAGAACAAAGCTAGTGGAGGTGATGGAATTCCAGTTGAGCTGTTTCAAATCCTAAAAGATGATGCTGTGAAAGTGCTGTTCTCAATATGTCAGCAAATTTGGAAAACTCAGCAGTGGCCACAGGACTGGAAAAGGTCAGTTTTCATTCCAATCCCAAAGAAAGGCAATGCCAAAGAATGTTCAAACTACTGCACAATTGCACTCCTCTCACATGCTAGTAAAGTAATGCTCAAAATTTTCCAAGCTAGGCTTCAACAATACGTGGACTGTGAACTTCCAGATGTTCAAGCTGGTTTTAGAAAAGGCAGAGGAACCAGACATCAAATTGCCAACATCTGCTGGATCATCGAAAAAGCAAGAGAGTTCCAGAAGAAACATCTATTTCTGCTTTATTGATTAATCCAAAGCCTTTGACTGTGTGGATCACAACCAACTGTGGAAAATTCTGAAACAGATGGGAATACCAGACCATCTGACCTGCCTCTTGAGAAATCTGTATGCAGGTCAGGAAGCACCAGTTAGAACTGGACATGGAACAACAGACTGGTTCCAAATAGAAAAAGGAATATGTCAAGACTGTATATTGTCCCCTGCTTATTTAACTTACATGCAGAGTGCATCATGAAAAATGCTGGGCTGGAGGAAGCACAAGCTGAAATCAAGATTGCTGGGAGAAATATCAATAACCTCAGATATGCAGATGATATCACCCTTATGGCAGAAAGTGAAGAAGAACTAAATAGACTCTTGTTGAAAGTGAAAGAGGAGACTGAAAAAGTTTGCTTAAAGCTCAACATTCAGAAAACTAAGATCATGGCCATCTAGTCCCATCACTTCGTGGCAAATAGATGGAGAAACAGTGGAAACAGTGGCAGACTTTATTTTGGGGGGCTCCCAAATCACTGCAGATGGTGATTGCAGCCATGAAATTAAAAGATGCTCACTCCTTGGAAGGAAAGTTATGACCAACCTAGACAGCATATTAAAAAGCAGAGCTGTTACTCTGCCAACAAAGGTCTGTCTAGTCGAGGCTATGGTTTTTCCAGTAGTCATGTATGGATGTGAGAGTTGGACTATAAAGAAAGCTGAGCACCAAAGAATTGATGCTTTTGAAGTGTGGTGTTGGAGAAGACTCTTGAGAGTCCTTTGGACTGCAAGGAGATCCAACCAGTCCATCCTAAAGGAGATCAGTCCTGGGTGTTCATTCGGAGGGACTGATATTGAAGCTGAAACTCCAATACTTTGGCTACCTGATGTGAAGAGCTGACTCATTGGAAAAGACTCTGGTGCTGAAAGATTGAAGGCCGGAGGAGAAGGAGACGACAGAGGATGAGATGGCTGGATGGCATCACCAACTCAATGGACATGAGTTGGGGTAAACTCCGGGAGTTGGTGATGGACAGGGAGGCCTGGTGTGCTCTGGTCCATGGGGTCGCAGAGTCGGACACAACTGAGAGACTGAACTGAAGTGAACTGATGTGTCTTTGAAAGACACACACACAGAGACATACTCCTCCCCCACACCCCCGCTCCAGGAAGCCCAACAGTACCTTTCTAATTGGAAAACTTTCTTTTGAGTGGCAAAGATAATCTGCATAGAGATTCAGAAGATATTAATGTCAGCTTTCAATTATCAGTATGCAGGTTTATTTTTTAATATTTTGAATCTTGCTATCTTTTCCCTTGCATTTCAAGCAAGATTGTATTACCACACATGATTGGGTGTGTGTGGTAAGTCACTTCAGTCATGTCTGACTCTACAATCCTATGGACTCTAGCCCTCTAGGTTCCTCCATGGAATTCTCCAGGCAAGAATGCTGGAGTGGGTTGCCATTTCTTCCTCCAGGGGATCTTCCCAACCCAGGGATTGAACCTGCATCTCTTAAGTCTCCTGCATTGGCATGCAATCTTTCTTTACCACTAGCACCACCTGAAAAGCCCATATTACAAAACATATGGGGCCAAATTTTGAGAAAATCCAGATTAAGCCAGTGTGTCTCTTACCAGCTGTATCTAAGCACAGGATTGAATGTGCTGTCTTAAATAAGAACAAAATGCATGTTTTAAAACTCCACTATTTTAGATGGACTTCAGTCTTCTTCACTTCCATTGATTTAAATATCCTTCAATGTAACTGTTGTTTCAAAACTTATTACAAATAGTCATTCTTATCTACATCCTCATATGTTTACTTCAAGGTGATTTCTGTTTTTCCCTTTAAAATGTGGCCTGTCTACTAAGGATTGCTGCTGCTGCTGCTGCTGCTAAGTCGCTTCAGTTGTGTCCGACTCTGTGCGACCCCATAGACGGCAGCCCACCAGGCTCCCCAGTCCCTGGGATTCTCCAGGCAAGAACACTGGAGTGGGTTGCCATTTCCTTCTCCAATGCATGAGAGTGAAAAGTGAAAGTGAAGTCGAGGATTAGAGAAGCATTATTTTAGAGTCCCAGTGTTAGACGTAATTTGTGTAACATCCAGCCCACTGACAGATTTAGGGATTAGATTCCAGACCTCTTGTGGTGCTAGGGGAAGCTCTTTAAGATTTTGAAAATGGCAACACTGTTGACTCCCTACAAGTAAAGGTTACTTGTATCTATATCCACACTAATGCACAAGGAAAGTTTAAGTGTGGTAAATATCAGTATGTTTTGCTTTATGGATAAACCTGTGAGGAAGAAAAGCAATTTATGGGACAAAAACAGTTTATCCTTCATAAGGATGTATTTTACAGACTGTGCTTCCCTCCTTTCATTTTGTAAGGGTAACATTGCTGTTGCTAAACTGAGATTTACATAGGAAAAAGTGTTGAGTAGTTTTGAATACTCACGTCTTAGGTTCTCCAGAAGCAAACCACGAGAGCCAAAGATTTGATGCTAGTGAAAGACAAAAGGAGAAATTTGACTATGACTTATATACGCTTTAGATCATATTGAGAGTTGGTAGAAAACCTTTTTTCCCCCCTCCTAAGTATTTTGGCTTAGATACATCTCTAAATATGTGTTTACTACATTTTAAAGTAAGTGCATTTTCAGGGAAATTTAATCCATATGTTTCAACAAGACTACACATAAACCATTCAAATGTTTTATTTGAGCGGCATGATGTCTAGGATGCCTTTTGAGCTTTTTTGATAGTCCTTATAGTCTTTGCTGAAAAGCAGCAGGTAAGTTGCCAAGAGTAAACAAATCAACTAGCAAAAGATTTGAGTTCAGTTTGAAATACTTAGCCCATTATTTTTGATTGGGTTCTGAACTTGGCAGCGCACATCACCTATTCTTGCCTGCAGGGCAAAGTGAAAACAATGTGAACGCTGTATTTCCCAGTTGGGTCATTGACATTTGAGGATAATGTAGTACAGGCAGAATCGGCATGTTTGGCAGGTGAGTGATACTTAACATGACCTCAGAAAGTTACTTCCTCAAGTTTGCAGATTTCATAGCATGGAACAGTGTTATTCACATTGCAAAACAGAAGTCAGGACTGGCAGCCATCGAGGGATCCGTACCAGGGATTCATCTGTTTCTCTTGTGCATCTTTAGGTGGAATGGTTGAAAAATGAAGACATCATCGATCCTGTTGAAGATCGGAATTTTTATATTACTATTGATCACAACCTCATCATCAAGCAGGCCCGCCTCTCCGATACTGCCAACTATACTTGTGTTGCCAAAAACATTGTCGCCAAGAGGAAAAGCACAACTGCAACTGTCATAGTCTATGGTGAGTGAACTTTGTGTGCCTCAATCTGGTTCAGGTCAAACTGCAGTTTCTCATTTTAATGTTAGAATATCAAGTGAAGAGGGCCCTTCTCAGTCTCCATTGCAGCTCTCTTCCTGCTTCTCATGTGGGCAGTGAGGTTTCACTGCTTTCTGATACTCATAGACACCTGGACTTGGAACTTCTAGCCCTTTTTCAGTTTATAGGACAGTAAAGGAAATCCACTGAGGGGTCTAACACTGTAAGAAGCATAAATGTTCTGCATTTCAAGCTGAACTCAAGAATCCAGGAGGGTTCCCTGCTTCCCAAAGCTCTGCCTCCCCCTTCTCAGCCTGGACTACCGAGACCTAGAGGGAGTGCTGACATGAAGATACTTCCAGCAGCCTGCTGCTCTTGCTGTGGGCCTCAGGAAAGCGATTGCAAGACCTCAGGCAAAGTGGAGCTGACACGTTCTCCAAACGCATCAGAGCAGCTTTAACTGCCTGGAGCTTGCTTTACACTCCATCAACGACATCCAACGTGAAGACAAGGCCTGCAATTGTCATACAGCCCTAGTCCTAACCCTGTAGCAAGCTGCAACATGATGACTTCTTCAGAGAGCTTCTCTTCCATTCTCTGGCCCTTTCTAATCCATCTCATCTCTAAGCCTATCATTTCTCCAGAAGGACTAAATAATTCTGCACCCACCTTTGCCACTGCATGTGATGTTTTTATCTCCCTGTTTCAGCACTCAGTAGGTTTCTCATTTCATGAGTAGTTCATCTGCCCAGTGAGGCTTTTAAGCTCCTTTGTAGACAAAGAGACAACTCTATACATTTATGTTTTTTACAGTGTTAGAAACACAGTAGATCTTTATATTCTTGGTGAATTATTGTCTGAGAGGAACTGAACAACCCTGAGAAATATTTTGCAGTTCTACCACCACCAGAATGATAATGGCCACCATTTAGAAGGTAGGGGGCTGTTCATGGCTCCTTTGGTGTTAAATGACGCTTCGGGAGATTTGCCACTGGCAAGTACGTGGCTCGTGGCACTTACTGCAGGTAGTACTACTTGGCTGGATGCATCCTCAGGCTCTAGGATGTTACGAAAACAGAAACCACTGTGACATTTGAAAGGCTGAATGTAGTGATGCTTTAATGCTATCATTTTCATTACAGGGCAGATGCATACTTCATTAAAAAAAAAATCCTCTGAATATTCTGAAGTTCAGTTTCCTTAAGTCACAGTGAAGTGTTTCCCACTTTTTGTCTTTTTTCTAGACTTTCTGAATGACTTAATAAACAGCACTGGAAATACAAAATAAAAGGGTACATCATAGTTTGCACCAATTAAGTGATTAATGAGGGCAGACTCTTAAATAGATGTATTACATAGATGCAACTCTCTTTTCCTATGTATAGCATGTTCTCAATATCCATAAGCACAAGCCAAACATTGTCTTTAGTAAGGATCAAACACAAGGAACTAAAGCATTTTGAGTTTAGCACACAGTGTGGCACTAGGGCTTGGGAGTCTTCTGTTCTAGGCCTAGTTCTGGCTAACTAACCTTCAGTAGGACACTTAAGCATTACAATACTCAGAGCACATACCTCCTTCCCCACGAAATAACGGAGTAAGCCTAGAACCTTCAAGACTGGTCTTTTCTAAACGTTCATGATTATTAATTTCTCGCTAAAATCCTAGCAGAGCAGTACATGTATACTGTAACCCCAAATATCAGCTTGCCAGTATGTTGGTAAGAAATCTATATTGCCAGTTCCACAGTATTTGGAGTTTCGTGAAGTTGTGTGGGTTAAATTACTTTTGGAACACAAAACTCAGCTGTCACACTTCTGCACGCTCTTCCATGGCCTCACAGAATAAGCTGTCCAAGGCTCATAGAAGACCACAGAAAAACATATACATTTAACCAATATTTCATTTTTGAGTCTGTTGTTAGTATCATGTTTAGATTGCAAGTATATATTCATTACAGAAAATCTGGGAAACAGAAAAACGTCAAAGAAAAAAGAAAACCTATAATTTTGTCATCCAGAGATAGCTTTAAAAAAGATGGATATGTATACTACCGGTATTTTCTTAACATACATAAGATTTTAAAATAAGGGATATAATTTTTTTTTTTACTTAAAACATAATGTTGAAATATCCATGTATTACTAAACAGACTTCTACAGCATTATGTTTTAAAATGTGTTCTTTCTTTTAAGTATAGTTACATTACAGTGCTTTCCCTTTGGCAACCAGCAGTCTATTCTCTGTCCCTTATTCTGTTTCCGACTCATAGATAGGTTTGTTTGTGTCATATTTATTTTAGATTCAACCTATAAGTGACTTCATATGGTGTTTGTCTTTCTCTTTCTGACTGACTTCACTTAGTAGGATAATCTCTAGCTGCATCCATGTTGCTGCAAATGGCATGGGTTTGTCCTTTTTTACGACTTAGTAGTATTCTACGGTATATGTGTGCCTCATCTTTTTTACCCATTACCTATTGACAGACGTTGGGGTTGTTTCCATGTCTTGGCTATTGTGAATAGTGCTGCTATGAACATAGGGGTGCACACAGGCAGCATCATTTTTAATAGCTGCCTGGGCAGCCAATGTCTTGAACATAGTATATTTACCATTTTCCTATTGTTGAATGTCCAAATTGTTCTCATTTTATACAAAAAAATAAAGATAAATCTTCCTACAAAAGTTCTTATCTTGATACAGGAAAAAATAATTCTCCACTGAAAAGTAGCCTATGTCTCTATGTATAACACATTCATGATTATTACCTATTGTGTAAGATCCTAGAGAAGGAGAGAATGGGTGTGTGATGTCCCTATATAGGTTTCTGTTATCTGAGCAACACACTTCTTTACCATCAAGAAGTAGATGCATATCCTGTTTGTAGCATGTTTTAACCAGCAGAAAATAATTTTTGTTAGAAATTGCTTAATTATAATAATTTCATGGACTCGTATATTGAGATATGCGAGTATATCAGTATTTTCTAGAGTGAAATCTCTAGAGGTTAATAATAAACATAGTGCTAGATGGTAGGTTTTATAATTGCATCTATACTGACAGCTCCATGGAACACTATAATAGTCTTTATACACAAAATATGTGTCCATTGCAGTTACATCAGCTAATTGCTGATCCATTCAAATAGATACTTAGTTAAAAATCCAGCTATCGAGACTTTTTATAAAAAATAGATTCGCTTATTAATGAAACTAAAAATTCTTGAGAGGTTATAAAGTTTATATATGCTAAAGATAAATAATCACGTATTATTAAGGAAAGGCTAAATGATTTGATCAGTTACCATGCTTCATAGCCACCTGTAGCCTTCGTACAAGGATATAAGCATATTATTTGAGGTAAGTTGTCAAAAGTATCAATAATTTTTGGAGCTTTACTAGGTAAGGGGATTTTTTTAAAACAACAGTGGCTAAGGAGAGGAGACGGAGAAGTCAATGGCAACCCACTCCAGTACTCTTGCCTGGAAAATCCCATGGATGGAGGAGCCTGGTAGGCTGCAGTCCATGGGGTTGCGAAGAGTCGGGCACGACTGAGCTACTTCACTTTCACTTTTCACTTTCATGTATTGGAGAAGGAAATGGCAACCCACTCCAGTGTTCTTGCCTGGAGAATCCCAGGGACAGAGGAGCCTAGTGGGCTGCTGTCTATGGGGTCACACAGAGTCGGACACGACTGAAGCGACTTAGTAGTAGTAAGGAGAGGAGAACACAGTTCTATTTTCTGAGTAGATAAATAGATATTGATAATTCATTTTATTTATCCCTGTGCTTAGATTTCAGTTTTGTAGTAATAACATTTTGAATGAAATTATATCCAAGGTCTCTTCCAGCTTTGAGGTTTTTGATTTTTTTCTGGTCATTTGGGATACAACATTCTTGTTTATGTTTGATATGTGGTTTGTGCGTCTCTCTGTGTATGCATGTACACTTAATTCATGTTTTATCATTTACTTCCAGTAAATGGTGGCTGGTCCACTTGGACAGAATGGTCTGTGTGTAATAGCCGTTGCGGACGAGGGTATCAGAAGCGTACAAGGACCTGTACCAACCCAGCTCCGCTCAATGGTGGTGCCTTCTGTGAAGGGCAGAGTGTACAAAAAATAGCCTGTACCACGTTATGCCCAGGTAAATAAACCAGCACCCTCATTCCAAATGTATCCTCTCATTCTCGAAATGTTTTAGGGTATATATACAAAGGCTTATTCTAGACCTGAATGTGTGATAGATAGTATGTAAATCCATCATACCATCCAATGCTCACATTACTGGGAAATCACATCTTTTTCCCCAAAAGAGTACTTAACTTTATTAATTACATTAACATGCAAAAGAGTATGAAACACACACAGGAACATAATCCCTCTTTAATACTCAACAAAACTGTTGGAGCCAAGTTTGCAGAATCTTATAATGTAAGGCATTTAAAGAGCATTGAAAGCCATACATTTAGGATAACAACCATTGATATTCAGAAAGTCAAGGAAATTAATTGGAACTGAAATTTAGAAAGTTTTTGAGGTAAAGTACTTGATATTTGGTGTCAGTTTATGGGCAAGGGCAAATAAAACATTTGGAATGAATTAAAAGGAAGTCTAAGCTTTTGACACACGAGCTAACGGATTTTGAAAATATGATGCAGTCAGCTATATCTATACGTGTTCAGTTCAGTTACTAAGTCCTATCAACTCTGTGACTGCATGGATTGCAGCATGCCAGGCTTCCCTGTGCATCACCCAATAGTCTATACATGAATACAGTAACATGTCTATATATGTCAGTCACCTCTTTTTGAGTTATTTGCAATGGTACCTATAACAGGATTGCATCCCTTTGCCTCTGAGCATCTATCTGTGCTCTCTTATGTTGTCCCAAGCTCTTATCCTTTGGTAAATAGAAGTTACTATCTGCTGAAACCAAAACCTACTAAAATGTCTAATTATATAATAATTGAAAAATTAAGCTAAAATTATTAGTAGTGTATTCCATTGGGGGTAGCTATTGTTACTTTCATTATTTAGATACAAAGACTCCTCACACCTTTATTTTGCCTAAATTTTGTCGGGTTCATTCTTAAGTGGAACCTTTCTCAGAGACAGGCTAGAGAAATGAACTGGAGAGAAAACCATAATCTAAATTTTATCATTCCTATGTTAATTTTCCAAGTATCAAAACAGTATCCCACACTGAACCCTTTTAAGAGCTTTTATTTATGGAACAAATTTTGACACTTAACTAGGCTAAGAATTTCAATATTTTTTATCTTGTACTCTTCTATATTCTAACTACATACTGACTCCCACATTTAGAAATACACTAAGCATTAAGTTGAGCTTCCATGGTGGCTCAGTAGTAAAAAGTCCACCTGTCAAGACAGGAGACAGCAGTTTAATCCCTGGGTCAGGAAGATCCCTGGGAGTAGGAAACCCACTCCAGTATTCTTCCCTGGAAAATTCCATGGACAGAGGAGCTTTGCAGGCCACAGTCCATGGAGTCACAAAGAGTCTAATATGACTGAGCACGCATGCGTACATACAAGCTTTTAGTTAAACTAGAAATGTGTGTTTGTGTGTGTACTTTGGGATGGTCTAGGAGAAGGCAATGGCACCCCACTCCAGTACTCTTGCCTGAAAAATCCCATGGACGGAGGAGCCTGGTAGGCTGCAGTCCATGTGGTCATGAAGAGTCAGACACGACTGAGCGACTTCCCTTTCACTTTTCACTTTCATGCATTGGAGAAGGAAATGGCAACCCACTCCAGTGTTCTTGCCTGGAGAATCCCAGGGACGGGGGAGCCTGGTGGGCTGCGGTCTATGGGGTTGCACAGAGTCGGACATGACTGAAGCAACTTAGCGGGTCAAAGCAAACGTCTTTTCTCCAGAAAGTTGGGTGTTATTTATGTAGCTAACTCTGTACAGTTGAAATATTAATACTTTCATCACTTTTTCATGTGGGCATATTTATATCTCTGTACATTGTGCATAATGCATATATTTACACAGTAATTTAAATGACATCACAGAGATTCTCCAAACTATGCAGACTATTAAAATTGGTCTAATTTCTAGCAAGATGTAGGTATAACATATAATGTACGGTGCATGTTCAATAAGTGATGTTTGCCATTGTCTTGCATTTATTCCTGGATAATTATTTATGGATTTCAGGGAAATTTTTTTAAAATATAACTCTTATTTTGGTATTCTTATTTATGTAAGAACCTTTAAAGAATGCATTTTAAAGTATCACCTTAGTGAAATTTACTATCTATTTTCTCAGGTTAGGGTTTAAAGTGTGTGTGTGTGTGTGTGTGTTTTAATAGAGTTATCTTAGCCCATTATCATTGAAATTTACTAACAAGTCAAGCACCAAAATTAAGAAAGTGAGTCTATTCCAAATAACTGAATCACAGGAAAAAAATTAAGAATGTGCTTAAATATTATTTTTAAAATAAAAATAGAAATGTGTACATCATCAAATAAAATAATGGAATGAAATCATCAAATAATAAATGGAAAACAGTATTTTCAAGATGGCATTGCAGAAGATCTTAGCAGAATTAAGCAGCATGGATGAAAACTTTAAAAAAGTATAAGATGTAGATGATAGAGCGGTAAATAGAGAGAGAGAGATAAATGGGGATGTAGATGAATATATGGATAGGATGGAGGTGGGTGGGTGGATAGATGAATGGAAGGATTTTTTCCCTGACCTCTTCTCCTTAACCCCCCAGAGGTTTACTGGCACTACTCACATGCACTATTCATGGGAATATTGGATCCATCAGGAGGTCCCCTAATTTTCAATCCAAAACCTAAAATAGAAAAAGGACACTACTAGGATTTACCTTTATATAAGTCCTGGTGACAACTTTGATTTCTGTGTGTCCCGTTAAACTTCCCTTGCATGGTCCGTGAAGAAATCGTCACACACCTCTCGTAAGGAAAGTTTGCAGAGCCCACGGAATGCACGGCGAGCACACGCTACTTCCAGCAGTTAAGATGAGCGCAGCACTCCTTGGTGGGGCATTTTCTTCAGTGTTTGGTGTTTTGTTTCTACCTGAGCCCGGCCCCCTCTCTGCCTTCAAGCTCCTTCTCTCTTTGACCTGTGGCTGGTTTTTGTTTTTGCGTGGCAGTGGATGGCCGGTGGACCTCGTGGAGCAAGTGGTCTACCTGCGGGACCGAGTGCACTCACTGGCGCAGGAGGGAGTGCACGGCACCGGCCCCCAAGAATGGAGGCAAGGACTGCGACGGCCTTGTCTTGCAGTCCAAGAACTGCACGGATGGGCTGTGCATGCAGAGTAAGTCTGTTTGAGCAAACCGCAGACACGGGGGAGGTGTGTCTTCATCATTGGATTTCTTTGAAGGAAATATAAAAATAAAAAACAAAAATCCCATGAATAACAACAAAAATGCACTACTAGAGCTCTCAAAATTGAAAAAAAAAAAAAAGAATCTCCCAGAAACCAGAATGAATAATAACTGTGTCCAGTTAACAAATGACATGCACAGTATTGCTTTCCCATGAGCAAAAAGTGATTTAGCCGTTTCCCTAGAGGGTCTGTCATTGTTTTCAGGGCAGGGAACTGCTGCTCAGTTTTATTAGAGTGCACAAAAGGGCATCCTAAACTCCTCAGAGAGTCACACAACTTCCAAAAAGTAAGCTATTTACTTCTAATTCATGGCTGCTACGGAACCAATGTCCATGAAGTTTAGAATACATGTATGAGGACAAGAAACATTTCTGCTGGTAGATCTACCAGTTTTCAAGTGTTTAGTGGGAATATCTTCACAAGCCCTTAAAATTTCTGGGTTTGTGTTAAAATTATTACGTTTATCTAAAGGGAATCATGTTTATAAAACATAAATTTTTAAATGGATGTAGAAGATTGGCTCAGGAATATAATAGATGCTATAAGCTAAGTATTCCACATTTTTATGGCTTTGTTACTTAGATTTTCTTAATGAGATGATGGTTTGATTTCCATACTTACTAAGGAACCCTTAAATATATGAAATTAACCATCTTTTTTATGGGCATGAGTTAAGGTACTAAAAATTGTTCTGAAATCATACCTGTACAGTTGAAATGAATCAAACAATGTGCTGTCTTTGGATCTTGGGTAATGGTGGCCAAATGTTGACATTTCTTATAACACAGTACAAATTGCTTGTGGAATACAAGCAATCAAATGTATTTGTGTGGAAGTATTTGTATTTTTCATTTAAGAATAAGATATTTTCAGCACATTTATGAAATCCTATTTATCTCCCAGAGTCTATGCTTACAGGGACCTTTAAAAAGAAACTTTACTTAAAATACAGATAGATAGATAATAGCATCGCTGACACAGAATATAAATCTAATGGGCCTCTTATTTTTCTGTCCATGGTACGTGGTATTCTTTGAGAATAGGCTGAAGCTGAGTGTGAAGCATATTTTCTGGTTGTGATTTGAGGATGGCTACTGTGCCTCTCACTATTTGTTCCAGAAACACAGAGTGAGAAGAATACAGCTATTTTACTGTTTATCCAGAGATACAGAATTTGTTCCTCTAGATATTAGTTTGAGTTGAAGATTAAAATGAAAACATACCACACAAGTTGTTTTTAACATTTTTATAATTTAGTAGTATTCTTTTAGTGTAGAATGAATTAATTCATGTGATTGAAAAGTAACAATATTTGAGGTTTCTCTCTTGCTCACTCCCTTTCTCAGTATTATCCTTCAGCTTTGGGTGATTTAATGCCTTCTGCTTCCATTGTGCATATTTTAAAATTCCCAAAGTGACTGATTTAACAAGGAGTACAGTGCTACAAGATGGAACATTGGTCCTTTTCTTAGTTACACACAATGACACATTCTAAATTATGACATATATCAAAAACAAGCATGAAATACTCTTTTTTATAAAATGTTCATTTATTTTTAGCTGTGCTGATGCTGGGTCTTCATTGCTGTGTGGGCTACTCTCTAGCTGTGGTGCACAAGCTTCTCCTGGTGGTGACTTCTCCTGTTAGGGAGCACAGCCTATAGGGCTTCATGGTTGTGGCACATGGGATCAGTAGTTGCGGCTCCCCAGCTCTAGAGCACAGGCTCAGTAGTCGTGGCGCACGGGCTTGGCTGCCCTGCACGATCTTCCAGGATCAGGGATTGAACCCATGTCTCCTGCACTGCCAGGCAGATTCTTTACTACTGAGCCACCAGGGAAGCCCACAGGTATGAAATGTTCAAGCTAAGAGTTTCATGATAGAGCATCCCTGTGAAAGTGTTGGTCGTTCAGTTGTGTCCTCTCTTTGCGACCCCATGGACTATCACCTGCCAGTTTCCTCTGTCCCTGGAATTCTCCAGGCAAGAGTACTGGAGTGGTCAGCCATTCCCTTCTTCAGGGGATCTTCCTGACCCAGGCATCGAACCCAGGTCTCCCGCATTGCAGGCAGATTCTTTACCGTCTGAGCCATTGGGGAAGCGCAGCATCCCCTTAGCATCTAGCTTATTTCTTACAGAATTAATACAGTTTTTTCTAATGATTGGGTATGATGGCATGAGGTGTGTGTATGTGTAAATAAGGAAGGGGAATAAGGCTACAAAAAGGGTTATTTGATGTTTATTTCCTTATCAAGTCTCCTATCAGACCGGAACATTTGGGTGTTTGAATTAAAATCAGACGGTTAAAAAGCTGTTTCCTTTTATAAATCTGATTTGCTATAGTAACAGCCCCTACTAAGTCAATAAGCTCTTTCCTCCTCCCTCTTGTATCTACTGTAGTACAAAAGATAATTGTAGTTTGTGCTGTTATCGATTTCCTCAGGGATAAAAACCTCAGATACAGTTGTGCTGTATAATTATAGTATTTTACAGTGAAACTTATAGTTTCTATTTATAGTAAGCTGGGTGTTTCTGGCTTAGCAATGCTAACAAAGTCTTGCAAAAAAAATAACATCCTCATTTTGGAAAACAAAAGGCTTCTAATAGTGAAAGTACCAAGCTTGTAAAAGGGACAAGTTCTGAATTAAGAGAATGAGGGAAAAAAAGATAGTTATAAAGCTGCAGTTAATAATTAGAAAATATCATTCAATGTTTGTTTACATTGAGACTTAGTGTCTTCAATGCATTGATAAATAGCTCCTTATAAGTATTGCAATATTATCTCAAAGCTAGCCTGCTTACCATTGAATTAGGGAGGCAGTGCAACCTCTGAATATACTAAAAATTGTCTACAAGTGATTTGGATATAAATGTAGATACACGGCTAGAAAGGAAGAATTCAGAGTTCCCAATGGATGTCAGTAGAATTAAGAGTTACATAGATAATGTAGTGTAGTATATTTTAAAAGCCAGATTGGTACTTAAGAGCAATACAGTGTGAAATATATAGAAAATATTACTGTCAATGTTTATTCATTAATTTGTTCAAAATAATCATATTTGAACACATTTCTTCCTTAGCCATTCCCCTCATTATAAGCACCTTTGACTGAAAATATCTAGAAATATTGGATAAAATGTTTAAATTTAAAAGACATATAAACACATTTGGAGTATATGTAAGAGAGAGAGGATATCAAGTTCAAAAGAAAGAGAAATCCTCAAGTAACAGAAATGAACTCAAATCTAAAGAAGTATCTGTATAAGTGGACACCAGAATAACCAAGAAGAGCATTAAGCATGGATGTAGGTCCTTGGGTTTGAGAGTTAGATTTTTGGTTCTGAGGCTGAGTAGAAAGCAAGAAACCTGGATAAAGCTGGGTCTCATAACTGGCTTCCCCCACCATGAAAAATAACTCAAAATTTTTACCCATCAGCCTAGGAAGGCTACAGGAAAATTGATGGTACAGAAAAGACGAAGTCTTCACTTAAATAAAACCACAGTCCTTTACTTAGTTCTGGATATGAAGTATAAGATACCATACAGGGAGGAAAATGCAAAGTATGTGTAATTTATATAAGTAGTAAAACTTCTGGAGTACCAGCAGAAGTGAACAGCAAGCCATTTTTAGGAGTTTTTTCCATAACCTAAGTGCATTGGTCTATGATAAAGATAACTCACTCCTGAAAATTAATTTGTGATACAAGTTTTATATCACCCAAGGGAATAAATAGTTTGCTGCAAGGAAAAGTTGGCAACAATAAATAGGTGTGTCAGTACTTTAATAACATGGACTCCTAGAGCAATCTGAATGAGGCTGTAAAATAAATAACAATAAAAAGGTAAACTTTTAAAAAGGAATATAAGCACAAGTGAAAGAATAGAATATTGTAAAAACAACAGGGATTTAGAGGAAAATCAAATGGAATGTGATCCATTGAGAAGTTAAAGCTCAATGGAAGACTAAAAATCAGATCAGGTCAGAGACAGCTTTTGATAAAATTAAAGAGAAAATTAGTAAACTGGAATGTAGATCTCGTGAAACTTTTCAGAAGACATGGAGAAAGGATAAAGTGAGTGATTATATAAAAAGTAGGTTAAAACACAGACTTCCCAGATGAAAAGAATTCAGCTGCCAATGCAGGAGACACAAGAGCCTTAGGTTCAGTCACTGGGTCAGGAAGATACCCTGGAGGAGGAAATGGCAACCCACACCAGTACTCTTGCCTGGAAAAATCCATGGACAGAGGAGCCTGTTCATAGGATTGCAAAGAGTCAGACACAGCTGGGCACATGTGTGTGCACACATTCACACACACACACCTTAAAACACATGGAATATAGAATGAGAAAGTCCCACAGTTATTACTCAAAAGCCATCCAAACATCGTAGTTGATACTGAAGTATAACTTATGAAAGAAAGTGAAAGTCTCTCAGTCGTGTCCGGCTCTTTGCGATCCCATAGACTTTACAGTGCATGGAATTCTCCAGGCCAGAATACTGGAGTGGGTAGCCTCTCCCTTCTCCAGGGGATCTTCCCAACCCAGGAATCAAACCCAGGACTCCCACATTGCAGGCAGATTTACCAGCTGAGCCAAGTATATATTATACATGAGGTATATCCTCATTAGGGCTTCCCAAGTGGCACTAATGATAAAGAACCTCCCAGCCAAAGAGACAAAGTTTCCATCCCTGGGTTGGGAAGATCCCCTGGATGAGGGCATGGCAACCCGTTCCAGTTTTCTTGCCTGGAGAATCCCATGGACAGAGGAGCCTGGTGGGCTATAGTTCAATAGGGTTACAAAGAGTCGAACACGTCTGACGCAACTTAGCACACACACACATATCCTTATTGGTCTGAAAAAAGTAGTTCTTACACTGGAGACAATACTTGAAAATTAAGAATTTTATAGGAACTGGTGTTATTTTACTAGAACATTATTATGTTGTAATTCAAAATCATCAGAGTCACTTATTATCCCAGAAAGAAGCTAGGCATTATTGGTTTATAAGCACATTGTTAATTAGAAAACAAATATTGGAGTTCTTAGGTATGTTAAAAAATATAGATTGCATTGAGTAAGAAAAGGTAGATGACTTGGAGAATTTTTACTATAGAAAATAACACATGCCTGAACTCTTTGATATAGAAACTTAACATTAATAATAGATTAGACCATTTTTGCTTCATAAAATGACAGAATGCTATATCTTATCCAGAAGGTAATCAAAGTTCTGTTGTGCTATATGTCTATGTAGGTGTGTTTGCTCAGTTGCTCAGTTGTGTCTGACTCTCTGTGATGCTTAGTGATGCTTAGGACTGTGAAAAAGCCTGTCAGGCTCCATTGTCCATGGAATTTTTCAGGCAAGAATACTGAAGAGAGTTGCCATTTCCTCTTCCAGGAGGTCTTCCCAACCCAATAGTTGAACTCACATCTCCTGCATTGCAGGTGGATTCTTTAAAAATTTGGCATTGGAGTACAGAATGAAGCAGGGCAAAAACTAATAGAGTTCTGCCAAGAGAATGCACTGGTCATGCATTCTCTTCCAACAACACAAGAGAAGACTTTACACATGGACATTACTAGATGGTCAACACCAAAATCAGATTGATGATATTTTTTGCAGCCAAAGATGGAGAAGCTCTATACAGTCAGCAAAAACAAGACCAGGAGCTGACTGTGGCTCAGATCATGAACTCCTTATTGCCAAATTCAGACTCAAATTGAAGAAAGTGGAAAAAAACGCTAGACCATTCAGGTATGACCTAAATCAAATCCCTTATGACTATACAGTGGAAGTGAGAAATAGATTTAAGGGCCTAGATCTGATAGACAGAGTGCCTGATGAACTATGGACGGAGGTTCATGACATTGTACAAAAGACAGGGATCAAGACCATCTCCAAGAAAAAGAAATGCAAAAAAGCAAAATGGCTGTCTGAGGAGGCCTTACAAATAGCTGTGAAAAAAAGAGAGAAGCACAAAGCAAAGGAGAAAGGAAAGATATACCCATTTGAATGCAGAGTTCCAAAGAATAGCAAGGAGAGATAAGAAAGGCTTCCTCAATGATCAATGCAAAGAAATAGAGGAAAACAATAGAATGGGAAAGACTAGAGATCTCTTCCAGAAGATTAGAGATACCAAGGGAACATTTCATGCAAAGATGGGCTCAATAAAGGACAGAAATGGCATAGAACTAACAGAAGCAGAAGATATTAAGAAGAGGTGGCAAGAATACACAGAAGAACTGTACAAAAAAGATTTTCATGACCAAGTTAATCACGATGGTGTGATCACTCAACTAGAGCCAGACATCCTGGAATGTGAAATCAAGTGGGCCTTAGAAAGCATCACTATGAACAAAGCTAGTGGAGGTGATGGAATTCCAGGTAAGCTATTTCAAATCCTGAAAGATAATACTGTGAAAGTGCTGCACTCAATATGCCAGCAAATTTGGAAAACTCAGCAGTGGCCACAGGACTGGAAAAGGTCAGTTTTCATTCCAATCCCAAAGAAAGGCAATGCCAAAGAATGCTCAAACTACCACACAATTGCACTCATCTCACATGCTAGTAAAGTAATGCTCAAAATTCTCCAAGCCAGACTTCAGCAATATGTGAACTCCCTGATGTTCCAGCTGGTTTTAGAAAAGGCAGAGGAACCAGAGATCATATTGCCAACATCCGCTGGATCATGGAAAAAGCAAGAGAGTTCCAGAAGAAACATCTATTTCTGTTTTATTGATTAATCCAAATCCTTTGACTGTGTGGATCACAATAAACTGTGGAAAATTCTGAAAGAGATGGGAATACCAGACCACCTGACCTGCCTCTTGAGAAATCTGTATGCAGGTCAGGAAGCAACAGTTAGAACTGGACATAGAACAACAGACTGGTTCCAAATAGGAAAAGGAGTACGTCAAGGCTGTATATTGTCACCCTGCTTATTTAACTTATGTCAGGAAATTGCCAGGAGAAATGTCAACAACTTCAGATATGCAGATGACACCACCCTTATGGCAGAAAGTGAAGAGGAACTAAAGAGCCTCTTGATGAAAGTGAAAGAGGAGAGCGAAAAAGTTGGCTTAAAGCTCAATATTCAGAAAACTGAGATCATGGCATCCGGTCCCATCACTTCATGGCAAATAGATGGGAAAACAGTGGAAACAGTGTCAGACTTTATTCTTCTGGGTTCCAAAATCACTGCAGATGGTGACTGCAGCCATGAGATTAAAAGACACTTACTCCTTGGAAAGAAAGTTATGACCAACCTAGACAGCATATTAAAAAGCCGAGACATTACTTTGTCAATAAAAGCCCATCTAGTCAAAGCTATGGTTTTTCCAGTAGTCGTGTATGGATGTGAGAGTTGGACTGTGAAGAAGGCTGAGCACCAAAGAACTGATGCTTTTGAACTGTGGTGTTGGAGAAGACTCTTGAGAGTCCCTTGGACTGCATGGAGATCCAACCAGTCCATCCTAAAGGAGATCAGTCCTGGGTGTTCATTGGAAGGACTGATGTTGAAACTGAAACTCCAATACTTTGGCCACCTGATGCGAAGAGCTGACTCATTTGAAAAGACCCTGATGCTGGGAAAGATTGAGGGCAGAAGGAGAAGGGGACAACAGAGGATGAGTTGGTTAGATGGCATCACCGACTCAATGCACGTAGGTTTAGGTAGATTCCGGGAGTTGGTAATGGACAGGGAGGCCTGGCGTGCTGTGGTTCATGGGGTTGCAAAGAGTCAGACTCGACTGAGCGACTGAACTGAACTGAACTCTTTATCTACTGAGTCATCAGGGAAGCCCTTAGTTGTCTTTCTGTTATCTCTAAGACTGTATGAAGGGCTTCCCTCATAGCTCAGTTGGTAAAGGATCCACCTGCAATGCAGGAAACCCCAGTTTGATTCCTGGGTCAGGAAGATCTGCTGGAGAAGGGATAGGCTACCCACTCCATTATTCTTGGGCTTCCCTTGTGACTCAGCTGGTAAAGAGTCCACCTGCAATGAGAGAGACCTGGGTTCGATCCCTGGGTTGGGAAGATCCCCTGGAGAAGGGAACAGCTACCCACTCCAGTGTTCTGGCCTGGAGAATGCCATGGACTCTATAGTCCATCGGGTCACAAAGAGTCAGACACGAATGAGCGACTTTCACTAAGACTATATGAAAGTAGCTTCTGGTTTTGCCACATAGTTTTGAGACAGGATTTATATAAAATGGTTCTGGAGAGAGAGAACACTATAGACCCAGAAGGAAAGAGGTACAAAAGAAAAAATAAGGCACTTAAGACAGTCTCCAAAAATGTTGAGCCAATAAGCATATTTACCATTTATATTGAAATACACTTGTATCCTGGAGAAGGAAATGTCTACCCACTCCAATATTCTTGCCTAGAGAATTCCATGGACAGAGTCGCCTGGAAGACTATAGTCCATGGGGTCGCAAAGAGTTAGACACGATTGAGCGACTAACACTCTACACAGTTGTATAACCTAGACCTGATAACTTTTATAACCTTTATAATGATTTGTAGTAAGACCTACTTTGTCAACTTGGCATAAAATGGTTTAATCCATGCTTACCTTTTCCTTTTGAAAATAGCAGTCAAGGGAATATATATGTGACTTGATACAGAAATGGTGCTTTATATATATTTATGAATACACTCAATTAGATTATTACATTGCTGTACCTATTCCTATAGACTTTGGGTTTTAATCCTATTTGAAGATTGGAGTCCCACATTGGGATGTGAGAGTTCACATCTGAATTTAGAATTACTCCTTCTTGCTGCAGAAGGTTTATGCCACAGCAGATAAATTAGAAATTGCAATTTACAAACAAGAACTGCCTGGAACTGTGTCTGCATCAGTGAACTTCCTGACTTTGGAAAATTAAAATGTTATGCAGTCTACAAATTTAGCACTTTCTACTCATTAAAAAATGTACATGTCACCCTGCTCTTCCATTAATTCTCACATACAGAGGAAGTGGCAGAACTCTATGTGTAAATTGTAGTGTGGACCCACTGCATACCAGGGCCCTCAGAATCCCAGGGGGATTTAATGTATTTAATGTGAGGAAATCATTTACTTTGCAAATAGTCTGTTCTTGACTTTAGCACGATATGTTTATAACCACCATGGTAGGCATTTGAGAAGGTGCAAGTCAGTATCCAGTGAAATTCTTGTCAACACAGCAGTTTGATAGGGAAGTATAATTGTGTCAGACAGTGAGTGCTTTTATCTGTAGTTTGGAAGATGTTGATGTCATAGCTGTATTTGTATAGTCTTTGATATGCATAGTGTCCCAGCTGGCAAATAAATATTCTGTCCATGGACTGGCTGCCAAACACACTGCTCTGCTTTCGCTGGTGTAATGAATGTGGTTTACTTTTGCTTTTTTCCTTTCTGGTAAAATGTTTTCCTGCTTCTGAAAGTAGGGATGTGGTTAGGAACTTTAGCCCACAGAAACCCGATGGAAACCTATGGCAGCCTGAGCAGATTGGTGTGAGAGGACAAGTGCAAGGTCTTCAGCTTCAAGGATGCAAGGGAAACTCCAGGGGGATGGAGAAAGTTACCACCTTTCACAGCTGCAGCAAAGCACGACTTCTTCAGGTCTACAGAGGGGCAGGGCCTGTGCTTTTGAGTGTTTCTTTTTGCCTAAAAATCCAGCAGGTAGAGTGATGGATGCTAGAAATTGGCCTCTTTACTTCAGGACTTTTCATTACTTTTTCTATCAGATGTCTTTAACTACTATGGATTACATTATCACTGCCTTTGGATTTAATAACTTATCCTTTTTCTGAGGGTGCATATCGGATAGAAAATACCAATTGACAACTCGGGCAGCTGATTTAGGAGTCTGATTTTGCTCAACTATTTAGCTGAATTTCAGATATTTATTCATCACCTTCTGTGGGTCATGAGATAAGGCTTCTATATCTGAGATTTTCATTCTCTGCTATTCGTTTCAGAGAGGCGTGGTTGTCAGCTTTAGGAACAGGCTGTGGATCAGTTAGTGAAGCATGGCAGACGGTCCTGGGAAGACTGGAGCACAAATTACCACGGCAATTTAGATAACTGACATCAGCGATAAGCAAATGTTCTTTTCAATTTTTGTTGTCATGTCCTAGGATTTATATATTCATTTATTTGGAGTTCCTTAAGCACCTGTCAATAAATAAACCCTCAGAAGAGTGGTAAATTATAATAAATGACCATGAGTGTCTTTGACAGACCTGACCTTTGGCATCATTAGTGCAGTCTTGATGGGGTGGCTAGATAAGAGCCAACCTAAAAGGGAAAAAAAAATATCTGGACATGTTTATTTAGAATGGTCCTTGAGGTTTTTAATAAGAATATTTGCATCAGAAGAAATGAAATTGGAATGAGAGAAATCAGATATGTTGGGTTAGTGTAAGGTCACTGGCAGAAAGAAAGACCCAGGCAACCAGATCGAGAAGAGCATAAAATCCATAGAGAACAGAGATTCTTCTAATGCTTGGATTGTAAAAATGAGGACAAATCTTCTGAAGTGATCTGTTGTACTTCAGATAGGTAAATTTGCTAAAACTGATCAAAAGCTTAATGATTTAAAAAACTTGGACTTTTACACAACACAATGCTTTTATAAACTAGAATTGCTATGTCATATTCATAACTTACATACTACTCCCCATGTGAGCTGTGAACTATATCTCAATAATTATTTAATCCTAACCATATCATAAAATCTGTTTATTAAGGTTGTAAATGCAGGTCCATACTGAAATAAAATATTTATTAAGGTCCATACTGAAATATAATGAGTAACCTTGAAGGCAAGCAGGAACACCTTTAAAGGTGTTCCTTTAAAACTCCACCTGTCTCCCTTTGACTACAAACTTGATAACTAATCTAAAGAAACAGTTAATTCCAAGACATCTATTGATATATACTTTCCTTTTACGTCTTCCTTAAATCTGGCTCAATGGTTCACAAACTTTGGAGAATGTAAAAATTATTGTATCATATACGTGTATATTTCTATATGTTTAGTTTAAAGGAGTTACAGATATAATTTTATTCACTTTCTACTTAAGGCCCTGACATTAGTTGCTTCTAAATCCAATCTACTATGTTAGATGTGGCGAAACTGAAGCAAAATTCACCTGTGTTCAATTTAATAAAACTCAAAAAGTACAGAAAATAATCTTACAAACAGAAATTCTGATAGTCCCCTAATAGTAGCTCTAACTGGGATAGGGGGAAACTGAGGCATAAAATTGAAACAGCCCACCCAGTGCCCACAGGTTAGTGTGAGAGACCATATATAAACCCAGATCTGTCTAATTTTGAAATCAACCTTTTTCCATATGGTCTCTTGGAGACAGAAAGCAAGAAGTTGTCAGCTTCTGTTGTTTGAAAATGTGATTTTCTTCTTATGTGTAGCGTTCCTCAAGTTTTTTATGTTTATTCCTTTTTTTCTGTTATCAAAAATGTTGGCATCATTTTTTGAGAGAAACAATGTTTCTCTTTTAAATATTTACATTTATGGTAGGTTCTATGCCAAATACAATGTGATTATCGTACATTAACACCTGCATTATGCTAGCATAGCTCTCCAGTTACCTTAGAGTAGAGATGTCCAAGTTTGGAGAATGTCTTTGCTTATCCTACGCTTTAAACAAAAGACACTATTTGGATGTTGTTTTCTTTAAGGGTGAAAATCTCTGTTGTTTTAACTTTCTCATGACTGTCAGTGATAACATTTCAAATGGAGAGGTGTTTTCTAGTCTAAACAATTAACATTACTTCATTGAATAACTGAATTTCAAATTAAGCCATGAACATATCAAGCCCTTTTCTATGATTTCCTTGTCTATCCTCATTTAAATGTATTCATCAGACAGTACATATAAAAATGACAGGTATGTAGCCTAAGAGCTGGAATCTGCCTCTGGCTTTAATGTTTCACCAACTTTGTGATGTTAGACAAGACCCTTCATCAGTCTGTGCTCTGACTCCTGGGTCTGTGAGTACAAAGGGATTGGAAGAAGAAATTCAAATCAATGATCTGTTTTAACTCTAACATCTTGCAGGTTTGCAAGTTAGTAAGGGCATAGACTTGGTTTTGAGCAATATATACCTGGCTATTGATGCTCAGAACTTTTAACATTTCTCACAGCGGCTTATTTGCTTGATAACTTTTCTATTAGAATACTATTTTTTTTAAAGTTTGTATTATACTATTTTTTTTAAAGTTTGTATTATCTTTTAAAAATTTTATCATAAAATCATGATCATTTTGACTGTTGTCTGTTATTTATATCTCTTGAAAATTTAAAAAGACTAGAAATATCAGTGCAGTTGGTGTTGATTGGGGAAATGAAGATTTATCTATTATAGTTCCTGGTGGTGTTCCCAGAAGATTTCCTAACTATAAACCCACTAAATAGGCTATGTTCGGGCTTATTATTGCACAGTTACGAGCCATGTACTTAAGGATAACTTGATATTACTCACTGCTGTATAAAACTGAGGAAAGTTCATTTGCCTTTTTAGGACATTTGTTCATGAGCTCTCATTATATAACAGTTGGACATTAGCTGAAAAATATGGGTAAATCCCATCTGTAGTCTTAAGGATGACTTAGTGAAAATTAGAAAAAGTCATTCCTTCCTCAAGTCATTTAGCCACCATCCACCAGAACATTGTTATACGAGCAATCCAGATCCTCAGTCAACAGGACTGTGAATGGAGCCTACCCAAACTGAACAGTGCAAACCTGCGTGCTGTCAGCTTTTCTCACAGAAGGACAGAAACCCAATTTGCCTGTCAGAAACTTTCCTTCACTTTGAAATACCATTTCCCATGTTGGGAACTGATTTTCCTCCTCTGAAAAAAAGTTGAGCTAGATATTCTCTTAAATGAATGTTTTGAGTAGTTATGACCTAACTTCCTAGCGTAAGAAGCATTTCACTAACCTTTTAAAAGCGGCTCACTGCTACTCTGTATTCCTTCTATCAGTCCATGGGAGGTGGTTTTGAAAGGTGTTGTCAATGGAGGTTCATTTTGTTCCAGTTAGTTCTTCTGTGACTTGACTGTTCCTCCCATTGCAGGACATTCAGTGCCCTTGGCCCTCACCCACTAAATGCCAACAAACAACCACCTAATCACTAGCACAAGCAAAAAACACCTCCTCGACCCTGCTTCCAGTAGAAAATCCTTTTAGCATCAAGTTGCTCTCTGGTCTTGGGAATTTGTTTCTGAAACTTGCTACTAAAGCCTGGATTGGAAAGATCCCCTGGAGAAGAGCATGGCAACCCATTCCAGTATTCATGTCTGGAGACTCCCATGGATAGAGGAGCCTGGCAGGCTACTTAGCAGTCCATAGGGTCGCAAAGAGTCCGACATGACTGAAGCAACTTCATGCACTCGCACAAGGCACGAACATTTTATAAATCTCATGTATCCTTTCCACAACTACATGGAAACGCATATTCATAGTCCCTTACGCAGATTAAGAAGCTGATGCTTAGAGGAATGAGGGAGTTTGACCAAGCTCTCATAGTTAAGAAATTGATAGGGCCAGGATTCCAGCTGAAGTACCTGAGACTATAAAACTCAGTTTCACTGCTTTGGCCAACAGCCGAGGTGATTTTTCAACTGACCTGCCTTTCAAGTAGTAAGAAAGTGAACTGAAATCCCTACCTTATGAGCCAGGCTGTTGATAGTGACACTGAAAACAATTATTCTGTACTGTGTTCTGCCAGAGATGCGATTTTTCATTATTGCTAGGACTGCTCTCAGCAGGATCACCTCATTAGCTGAAGAAAATGCTCCCTGTTGTTCCATGAGAGACGGATCAGATGGAGAAGTATAAAAACAAACTCTAGAAAGTGACTCGGTGTTCCTTTCGTTTAGGGGATAAAACAGTAATCCCCTTCTTTTCTGATACCCAGCTTCCTAAGTGATGTTTTAGTTGTGTAGTTGCCGAAGTGTTTTGAAAAGGATGGAAAAAGTTTTACAGAGTTGCCTTCAAAATTCTTTATCAGTGTTTCCATAACAGTAAGTTGGGGTGTTGAACCATTAATGAGTACACTTACTACTTGGCTGTTTTAAAATTTCCCATGTAGGAAAAGAGCAGTTTGGCTAGATTGGTCTCGATCGACTATGAGGAATAGCTAATAGTGAGACTTTAATATTTTTTATCTTAGAACAACCTCAAATGCAAGTACATCATTAAATATATCAATATACCTATGGATAGACATCTTCCAGGCCATATTTTATAGGAACCATCCATAAAGTCTTGTCACTTCTCTTCTTTTGCTCTCCATTATCTATAGAGAAACCAAAGTGATCTTTTCAGGATTAGGTTTGATGACAGGATTTGCGTTTCATTTAGAATAAAATCGAAGCACCTCATCGTGGATCATCAGGCCTACAAGATCTGGCTGCTGCTCTTCCCTCTGAGGATTCTTCCTCCCTTTTTCCACTCACTGACATCTAACCACTTCCTTTTTATATCAGGATTTTTGCAAGTGCTGCCCGCTTCATGGACCATGTTCTCCACAGATCTTTACCTGGCCAATTCTTTCTCCTTGTTCAAGCTTCAGTGTAAATTTTATTACAGCAGAAAATTCTTCCCTGATTCCCTCAATTAGTCATTCTTTTATCTCCAATCACATTGCATTTTACTTTATTTTCCAAGGGGACTTTTCAGCATTTGAAATGACCTTGGTTATTTTGTTTACTTGTTTATTTTCTGTTAAACAAGAATGAAAGCAGTGACTTTTCTCATCTTGTTTGTCACTGTACCTTAATGCCTAGAATAGAACCCAGCATATAATGGGGTCAAGAGTATTTGTTAGGTGACTGAATGAATTAATGGATTCCAGTTCTATGCCTGGAAATGTAAGTCTGAGGTAAATTGCCATAAGGCACAAAAGTATGTATTGAGTGGCCCAGATCTAATTAAACATGGGAAAGTAGAAACTAAAATGAAATTATCCATTTTCTTTTTATTATTCCTTGATCTACCTGTCAACAACAGGGATTCTGTTGGGAAGTAGGTAAAAGCCAAGGAAAACCTAGGGCTGCTTCACAGGGTGAACTTTGAGACCACGTTATCTCTCTCCAGAGATAGGTTTCTCCTTTTTATAAGATACAGCTCTTCTGCTTATTCCAGTAGGCTCACACTATTCTTATCAAAAATTTCAGGGTAAACATCAAACTATCCCCAAATACCCTATTTTATACTTCTTTCCTGGGCCTCACGTCTGCCAAAAAAAGAAAAATCTTTTGACATCACCCAGCTTAAAATCATCTCCTACAACAGTGACATCACTTATCTGGTCTCCTGTACTAGCTGTGAAATTATATTGTCTTGAATCTTTGGGTTTCAAAAATAACCTTTTTTCCTATGCTCATATATGTCCCAGATGTCCTTTTATTGAGTTCACAGAATACAAATGGAAAAAGGTTATTACCAGACAGAGTGTTTAAAGATGAAAATCAAACCTAATACATGGACTCCAACAACTGGAATAAGGAATATAATATTTATAAAACTGAGTGGGAGGTTGCAATCATTGCTCTAAAATAAAGCATTAAAAATTAATTCAGAGCAAACCTGTCTGTGCTACAGCAAAGCTCTCTTTCATTAAGGTAGTACTGCAGGTTTCTCCTGAATTAGTTACCCAAATAAGTAAATAGGTTATAAGAACTGTGTGTTCTGCAAACTACAGAAGGTCTGCATGAGGCACAATTTAGAGTTACCTTCAGTGTTAAAGCATTACAGACAGACCTTTAATTTTGAACCAATTAATTGTGATTCTTGCAGTTTCTCTACATTTTTTTGCCCTTGAGTATTACTAGGAATGTTTAATTCACATGTTTCTTACTCATCCTCATTTGATTAATTTAAATGATGCTGTATTATTTGATTAATTCATGTTGCAGAATATTAAATATTAGGAATCTGTGGGTGTTAGTTATGTGACACTTTAAACTGTTTCATAGATTTTCATTTCAAAAAGTTTCATGTTTCCCATTTAAGAAATATTTTCCCACAATCTTCTACTTCACATTATTGCTATTATTTATCATCATCAATCATCATCATTATCATCAGTTTCCTACCTTGGATTACACTAAAAAGAAAAAAAAAGGAAAACTGCTATTGTTTATCTCTGCATTCACTGTTGGGATGAGGTTTTTATTTTGCCCAATTTATACTATTCCTCTGAAGCCCTAAAATAAACAACCGTATAATCTCTAAGCTCTATTGATTTTTTAATGATTTCAAATAAAAAGCATCCAGTTTCCATTGCATTGACAAACTGCTCAGCCCCTGGGCAAAACCTATTGGATTCCTGTTATATGGAGGCTCAACAACTGGAAGTCCAAAAAGTACACTTGAGATGGAAGGAAGAGAGTTGGTCTGCTCAGCTCAGTAAATGGGTATTTAACCTTTGACCAATGACAACAGGCCTTCTTTAGTTCTATTAGACTGAGAGCAAGCTGTTATGATTAAATAAAAGAGAAAAAAAACCTGTTTAGAGCCTTACTGAATATGTCCTGGGAATTAAGGCATATGGCAGGGATAAGGAAAAAAGATTTTCCTTATGCTAATGACCCTTGATGTCTGAAATAAATTAGATCCATTAGAGTTTATGCTCAATAAAAGAAAGACTTCAAGCACTCCAAAGTTAGTGACTCGAGACCAGTTTTTGCTCTGAAATTCAATCTGCCTCCTTATTAATTCTTAGTGAGGCTCCAGAGCAGACAGGAGATGCAAAATCATAATTCTGTACTGGACCAGAATTTTAAAGGACCCAGGTTTCTTCTCCTTTTATTTTAATTAAACCATTTTTCTTGCTTCTCATTTTGTTTCCCTCATTAATTTGATTTTGTTCCCATTTTTGTTTCATTTTTTGTTTCTTTTTCAAGGTTTCATTTATCCTATTTCAACTGAGCAGAGAACCCAGAATGAATATGGATTTTCTTGTAAGTTTGATGTTTGGTTTTTATGTTGCTGAATAATCATTTAACGTTATTGCCCCCAGTTCAAGTTTACCTTTCCTTGGATCACAGATGTGCACACAGGAAATCGGCGCCTAATATATTCCAACATGAAAAACAAATTAGATTTTCACTGCTGAAAAGAAGAAAGGGTCATTTCAAGTCTCTGCCAGCTTTAAAATCTATCAGTCTAACATTCAAAGCTTAAGTCCCAGTAGCTGACAAAACATATCATGAAATATGTGGATCTAAATAAAGGGCAAGTTTCGAATGCTAAAAGGTAAAGAGTTGAGAAAATGCAGATCCATTGAGTTAGAGATCATGAATGTTGAATAAGTAATTACAGCCTGGTAAAGCAAAACATTAAGGTTTTAGATACAGAATTCTGACCAGAATTCAGACCACTGCTGTAGGGCCTCACATGGAACCCAGCAGCAAAATGAAATCAGCACTCTGAAAGCACTGCTCATAGTGCCATGAGGGTTTGGTACATCACTCGTTTCCTGAAAAGATCAGCCAGTATCGACTTGATTGATGCTTGAGCAGAGAGTCTAGAAACTTTGATAAAGACAATTATTTAAAAAGAATACAAATTCTTTCACATATAGTACATTTAAACAAAATCCTGAAAGAAATGGACCGATTTCCCATAGGGAATGCTATTTTACTGTCTGTGTTATAGATACATGGCATGAGACAAGTCATTTCACCATATAATAAACCGTGTGACTGTAAGTCTTAGGAAAGAGGAGTAGTTCCTTGACTTTAGGAGGCCAGGAGACCTGCAAACCTGAAAATTCTCTTCCTGCAAAATAAAAATGCCCTTGTATAAAGTTGAGGATAAAAACGTTTTTCTTGACCATCTGAAGCACCAGTTTAATCACCTTTCACAGTGAGCAGACAGTTTTGGTTAATCTTGCTGGTCATTTTTGTGAGTCACAGAAAACTAAAAATAATAGAGACTTAAAGATGTCTGAAGGATTCAGGAAAGCTTTAGTTTTGTTGGTTGAATTATCAACTTTTATCACCATTTGCCATTGGATCAGAGCATGTTCTATGCCACTAAGGCAACAGACAACATTTATAGGAATTTTCTTCTTGCTCTACCCAGAGACAGACCTCCCAGCTGACCTCACACCATGTTAATCAAATGCCTAATTGCCTTTTGGGCGTAGTCTGACCTTTCTGATCACTGAACCAGGCCTTTATCTTACTCAGTACAGCATAGAGCTATATTTTACTCCAGTAATGAGTGGCTCACATGTAAATCTCTGACAAGAACCCATGAGAAGCTCAGTGTTCTCAGAGGTAATACTGAATCTGTAGCAAAAGCCTGGAGTTATCAGTATTAACCTCTGCTCCCCAGACCTGGGTCTTCTGAAAGTATACCTTTCAAACCCAGCATGTTTGCTCCCAATGTTTGCCTTGCCTTGCCTTCCATCGTTCCCACCCACCCCTTCACTGATTTAGGGCAAAGTGAGAAGAGTGCTGTGGTAAGTAATTTTGTGACTGGGAATGATACTTAGAAAAATATTCTGGTGCAATAAATATACAGATTCAGTAAATGCCAGATGTTTCTAACAGTGTTTATATTTGTTTTTAAAGAACTATCAGTGAATTTAAAGCTGCCTTCCAAACTTCTCCACCTGAAATTAGTAATAAAGTTTTGTTTTTTTTTCTTTTTCCTATGGGTTGGGATGGTTTTAGCTCCAGTTTCCTTTTATGCCTTATAGTAAATGGTCTGTTATGTTGCCCAATTTAAGATAGATTAGTGAGTGAATAGATGCAGAGTGAGAAAGGAAAAAAATGCAAGATAATTTTCCATTGAAAGGCCACAGTTGTTTTAAATAGCTTTTGAAATAGATTTGAAATTAACCTATAAAAAAGGCAATAACTGTCTGAAAAAAATTATAGCAATACGTATATGTACTGTGAGAATTTTCTCTAACCACCAAATTCCATGTTTCCTTTTCCCCTTTAGCTGCTCCTGATTCAGATGATGTTGCTCTGTATGTCGGCATTGTGATAGCTGTAATAGTTTGCCTGGCCATTTCTGTAGTTGTGGCCCTCTTTGTGTATAGGAAGAATCATCGTGACTTTGAGTCTGATATTATTGACTCTTCTGCACTCAATGGAGGCTTTCAGCCTGTGAACATCAAGGCAGCAAGACAAGGTCAGTTGACATTGCATTTCATATGTGGACTTAAGCATGCCTGCAGCCTCCCTATATGTCTTCAAAATCAATGAAACTACGTTAGCTGAAATATAAGCTCCATGAAGACAAAGATTTTCATCTGTTTTGTTGATTACTATGTTAATTTCCTTCATATAACTCATTAGAGTTGACAAGGTGCACAGATCTCTTTTTTTCCCTTTTGTAGCAGGTTTCTCTGTCATACTTTTAAAGTTTTATTTGAGAAGAGTACAAAGATTGGTTGATAGATTTCTTATGTTCTCTTTTTTCTCCTGTTAACAAGTTATCTTGTATTGCTCTGAATACAGTGGTCTATAGGTGAACCCAAATCCCGTATAGATGAGTACTACCTAGTCACCTAGTGAGGATCACAAGTGTCTGCAGATTCAGTCTGTTGAATTAGCTAAGTACCATAGAAACAATGAGTAATCTTCAAGGCAAAATATAGAATGAATTTGTCTATTTATTTGTAGCCAATAATTAAACAGATTCCAGCTATCTAATTGCCATTTTCAGTAGAACCCTAGTGTCTGTCCATCTCTAATATTTGTTGAATTGCTTTGCTATTGGCTCAGAAAGTGTCAGGGAGAGTCTGACTAATATAAGTTGTCTGAATGAAGAATGCAAATGGGCGTCCTTTCTCTTTCTGACTCAGATCTCCTGGCAGTACCCCCAGATCTCACATCAGCCGCGGCCATGTACAGGGGACCTGTTTATGCCTTGCATGATGTCTCAGACAAAATCCCAATGACCAACTCTCCAATTCTGGATCCACTGCCTAACCTGAAGATCAAAGTGTACAATACCTCAGGTGCTGTCACACCCCAAGACGACCTCTCTGAGTTTGCGTCAAAACTGTCCCCTCAGATGACCCAATCCTTGCTGGAGAATGAGGCCCTCAACCTGAAGAATCAGAGTCTAGCACGGCAGACGGACCCCTCCTGCGCTGCGTTTGGCACCTTCAACTCCCTTGGGGGTCACCTTATTATCCCCAACTCAGGTAATTCCTCAAGGTGTTTACGTTGCAGAGGCAGATCTGGGAAACCTAGTCTTGTACCAAGATCTTTACTGTTTGTTTTCATTAGGCCTGAAAAGTTAAATGTATCCTATCTAATCCAAATCTATTGTTACTTTCAATGTAAAACAAACATTTCTTCAGTCAAGATCAGCGAAACTGTTGATCTTCCTCTAGCCAACTCTGAAAACACTTCCTCTAGAAATATTGCACTCACAACTTTCTGCCGAGGCATAACTTACGACTGCCATTGCCCTTCTTTTTAATAGCCCTTCAGAGGCAGCATTAAGCCAAAAGCCTTCACTGTTGTCATCACACTTTAAAAGGACAAATTAATTAGGAAACATATCAGTTGGTTCAGTTCCAATTTCCTACAGGAAGCACTACTTCAGAATATAAAGTTAGATGATCAGAGGACACGGTATTAGACATCAAACCTTCATTTTTAATTTTTTTTTTACACAGTCTTCAGGGTCAAGGTGTTTATAAGGTGTTCACTCCACATAGCTTCATCATGTGTCTTTTTAAGGTAGGATTAAAGTAGTGCCTTTTAGTAGTAGTCAGTTTTCAGTTCATTTAGTTATCTGCTTGTAGAGAATAAGCTCCATAAAGCTCTTAAATAGTGAACTAAAGTTAGTGACTCATAATGTTTGCTTAAAGTTTGGTATTTATTAATCAATATGGAACCATCAGTTATGAGAGGGTTAATGGACTCCCCTGTGCATGTCCAGGCACTCTTTTGGACCGGATAGAGTTGTCTGTGAACACAGAAAAAAAAGTTTGATTGAACTAAGATCTATACATACATAAGAAGAAAATGTAATGTGTAAACAGCATGGAGCCAAGTAATATAGAGAACCAGTTGAACTTGTCTTTGATTCTTCCTCTCATTCAGTCCCCCATTTCAACACCTCAGCAATTTTTCACCCCATGCCTTTTAAAAATGTATTTTAATAAATTGAAATATTTAATGGAATATCATTTTTCCTTTTCTAAAATACATTTTACAGAGCTGAGATCAGACATTACATAAAGTGCTTTTGTTCCAATCTTTCTCATTCTCATGCAATTGCATACTTTTTAAAATCATGATTTTAAATATATTTTAATAGTCTATAAATGAATAGATCAGAATATACTCTACTGTTC
The DNA here is from genome assembly GCF_014754425.2 of Oryx dammah. Lineage (NCBI taxonomy): Eukaryota > Metazoa > Chordata > Mammalia > Artiodactyla > Bovidae > Oryx > Oryx dammah. The sequence goes on from NW_024070187.1 coordinate 28,873,769, forward strand.
TTTCCTTGTTTAAACATTGTATTATTTCCAAGACAGTTTTTTTTTTTCATGACAGCCAGTGGATTATACCTCTCCTTTCCATTTCTACACTTGTCACTTTTTCACATATGAATTATTTTAAAGGCTTCTTAAGTAAAAAGGAGAGAGCCAGCATGTTTAAATATGTACTGGGCAATGGTGATCTACATGCATTATTTTATTTAACAGTAATCTAATATGTCTCAGGCCTTATTCTTGTTACATTGCATCCATATTCTGTCTTATCCCCTTAACAAACATAAAGGTACATTTGATTGTTCCCATTGGAAAAAATAAAAATACTGAGGCTTGAGTGCCTCATGTGTGGTCTTCCTCCTTTCATTGTGTGCCTCACCAAACCATCCTGATATCTGACATGAGCATGACATTCTGCTTCCTGCAGCACTACAAGGCGCACATTACTTCTCAAGAAGGTCATGCCTCAGCAGTTGCAACCAGCTATACAAAGGACTTTGAATAACTATTCCTCTTTAACTCTGTCCTTTACTCTTGAGACTTTCCAATATGGTCAAGCAATTTCATTATGGTCCTGTGTTCATATGGCATATTCCATTTCCTTGCTAATTAAATAAGCTACTCAAAGACAAGAACACTGTCTTTTACTTCTTGGTGTTTACAACCCATCAAGAACTCTACTCACAGTCAGGTTCCATAAAAATTTTTATAGAGTTGAAATTAATTGCATTTATTAGAATAGAATTGTGGAACCAAGTATCTTCAAGTTGCTGCCTACTTTGAATTACTGTCTGCAATAATGCTACAGTGGTGCAAGCCCATGGTTCCCACAGTGTGGTCCACTGACCACCAGCTTTGGCATCACCTTGAGACTTGTTAGAACTACAGACCACAGACCTTCTGAATCAGAAACTCTGAGGGTAGGATCCCATAATGTGCTTCAGCAAAACCTCCAGGTAATTTTGCTGCAAACAAAAGTTACAAACCATTACTGTCAGCACAGTTGACTAAGAACAGAGCTCAACCCACCAGTCCTACAAAATGCACCAATTAACAACTAAGTAAAAACCTACTTGACCTGCTGTGACTAAAGCTAGCAATTGTTCAGTTGCTGTTCACTTTCTAGAGTTACCTATGATGAAAGAAGTTCTTCACCAATTATTTGTTGCAGAAAAACACTGATGCTAACCAGATACTTCAGAAATAAATGTTTTTTGATATTGTTGAGGTTAGCATTTCCCTGACTTTGAGTCTTGTGGGGATTTTTTTTTTTTAATTAGAAACGATACATCATTACAGCTGTTTGAAATTTTAAGAGCAGTTGTTGGTTTTCCCCTCATTTTACAAGGAAAACACCAGTGGAACCATCTGTCTAGTCCTTAAATAAAGCAAGAGTTTTTTTAAAAAATGACATCATTCCTTTAAGTGATTCCATAACAGTTCAGAGGGGGCTGTGGTAACAAATAAGGCCAATAAGGGAGGAAAGCCGGGTGGCTATGAATATTTACATGTCTTTAGAGAAAAAGCAGCAGGCTTATGGCAATGTGGCCACAAAATCTCCTCATTCCTTTCCACTTCCTTCAAAGGCATTCTGTGACGTTTCCTTTTGATTCATAGGTCTTATGTGACTGCTTTTTCTTTTGCTATTCAGGAGTAAGTTTGCTGATTCCTGCTGGGGCCATTCCCCAAGGGAGAGTCTACGAAATGTATGTGACTGTACACAGGAAAGAAAATATGAGGTAAATATGCTTTTTCTGGTGCACTTGACTTTATCAATGTCTGACTTGGAGGAGAACTGTATATTAGACAGAGTAAACCCAACATACCTTTGTCTTGATTGCCCTGCTTCTGGCATTTCCTTTTCAACTAGACCCATAAAAGGTCACTTTTTACTTCTCTTTATCTTTGGAGCTCCAGACACTTTTGCACATCTTGAATATGGGCAGAAGGCCAGAGATCTTTCCCCCAAGTGGACAAGTGGCCATGTTAGCTGAAAAGATGGCTGAAAGTGTGATCTGTAAATTGTGCAAGAGATACAAAGAGAAATTAGCTTCATGTGGCCTGGCTCAGGAATATAGTCTGTAGCCGTTTTAGGTTTAAAGGTCACTTAGAATTGGACAACCCCTTAATCCTTGACCTGCTATCCCAACTTCAGCCTAGCATTTTATTCTTCCTCTTTGGGGGACTCTTCTAGTGTTTAAGTGTTATTGACCTGCTTCTTATATTTAGCACCTATAAAATCTATGCTTGGGCTTTGCTAAATGGATCTAAGGTTGATTAAAACTAGGTTGAATCTAAGAGTATTTCGAATATGTCATCATCATAAAGATGAAGTTATTTTGAGTAAAAATAAGGAGTTTCAAAGTCCTAAATTCAATTTCCAGTTTAGCCTCTAACAAATTGTATCTGGTCATTCTTGATTCGTTCTCACATAAAATGCATGTGTTAAATAGCACTCTAGAGGCCTGACTGATGAATGCTTCTGAAGTGCACCGAAATCTTAAAATAAGAGATGTTGTTGAAATGACAGTCCTTACATGTAATTATCACTGTTTTTCCAAAGGGGAAAGGCGTTGGCTCAACTGCCCTGAGCTCTAGATGCAAAGTGAGAATGCCAAGTGTAGAACTAGCTTATCATTTGTTGTTGTTCAGTCGCTAAGTCATGTCATCATAAGATATTCTATCTTTTCTCTTCCCCCCCCCCCTAAAAAAACCTCTCTCTCTAGTCGTTGTCTTCAGTAGCCAAAAAGCTCTATTACTATGCTCTTGGGTAAAGATTTGGTATTTATAACCTGTAGGGCCCAGAACAGTGTTTTCCTCAGGTGATATACTTTCACCTACACAAACATATACTTTCACCTACACAAACATGAGCCTGTCCAAGAAAATAATAAAAATTCATGGTCATTATTCATGTGCCTTCAATTTGAGCAACAGAAAATCACTAAAAGTCTTGTATTTGTGCACATCAAATATTCATTTTTCCATTCCCAATGTAAAGTAATATTCACAGTCCCTCAGAGTGCCCTGCTTTTGCAGCAGGAGAAATGAAGATTAGCAAACTGAGATCCCTTTATATTTTAGTTTTCTTCTTTCTTTTGTCCAGAATCAAGGTTAGCACTAAGTATATCCATCCCTGAAGGCCTTTCGCCAACCTGGATGTTTGGCTTAAACAGAGATGAGTATTGGCTTGTGCTTTATTCTGAGAAAGTGTTTGTGGTCTGTTATTTTCCATAATCACCATAATCTATGGCTGAAGATCAAACCTTAAGAGGCTGCTGCAGGGTGTGCTGAAGCTGAAAGACATGGGCACTCATGTGCCTTGTGTGATTTTTCTTCCTGCAATTTAGTTAGCACCCTGACCAGGATAACTGTACACTCTGGATGAAGGAGGGAGAAAGCAGGAAATTGACAAAGCTAGACAATTCTGCTTTAGGTTCTTCTGCCTTTGACTTTAAAGAAAAGGAAACTATAAATCACCTCTTACTATGCCTACCACTTGAAGCTGGGTGCAGAGGCAATTGCTGTATTAAATTTGGTGTGCCTCAATGAAGTTCTGTTTATAAAAGTGAAGCTAGAGGATCCTCAGGATCTCAAATGAAAATGTACACCAGAGACCATGCAGCAGGGAACAAACACAAGAAGACAGCTCTCTCAAATAAAGGAGATAGTCTTCTCCACTCTTTTTTGTTGTGAACTAGATGTGATTTTCTTGTGAAATCACAATGACCAGAATGTTGTTTTAGTGTATAGTAATAATATAAAACATAGCTACCATAGAGTCAGCATACTTTTAATTTCATGTATTCCTCACTTCATTTATTCCTCACTATTCTTCTGCCACTTATGATGAGCTCCACATTTAGAGACGAAACTAGGGTTCATAGCCAGGGTTTCACAGTTAACAACTGAGGGACAGCAGAATTCATACCCAGGCTATCTCCTCACGAAGCTCTTCTGCTAACATGCCATCCCCACTCCTTAGCATCCAGTGCACAAACAGAGCCTCTGCTCTCTTGTTACAGTGACTTTTGGGACACAGTGTCTGTTTATTGCTCACATGATCTTAGAACTTCTTTCAGAGGAAACACTGTGAGACAAGAGAAGATATGGATGTGACTTCAAGGCATGTGTAGGAAATTTCTGATTACTTTGCTCCATCTTTCCTCTCTTTGATTGCCCTTATTGAATCCAAAACTGGGTCTTTTTCCAGCTGGATACCTTCCAGTGGGTCATCTGGTGATGTGAACTGTGTACAGGGAGGTGTGAACTTAATTGCATGTGGCAAGTGAGAGTGACAAGAGGGGGCCTTATCATTTCGGAATATGCACTAAGAAAAAGCAGGGGATGGCAGATGAGCAGCCTAAATGAGCTGCAGACACAGGACAGGCTCTCTGCAATCAAAAGGGATCTGAGCTGCAAGGCTGCACTCATGATTTCTCTTCTCCTACGGGACACACCCCTGCAGAGATTGCAAAGCCTCTTCCTGCCCTGCCCCATGGATATACTTCCCACAGTTAACGGCATCAACACGGACCTTTTTACTTTGCTTCCAGTAGCAGTTTAAAAAATGAGTCTGACTCAGACTGAAATTCTGCCTTTTGTCATTTCTTATTGAAACACAATCTGAAGATATGAACATTAATTTTCGCTTTCTTCATATTGTGTACTTGCCTAGGAGTCTTCTCAAAAGGCCAAAAAAATCAATTTAGACATTCCAAGAATAAAGGTAAATAGAAATTTTTTTGGTAAATGGTGGGGAACCATGGAAGATCTTTAAGCAGCCAAGTGCTACATGAATATCAGTGTTTTTAAAGATTGACAGTGACCGTGTGCAGGATGAACTAGTAGGGGGAACAGAAAGACTACTCCAAGGCTGGGGCCCTGGTTGACCCATGGCGGTGATCAAAGTATGTGGGAGAGGGGGCTAGGGAAGCAGTCAGGCCTGAGTCTGGAGAATGGAAAGAAAAGTGTATTTCAGGACAAGTTTCACAGCTGGTTAAAAGTGTGGCAAAAGTTGCAGAACACAAAGACTATATTTAGGGTTCAAGCCCTGGGCACTGAGAAAATTGTGAGAGCAACAAGAGGTGGTCGAAAGCAGCAACTGGTTCAAGGAGAGAAAAGACGAATTCTGATTTCTCTGCATGTGGTTTGTGTAAGAGGGGACTTGCAGCTCTTGCTGGAGATGCGCATGGGCAGTCGCCAGTGAATGGATTCTTCAGGGGAGAAGTGCAGAGGCAGAAAAAAGAGGACTGTGGAAAGAACTTTGGGAAGTATTCATTTTAATATTTATTTATTTGGCTATGTCAGGTCTTAGTTGGTGGCATGCAGGATCTTTCACTGTGGTCTACAGACAGACTCTTGGTTGTGGTGCAGGCTTCAGAGTGCTAGGGCTCAGTAGTTGTGGCTCCGAGGCACGTGGGATCTTAGTTCCCCACCAGAGCCCTTTCATTGCAATGTGCATTCTTAACCCTGGACTACCAGGGAAATCCTGGAAATATTCTTATTTAAGGTTTGGGTAGAAGGAGCAAAACTAAACAGATAAGGCAGGATAAGGATAAGGCACATAAACAAGAGTTGGCATCTAGCAAGAAGCTTACTATATAGTTGTTCATCAATGAATATTTTTAATGAAAGAATGAATGATTGTAATTATAACAGGAAAAAAATCAAAGGTGAAAAGAGTTTCAAAAGGAGGTATTACTAAATTGACAGGTATTACTGTCAATTTAGTAATTGTGATTGACAGAGGTATTACTAAAATTGACAGAGGTATTACTAAAACTGAAGTGTAAAGAAAGAGAATGATAATTCAAGAAGGTATTGGATTTGTCAGATCTGTCAACTGGAGGACATTGTGGCGTTTAGGATTTTTTTTTTCCTTAAGGACGAAATCCCAGTCAGAAGTCTAGCATGTTAGTGATGAGGCACTTAAAACTATCATTATATTTACTGAATATAAATAATAAAGTAATACGTTAGGATAGTGGGCCAAAATGTATTATGTTTGTAATCCTATTGCAGACCGTTTTCATTTATTTTAATGTAGTGTTTGGAACTTTGTAAAATAGTAGTTGACGTTATTATTTCTCAGTGAAACTCAGTGATATTCTCTTTTAGGTAGAGTCCTAAATTTCTTGTTTGAAGGAACAACTATAAAGAGACTGAAGGTAGAGTGGGCAGGAAGTAGAATCCAGGTATATTTAAATCTTATTCTCTGACTGTTCTTCACAGTATTTATTTATTGAAGTCCTACTTCTAAAGAAATGATTCAAGGTGATTTATGCAAACAATCTTTCAATGGGAGGAAAAGTTTTTTTTTAATAAGTGGATAAAAAAACAAAAAAAATGGAAAAAATAAGAATAGAAAAGATTAAAGTCAGGTGGGCAGTTAGAATATAAAATATTTGATGTAATTCCCAGCATATTTCTTGTTAATAGGTCATGAACTTATTGTTTCAAAGCTTTCAAGAGGGAAATATGGTAAGTTACGAGGTCCATGTGTCCAGAAGGGAAAAAGATGCCTGGAAGAAGCTCAGTTACTTCTCCTTTGGTTCCTCATAAAGAAAACATTTTTTTTTTTTTCATACAGCAAGCAACATTTTTAAAATATAAAAATAGCGATAAGCTTCACAGGGCTACTTCTGTTGGTATCCCTCAATGCGAGTAGATAGTATAAAACCCAATTATAAATTCAATAAAATAATTCCTCAAGGATTCAGCAGTTCAATCTACGGCACAATACTTAGCTGTTCAGGCTTAATCCAGGGACAGATTTTGGCCTATCTAGGGAAATGGGGGCACGCCCTTCAGAGTGGCTTCCATAAATATTTTCTTTTGCTCAATTGATCTTTTGATAGCAAGTGAGTTAGATATTCCTTGTCAGATACCTAAAGTGCAGATATTTCAAGTTGTTAGCTATACATGAAACCGTGTGCTTTAAAAGGCAGCTGAGCCTAAGGTGGAACTGTCATCCAGAGGGATCTGACAAAAGATGTGTGTTCATAGAAGGCGTCTCATCTCCACACAGAGGTAGGTGGGAGGAAGATTTTTTTTTTTTAAGAAGCAATTTTCAGCTTTCTCTAGCAAACAGTTCATAGAAATTTCTCAAGGTCCTAAATCTGGATAAGCAACTCAGAACACACCACTGATGGGAAAGAAAACCAATGATTTGTGTTCAGATCCCAGTGTTGCCTATGACTAGCTTTGTGGCTTTAGGCAAATGTGTTAATTTCTTTAGATTTCAGTTTTCTCTTTGGGAGAAAGGAAAAGTACTATGAATACTTATCCTGCCTACCTTACATTGGGCAGCCAATGCAATAGCTTTTATAAGAGTTGTAAATTGTGCTCTTCTGTGTAGAAATAAGTTCTCCTCACTGATAACAGCAAGCAAAGGATAAGAAAATCTGACAGGAAACTAAAATTCCCATCTGAGGGCTTTGTCCTAGGGTGCTCAGAACCCGTCCAACATTTATCATGATAAATGATCCTTGTTGGACTCTGAAAAGTTTTTAAAATGTAATCATTGTTAAGAACTGGATTTCTACTTAATTGCTATTTCTGTAGCTAATTTTTGCTTTACATTCATTTCCATATCATCTGCAATTAATATTTACAGAAAGTGTGCTTAAACATCTTAGATAACACATGAGACATAACAGAGTAAAGCCCTTCTCTGCAAAAACATAAAACAGATTTTTAAGAATTTATTTTCTACTATTTTATGTATTTTAATATCCTCCCTTTATGTAAATAAAGGGAATGTGGATTTAAATGCTGTGACCTTTGGTTTCACACAGTTAAATCTTAACCTTTCCTAAGTGGCTTCCTCCATGTATGCTTGGAAGTGTTTCCAATTTCAGTGCTATTTCTTTCATCTTGAAAACCCCCAAAGATTCTTATCATTATTTCTTCTTTGTTTTTCATTCCCGGTTATGAATTCCACATCACCACTTCCCTATTCATTACATTCTTGCATCTCACTGGGTTAATAAATTCTTTTGACACCTACTGCCCCTTCCTTCCCTTGCTATCCCTCCTCCAAGAATGGTGCCCATCAATATTGCATGCCAGGGGAGTGCAGGTCTGACAGCGCCCCAGCCCAGCAGGCAGTGGTCTCCCTTCTGTTCCAACTCAGCGATGAGAAGAACCCCTCCTCCTCCGCCTCCACCTCCTCCTCAAGCACCGGCTGCTAACAGCAGACTGAGAGACAGCTGTTTCCAATCCCCAACTCTACTGCAGGGACCACTTGCAATGGATTTCACTTTAGTCTCCTTCCTTAAAAGTTTAACGTGCATTCTCAAGGTATACTTGTAACTAAAGGTAAGCATAGCGCTCAGGAAAATGCAGCCATGACTTTTTTTTCCCCCCAGTAAGAAAAGTAGAATTAAATAACAATGTGGTTACTGCTTAGGGAAGATAAGTGTAATATCAACTATGGCACAGTGAAAGCAAGACGTCACTCACATCCTAAGAGAATGAATTTCAGACTGGAACAAAGGAAGACAGAGTGGGTTCAGAGGAAATGAAAACTAAAGGGGACAGTAATGAGTTCTCAAGCTGCCACCTACCTTGTAATTCCAAATATAAGTGTATTTCCAGGTTCTTTGATAACTTTAGATTTAATCAAACTTTATTGTTATTCAGTGAGAATGAAGATGATATTAAAAGGCTAAAGAGAGAGATAACTTTTAACTATTTTTTTTTCTAAATAGGAGGAAAGGAAAGCCATAGGTTGAGGGATTCTAGTGAAATTTTAAAATCGGAAGCACAAATAGCCAAGTTTTATTAAGGGGAAATATGTTAAGCTTTAACTGAGTTCTTAGACCTGATGATGATAATCACTAAGAACTTAGGAATGTCTAAAATTTGACCTTACTTGTGACCTATCAAGGTGGCTGCCACAGTTTTGTAGATGCTGATAAATGACACAAGACTCCTGAGTCAGACAAAGTGCTCACAGCAATAGCACTATCCAAAGTGTTACCATTTTTGTGCCAGTTTCCCAAGCCGCAGTTCTGAAAGGGTGATGTAAAGACAGACGACATCTATACATTCAGTGGCTCCATTCCAGGAATAAACCATTGTGTTTAGGGAGCCTGAGTGTTTTATAATGGGAAGTGGACATGTCTACCATTTGCTTCAAAGGTAAGCACTGTATCGTCAAAGGTGATTGCTACACGGTTGTCTTGAAAAGTCAACTGGGACCATGCAGAAACGTGAGAGATTCAGGGAGAGTGGGCTTCCAACAGCATTAAAAAGAAATAATAGTGGCTACTATCATTCACTGAGTGTTAAGTGAGGGTAGGCCACAGATAAAAGCTCAATTCTAGGTTACATAGTATTGAATATATTAACCATAGATGAAGACTAGAAGAAATTCCAATTCAAGTGGCTGATGCAATTTATAAAGAAATTTGATATGACCCTTGTAATATCCATGTGAATGAAATAGATATGAACTGTTCAGTGTACATTTTTAATGGGTTTATATTTGACTGAACTAAGTAACTCAAAGTATTGATGTCAGACTATAGAGAGGTTTCAAGTAGTGTCCTTGAAAAGGTCTCTGTCTTTGCCCTGTTCTTATATTACAATGTTAACAATGACTGGAATGAGAACATAAATGGCAGTTACATCAAATTTATGGAAGATAAAAGACGAGAAGAGGTAGCCAATATATGGAGGAAAAACATAGCATTAAGAAATAGATGACCTGAAAAAGTTCCTAAAACAATTAAAGTAAAATTAGATGGCTAAATATAAATTTCTCTGTATAGGTTCAGAAGCCATTGCTATAACCACAGACAGCCTAAGAGCCTTTCATGTTAAGAGTACACAGAGTGGTCAGCTTTAACAAATTACTTAACCTTCTTAGGGCGTCATTGCCTCCTTTTATAAAGGACGTGCTTAACCATATTACCTCTCTCTTCCCATCTAACTCAAGTCTGCTAAATAATATTTATAAATAATTGATTGAGAATAATCTAAAGCAACAATTTTGTGAGGCATTGATACAGCTACATGGTGATGGTAGTTTGTCTCCAAGCCATGTCTGACTCTTGAGACCGCATAGACTGCAGCCCAGCAGGCTCCACTGTCATTCCAAAACAAAGAAAGCAGTAGTCTGCTATACTGTACATTTAAGTACAGTCAGCCCTCTATCCATGAGTTCTGTATCTACAGATTCAACCAACTTTTCACCACCAATGGCGGGGGGGGGGACATTTTTTCCAGGAAGTTCCAAAAAGCAAAACTTGAATTTTCAGTACACTGGCAACTATTTACATAATATTTACATTGTATTAGGTATGATAAACAATCTAGAGATGATTTAAAGTATGTGAGAGGATGTGCATAAGTTATATATCATTTTATGTAATCGTTATATAATTTTGGTTATAAATGGTTAAAGAAATTTTGTATTAGTTATATAATTTCTATATAATGGTTATATGCCATTTAATATAATACTGTGCCCTTTTATGTAAGGAACTTGAACATCCAGGGATTTGGGTGTCTGCAGGGGAGTTCTTGGAACCACTCTTGCGTGGACACCAAGGAGAGACGGTCTTCCATTCATTTCACGATGCCTCACTCTAGTGAAGACCGTGAAGCTGACAGACATCTCTCTGAAAAGAAAGATGGAATTATGGAGAGAGACCTGGAAACCATGCTTTTCTAGCTGAAGTTGCAAAAATCAAGGAAGTTTGGTCTGGAAGAAGATTTTTAGAGATATAAAAATCTCTAAATGCTTGAGAGGCTCTTTAATGTCAGAGTGGAGAGAAAGCAGGTCAAGAATATGTGGAGAGATGTGTCAGGAAGGCACATTGTATTCACTCCAAGTAAGAATTTTTTGTAAATTTGAGTTGAGAATAGGTGAGGTGACCCCTCACTACCAACCAAATGTCACCATGTTGTTAGAGAAGCTCTGTGCTTGTTGACCCTGAGGGGTCTTACTCCTCTAAAATTCTATGTGCCCAGGATTTCTTAAGTCAAGCTATTCTGACAGCATAGTTTTGAGTGTCGTTTTTGCAAAGGCATTGGTTTTAGCACGAGCCCTTGTTAGTTGTGAGGCTTGGGCAGTCCACTCAACACCTTGGAGCTCTGTCCTTACATATCAACTGACAGCTTGAATTAATTTATTCACTACCTGTTAATTACAGTCTTATTAGGGAAAGAATAAGGCAATTTAAAAAGAAAAAAACAGAATTAAAATAAAGAATTTAGATCTTTGAAGTTCATTTCCACCCAAATTCTCAGAGTATGAGTTATTATTGTTGTTCAGTGGCTCAGTTGTGTCCTTCTCTTTGCAATCCCATGGACTGTAGTCTGCCAGGCTTCTTTGTCTATGGGATTATCCAGGAAAAAATTCTGGAATGGGTTGCCATTTCCTTCTCCAGGGGATCTTCCTGACCCAGGGATCGAACCTGGGTCTTCTGCATCACAGGCGGATTCTGTACCACTGAGCCACCATGTATGAAGTATGCATGTAGAGAAATATCCATTTAAATTGCTATAGAAATACAGTTCTTTGTTATTCCTTGGTCATATTTTAAAAAATGAATCTGGTATACTAGCCTGAATTATTTCTGAAAGTCATTTGGGGGAAGTTTAGCTCTAGGGTATCCTTATTCTAAAGTGATTTTTTTGAAGTGTTTTTCAAGTTAGGTCATGAAAACACAAAAGTATCTAAAACTCTATGAAACCACTAGCAAGTATTATCAGAAAAAAAAAAGCTTATGTAACTTCGTAAGGACTCTGTTCCATCTCATTCCATCCTGAAAGTATCTGTACATGAATTTAGAGGAAATTACCAAAGGCAGACCTGTGTCTGAAGGAAAGGATCAAAGAGATGCAGGCAGAGTCACTATTATCAGAAAGACCTCAAGTCTTACAAGATCAAAGTCTTGGTATGAAATGCCTGTCTTCATACTTAATTTTGCCTCAACCCACCATCCACCCTCAGAAAGTAAAACCTCCTAGAGGAAACTATTTGTGCAACTGTAGATCTGAAACCTCAGTGAGTACATAGGACCTAAATACTAGAGAACTGTCACCATGCGATCTCTGCTCCCCTCCCAGGCCGCCCATGGAGGACTCTCAGACTCTCTTGACCCCTGTGGTGAGCTGTGGGCCTCCAGGAGCCCTGCTGACCCGCCCCGTCATCCTCACTATGCATCACTGTGCAGATCCCAGCACCGAGGACTGGAAGATACAGCTCAAGAACCAGGCAGCGCAGGGACAGTGGGAGGTGAGCGTCTGGGGATAAAGGTGCAGTTCATGCGGATAAGCACAGGCGATCATGGGAAGGCTTTTATTTCTAAAGCAAAACATGGGTGGAATTTTAGCTTATACTCAAAATGAGAGAGAGAGAGGAAGGGAAAGAGAGAAGGAAGGGGGGATGGGGAGGCAGACAGACAGACAGTGGCTCCTGAGTGCTTTATCTACTGACTGGTAAGCACAAAGAAAATGATGGCCAGTCATTAGCTAACTCATAGGGAAAGTGCACTTATGAGTCTTACATAAGTCCCTTTTGAATATACATACTATCTTGGGAAGGGAAATATATATATATGTAGTGTATATATATAGATATGAAAGTGAAAGTGTTAGTCACTCAGTTGTGTCTGACTGTTTGTGATCCCGGAGACTGTAGCTGACCAGACCCCTCTGTCCATGGAATTGTCCAGGCAAGTATACTGGAGTGGGTAGCCATTCACTTCTCCAGGAGATCTTCCCAACCGGATTGAACCTGGGTCTGCCACATTGCAGGCAGATTTTTTACCACCTGAGTCACCAGGGAAGACTGTGTGTGTCAGTGTGTGTGTGTGTTAGTGTGTGTGTGTTTTAATTGTCAGGTAGAGAAACATTGCCCCTGGGTCAGAAAATGTTAGGACTTATTTGCCAACAAGTCCTGGAAATAGGTCTGAGTCTAACCTGGGAAAGCAGGAAGTGTGTATCCTAAGCTCCAGTACAACGAAGACTATGCGTAGCACCTTGGCTGTCTGTAGCTGCAGCCACTGGAACTTCGTAAGGGCAGCGCCTTAAACAGATCCTGCTCTTTCCATCAGAACCCCACAGTTAAACCTGAAATTAAGTGAAAAAGGATTTGTTGTATTTACCATGAAGATTTTACACCTAGTATCTTTAAAACAAGTGACTTGTGTGGTCTTTACAAGAGAATTATCCAATATGCATGCTGTTTGTGGGGCTTCCCTGGTGGCTCAGATGGTAAAGAATCCACCTGCAATGCGGAGGGTCTTGGCTCGACCCCTAGGTTGGGAAGATCCTCTGGAGGAGGCCATGGCAACCCACTCCAGTATTCTTGCCATGGGAGAATCCCCATGGACAGAGGAGCCTGGCGGGCTACAGTCCATAAGGTTGCAAAGAGCTGGACATGACTGAGCAACTAAGCGCCGTACACGACACATGCTGTATGTATTTGTGATTACTTACAGTAGTTTTCTTTTGGGAAAGAAAATCATAGGAAAAAAATAACATTAAGACTCAACTCCTAATATTTTAGGAAAAAATAATAGTAGAGATAGAAGCATAGCAGGGCGTCCCTGGGATTATCTGGAATGGCCTCTCTATGGACGTACTCTCACCTTGGTCACTTGAGCATCGCTCCTTGCAAGAAGACCTGGATTAAAGTCTAGGGCTATACTTAATGTTAAGACTGGACTTGACCAGGTCTAACTTCAATTCCATTTAAGTTTAAAAGATTAATCTCAGAAACATAAAAGTCTTAATCTCAAGGGATCCTGCTTTGTTGGCATGATTCTCCACCTATTACCATAATACCGTGTTTCTGGATTTGAGTAATAATAGCAATAACAATAATAACAGGAGAAGAAAAGAAAGAGTTATGAAGAGTAGAAGAGGGAAATCCTTATGAAAACACTGTAATTATATTTGTGACGGGAACAGGGAGCATCTTCGTCCTCTGCCATTTCTTCTAGGAGGCTTTCTGTAACATGCCATCAGGAAATGACACTCAAGGCTTGTCCTTGCCCTACTGGAGAAAGCAGCTTCTTTCCAGGTGTCCTTTTGGAGCTGAAATAAGCCTAGAGGTGCTGAGTACCTCTCTCTCCTTTTTAGTTCAGTTAGAGCTTCATTTTAGGTATGGGTTCAGCTGAAGAAATGATTTCATGAATGCTATTAAAACACAGGCCATGGTGTAGCTCAGATGATGTTGCAAGGGCTAACTAATAAATAGGCATCTGAGGTGGCAACTTTCAAAGCTGTGACAAGCCCTGGGGACTCAATTTATGATGAAACGTTTGTTCGTGTTTTTGATAAATTACCATTTGCTCACCATGAGCCAGGCATTAGATACGGTAGGAAGCAAAGTGACCTGGTTGCTGCCTCTGCAGAGATTAAGTAGCCTAATGCAGAGCCTGAGTTGTGTCCTCACATGATTTCATTTCTCCCCCATGAAATTCTCTTTTAAACTTGAATGAATTAAAAGTTGGATGATTAAAAAAAAAAAAAATCTGAACTTCGAACTTCTCTTGAAAATTAAAGGCTATGTCCTCCCTAACCCTGAACTCCTGCTGTACCTGGTACTTTTACTGTACTTTTACTGTAAGCATCTTTGGCATAGACATCTTTATTTCCAGAAGCATTTTTGCCACATAACTAGTTGGTCATAAGACAATTTTGGTGTAAAAGATAAAATAACTGGTGGACAGTTTGGTGTGACAGTTTGATCACCTCTTTGGTCAACCTCAAACCAAAGTTGACAGCTTGGTTTCATCTCTCCACTGACACGTACTCACATTGTTAATTTCCATAAATCGGAAAGAGGCCACGGGCTGAAAAGGCACAGAGTTGAGCCCGCTTTTCTCATAGAATTTTGGAACATCTGTCATGGGACATGTGAGAATGCAAACCAAGAACAAGCAATGGTGTAGAGACGTTTACAACATAATATAAAGCTCAATTATAAATATGCATCCTAGTATTTGGAAACATACTTCTCTTAATTAGGAAGAAATTTTTGCAAAAGAAAAGCGAAATGCCAAATAACGAGATGCATGAACAAGCAAAAATATGTATAATACTAGGAATGAAAGATATTGAAGACAAGGACATATATATAACCCTCAAAATAAAAACAGGTTATTTGTACAGTATTGTCATGAATCCCCACACATTTCAAATGTTTTAAAATATTTTTTATTTCAAAATAAAGTCTTTTTGTTATTCATGTTTTATTATTTTTGTTAATGTCTCTTTTATTTTTTACTATTTCACCTTTTATGGCAAAATGGCTTTACCAGCCATTAATTATGAGGCAAAAATGCCTACAGCAAAAATGCTTACAGTTAAAATACTACAAGCCCATTGCTGCATGGCTGCGGTGGCTAGAGGCAAGTGGCCACTGAGCTCTGCAGACTGGCTGTGCTCTGCTTCACCGCAGTCTCTGCCGTTCCCTATTGTCTTCGGCCCTGTCTGCTTCACACAGTCCTGTTACCTCTCTGCCATGGAATTGTGACCTTTGTTTTATGGATTCTGTGCTTGGTCTTTCAGATGATTTCTGTGGCCAGAGTCATTTGGTTAAATCAAAACCTGGTTAATATAGTTATCAGCTCCACTTGTTTTTATTTCTTGCTAAATATTAAAAATCTAAAAGAGTAAATGGCTTACAGGCTTACATGAAAAGTAACATGTGCCAAATCCATAGAGCTTGCCATACTGTGCTTTTAGCAAAGTCCACGAGCCCAGATTATGAGGTAAAGCAGTGTATCACTTTGGAAAAGTAATTGATAGGTGAGTATGGGAGAACTCAGTAGAATGGTATTGCATAATTCTTTAAATTTCCTAATTATTTTTTAAAAATTCTTTTCAAACCCCTAGATTTTTAGGGGAAAAACTACCATGCTGAAATCACATCAAACTAAAAGAGTACTTTTGGATTAAATTAGCAATTTAGAGATTAAAGCAAACTGTCAGAAACAGATAATCAACTCAAATATACTGAAGTTCAAAGGATAACATAAATTTCTTTTGGAATTTTAGGTAGACCCCAGAATGTAGATTCTTGAAAGATCAAAAAAGGCTAAATGAACGTCTTCTAAATAAAGTGTGTTATCAGGCAAACTAAGTAAGGGAGAGAATGATGAAGAATGGAAATAAAAGTATAATAAAGTCAGGGAAAGAAAAAAAGAGCAGGAAAAGGAATAATCAAAACTCAGGGGTAAAGGTCCTGCTCTTTGCACCTCCATTGGCTACCACCATGGCCATCAGAGGCTCAGCCACTGCCCCTTCCTTCTTGGCCCACAGGACGTGGTGGTGGTTGGCGAGGAGAACTTCACCACCCCGTGCTACATTCAGCTGGACGCGGAGGCCTGCCACCTCCTCTCCGAGAACCTCGGCACCTACACCCTGGTCGGGCAGTCCACCACCAAAGCAGCCGCAAAGCGCCTGAAGCTGGCCATCTTTGGGCCACTCTGCTGCTCCTCACTGGAGTACAGCCTCCGAGTGTACTGCCTGGATGACACTCAGGATGCCCTGAAGGTAGGTGGTTCCAGCCTGGTCCGCGCACTTCACACCTAGAGACAGGGTGTGTGTGTACATGCACCAAGTGCCTGAACACAAGTGTTTGGCACCCAGAGATGCAGTTACAAGAAAAAATTCGACGTTTCATCTGAGGCCCTGCTGGTAAATATGCCATCTCCATTCTGCTGACGCCTCCCAAGGGCTACTTTTGTTTACCTTCCTTGATTTCTTTTAATGAAAAATTTAGAAGTGGAAGAATTTGGCAATGAGATGCGTGGATGGTAAATAACCTGCTTCCATGTTTATCTCAGCTGTGTTCTTCCTACAAAAGGAGCTGGCATAATTGCTCACACTCTATGTTCCTCTTGTGTGCTACTTCATTATATGCGTTCCCATTCTTTTTATGAGGACTGTGTGGAAGAGGGTTAGCATTTGACAATAGGCTTCTGCTTTATAGAATAAATGGGCTTAATTCCTGGTGCTATTACTGCCATTCATTTTCTCCCATTTGAAGCTTTAAAGCATATAGTGAGTGCCTCCGAAGACATTATGATCTAGAAGGAGACAGAAAAAAAGTATGCCAAGGACTTGGAGGGAAGTCAGAGTATGATACACGCCATAGGTGAATGCAAAGTTTTATGGGAATTCAGGAGAAAGAGGCATCATATTATTTTGAGGAAATCTGAAAAGGAGCTAACATTTGAGATTGGCCCTAAAGGTAGCTAGGATTTGACCTTCAATAATGGGGAAGAAACACGAGATTCTGGGTGAAGGAAACAGCATGAAGAAACAGTTCAGTTCAATTGCTCAGTTGTGTCCAACTCTTTGCGACCCATGAATCTCAGCACGCCAGGCCTCCCTGTCCATCACCAACTCCCGGAGTTCACTCAGACTCACGTCCATTGAGTCAGTGATACCATCCAGCCATCTCATCCTCTGTCGTCTCCTTCTCCTCCTGCCCCCAATCCCTCTCAGCATCAGACTCTTTTACAATGAGTCAAGTCTTTGCATGAGGTGGCCAAACTATTGGATTTTCAGCTTTAGCATCAGTCCTTCCAGTGAACTCCCAGGACTGATCTCCTTTAGAATGGACTGGTTGGATCTCCTTGCAGTCCAAGGGACTCACAAGAATCTTCTCCAACACCACAGTTCAAAAGCATCAATTCTTTGGCACTCAGCTTTCTTCACTGTCCAACTCTCACATCCATACATGACCACAGGAAAAACCATAGCCTTGACTAGATGGACCTTTGTTGGCAAAGTAATGTCTCTGCTTTTTAATATGCTATCTAGGTTGGTCATAATGTTCCTTCCAAGGAGTAAGCATCTTTTTATTTCATGGCTGCAATCACCATCTGCAGTGATTTTGGAGCCCCCCAAAATAAAGTCTGACACTGTTTCCACTGTTTCCCCATCTATTTCCCATGAAGTGATGGGACCGGATGCCATGATCTTCATTTTCTGAATGTTGAGCTTTAAGCCAACTTTTTCACTCTCCTCTTTGACTTTCATCAAGAGGCTCTTTAGTTCCTCTTCACTTTCTGCATAAGGGTGGTGTCATCTGCATATCTGAGGTTATTGATATTTTTCCCGGTAATCTTGATTCCAGCTTGTGCTTCTTCCAGCCCAGTGTTTCTCATGATGTACTCTGCATAAAAGTTAAATAAGCAGGGTGACAATATACAGCCTTGACATACTCCTTTTCCTATTTGGAACCAGTCTGTTGTTCCATGTCCAGTTCTAACTGTTGCTTCCTGAGCTGCATATAGGTTTCTCAAGACGCAGGTCAGGTGGTCTGGTATTCCCATCTCTTTCAGAATTTTCCACACTTTATTGTGATCCACACAGTCAAAGGCTTTGGCATAGTCAATAAAGCAGAAATATTCTTATGAAGAAACAGAAGGAACAGTAAATACAGACTTTACACAGCATCTCATTTCCAGAAAGCCTAAACTGATAGTTAGGTGTCTTGTTCAGAGGGACCTTGAGGATCAGAGAGAGGCGTAGAGATTCCATTTCTTTAGTTAATGAGGAATCACTGGTGAGATGTAAATAGAAGATAGACATGACTGTAAATATATATTAGAAATACTAGTCTGACATCAGTGGAAAGACAGAGTCAAGTTAAGAAAAGCGTGATAGAGCTGGGGTGAAGACAGAGGAGTGAGAAGAAGGGAAACAGGTAGGAAAGGTCCTAATAAGTAACTCTTGCAGTCCTTGGAGACTAGGAACCCTGAATGGGTGGAGCAGACGGTCAGGTCTGCCTCTAAGTAATAGTAGCAGAGTCAGGGGTGGGTAGCTCTGGAGTCATGATATGGTGACTTTGCCTTGGGTGTATTGAATCAGAGCACGGATTAGACACCAGGACCAAGATGCCCAATGAACAGTTAGAAATATAGATGTGACTCTCCCAGCCAAGAGCAGATCCTGAGAATTTGAGGAACCAACCATACAGCATTGATATTTGTCATCCATGATGATTGGGAAGAATATCAAGGGAGAGTAGAGAGAGAAAATAAAGATAAGAAACATTACTGAGAATTTCTGATGTGCTGCGCAAGATTCTAAGTATCTTTTTGTATAGCTTTTTATTTATTTGGCTCTGCCAGACCCTAGTTGCAGCATGCAGAGTCTTTAGTTGCAGCATGGAACCCTTAGTTGTGGCCTGTGGGATCTAGTTACCTGACCAGGGATGGAACCAGGGCCCCTGCATTGGGAGCGCAGAGCCTTAGCCAGTGGACCACCAGGGAAGTCCCTACATATTTTTTATTAACCCACTGCATCTTCACAACAACCTGTGGGACCCCAATGTCCCTATTTTACAGCTATGCACTCCAAGGCATAGAAAGGTTCAGTAAGTTACTCTAGGTCACACAGCTATAGGTGGAAACAGCAGGCTTCATGCCTGGGCAGCTGGTGGCCGCCTGGACTCTACTTCTCAAGTGGGCTGCTTGGAGAGCCACAGCCTAGAGCACAGGGAGGGGGGAGCCCTGCCGTTGCGAGGGAGACGTGGGGCAGCCAACAGAGGACCTGCAAGAGAGGAGCGCCCAGAGGGGGAGTGGAGAAGTGGGCAAAGGTGCGTCTGGGGAGCCCAGGGAAGAGAGGTTTTTTTTCTGAAATTCAGGGTATTTCCTTCTGGAATTTCCATCCAGAGAGTACTTTTGGGTCACGAAAACTGAGTGTTGCAGCTTATGTCCATGAGGAGACTGAACCGCAGATGGTCCCTGGATAAGTTTTTGATGGTTTAGCCTGTAGGAGTTCCTGATGTTAAATGATATGAACACACAGCTCTTGTGTAAAGCTTGAGGTTATTTCTTTTATATTCTTTGTAAATGTGATACTTCCAAGGTGCAGTCAGGATAGAAATCATCCTAGACATAAATCCTTCTTAGGAAAAACTGTGTTTGTAGGCAATCCAGGGGGTCTGATTAAGGCAACTTTTTTTTAGTAATTTAAAGAAAAAGCATTGCACAAAGCATCCATAGAAGATCTACATCGTACCTGAAATATCTGATACACATATTTTATATTCATACAAGTAATTTTCATACATGGGCACTCTTGACCTTTTTTCTCCACAGACATACACAAATCCTTGCCAAAAAAAGTTAGATCTCATAAAATAATTTTTATTATGATAATTAGTAAGAAGAGATGCAAATGGTCAAGACTGACAGAGACTGACAAACAGGTTTAAGAAGTAAAAACAACCCAAGAGCAGTTTATATTATGGTCAGTGCTTTCCAAATAGATGTTTATAAATTCTCAGCATCAGGGGATCTAGCACTTAGCCTGAAAGAAACGTAAATAATGAATAAGGCTTTCTTGCACCTCATGGCCTTTAAACAATGCAGAAATACCAAAATCCTAGTTATAGGTAACCCAGCACACCAGAGTGTCAGCTCCGTCCTGCCAAAAATGCCTTATGCCCATACTCGACGTGGAACTTTGGGGCCCATTAACTCACAAATACCCTTCATTACCAAAATTCTGCCTTCTTGGCACGTTGCCTGCCCATGTTCCCCACCCCCGCCAGCCTCCCTCCCGTCTCCCTGATCCTCTCATCGCTGTTATCTGTAAATAGCCTCTTTTGTGTCACCCCTCCAAATACCTCCTCCTTGAGATCCACCCTACTCCTCACCCATGTTCATCCCGAATCCTAATAGTAGTTCTCTATCCAGCACTCATAGGAGTCAGTTGGGAGGCTTTTAAAAAAAGGACTTGTTTCTGGGTTCCAGCCCAAAGGTTCTGATCTGATCCGTGTAGATACTGGGTTTGGTTTTTGTTTGTCTGAGCACTGCCTGTGTTATTATACTGTGCAACTGAGGTTATAAACTGCTGTTCTAAACAATTTCCAAGGTCTTTCTGGCACTTTAATTCTACTGAGGGCAAACTTTCCTATGTCCTCAAATTAATTTCTCACCCATACCTTTACCTGCTCACATTACCTGGAGCTGAATCTCCCAACTAATATGTGTCTCCCGCAGTCTCTACAGTAAGGACCACACCCCTAGCTAACCAAGAGGAAAAGTTTCAGTACTTCTCTTAGCGCTGACTAATTCTGGGGCACTGATCTACTCCTGGGCTGGCTTTTCTGTTTATTAGTCTTTATTCTGTTACTCCGTGATTCATTACCCAAGTCAGTTCTTCAGTACAAATTTCCATCCTAGCAGTACCTGCCTCGTGCTATTTCTTTCCACTCCTTTTATTCCCTCATCCTCTTAAATTCAAAGGCATCTCATACTCATAGTTCCTTTGCCCAACTGTCTTCTACTAACATTCCCATCGTTCTGCACTGCCTACCCTCCAGTGTAGATCAGTGTAGATGCTCTTCATCCACAGTAGGAACTGCAGTCTCCACCAGCCAAGATCGCCACCAGAGAAAGCATCCCACCTCGCATCTCTCTTCCACAAAGTGCACATAAGCTGCTTGGTCCTGAAGAAAGACCTGCCTCAACCTTCCCTGGTCTCCTGCTCCCCAAACATTCATCTGCTGTTACCATATCTCCAGGGAACTCACGTCCACTCAGAAATTATTATTTACCATCTAAAGCTGCTGCAGGTTTTTCTAATTTCCATGGCTACAGATGACCTCCACGGAACAAGCCCTCCAGTTCTGCTTCCAGCCTATTGAGTTTCTCTAAAAAAAATGATAAATTTCTGATTGAGTATATTGTACCCTCAAGACATCTGCCCTAAGCTATAGCTCTCCTGCTTCTGTGCAGTCCTTTTCTGTATCTCTCCTTGACTCTTGAGATTTCACACATTTCCTCCAAGCCTCTATACTCTCCCCAAATTCCTGATAGAACCACAGCTCCTTCATGGTTGCCGTGACCTAACGCCGGTGGTATCAGCCAAGGGACACTCCCTCAGCTGCTGTTCTTTACTTTTCAGGCCTTTTCTTTCAACCTCTTCTCACCTAGTTTGAGCTCTGATGGAAAGGAACTCTACTTTCTTATTGAGGCTTTAATCCAACTTCTCCACCACCTATGTCTCCAGCTTAGCAAGCAATGCCTGGAAGTGGGTCTCCCCAGACTTGATATTTTCTTAGAGTTACTGCTGTGGACTGGAAAGTCTTTCTGAGTTGCAGAAATCCTCACAGAGGGTTGGACAAGGAGCTGAAAGGGGAGCCCAACACAGCACTCATTCTTGGGGGTCGGAACTACACAGTTTGGAGAGCTATTAGAGAAAGACCAGCCCAGTGTTTGGATCTGAACATACTGGGAATGTTAATTCTCACTTTTTGTCACACTGTTCATGTGGATAGGGAAGAAGTAAAAGGACACACCACATCAGTCTGTCTCTGCAGCCCTGATGCATTCTTTCATCTTCCCACCCACCTCTTTGAATTTGACAGCTTTTATGACAATTTCCCTGAGTTGTGTTAAAACCTGGAAGCAAAACCGGTCACCTCAAACTTAAAAGCTGTGCTTTGCAACATGGAAACATTAATATTGAATTAGAATGCTGGCAGTGACTGTTGGAGTAAAAGTCAAGGCTGCTGGGAGATAGTGGAATTCTTTTATGTACCCTTCAGATGGTGGGGTTTTTTTTGTTTTTTTTTTGTTTGTTTGTTTGTTTGTTTGTTTGCCCCATTCGTGTGCTGGAAGGACAAGTGGGAGCAGTGTGGGAGCAGAGTTCATGTAAAGACATGGAGGTGCTAAGAATTGTGAGAATAGTTTAGAACCAGTTCTGTTCTCAAATAGGTCACATCTATTGAAAGGATTGAGTTGGGTATGTCACAGCTTTTCTCTTTGACTTCTCTTCAGGTGATTAAAGCAATATTGGTATTTGCTTTTCATTTTTGCAAAGGCTTAAATCCTGATATAAATAGACCAGAAGTTAATAGAGAGCAAGGTTATATTGGGGTAAGTTTAAAAACACTACAGGGAGAAACATACATCAGTGTCAACGTAAGTAATTTCTGTCCCACAATCCTAGGAGTGCAATTCTGACTCTCCTTTCCTAATAAAGAGGTTTATAAAAAACTCTGAACCTAAAAGCAGAGTTATTTGCATATAATATGGGCAGTCTCATGTATCATACATTCAGTCATATAAATTGAATTTCTGACAAATGTGTATGTGATATGATCCAAATAATGTGTACTGTGCTTTACATAGTCATTTGTCATGGAAGAGAGTTGTCTTTGTATTACTTCAGTAATCACATACCCTAATCCAGGCTGCAACACAGTAACTCTGTGAAAGATCATATTTTGTGAAAAGATAAGGGAAAGATGAAAGAAGCACTGGAAATGAAAGCCGGAGATCTAGCTGATGATTGTGTGACCCTGAGTTTCTCAGATACAGTCGTAAGATAGTCAGAGGTAGCCATTAAAAGATTTTATTTCATCCTGCCACATGGTGCTTCCTCCCTGATGCTCTGGTGTCCCCTCCATGGCCAGATGTGACCCTGCTGAACCCAGAACACCTCACCCCTGCCTCTTCTGAGCCAACGAAGGCTGGCCCTCCATTGGGTTGGCCCCATCAGCCATATCTTTTCATTCACTTCCCTTAAACCACCTCAAAACTAGTGTGACCTACATTTCATGTTTTTAGGACCATGGTCTCTGAAATTAAACTAATATATTTGGACTTGTTGTTTTTCAGTTGCTAAGGTGTGTCTGACTCTTTCCAGCCCCAAGGACTACCACACACCAGGCTTCCCTGTCCTTCACTCTCTCCTGGAGGGTGCTCTAACTCATGTCCACTGAGCCAGTCCACACGCCAGGCTTCCCTGTCCTTCACTCTCTCCTGGAGCGTGCTCTAACTCATGTCCATTGAGCCAGTGATACCATCCAACCATCTCTTCCTCTGTTTTCCTTCTCCTCTTGGCCTCAGTCATTCCCACTGTCAGCATCTTTTCCAGTGAGTTAGCTCTTCACATCAGGTGGCCAAAGTATTGAAGCTTCAGCATCAGTCCTTCTGGTGAATATGCAGGACTAATTTCCTTTAGGATCGACTGGTTTGATCTCCTTGCTGTCCAAAGGACTTTTAAGAGTCTTCTCCAGCACCGCAGTTCGAAAGCGTCGGTTCTTCAGTGCTCAGTCTTCATTATGGTCCAACTCTTAACATCCCTACACGATTACTGGAAACGCCATAGCTTTAACTATATGGACCTTGGTCGGCAAAGTGATGTCCCTTCCTTTTAATACATGGTCTAGGTTTGCCATGGCTATTCTTCCAAGGAGCAATCATCTTTTCATTTCGTGGCTACAGTCACCATTCACATTGATTTTGGAGCCTAAGAAATTAAAATTTACCACCATATCCCCTTTCCCCCATCTATTTGCCATGAAGTGATGGGCCTCGATGCCATGATCTTAGTTTTCTGACTGTTGAGTTTAAAGCCAGCTTTTTCACTCTTCTCTTTCACCCTCATCAAGAGGCTCTTTAGTTTCACTTTGCTTTCTGCCATTAGTGTGGTAGCATTTGTGTATCTGAGGTTGTTGATATTCTTCCTGGGAATCTTGATTTTAGCTGGTGATTAATCCAGCCCAGCACTTCACATGATGTACTCTGCATAGAAGTTAAATAAGCAAGGTGACAATATACAGCCTTGATGTACTCCTTTCCTGATTTTGAATCAGTCTGTTGTTCCATGTCCTTTTCTAACTGTTGCTTCTTGGCCTGCATATCTTTCTCAGGAGACAGGCAAGGTAGTCTGATATTCTCATCTCTTTAAGAATTTTCCACAGTTTATTGTAATCCACACAAAGGTTTTAACATAGTAAATGAAGCAGAAGTAGATGTTTTTCTGGAATTCTCTTGCTTTTTCTATGATGCTACAGATGTTGGCAATTGATCTCTGGTTCCTCTGCCTTTTCTAAATCCTGCTTACACATCTGGAAGTTCTTGGTTCATGTACCGTTGAAGCCTAGCTTGAGGGATATTGAGTATTTCCTTGCTAGTAAGAGAAATGAGTGCAATTGTATGGCAGTTTGAATATTCTTTGGTATTCCCTTTCTTTGGGATTGGAATGAAAACTGATCTTATCCAGCTCTGTGACCACTGCTGAGTTTTCCAAATTTGCTGGCACATTGAGTACAGCACTTTAACAGCATCATCTTTTAGAATTAGAAAAAGCTCAGCTGTAAATTCCATCACCTCCAGTAGCTTTGTTCATAATAATGCTTCCTAAGTTCCACTTGACTTCACACTTGAGCATGTCTGGCTCTAGGTGAATGACCACACCATTGTGGTTATCTGGGTCATTTTTATAGTTCTTCTGTGTATTCTTGTCACCTCTTCTAAGTTTCTTTTGCTTCTGTTAGGTCCTTGCCATTTCTGTCCTTTATTATGCCCATCTTGGCATGAAATGGCTTCCCTGTGGCTCAGATGGTAAAGCGTCTGCCTGCAATGTGGGACACCCAGGTTTGATCCCTGGGTTGGAAAGATCCTCTGGAGAAGGAAATGGCAACCCACTCCAGTACTCTTGCCTGGAAAATTCCATGGACGGAGGAGCCTGGTAGGCTACAGTCCATGGGGTCGCAAAGAGTCCGGCATGATTGAGTGGCTTCACTGTCTCTCTTTTGCATGAAATATTTCCTTGGTATCTCCCATTCTCTTGAAGAAACCTCTAGTGTTGCCCATTTTGTTGTTTTCCTCTATTTCTTTGCACTGTTCCCTTAAGAAGGCTTTCTTATCTCTCCTTGGTATTCTCTTAGGTATATCATTCATTTAGTTAAGTATATCTTTCCCTTTTTCCTATGCCTTTTGCTTTTCTTTTCTCAGCTATTAGTAAGGCCTCCTCATACAATTACTTTGCCTTCTTGCATTTCTTTGGAGATGGTTTTGGTCACCACCTCCTGTACAGTGTTACAAACCTCCATCCATAGCTCTTCAGGCATTCTATCCACCAGATCTCATCCCTTGAATCTATTAGTCACCTCCACTGTATAATAAGGGAGTTGATTTTAGTCATACCTCAATGGTCTAGTGGTGTTCCTTACTTTCTTCAATATAAGCCTGTATTTTGCAATAAGAGGTTGATAATTTGAACCATAGTCAGCTCCAGGTTTTATTTTTATTGACTGTATAGAGTTTCTCCATCTTTGGCAGCAAAAACATAATCAGTCTGCTTTCAGTATTGACCATCTGGTGATGTCCACGTGTAGAGTCATCCCTTGTGTTGCTAGAAGAGGGTTTTGCTATGACCAGAACATCCTCTTGGCAAAACTCTGTGAGCCTTTGCCCTGCCTCATTTTGTACTCCAAGGCCAAACTTACCTGTAACTCCAGGTATCTCTTGACTGCCTACTTTTGCATTCTAATCCTCTATTATGAAAAGGTCATCTTTTTAGGGTGTTAATTCTAGAAGGTGATATATGTCTTCATAGAACCATTCAGCTTTAGCTTCTTTGGTATTAGTGGTTGGGGCACAGACTTGGATTACTATGATGTTGAATGGTTTGCTGGGAAACGAACCAAGATCATTCTGTCATTTTTGAGGTTGCACCCAAGGACTACATTTTGGACTCTTGTCTTGTTGATTATGAGGACTACTCCATTTCCTCTAAGGGATTCTTGCCTACAGTAGTAGATATAATGGTCATCTGAATTAAATTTGCCCATTCTCGTCCATTTTAGTTCACTGATTCCTAACATGTTGATGTTCACTCTTGCCAACTCCCGCTTGACCATGTCCAATTTGCCTTGATTCAGGACCCTAACATTCCAGGTTTCTATGCAATATTGTTTATATATATATATAGCATTGGACTTTACTTTCACCACCAGGCACATCATTTTTTTTTTCTGGAGCTATTTCTCTGCTCTTCCCTAGTTGCATATTGGACACCTACCGACCTGGGGGGCTTATCTTCCAGTGTCATATCTTTTGCCTTTTCATACTGTTCATAGGTTTCTTGAGGCAAGAATACTGAAGTGGTTTTCCATTGCCTTCTCCAGTAGACCACGTTCTGTCAGAACTCTCTGCCATAACCCATCCGTCTTGGGTGGCCCTGCATGGCATGGCTTATAGCCTCATTGAGTTACACAAGGCTGTGATACATGTGATCCTTTTGGTTAGCTTTCTGTGATTGTGGTTTTCATTCTGGAGGCTGTGGGACTGTAGTTCTTGCTTCTTTTGTCTGCTCTCTGATGCATGAGGATAAGAGGCTTGTACAAGCTTCCTGATAGGAGGGACTGGCTGTGGGGAAAACTGGGTCTTGCTCTAATGGGTAGGGCCATGCTTGGTAAATCTCTAATTTTCCAATTCGTACATGTAATACATGCATTAGATAACGACAACAAATGTGTTTTCTCTGCTTGGTGTGTGGAAGGAAGTGTAGGGTCAAAGGAAAGCTTCAGTCAGGCTGACTGACTTGATTGGTCCCATCCTGTATCACCTGGTCACTGCATTTGACCTCTTTGGTATGTCACAGTCTTGGTCTGTATCAGGGACCCTTAAGGGATTCAAGGAGACCAAAGTTATTAAATTTGCTGGCACAAAATAGTCATTCAATAATGTTAATTGTCCCTAGGTGGGCATTTAGATTATAATGGCATTTTGAAGATAGTGGCTCAGAGAAGATATTAACTGTAATTGTGATCTAATTGTGTTTGAGTGTCAGGTTTCATAGCAGGGCGGCTGGTCACCTACTTAAGGACCAGTTTCTTTTTGGTGTCTCCAAGTTACCCCATCTTTATTATCTTCTCATGACACTTGGCCCTGGCCCTATCATATATTTCTGAAATGACCTGCAAAGTTGAATTTGTGGTTGAGAGAGGGGCAGGAAAGAGAGAAGAGGAAGTGTAAGCTGTGGAAGATGGAATAATGGCTCCTCCAAGACATCTGCACACAAGGTTCAGAACCTGTGAAGATGTTACCTTACGTGGCAAAGGAGACTTTACAAGTATTGTTGTAAGTACAGACCTAGAGATGGAGAGCTTAGCCTAAATTATCAGGACGGGTCTGATCTAATTACTGAGTGGCTAAAAGTGAGGAACCTTTCCCAGCTACGGTCAAAGGGAGACAGGACCATGGAAGAAGGAGCAGAGAGATGCCGTTGCTGGCTTTGAAAGAGGAGGAAGGTGACCATAAGCCAAAGGATGTGGGCACCTCTAGAAGATGGAAAAGACAAAACGGCAAATTCTTCCATAGAGCTTCCAGAAATGCAAGCAGCCTTACCACCACGTTGATTTTTAATGCAGTGGGACCTGCCTCAGACTTCCAGCCCACAGAAATGTAAGGAAACAAATTTGTGTTATTTAAGTCACTAGTGAAAGTGTTAGTTGCTCAGTCATGTCCAACTCTTTGTGACCCCATGGACTATAGCCCACCAGGCTCCTCTGTCCGTAGAATTCTCCAGGCAAGAATACTGGAGTGGGTAGCCATGCCCTCCTCCAGGGGATCTTCCCAACCTCAGGGATCAGACCCGGATCTCCTACATTGCAGGTGGACTCTTTACTGTCTGAGCCACCAGGGAAGCCCCTTAAACACTAAGCTTATAGTAATTTCTTATTGCAGAAAACAAGAAACTACCTAGAAGTTAAAAAATAAATGTTCAAGGGTACAAAGAAATACAAGATGACTCCAGAAGTTCTAGAACAACCTAAAAAGTCCTATCCCTAATACATAGATATGTGAGACCAACTTTTCCTTAGAAATAAGCCCAGAGGTAGATAAGCAACATAGCCACTTCCGAGTGCTGCCCTGCGGCATTTTCTTTAAGGGTGTCACAAACCCGCCTGACTGGGCAGCTGGAGGCGGCAGCTCAGACCAGGCATCCGTGGCAACAGCAGCTGCGGGAGCAGCAGGCAGAGCCCAGAAATGAGGCGACTTGACGGGAAGTGTGTGCATGTGGTCACCCGAGTCCAACCTTGTTATTATTAGGGACAAGGCATGGCAGACAGACTCGGGGGGGAGCACAGAGCTCCCCAGCGTGCGCACAGACAGAGCAGCAGTGCCGCCAGGCTGGGCGCCCGTGACAGTGACCCGAGGCAGGCGGGGCAGGCCGGCTGACAGTCAGATGTTCCCTCCGCCGGCTCTGCAGCCAGAGGAGAAGGCAGCCCATGGGGAGCTGAGCCTGGTGTCGCTAGAAAGCTGGCAGGGCACGGGGGAGGGGGACAGCCTTCTGCTTTGGAAGACCCCAGGCCCGAGGCTGGAAGGCAGAGGAGATAGCCTCAAGCAAAGAGAGAGAGTCCTCCTCCCTGGATGACAGGGGTCAGTTCCAGCACAGGATGAAAGTGAATAGGACCAAGGTGAGCTGCATAAAAGCTGGTGAGAGATGGGATTTTTTAAAACACCAGGCAGCACAGTCCTTGAGGGCTTGTCTTTTGAGCATCAATGTATGTGGGGCTCTGAACACCTGCTGGTTTGTTCGTGGTGCCTGGGGAGCCCTGAGTCCATGTGGCAGAAGCCTGGGGAAGGTGGGGCGTGGGTCTCCAGCCGCACAGCTCAGTCTTCCGTGCTCAGTCCAGCACCCTCCCTGCACAGAGTATGGAGTGAGAGTCCCTCTCCACGGAGCCATAGAGCCAAACCAAACCAAGCTGAAGCCCCCTGGCATGCAAGGCTGGCTGCTGCTCCACTTGCCACCCTTTGTGATCTTGCCCTGCATGGAAATCTTAGTAGTATCCCCACGAGAGCTGTGTCCACCTGTCCAAGTGCCAGGCAATGTCCCCAGGCCCCTTGGCAGCAGTGCCTACAGCCAATTCAGGCCTCTGCACTTCCATCTAGAATAAAGAATGTGTGGACCACTCACATCCAGATAGTACCAAGAAAGAAGCAAGACAAAATGAAGCCGAGCCTTGATCTAACCTCCTCCAACCTTCTTTTCCAGAAGAGATTTTAATGTGTTTTATGGGGTTTAGGTTGCATCATGTGTTTCTTCCTTCCTGTGCTGTGTGCTCAGTCACTCAGTCGTGTCCGACTCTTTGCGACCCCATAGACTGTAGCCCACCAGGCTTCTCTGTCCATGGGATTTTTCAGGCAAGAATATTGGAGTGGGTTGCCATTTCCTCCTCCAGGGGATCTTCCTGACCCAGGGATTGAACCTGCATCTCTTGCATCTCCTGGATTGGCAGGCAGATTCTTTACAACTGAGCCACTTGGGAAGCCCATAAAGATTTCTAAGAAAAGGAGAGGAGAGATAGCATCACTGGAGAGAAAACAGGGAAAGAGAGAGAAGCTAAAGACTGGATAACCTACAAATTGGATTGAATTCCTGAGAAACTTGGAGGTTAAAACAGGCGCCTTCAAGGAAGGAGACTCGGCTTGGAGCAGTGGTGTGAGAGAGGAGGCTACACCTTGAGCAGGACAGGGATCTGAGCACAGGTGTCGGGAAGAAGAGAGTGAGCGCTGGGTGTGGAGGGCAAAGCCAGGGTCCCAGCTCCTCGCACGGTTCCTGGTCCAAAGTCACCCCTTTGCCCTAAGATCGAGACCTATCACATTCCTGAGTGTGTACTTCCAGGTGAGGGCAGGCAGCTGTATCCCGGAAGCTCTCGTGTGCACTAGCTGTGAGGCTGACGCTTGCCCCACTGTGAAGGACCCAAAGGAGGAGGAGGAACTGCAGAAGCAGGGAGGCAGGCATGGTCCAGCCCAGGCGTGATGCAGAGTGAAGAGCTGTGGCCTTAGGGACATCGAGCTTAGGAGTTGCAGGGCTCCTCCCCCTTCATGGGGGGTCTGCTTTCATGGGGATAGATACTATCTGCAAAGAGCCAGGGAGAGCTGGTTACAGGCCGGAGGGGCTCCTTTCATACGCACAGACCTTTAAAACAGCTTGGATTTATTGTGGCTCTTAAGTGGCCAAGAATAATGGCTTAGCATGGATCATGTCTTGGTTTAATTGGTTATTGTGAAAGCCAGTTGTTTCTACCGTGGAATCCCTTGTCTCTGCCTTTCGAACAATCCCTCCCAGGCTCTGTGAATCAATACAGCCCTCACTTGGGGCTGGCGAGGAGCCTGCTTTGGGGTGGCCACCACACTGAGAAGCAGCTGTCCCACGGGACTGCCCAGATCCCTGGGGTTCCAGCTCCCTGCACCACGGGGTTCATGTGATTTTCCTGTGGAAGGACGGGCTAGAGACTTTCTGTTGCTAACTGACCCCTGCGAGAGTCTCTCCCGGTTAAGTTGGAGGGGTAGAGACAGAACTGACAAAGGCGAGCAGAAAGTGACCCCTTCTACAGAAGCAGAGCCCCAACAAGGCACTGAGGCAGGGGTGCTGCCAGAATGGAGGACAGCCTTTGCAGAGGAAGGTGACATTTATATTTCTAAGAAAAACGAGCCTAGATGATCCTAATTCCTGTTACGGCATTTCTTTCCAAGGTCACGATATTTCTCTTAAGTCTTCCTAAATCTTTTGACCTTAAACATACTTTGTTCCTGTCCTCTTTTAAGGTGTGTGAAATATCCTAACCTTTGGGACCCCAAAACAGCCTGGGACCCGGAAGAAGCTATCTTAGAATATAGCGCACTGTGTTGGGGTTACATGTCTGTATGTCAGTCTTCCTCCAACCAAGGTTGGTGAGTGTGGTTTGAGGCCAGGACAGAGGCCCACTTGTCTGTGTGTCCCAGAGCCTGGCGTGGTTCCTGGCAGGCATACTGAATGAGGGCTCCCAGGAAGGACTGAATGCTCCTCATTCATAAGAGGAGGAAGGTATGCACCTCTAAAACTGTATCTTATTGATTCACATATCTTGTTATTTTTATGGTCTCTTACTTCTCTGTTATCATACATATAATAACAAAAATGATTTCATGCAGAAGGAATTCAGA
The DNA here is from genome assembly GCF_014754425.2 of Oryx dammah. Classification (NCBI taxonomy): domain Eukaryota; kingdom Metazoa; phylum Chordata; class Mammalia; order Artiodactyla; family Bovidae; genus Oryx; species Oryx dammah. The sequence continues at coordinate 28,905,487 of NW_024070187.1, forward strand.
GAATCAAGCTTTTTAAAATATAAGTTGTATTCATATTAAATGGGATCAGATAAAAAATATCTGAAACTCTGACAGTTAAACCGTAACAGTATGGAATAAAACCCTGATTAGCCTATCCACTGGGCTTGCCTCTTCTGTTTTCTGACATAACATTTATATATGGGAATTGCTGTAGGTGGCAAATCATTTCTGTCTCATGTATGGCTTTAGATGATTTTAGTTTTCAAGGAGCTGTTTTATTGATTGATTGTAATATCTTTAATTCACACTTCAATATTTTTCATTTGCACTTTGGTTATTTTCTTCTCCTTTATTTTGTTGTGTTTTTTTGAAGTTGCACAACCTGGGTATGATACCAGTTGCTACTTTTCAGAAAGTGAAAGTGAAGGTCACTCAGGCGTGTCCAGATCTTTGTGACACCATGGACTAAATGGTCCATGGAATTCTCCAGGCCAGAATACTGGAGTGGGTAGCTGTCTCTTCTCCAGACAAAAAAAAAAAATGTTAAATTTAAGTTTGGTAAGGATTCATCTTACCGAATCATTTACTCCTGGGCTGATTTCTCCCAGAGTACTGGTGGAGGGACAGCTGCCCCCACCAGCAGTCTCCAAAATGGGCTTCTCAGCCCCAGGCCAGTGAGACTCTGGGCACAAAAATAGACAATATGGGGACTTCTGTGTCTATTCATCTTAGCTCATCCTTTTAACTTTAGATATATAACATATTAACACACTGATGTATTAACATAAGTATTATATATAATTTGTAAAGAAACATAAAATGCATGCTCAGTGTTTTGACTGATGGTGTATGTGGTCAAAGATGTTCAGAAACCTTGCTCCAAGCATGGATGTGTCCTGTTGGGCAGTTCATGTCTCACTAGGGTTCCTGTTCAACTGAACAGTACAGAATAGGCAGGTTCTTCTCAGCTCTGGGTAGCAGCTTTGTGTCACTCCTGGTTAGCAGAGAGGTGGAGAAATTAACAGGGTGGACAGAGAGTGTTCTCTGATACCATATTCTTTAAAATGGCACTTTACCTAGTGCTTCTTCTCAAAAGAGGGCTTGAGCCAACCCAGTCTCTTTCCTCCCTGGGAGAGCTCTTTACCTTGAGATTCAAGGTCAATGCCGAACAAGCCAAAGACTGAGCTTTGTCCTCGGGCTGCCTCCTATTCAGACCCTGCAGTCAAAATGTGGTACTGTATTAGATTTTTTGACCTCAAGGTCATGACCAATAGGCAGTCTAGGTTTTTTACAGTGGTCCTCCCTGCCAAGAAAGCTGATCATGTTCTCCATCTCCTCTGACAATCCGTGTTGATTGTAGGAATGGGGTGTGGATTATACATTGTTGGGTACAATTACCTCCTGGAATATAATGCATCTTCTTCTAGACATCCCAGGGAGATAATTTGGACATAATGAAGATCTATAGTAATCAGATAATTACTATCGATTGCTCTTTAGATGTCTTGATGAGGTAATTAGGGTGTACTGGAAAGAAGCTAAAACTGATTGATTGGCATGACCGTAATCTCAAAGATTCCTAATTATGTTGCTTTTCTTCTAATGGCTTATAAACAAACATCATTTTAGCTTTAGAATTTGTCAGGTGCCAGGTTCACTGGGAACGTCAGCCTTCTCTATTATGCTAACTAGACACCGAACATGATCAACATAAGCTCATTATGCCTTCCTGCCGAAGCAGAAGGAACTGCAGTTAACTCGCACTTTTCTTATGCGTCTTCATTTCCACATGGCCAGATTCTTGTTGAGGAATGGCGTGTGAAGTGTGGTGGGAGGGTGTTCCGTGGGGAGTGTGTGTGACTCTGGACTGAGCCGATCTGGAGCCCTACAGAGGACCCTTCGAGCCTGCCCCACAGCAGAGCCAGGGCACAGCGACACAGGGTGTCTGTTGGATGGGGGGGGTGGGGGGGGGCTGCCTGCTCAGGCTCCTGTCACAAGTAATAGCTGCTCATCAGCCACCAAGGTTGAATACGTTCAACACTGATGCTCTCAAGCAGCTAGCCCCCGCCCATCTGTGTCAACGTGCTATTACTTCATCTCTTCCATTACACACTAATTAGAGGAGTCCCTGCCTGAGACCACATTCCACATTACCCTAACATTCCCTGCTATAACATACCTTATAGCACCTTCCAGCAGCTTGCGTTGTGCAGACTAGTGACCTGACTCAGAGATGATGGATGTTAAGGACCACGACAGGAGCAGTTTCAGATGAGCTGTTTGCATCTAATCAGTGATGTGGGTAGGCTCTGCACTCAGTGGACTGTAGTTTTCCACTGTGACCATCTATCTGTGCAGGAGTAGGTTCCCTATATGTGTGTGTGGCATCGGGCCTGCCTGATTACCTGAATTATCAAACTCCAGCTTTCAGATGAAATCTCACCAATGAAAAAAATCAGATTTTGTTTTTATATTGCTATAAAATTCATTATTACCTGAACCCAGAAAAAAGGCCATAATTGCCTATGTATTTGCGCTACTAAAACAGTTAAAGCTTGAGGGGAACAAAATGTACAAGGATGGTTCTGACACAGAAGAGACTCAGGATATTTTATTCATTGATAACTTATGGTTTGCTGATGTTTGGATAATTGCAGCTGTAGTTGGAAATGCTTCATTTACTCCCATTAATGAGCTTGAGGAGTGGAAGTAGATATAGAATTTATCTTGATGTTACATATTTATGGCATAAGAAAAGTTACATAGCAAATTTTTTAATCAGCCATGGGTCTTGAAAAATGAGGTGACTTTTTAAAAAAATTTAATCTGAGTGACTATTTAGATCAATATTTGGTGCTGGAAAATCCTCCTGATCTGTATACTTTTCTCTAATAGAATATTTAATGAGCCTGTTTTAATTTTTTGATACTTAGGAATTGTGTAATGGATAATTTTAAACAGAAATTGTCTTTCTGTAGGTAAGGAAACTAAAAAAGATAGGAAAGTGGGCCCAAAACACATTCCAGATTTTTACTTGTTGGCTGGTGTTAACCAATCCAAGATGTGGTTTGTTTTCTAGTTATTTGCCCTTTTCCCTGAAAGTTCATTGAAAATCTACTTTCTTATCTGTTTATATTTCTGCCTGTTTTTTCTTTTATTGGGAGTTCTCCCCATTTGGGGCCCTGATTGTTATTTCCCTGTATTTGATTAAATACCCCATTTGCCTGTTGGGAAGTGCAGACTGTACTGAGTGTGCTGCACGAGTGTGCTGCGGCTTGCTGACAGTCCATAGGGACCAGTCACATGCAAACTGGCCAGAGCCTCTGTTGGAGGGCCTCCAGGCTGGAGGATGAGGTCCTGTTTTGCACAGTTAGGTGTGGGGGCGGGGGGCAGAATGAGGAAGATGCCACAGAGTGATGCCAGTCAGTCACTTGCTTTTGGTTTGGGGCATGTCATTGCAGGAAGTTTTGCAGCTCGAGCGACAGATGGGAGGACAGCTCCTAGAAGAACCTAAGGCTCTTCACTTTAAAGGCAGCACCCACAACCTGCGCCTATCCATTCACGATATTGCCCATTCCCTCTGGAAGAGCAAGTTACTGGCCAAATATCAGGTAAGCTTCCCAAGATGAACTGAAGGCTTGGAGACATCTCCAAGAAAGAGAACTGGAATGATTTAGACAGAAGATATTCCATTCCTTGAAAGTAATCTTACTTCGGTACTCCTCCAAAATAGTTTGGGGTTATTTAGGATTTCTGAAAAATACTCTAGATGTACTAGAGGAAATGCTCTTTTATTCTTTCAGGTAAGTGTACTATCATTGTTTTACTTTCAATAAATAAGACTTCAAGTCCATCATTTCTATTCATTTTCAGAGTAATGTTAACACTGAGTTGATAAACTAGCCTCAAAAGCATTTATAGGAGAAAGAGAACATTGGTATCCCACATGACACAGATTAGGCTGCAGCCTGGCTAGGAGAGTGCCTTTGCATTGAAAACTTAGAGGAAACATCATCTTGGAAACTTGGAATAGCAAGTAAAAATAAAACCTGGCCAGGATTTTATTAAATACGAGCATCAGAATACTGGTCCCCTCTGTATATAGCCATATGAGGGGAAAGTAAGACTCTCCAGAGGTTTCTCACCTCTGCCTCCATCGGCCAGCCTGGACTCTCAGGAGACTGCAAAGGGATCCCTCGTCTCAGACCCAGTCCTGGGAGTCACAGACACAACTAGATAAGCGGCACACCCTTGTCCACGTGCATGCACATCCAGTCCCCATCCGGGGCTGCATCTGCACTGGCTGTGATCTCCTGATGGAAGTCCATGAACCCACTAGAAGGAAGGAAGGCTTTCAGCTGCATCCTTACTCTCAGATGTCTGGTACTTACATATAAATTGTGGGGGAAAAACCCTACTAGTTCACTCACAGTCTTGAGCTTTGATGGGGGCACATGCCAGACTCTTCTGTATAAGTCAGCACTTGATTGAGAGACTGGCTTTGACTTGCTCATTAAATCTCTTCCTTCCTTTTCCTCTCTTCTCTGATTTTGCAACTGCCATAAATCTTCCCCTTTTATGAAGTTTTTTTTTTTTTTGCAACTGTAATGGAAAATACTGTTTTAATAATAATAATGATAATATGATATTACTTCAAGCTAAGCCTGGCTGAGTTCTCACCATCTGCCAGACTCTCATGTACTTTGATGAATGTCATTTAACCCCCTTCATTTGGGTTTTTCTTTTGCTTCTGCACAGGAAACAGAAAAGGTTAAGCAACTTGCCCCGAATCACCAAGTAAACAAGGGAAGGCATCTCATTTGTACTTAATTTGGCTCCAAGCCCCTGCTCTTAACCAACATGGTCTCCCATTGTGTGTCAACTTTTTTTTCCTTTATTGAAAAAAAGAATCTAGGATGGGCTCTGTGAGGTGATCTAGATTCATAGGAAATTATGCCTGTTAGAGGCTTGGTGCTTTTTAGGCCAAGAGCTTTCATGTGGCAGCTAATCAAGCCTCCAGTTTCCAACTTGTAGTGGGTCCTGGCTTTCCTCGTCCTGTGGAGGGCATGAAAGGGAACTGGGTCAGTGCATCACCCTTTAGACTTCTTTGCTTTCCTCCATGATACCCTGGCAGGGAGTTCTTTTCGTGGGCAACGACTGGAGGAGAGTGGGTTTTATTTGGGGAATTTTCTAAACCTTAAAAAAAAAAAAAAAAACCACTTACAATGGCTTTTTTATAAATGACAGAAGTGGCAGGCTGGTTAGGTGTATGGGTTCTGGGGCCAGGTCCCTGGGTTTGGACCTCAACTCTAACACTTACTAGCTATGGGACTTTGGGTGAGTTATGTAAATATCTCTGGTCCTCAGTCTTTCCATCTGAAAAGGGGGTTGGATTATATTCGTGCACAGACCCACAGTGAGGAGTAAAGGCGGCACCGTAATTCACACGCGCAGTACTGAGACAAGTGCCTGGCAGCACCGTGTCCCTCATTTGTGGTTGCCCCTTTTCCATGCTTCAGGAAATTCCTTTCTACCATATCTGGAGTGGGTCTCAGAGAAACCTCCACTGCACGTTCACTCTGGAGAGATTCAGCCTGAACACAGTGGAGCTGGTCTGCAAACTGTGTGTGCGGCAAGTGGAGGGAGAAGGGCAGATCTTCCAGCTGAACTGCACCGTGTCAGAGGTAAGAGGCACCCGTGGCTCTCACAAGCCAGACGGATAAAGCGTCTCAGTGTGCATCTCCGGGAAGTCCTGGAGGGCCGGCTTGTTCACTAATGAACACAGGGAGATACCAATACGGAAAAGTGCAATAGAGGAGCCTTTTCAAAAAACAAGACTTTTATAGTTTGTGACATGAATTTAAGGACTTCTTACACACCTCTGTACTTTAGCCGTACGGATTAACTTGTGTGCACATACACTAACTTTCCCCAAGCGTCGCCCCCGTTCCTGTTCCCCTGGATCCACTGACGCTCTTCCTGTCGATTCTGCTGCTTTCCTCGGGATGCACCCGCCTTTGCCCAGCTGTGCACTGCCCACCGCCTCCTTTCTTCTTTTCTCCATGTTGAAAGGAGAAAGCTCTGGGTGTGCTTGCTGTCTTATACCTCACCCTCCAAACAGAAGAGATGCCCCTCTCCTCAGTGTGACAGCGAGTCCAGAAATAGAAGGTAAACCTAGGCCTACCCCCCAGCGGCCCTCTCACTATCTTTCCTCACTGTGATCCTCACACGCTTCCGGTGGGACTTTTTAGAATGTATCTCAGAAATAACAAACATAGTTGCTATTTACAACTTCCCTGGGTGGAAAGAAGGGGTGCTCATGACCTTACTGGCTACCTGGGACCTCAGGGTTTGGAGTTAGGACAGTGGAAACACTTCAGGCTGAAGGGACGAGAGAGGACCGGACGAAAGGAAGGGGCAGCACCTGCAGACCGGGGCTTGGTGCTGCTCCGTGAGCCACAGCACGGAACTGTTATCTGTTAGAACTACAGCTTCCGATTTAACAGACCCCTCTCCCTTGCTCGCTCATGTGCGGTGACGAATGACATGACCCCTGTTCAGTGTGGCGCTCTCTGCGTGTCCTATTTAAGGACGGTCTTCCTTAGCAAACCGAGGGGGGAAGCGCATCGGCCCCGCAGCATCCTCCTTTCCCACAGCCCTCCGAGCTGCGGTCATCACTTCCTCCCGCAGTTTCATGAGACTTCTGACTCATAAACAACTTCAGTCACAGACCTCGGTGACATTCATAAGGCATGATCTCGGTGTCAGGGCGCCATGGCAACCGCCCAGCCTCCCGACAGGCCGGCCTATCGCCTGGGCCCAGAGCACCACCCCTGCTGGCTCGGGAGGGTGTTTTCACTTTCCAGGCCCAGCAGGTCTGCAAAGTTCAATAACCACCCAGCTCCAGGGACAACAAAGGCTGCGGAATTTTGGAGCGGGACGAGGAGGTCTGCGCCTTTGATGCTTGCTTTCTGTTCAGCCTGAGCGTCGGCTGTGTGATGAAAAGGTGGATCAGCTGCGGCCACAAATGAAAGGGCGCCGTGCAGGGCTCTCCCCCCGCTGAGGGGACAGTGTCGCCTAGTGTGATCACAGTTTAAGGACTTTCTTTCTTGTGCCAACAGAGAGGAAAGATGGTTTCTTTTGCAACCCGGTGGCTGTCAGCTCTGAGAAGCCCACCCTTCAAGTCCCCTCAGAGGCCTGTGACAGACAAGCACAGTGACCAGGGGTGGGGAATGTGTGTGCAGAAAGGCCCCAAGTCAGGTGACTTTGGGGATTAGGGGGCGCACGGCTGCTTTTCCTTCTGGGTCACTGAGTCCCACCGCTGCTGTTAGCATCTGAATGCTGTGCAAGCGGGCTGGTACTGACGTTGGGAGCCAGGCTGTACACTGGGAACAATTGGCTCTGGAGTGCCCTGAGCCCTGGATCCTCATCAAAAGCTCGAGGTGGGGTCCCCTGTGACTGACAAGCCATAACCAACCGGAGAAAGGGCTCCATGGGTGGTGTCTGTCTGCTGGATGGGGCTCCTCCCTAGGGTCACATGGCAAGTTGACAGGTGGGCTGGGGTTGCAGTTCCAGGGTCCCATCTCCCGAGAAGGAGCTGACTTTCTAGGACTGTGCCGCTTCCCCCATGCTCCTTTCTAAAGCCACACAGCCCTCGGGCCTCTTCAGCCAGGTGGAGGACCTGCTGCCCCGCAAGGAGACCCAGCTGTGCTGGACGTAGACCAAGGTGATGGCAGGAGCTGGATGGTTGTTCCTCTCCGGGCGCCTCAGCCAGTGATTCCTTCCTTACCTAGAGATAAAGTTTAAGAATGAAAATGCCTGGGAGGGTATGGGGAAGAATGAGTGTCAAAATGTAAATGATGGTAAGAGGGTTCTTCTTAGAGGAACCAGGGAAGTAATAAAGGGGAAGGTGCCCACCAAGAGAGAAAAAAAGTAAAAGAGGAATTTCAGTCTCTTCAGGACTTTTAACTATAAAAACAAAGACATTATAACTCTTAACTGTTGACCCACAGCACTTCTGTGCACACCAAGAACACTGTTAGCGTCCAAAGCTTCACTCTGCTAAAGCCATCCTATTTACCTCTTCTGTTTTCTATAATCTGTTCAAAAGGATGCTTGGGGAAATCTAGTTTTTCTAAGTGACTTTAGGAAGAGTCAGAATACAGGAGTGGAAAGTTACTTCTCCTGTGGAGTGTTGAAATGTAGGCAGCTGTTTGGTTAATGGTGAAAAATCATATGTTTATGAGAATCGTAACATCAAAGGCAGATGGTACCAATATCATAAACAATTATTGTAATAAGAATTATGTGAGAGTATACTTTTACCTGGAAGTAAAGGAAGAAATAATAGCAACAGAAATTAGTAGGTGAAATTTAAACGTAAATGTATGTATGTATGTATGTTTCTTTTACCTCCAAGGCTGTTGTCAGCCATCTGATAAGAGAGACAAGATGATGCACCCTTTTGGGCTTCTTATTTTGTCCGCACAGAAATAAACAGGCTGGAGATGCAGGGTTTGAAGGCCCATGTAAAGTGCTGATGGTTCCTTATTCACCAGGAAAAGGGGAATCGGATGTGAGCACACATTCTTCCTGAGAGCTATACCTGCCTCTCCAAGGCCTTCACCTTTAGTACTGAACAGTGAGAAAGGCCTTACCTTTAGCCACAGTTAGTTAGAAGCTCTATGGAGTGGGTTTCCTCCTCTCTCTGTGTCAAGAAACGTTTTCTCTCACTTCAACAAATCTGAATTGAAGAGCTTCCGTATGCAAGGCACTGTCCTCAGCATCATAGGAGTTCTGGGGATGACAAAAACATTCTCATCTCCAAGCAGCTGGGGAAGTCAGAGGAAGTCCTCTGTAAGTACAGCCAGGACAGACTGGGAGATCCCAAGCTGTGAGATGCGATATAGGAGGGCTCCCAAGGGATAGCTAGGGGTGTTTGCTCAGGAAACATGCTTTCTGGTCTAGGCTTTGATGGGGTTGGCCTGACAGAGGTTCAGGGAAAGAGCAGAAGAACTAGCAAAAGTGAGGTGAAAGTGTTAGTTGTTGCAGTTGTATCTGACTCTTTGCAACCCCAAGGACTGTAACCTGCCAGACTCTGTTCATGGAATTCTCCAGGCAAGAATACTGGAGTGAGGTACCCTGACCCTGGGAAAAGTTGAAGGCAGGAGGAGAAGGGGAGAACAGAGATGTTTGGATAGCATCATGTCTCAATGGACATGAGTTTGAGCAAGCTCCAGGAGATGGTGAAGGACAGGGAAGCCTGGATTGCTGCAGTCCATGGGGTTGCAAAGAGTCGGACAAGACTGAGCGACTGAACAACAAGCACCCTTAAGAAAGGCACTTGGATGAGTGAATGGACCAGTCTGAGGAGAGAAAGTCATGAGAAAGACGGGGGCCAGGTTGCTGGGTGGAGGGAGCACCTGAGACCTCCAGACCAGCACACCCCCTCACTGCAGGGTTAGGACTTGGGGATGGGTGTGGTAGGAGAGCCATCTGATACTTACCAAGAGAAGGCAGGAGAATGTCAGTGCTGGGCTTTAGGAAGATGAGTGTGGCAGAAAGGAGATCACAGGTAAGAAGCAGGGAACTGGTGTGGCCACCACTGAGAACATCTGAGGCTGCGAGTCAGTGCTCCATGGCCAGCCAGGGACAGTTTGGCTGGGTTTCCACCTAGACCCTGTTGTCATGGTCCAGACAAGACACATGGAGGACCTCAAAGTGGGCCGTAGCCCTAAGGTGTGAGTTCTCTACACCTCTGCCCCCACCTCCATTTATACCTAATAGAAGTGTTGGCCACTTGTGTTTGAACATTCCTACCATAAATCCACTGAAAAGCACCAACATGTGCCTCCGCCCTGTCTTCTGGTCCCCCTGAAAAGAGCTCCGTGCCCAGTGCAGGGAATGATCTTCAGGATTCAGGGACTCCAGCTCCCATCTGTTGCTTCTGTTTCACACTAGTCCTTTGAGTCCTGGTATGTGTTGGAGGTTAGCATAAAGCAGCCAGTACAATCCTCAGAGACTAAGTTTGCCAAGCTCTGGGTTTTGAGGCCAAAGACTGTGATCACAGTCAACACTGCTGTGTGTTCTACATTAAAAAAAAATTTTTTTTGTTGTTGCTCTAACATGCCCTTCAAAGGCCCTGAACAGACCCCGTGTGGTGAGATTGCACAAGCCTCGCAGTGAGTCTTGGCTGCTGATCCAGGGCCACGGAGCAGGCCACCCCAGGATGCGCCCTGTGGCCCCACGGTGCAGGAGCAGCAGGGTTTGGGAGGTTCTGCATGGCAGGGGCACTGACCTCTGGGTGGAGCACCTCGCCAGACCCCGAGACTTCCTGATGGCTGCAACTGCATGTGGCTACTTTATCCTCCAGCAGCTAATTATCTTCACCTCAGTTACCTGCTTGGGAAAAAGAGAGAGATGACATTTAAAGTAGATTAAGTGGATTTTCTTTTATTACTTTAATAGTTCCCAGGCAACATTTGCTTTTGCTTTTCCAACCAGCAGAAGTGATCAGAAAATGATTAGAGTTTCTCCTGCGATGAAATTCCGATTTTGCATTTATGCTGTTTTATGAGCTGAAACTATCTTAAAAGCCAATCTATGGTTTTCTCTACTAAAATTAGATTTTTTTTTTTTTAAGTTAAGGGTGTATAGCAATTGGAGGACTCTGTTAGCAGTTTGCCCTAAGGCAGTATACTACATTCACCATTTTCTTTTAAAAAATTAGTCTTAGTGTTATATCATTTAGAGGAGAGCTATGTTCCATTTCATTCAACAAAAGCAGAATCAAGCCATCTTCTACAGAGGTCAGAGGGAGAAGTTACTTGAGCATTTGCCCAGGGCATTCCCCTTAGGGTCAGACAGTCTCTAGAATCTCAGGTCGAGATCAGTTCATTCTCAAAAAACTGCCCTTTCAAACATTTCTACCCCCCCCCAACCCCCCAAAATTTAAACCTTTAGGAGTACTGACATTCCCTGGCTCATCCTGGAAAATTCTAGTAGAAAAGCTGTTACTGAGTTACACATGAGGTCTCCGGCTAGCCCAGTCCTGGAGGAAGAGCCATAAATCCCAGGCTGTGCAAAGTCAGCTCACAACATACTTCTCCCTCTCAGCCAGGTTATAGAGAATCACAACTTGCAGCCAGAAAGAAGTCATTCTCAGTAAGGAGAATAATAGCACCCATTCTCCTCTTATCTTTTCAAACGAGGCATTATGTTGACTGGGTCAATGGGATTGCTTTTGTCTTTGGAAATAATGCTGTGTTGTTGCCCTGCCTGAACCACAGGAACCTACTGGCATGGATCTGCCTCTTCTGGACCCAGCAAGCACCATCACCACCATGACGGGCCCCAGTGCTTTCAGCATCCCGCCCCCGATCCGGCAGAAGCTCTGTAGCAGCCTGGATGCCCCGCAGACCAGGGGTCACGACTGGAGGATGCTGGCCCATAAGCTCAACCTGGACAGGTGGGTATGACCAGGCTTCAAGTCTGGTTCCTGTTAGACACAGGGCTTCAGGACTGATAACTGTTTTACAGCAACAGTCTTTTTTGTCTTTCCATCTGTACATTTACTTGCTTTCCATTCTGCCAACATGTATTAAGTTCCTACCTTGTATCTTGCACCATGGTGTTACAGATACATAGTTGAGAGATATCCTGGGCTTCTCTGACTCTTCTAAGCAGCAGGTTTTATGATCTATTTTGCAAGGCCGATGGGCTAAATCCCCCTAAATGATATAGCCGTTCACTAATTATCGTTCCTCACCTCCTGTTGAAGCAGGACCTAATGCCGGATGGGTGATTAACATGCTAAACAGAGCAGAGCTGTTAAGTTATGAAGAGACCTCAGGAGCCTCTTCTCTTTAGAACTTTGCCATCAGTACCAAGCAAAACACCAGGCATGACCTGTCAAAGATGATCAGAGGCTGGGCTGGAAAGAAAACATAAGCCTCTTGATTTCCTGTTCAGGATGTGACCCATGGACATCTTGTCTCTTAAATTATCTTACTCAGAGTTGAGGTTAACAAAGTTAAGCATCACGTCTCCTGTCTGGGGCTGACCTAATTAAACATGAGCTAGTTATTCAGGACAGCTCACTGCAAGCCCCAATTTCTCAACAGGGACCAGGATACTTATAGAAATGCAGAAACAAAAAGGTTTAGTCAAGACTGAAAAGAAAACAGACCCATAAATCACACCGTTCAGCCCTTTCTCCCATTACCAATTACAGGTACTTGAATTACTTTGCCACCAAATCAAGTCCAACTGGTGTCATCCTGGATCTCTGGGAAGCACAGAACTTCCCAGATGGAAACCTGAGCGTGCTGGCAGCTGTCTTAGAGGAAATGGGAAGACATGAAACAGTAGTGTCATTAGCAGAAGGGCAGTATTGACCCAGGCCGGGGCTGAAGTGGAGGAGGAGAGCCCAGGGGCTCACAGCTGAGGAGGAAACCCGTCTGGACCAGTGAGCTCCACAGGCAAGACTGCAGAGGGAGAGAGAAGGCAGACAGACACAACTACCAATGTACACGCCCACTCTACTCGGACACCGCCACAGGAGTTAAGAACAGTTGTACAAATGTGTATCTTGAATTTAGAAATCAACCTAATTTTCCTCTTAGTTGGGCTGTATGCTGTGTGGTACAGGATCTTACAGTTTCCTAGGAAACGCTTTTTATTGCTATCCAGATATATGGATAAACTTTCTTAAACCCAATTTCTACAAACGTTGTTTACATCAAATTGGACAGGGATGCAGACACTGTCCATGGCTCGTTCTATTTTTGTTTAAATCATTTGAAGTTGAAGCTGTGGACGGTTTGCTGTGTCTCTTTCAGATTAGTAATTTACAGAGAAATCACAAGAGTTTTCCTACAAATTGTGTGCATCAAGTGTCTCAGATAATCCTCCCATCAGTGGTCTCTTTCTAGAACTTGTAGAACCAGTGTTACTGTTTGTATCAGGGAAGTGGAGAATCTAAGCATAAAGGAGAAACAGATAAGTCTTATTCCTTGAGGGCACTGTCTCATGCCCTCAGGGAATAAAGCTGTGTCATCACAGGGAAGACCTTGATTCACGGTCAACAACACAAGGATTTCTTCACAACTTGTGTGTTGGTAATACGCAACTTGAAGTGTTTTGGTTTTGTTTTAAAGGTATTATCATCATCATCATCATCATTATTATTATTGATGAGTATTTACAAGTATTCTAGTAAAAGGATTTACTTTTACCTTGTTTTTGTTAGCAGTACTGTTAGTATTTAGGTATCGACCTGACCTGGGCACCTTCTCATAACAAGGTGGATGTGGTCACCAGTTTAATTAAGCAGGCATCCCTTGCTTCCTTGACATTTCTATCTTTCTTCAGTCATTCTGCCTGAGAAGGTGGTAAATGCTTACTGACTTTGTCGGTCTGTTCTTTGAGCTTGCTCAGGCAGGGGCTTTGTCCCCCGAGTACTGTCATGGGACATGCTCTCGATTCAAGCTCACGCAGTATTGTGGTCACGCAGCCCCACACACCCTCGGTGGGTCCTCTGTCTACCGTGCAGGCAGTGTGATTGAAGGAACAGCCCCTGAGCTGGATCAGGAAACCAGTCCTCATTCTGGGTTTGTCACTGTTACTCTGTGCTCCCTTGGGAGAGTCATTTACCCTCATTGGACCTCACGTTTCCTCACCTGTAAAATGAAGGGGTGGATTAGATCAGCTCAAGGTTCTAAAATGTTTGACTTCCCACTGCGATGCCGCCAGTCTCCTTCATCAGTCTGAAGACCACAGTGGACGCTGACCTGGATCATTTAACGATTCAACCTGTCTTTCGCCCAGGCTACATTATGCCTTCCAAATAGTTCTGACTTGGAAGATAATTATTCTGGCCTGTAACATATTTGTTATGCTTTCAAGTCTCGTCTTCGTGTCACTGCATCACGCTGCTCAGCCAGAGATGGCATCCCCTTCTCACTTTCTTTCCTCTCTTGGGACCAGTTGCCTTCCTGACTAGTTGCAAATTATGTTCTATTATTGTCTTGGTCAAAAATTTTTTAATTAAAAAATTTTTTTAACTGAAAAATAGTCAGTCAACAGACTACTTTTGTGTAAGCGATGATATTTCTTTAGGACCATACAGGCTCTTTGCTTTAACACAGGGGCTCAATTCTTCCAGCAGGTGGGGGGCGGGGGGTAAAGAGTCAACAGTCCAGGAGCCAAACCGAGACTGAACAAGCACCCCTGCACGTGAATCGGCACTTTCACAGCATGGCCGTGGTTTACCTTGGGGCTAGAGGTACCCAAGGGACGGAATGGATTTGAATTAGAAATAATCTTACCCTTTTCCCCTTCTTTCCACATGCATTTCCTCACCTGTTTTGGTAATTTGTTGATATTCCCAGGTTCTTCTATCCCCATCACTGAGAAACTGTTGATACCTTGGTAGGGAGCCTTTTCTTATCTTCTGTTTTAGATACATGAAGATTATCCCATCATCTGTCTCTCTCAGACCACACCCTGTACCGTACATAAAAATACATTACACTTGCTGTGAAAGGTAAGATTGCACTAATAAACAAGTTCAGTGTATCATGCTTATACCAGTATATCTTTGACCAAAAGATAGTAAAACTGTACTGTACATAAAAAAACTTAATTTTTAAAAGGGGGGGGGCAGAAAAAGAGCAATGGTGCATTGCTGCATCTTAAAATGACTTTTCAAGATTACTCACCATTGCTGGTTTGGAGGGCTGTCATCTCTGGAAGTCAAGAATTAGAAATCTGATGCCTAATAAAAAATAGAAAGGAGCAAATATGTAGTATCCAGATAAATTAATTTCAAAACTGACTTTTAAAAAGTCATCAACCCAGAACTACAGAAGATAGCAGGAACTGTATTTTCAAAGCCACTGGTTCACTTGAAGTGCGTCCTGGTATTTGGTTCTACATCTTAGCACCAGAAAGGGGAAAGGCAGTTCATTCCTTAAAAGTGAGGTACTTGTCTGTCATAGACCTCCATCAGGGGAGGAGGAGGAGCAAACTTCCATATGTATAGCATGCCATTTATATCAAATAATTTACACAGCAAATTCTGATTTCCTTCTTTTGGGGAGTGAAGTAATAACTGTTAGATTGCTCTCAAACTCAGGTCTAGGCTCAACAGTTCAGTATACAGGGATCAACCTCATCAGCCATCCTGTAACATGCCCTCCCTCCCTTTCATTCCTAGGGCTTCGCTGTAGGTTGAGAGCAAAAACCAGTTTACTTCATCTGGAAGGAAAAAAAAAAAAAAAATCTCTTACTTGTGCATGGTGCCATCTAGTGGTAGATAACACTGTCCGCCCCAAGTTTAATAGGAAATCTCAGGAAGAGTTTCTTGACAATGGGAATGGATACCTGTAGCGTGTATAGCATCTTTATGACAGACATGCGGACGTTTTCACATCAGATAGACATTTCTTATTCTTATCTTTTTTTCCGCTTAAATTACCCATATCAAAAATTACATGTCATTATGAGCCTAGTTGCTTCCCTGGTGGCTCAGATGGTAAAAAAAAAAAAGTCTGCCTGCAATGCATGAGACCTGGGTTCAGTCCCTGGGTTGGGAAGATTCCCCTGGAGAGGGAAACGGCACCCCACTCCAGTACTCTTGCCTGGAAAATACCATGTACAGAGGAGCCTCGTAGGCTACAGTCCATGGGGTCGCAAACAGTCGGACACGACTGAACAACTTCACTTTTTATGAGCCTAGTACATTTGTTTCTAACTCCACACACACCTCAAATTGGGTTTTGACATCTCAAATTGGTGTTACAGAAATAATAGAAACACAAAAAAAATCTACAAAACAGCTTTTGAAGATTTGTTATTATTTATATTTTTCACTAGGCTTCATGTGTTTTAAAACTTACCTTTGGTTCTCTGATATTTATTTTTGAAGACATAAGCAGCATCCAGTAAGTTTTGTATATGCAAATACTACATCTAATGAAGTGAAAACTGTTGCGGTTGTTAATCAAGGAGAAGAAACTAGCTTCCTTCTGAATTTGGGGATCTAAAAGCAGATGTTTCATCCTGTTTTGACTTTCCTCTCACTAAATCAAATTTCCTTAATGTGATCTGGAAGGAATAGAAGTTAGATTCAGAATATTGATAACTGGGCACAAGGTGTCAGCAAACTGTAACACCAAGGTGCTCACAGCCAAGAGCCTTTTCATAAACAGCATGAACACCAACGTGGACACTCACCTCAGTTACCCAGAAGAATTCCCATCTTCATGGAAGCAATGTAAGCTCTTCCAAGGCAGGTCAGTATTTGGGGTGAGATGTCCTTCGGTATACTGAATAACCATTAGCCATCTTGGGCTTCCCAGGTGGCACAATGGTAAAGAATCTACCTGCCAAGCAGGAGATGCAGGTTCGATCCCTGGGTTGGAAATATCCCCTGGAGAAGGAAATGGCAACCCACTGTAGGATTCTTGCTGGGAAATCCCATGGACAGAGGAGCCTGGCGGGCTGCAGTCCATGCTGTTACAAAGAGTCAGACACAACTTAGCAACTAAACTACAACAATGGGTATTAGTAATTTAATGCTATCATAGGCCCAATCAGAAAGAACTGAATGAAATGGCAAATAAAAGACACCTATGACAAAGGCCAATAGTTGAACAAATGAATTACCCTGATAATATTTAGACAACATGCAGCTCCAACCCTTTATACTGATACATACTACTATTTTGTGGGGCTACCCTGGTGACTCAGATGGTAAAGAATCTGCCTGCAATGTAGGAGACCTGGGTTCAATCCCTGGGTTGGGAAGATTCCCTGGAGAAGGGAATGGCTACCCACTCCAGTATTCTTGCCTGGAGAATCCCACGGACAGAGGAGCCAGGCGGCCTACAGTCCATGGGGTCACAAAGAGTCAGACATGGCAAAGCAACTAATAGTTTCACTATTATTTTGTAGATTTTAATCTCCCAACTTTCAGATAGTAGAACCATTTGTTGGGAATAAGTCATGGAGACTGAGTTCAGGACACTTTGGAAACTATACGGTCAGTAACACATTTTAGGGGCATAAGATATTTTGAACACTGCACAATAGTAGAGGGGAGATTTTATTTACCTTCTTCTGGAGAGGAGCAGACAAGGCTGTGGTTTATGTATCTTGAAGTGTCTCTCTGCTGGGAACACAGCAGCTGCGCTCCTGGTGCACGTCTGCCTCTGTCTCTCTCATGGATGCTGGAGGAAGGAAGCAGTAGCTGATCACCATCTCCTCAGGGTTCACTGCCTTTGCCACTTCAAGGTCTGCCCACGTGAGGTCAAGCACATAAAGATACTGACCTCCCAGAGAGTATAAAGTAGGTAGAAAAAGTTTCCTTATCTAGTCTTCAGACTTCAGGTTGAACGGGAGCTATGGCTCTTGCTGAGCGAGGCTTCTGGACAAGTTATCAGTCTTGCACAGAGACCCCAGTCTAAGCCTGAGGCCAATGACAGGAAGGATGCCTGGGGACACAGCCAAGGAAAAACTGGGTTTGATCCATCTGCTTTGAGAGCAGAGGCACTTTTGTGAGTCAGAATGCCATCATGCCATCCCTCAACATCAGTTATTTGTAAAGATGATAATGGCCAATGAGCATTAGATTTTATGGAACCAATAAGGAAAATATTTTTATGACTGATTATCTCAAGGTAATAAAATGTTGTTTTACCTTTTGAGTGCCTCACAGGACCAACTATTACACTTTGCCTTTTTGGTTTTTTGTATTTTTTTAAACTTTACTGAGCTAATGTTGACTGAAATCCTTAAAACTTTGCCTCTGTGCAATCAAGTGCTATTTCTTTACCCTAAGAAATCTATTTGTATAATCTCTGGCTGTAATGATTATTTTGAAAAAGTTTCTTTGCATCTCAAATGATTTTTTTATGGAATAAGGCATAAGGGGAATACATACATTGTAAGCATTAATAATTTAAGCCGGTGTCTATACAGGTTAAGGAAGCCAATGGAGTCATACATATTTCCATAATTCATGCCTGAAACCAATTTGTGAAATTAGGGAGATGGCCTTATATGTCACTGGGTGTGTTTGCTCTACATACTAACAATTAACTTCCTGATACTTTAGTCTTATCAGCCCTGTGATTGCCCCATTTTTGGAAATCCTGCTTGAAAAAATCTGTCTTCAGAAGAGTTCATGGCTCTCAGCTTTTTCAGTGGCCCTGTCACCTGCCTGAATTGATCTACAGGTGGAATATTAATGGGCTCATGCACCCAGGCATAACATACATGCCTGGCTGTATTTCAGCATGGTCAAGGAAAGTGCTGCCAGGACAAACAGACAGGAACTCCATAAATGCACTGGCAAACAAAACCAACCAATACAGAAGCTATTTCCCAGCCAGCCGTATACTTCAGACTTTTACTTGCTACAGAGAACTGTCCGGAGATGATCTAGGATTCTTCAGAGTGTCAAGAGTCTTGACCCACCAGCTGTTGAGAAGGGAAAAAGGAAGGTGGCCTAAGGTAAGGTCAGCTGCCCACAAGACAAAGCATCTGCTATGGTATACACCAGCCTCCACAGCTGCCATTCCAGACTGTGCCTCAGCAAAAGTCTAAGCTGCCAAAGCTGTAACACTTCAGGGTCTTTTAGCCAATATGCTTAAGTCCTGCGTGCCAATCTTAAATTTCAAAGTCTCCTGGACTTGGCAGTATCAGAGCAGCTACTGAAGATGATGGCACCAGCCAGGGTGGAATAACCCTCGGTACTGAGTTCAGAAGGTGAGTCATGGGCAATTGTTGCTGATCAGCAGCCCAAGCATTGATAAACCCTGACCTCTGAAGGTCAGCACTATGGGAGGCAACATCCAAGAACTGTGACCTGAAACACATCCCAGATGCCAAACTTGATCGAGCAAAAGAACAAGAAATCCACAGCAGTGCAAAATGCCTCACCCTTTTATATAGTTACGTGACACCTGTAAATGTGGGCAAACAAATTCTAACACACACTCCTCCAGGCCTTGAAAAAGCAGGACAACAGCGGTCCGAACAAGCTGAGGGTGCGACCTGCCTCCTCCCCTTTGCTCTTCCCCAGGCCTCCCCTTTGGTAGTGAGACCCTCACCCTTCCAACAGGATGCATTCAGCCCAGTTGCAGGGAAGAGCATCCCTATGTGTGTGTGTGTGTGTGTGGCGTGTCATGGTGTTGTACGTGTTCACTGAGTTCATGTTAACCTGCACACATTGGCGACCTTCTCTTCATTCTTTCTAAAGAAAACAACCAATGTTTGTCAGAGAAAACTCCCCAGCAGTGCTATAGAGACGTGTCACCCACCTGCTAGTCCCGGGGGACAGTTCAACTGCAGAAACGGCACAGTAAGGTTTTGTGCTGTGTTGTCCTTCTTTTCTCAAACTCAATGACACAACCTTAGCTTTTCAGATATGGAACACTTCTTTTACTGTTTTGGAGTTCCCTCTTGCTGTATCTTCTATGCAATTCCTTTTCTAGAAACCCCCCGCAGAGGCGTGCTCTCTGGGGTCCCATCTGAGTCGCCGTGCACTGGAAGTGAGGGATGCTAGCCCTGGCTGCCTCTCTCCATTTTCCTGCAGTTCTTTGGTTTGTAAACTTGCCTGTATCTATCCTGTCAGCCAACATGTACAAAATGTAAGAAAGAATTTTTAAACAGGTAATAAATTATATTTATAAGCAACAGAGTGTGCTGCCTCACTTATTCCTTCACAGAGCCCTCCTCTGTGTGAAGAGTCAGTCACCCAGCGTTTCTTCAATGGCATGGAAAAGCACTGGCACTTGGCAGTATCAGAGCAGCTACTGAAGATGATGATGGCACGGATGGCAGCCACAGCCTCCCTCAGGCCAGGATGAGGCTCTAGAACAATGCTTCTCAAGCCTCTGTGCACAATGGTGTCACTTGAGCAGCTTTACAAAATGATTGCCTGGATCTCACCCTCAGAGAACCTGAATTCATAGGTCTGGGGTGTAGACTCGGCCTTGGGAGTATGATTATAAGTTCCCAGGTGATGTCAGTGAGCAGTTACGGCAGGGACTGGGTCTGGGTACAGTGGGTCAGAGGCCCTGGAGAGTTGGGAAGAAAGTGAACGAAGGCCAGACCCTCATATAGTCCACTTTAGATGAATTCTGCACATGGAGGACAGACTTGTGGTTGCCAAGGGGGAGCGGGGATGCGAGAGGGATGAATTGGAAGTTTGGGATTAGCAGACGCAAACTAATGTGTGTAGGATGGATAAACAGCAAGATCCTAGCATATAGCACAGGGAACTACATTCAACATGAAACTACCAGCAGAAATTAACACAGCATTAAAAGTCAACTATACTTCAATAAAATTTTAAAAATAAACAAAAGTCTGCAAAGAGCCACACGGTATATGTGTGCTAAATCACGCAGTTGTGTCCGACTCTTTGAGACCCCATGGACTGTAGCTCGCCAGGGTCCTCTGTCTGTGGAATGTTCCAGGCAAGAATACTGGAGTGGGTTGCCATTTCCTCCTCCAGGGGATCTTCCCGACCCAGGGATCGAGCCCCAGTCTCCTACGTCTCCTGCACTGCAGGAAGATTCTTTACCACTGAGCCATCTGGGAAGCAACAGCTACATTAGTAGGTACAAAATGAAAAGGGAAGATGCCCAGAGCTAGAGCAAACACCAGGCCGACCTGCTCAACTTGTTGGAGGATGGCAGGCCACTCCCTCTGAGTGATGAGTGTGAGAGGTGCTCCGAGTGTGCAGGAGACTCTGAAGCAGCCTCTTCTGGGTGAGGGAGCTTCTCTGAGAGGGGAAGCTCCTGCCCATTCGTGCCCCTCAGCCTTGGCCGCCAGAACCTGTGAGTTAACTGGACCTATCCTGACAGTACTGTCCCTTGACTTAAGGCCATCCAAGACTGGGGTCACAAAACCAGCTGTGGGTCAGAGCTGAGAAAGTGGTGGCACTGGAGTCTGGATAAACCAGAGTCCTGGTAAAACAGAAGGGAGAAGTGGGCACTGTGGCTGAGAAGTTAGTGCCATTTAAAGAATTGAAACTCCATAAAGAATGAAACGGCACTTCACAAAGACAGTATACAGTGGCACAGGCTCAGCCCATGACCATCCCTTGAGCCCTGCTTTGGAGCTTTGGTGGCTGGGGCTGCTGTTGGGAAAACTGCACCCAACAAAACGCACATACATTTTCCGAGTTGGGAAGGAGGGCTACCCGAGCCCCTCTCTAGGTTGGTGTCACTGGAAAGTTCTGGCATGTGGCCCAGGAAAAGAACCCTTATCAGCCCCAGAGTTCCCTACAGCCAGTTAATAGCACAACCTGGGAAGGCAGAACACCTGTGCTCTGCTGCAGTGACGGGAAGGAACCACCAAGCATGCAACTTAAAAGTGGCCCGGGCAAGCGACCAATGCTGTTCACCTCAGCTGGGGTTTACCATCTCTGCCTTTTGAGTCCAGGAAAGCCCACAGCATCCAGGAGTGGGGTGCAGACAGGGTGGGAGAGGGTGTCCCCACTGCAGACTCTGGCTAGTTTCACACGTCGCCAGCTTTGCATCCTGCAAAATTGACGTCCGTGAGGAAAAGCAGTATTTACGAGCACCTGCTCTGTGCCTGGAGTGGAGCCACACAGACTTCCCACGTTCACCTCATCTGTTTCTCCTCAGAGCCCCATGAGGTGGGTTTTGGTCTCAATTTATAGGGAAGAGGCTCAGACTATGTACTTCTATGAAAGTGAGATGATGAAAACCATGCACGTGACTTATATCCATCTGAATCCCCATGTTGGGGTGAACTCTCCTGGCATTAGTACAGCTGACTCAGCACAGCCAGTCAGCGGAGCCCCTGGGAACTGAGGTGCAAGCCCGCCTGTGCTTCCGGTGCCCCAACAACTCTGGGTCTCCTCTCTCTGGATCCAGTCTCCACTGTGAAAGTAGAAAGCGAAAGTTGCTCAGTCACATTCCACTCTTTGCAACCCCATGGACTGTAGCCCATCAGGCTCCTCTGTCCATGGAATTTTCCAGGCAAGGATACTACAGAGTTCAGTTGCCATTTCCTTCCCCACAGGATGTTCCTAACCCAGGGATAGAACCTGGGTCTCCCACACTGCAGGCAGATTCATTACTGTCTAAGCCACCCCTGGATGGCCTCAAAACCAAACTTTTCACTCTGGCCTCCAGGATTCCCAGTACATGGACAGACACCCGAACGTGTTCCCTCTCCCTCTGCAGACAGCTATCTCCTCTCTGGGGGACATTGGTTCAGAAACAGCAGCAACAACCTATTTGCTCCACGCCCCATGGACTTCACAGTCGGGAGGAAGGATGGAGTCTCTCTCCTGCCACTGGGGCGCTGCTTCCAGGTCGCTGCCCTTGCATGAATGCCCACTCTGTAGTACATCAGGCCCCACCAGCCTCTGTCTCCACCCTCTGCCCCGATCCCGCGATGGCTCTGGTGAATCCTGTCTCACAATCTTCGTGTCATTAGACCACCACCATCCTGCGGGGCTTCGAAATCCACAAAGACAGATTCAATGACCTGGCTTTGGCATGCACGTGTCATCACCAATCATTTTGTCCATGAATAAATCCATCCACCCCTGTGAGTACACCCCCAGCCTATCCTTGGTATTGTGACTCACTCTTTGAAATCTTGATTCTGAACACAGCCTCTTTCTCAATAACTGCAAATGCACCACCTTGACCCCAGCCTAGTTACCTGCCCTCTGACCTAGTTTCTCTGGACCTGTCACCTGCCTCTTCTTTAGTCCCCTCCCTCCTCTGGACCACGTCGGCTGTCCCCTTGATGATAAATCTTATTTTCCAGGGCCCCTTGCTGCATATGCCTGGTAACTCCCACCTGAAATGAAACCAGCTGTCGCAGTCTCCAGGCCTGCATCTGAGTTCCTGATAGAAAAAAATAAAACCATAAAACTATTAATACATAGAAGAGTAGCACAGGGAATTTGTAATAATAGCTAATATTTAGTCGAGTGCTTTACCTAATGCTTAGGGGCATTGCATGGATTATTTAATCTTCAGAACTACTTTATGTAGTAGAGATTAATATTATTCTTGTCTTCAAGGGGAAGAAGCTGAGTCTTCAAGAGGTCAAAACAGGGCTACCCTGACAGAGCGGGGAGAACGAGGGGGCCCAGGTTCACACGCCGGTTGTCTGGTGGCCCAGCAGCCACGCCCTGGTCACCAGCCACAGTCAGCCTTCTCCCTCTCAGTGAGGCCCTCGGCATTGCCTGTAAGCATCTGCCTGTGACCTTGTCACCAAGGTTCCCACCTTTCCTCTCACTCTCAGCAGATGATTGTTCCTCCTAATTACAGACAGAATCGGAGCCATCAGAGCTCTCGTCCCGCTCTCCTGCTGCCACGGCACACACTTACCTGCGGCGCTGTCCACGGCTGCCTCTCCCGCCTGTTACAACGTGACATTTTTAGAGACAGAGAATAGGCACAGCTATAAAACAACAGACATGTTCTTTCCAAGGGGAGAATGAAACCATTTTATTAGGGGGAATGTTAAAACAAAGCCATATACAATTTGTAACAAATACAATTGTTTGTTCCCTAGTTCTGAATAATTACAGTATATACAAATTCAGTAAGGCACTGGTTCCCCAAAAGAACACAAATGAGTCTTCTTTTGAAACAGACAACAAAATCCCTTATATAGTCTAACTTTTCTCCAAAAAATATGGCATTGTTTTTTTTTGTTTTGTTTTGTTTTACAAAAGGAATCATAAGTGCTAAATTAAGTCACTTCTGATGCCTTCTTTCCTTTCCACTGCTATGTGACTAAGTTTTCTAAGGAGCTATAACTATAGAATTATTCAAGTTTAAAAAACTGTACTTCTTTCAGTGCCTTTCCACCTACCAAAAAAGAACAGGCCAACAACACAAAACACTGTCACTTCTAATGAATACGCATGGCTCCGGAAACAGGAAAGACGACCATTATTCAGCACTCGCTCTACCTGACTACGCAGCAATTGAAACGTGTCGAAGAATTCCCTGTAAATAAAATCTTAGCATATTTTATAAGAAGTTTTGTTTTGAGAATAAAAAGAATGGTCACTAGTGTCTTTCAAGCAGCGCATTTCAGGAGGTCAGAGACCCATCTCCTCACACACAATGTTCATAGCACTGCTGCCTGTGATGTAACAATCTACACCCTTTTATAAATAAATAATATGTTTCACTTAGTACTTTATCATCCATAATATTTTACTCTCTAATCCACATAATGGAGTTGTGCCGGACTCCAAACTGAACATAATATTTATATATACATATATTTATATAATATACACACACATACATAAACTATAAACCCAAATATCTTAGCATACAAAACTTATATTAGCTAACAAGTAATATTTTAGGATTCCTTTGCAGGGAAAAGGTTAGAAGAAAATTTTAGTCTTTGAAATCGTCCTGAAAGTAAGCAATCATCTACGTTATTTCCAGGTCTCCACTATTCTATTGAGAGACAAAACAAAAAATTAAAATTCACTTCTGAGCTACCAGAAATTTAAAAATCAAAATTTAATTATTTGGAAGTGAGTAGGTAGTCTCTTTAAGAACAATTTAATATTTCCTAAGTGAGGTGGATTTTGGTAAGACAGGAAAAAAAATCTATTCATAAATAAATTCTTATATCATTAAAACACAACAGTAACTAAGTCTTTTTAAGTATACCAGGAATAATTTTTAAATGTCCATAGTGAGTATACCAGGTTGGGAATTAGAAAGTAAGCTATCCATTTTTCCAAAGCAACCAAACAAATTATATGAAATAAATTTGGACACTATCTTAATTTCTTCCCATTTTTCACAGGAACCAACACCTCCCTGGAAATCTAGTTTACCCTTCAAATCATCACCTCTCCACAGTATATTCTGATTTGAAGTTATCCATGTATAAGAACTTATTAAAAACAAAACCACATTGTTACCTAAGTGCTAAGCCCAAACATCACCTAAATTTAGGGAAAATCAAGAAACACAAACATGCCCCCACTTAACTGACATAAATGTTTACTTATTTGTTTTGCAGATGATCTGATTAGAGGCACTGAAGTTTCTCTCCTAGGCTCAGATGATTATCCCACTTAGCTTTAGCCAGATACTCCTTCTAAGCAATCGCAAAGAATATTTGACCTAACAAAAGGGAACATTTACACTATTATTCAGGTTATCTTAATATCAGTAAAAGCAGCATTCTAATTATATTTGGAACCAACTGCTTTTAATCTTTGAAAAAGCAGAAACTTTTTTTTTCATATTCAAGGATTAAGCAAATATTTTTACAAAGGAGCTATGATTATGAAGCACTGAGGAATGAATGCTGAATACAGAGCACTGCTTCTCCCAGACGGTAAGCATAGCTCACAGTCGGTCTCTGCCTTCGGATGCTTTCTGGAGGAACCAGTCACCAGCTGCAAGCTCACTTCAGAAGTCAGGAAAATATTTTCTCATTTTTCGTGCAGCTGTCACATTTCCAAAAACTCTCCATCCTTCAGCCACCAAGTGGGGAAATGAAAATGTGTTATAAAACACTGCCCCCTGGAGTATTCTGGAAAGAATAGAATTGCTGTTTGGGTTTTTTTTTTTTTTTTTAAGGGCAAAGAAGAGGGGCTTCCCAATTCTTTGCTAAACACTACAGAATTCTAAGAAGCATAAGAAAACCACAGTCAGGAAGTAAATGAATAAGGTTGAGAGGGATGTGTACAATTGTACCCTTTATTATGCTCCTGTTGCTAAGGAATACTGGCCCTGTCAATGATTTGACTTCTGCTGCTCAAAAGTTTTTATGCCTACATAACTGAATAGGTGGAGAGATGTTCTGCACAAGTGCTGCGGAGAAGAAAACAATAATAAATTAAAAAGTGAGTTGAACGTCGTGAAAATAAAAATAAACTGAGTCAGCACTCCTAAGACATGATGCTATCACCTAAGACTTACATCCTCCATCTGTATCTATTGTAGAATCAGTCACGACAGCCATAATATCTTGTGGTCTCCACTAGCATTCCTCTGCTGTTCCATTTGGAGGTTATATTTACCTAATTTAAAATTAAAATTAGTTCAATTAACCTGATATGTTTCCTCTCCTCTAAACTTAGACAGAAAAATGGCAGATAATAACTAAAAGAAACCCTCTTTGTACACAGTAAGTTGTGCACACCTTTCCCCTCGTGTGGCCGAGGAGGTCTCTTCCACATACCTAAGACACAAGCCATGTGTACCTCCAGCCTCACCGCCTACCTTTTTGACACCATCTTCTTACAGCACAAGAGCAAATTATCTCTATTTTAAAGCGCCTTGTCTTCAACACAACTGACAGCCACTTTACTTAATATTGATCCTTTCATTTGAGAGATCAAAAGCATGCAGGGGTTCAACTTCCTACATACACAAAAGCTTTGTTTTGTTAATGAAAGAAAAAACCTAATAGAATCAGAAATACAAAGTGGTTCTGAAGAACAGTGTTAACATTTACTTCTAGTAGAATCTCGTAAAACCTTCATTTGTCCCACGTCCTCTGAAGCTGCAGAAGGTCATGGGTGGGAATCCCCAGAGGTGGTCCCACACAGGTGGGGCCGGTACCCAGATGTGTTGACATTGCTGCGGCCGCCCCAGTGCAGGGCTGGCCAGAGTGGTCTGAGGAGGCAGGGTCACGTCGGGGGCTTTCAAGATGGGTTCCATTCGGTTCTCCGGCTTCAACGATTGTCTTTTGGTTGGTAGAGTGCAACAAAATTTTACCAATGGAAACACATATTTTAATTTACCTTCCAGCAGAGTTTCTGGGAAGAACTTCAGTTGTTATTCTTTAAACTAAAACAGTATATACCTTGAAACATCTACATTTTTGTTTTATTTTGGCAAAATTATCTTTTGAGAAAAAAAAGGCAATCCCAAAATACCAGGCTTTCTTAGAAAGCAACATGCATCATATCTTGAACAAATTACCCAGGCAGTTTCTCCTGCCTACAGACAGACATGAGGAATCCGTGCTTCTGGAAACTTCTGTTTGTCCAGGCTGCTCCCTGAGCGGTAAGAATACACCCTCCAGGGAGCAGGAGGATGTTCGAGGCTGGGACGGTGGATGCTGCTGGAACATCTTTTGCTCTGCCCACAAACAGAATATCTACTGGCTTTGTCCAGAGACACTTACTCTTGCCTCAGAGCTTAATGTCCTGGGACTCTGACATTTTGGCAAGTGTTTTCTTAACCCGTAGGGCTGTCAGTCTTGAGGCAGGATTGTGAGCCCAGCATTCCGTCATGAGTTTCCCCATCTGCCTGAGACACTGCAGAAAGGAAAAGGAAAACTGGACTTACACTAGAGAAATGTATGATCTGTAAGGCTGGCACTCGATACTGGCTTCTAGTTCTGGGTTTCTGAACTTTGAATGTACTTTTAAAAGATAGTCTTAAAAGCATGTAGGCATAAGATTCCATAAAAATTCCTTTCTCATGCAAATCTTAAAGGACTAAAACAAATTTTCATGTCTTCCTTGTGATAGGAGCAAGCAGGTGGCTTTGCTGCTTGTAGAAGAGTGTCTTTGAAGTCAGATTAAACAAATACAAAAATACCCAGGGGAGCCTGTATTCCGCTGCACACTCCCAGACTGTCTCTAACACTCGATGAGCTTAAATCTTTTATCTAATTCCATACTAGTCAAACAAACATGGTTATTCCTCAATCATAGCTGTCCACTACAATAATAGCACCACACTATACCATTTAACAAGATTAATGACCTGTGCACAGCCTCACTACAAGTTTCTCCTGCATTCTCCTGTGGCACGCCAATTATTGGCCTTCCTGTTGAAAAGCACCATTTCGCTTCATTAGAAATCCTCAGTGAAGGGACTCTGAGTAATATCAATGCCCATAACCACCTTCAAAATAATATAGACTCCAGCATCTTATAAGGCTTTCTGCACAGCTCACTGGGAAACATGTGTATTATTTAGCATTTCAGTAACTGGCCACAAAACCAAGAACCAAAAGTTATTTTTAAATGCAATTAACACTGAAGAATTAGTTTATAAACAGTGTTCTGTCCATTTGTCTGCACTGGCTTGGATTTTTTTTTTTTTTTTGAGGGATGCTTCAAACTCCTCTCTGAATGTGGCACTCCGAGTGCTGCCAGACACTCCAGGTCTGAGGGGTCCAGAGTTTCACAGGGCAGATGGAAAAGGGGTGAGCAAGGCGTAGAGGGGGCAGGAGAGGCAAGGCTGGCCAGCTCACTTCCGGCTTCCAGGCAGCTCCTCTCAGACCTGTGTAGGTTTCACCAGGACGCACTCAGAGCCCGACTGAGTGTGGGTTTGTTCCCACAGCATCACGTCATTTATTAAGGAAGATCCACAGCACAGTCAGGCATCTCACCTAGGTGACCTTGTACCACTTCTGTGTACAGAAAAGTCAATTCTTCAGACACCTACCTCTTCTTTCATTAAATGAGAGAATGCTGTATGTGCGTCTGTCATGGAGAAAATTCATGATGTTTTACACACCCACATTCGGAGAAATAACAGCCTCTATGCAAGTGTCAGGAATCACCAATAAATGAAATAATGTTAGCAGTTATGTGGGCTAAACACTGACCCATTCAATGTATTTTGGAAGCAGTAAAATCAAACAGGAGAAAGGAACAGATAATGTAATACACTGCACTTATCTCCATATAAACTGCTGCCATGACGTATCGTTACCGTCCCAACAGAGAAGACAAATTCCTGCAATAAATATTTGGAATTTTGGCAAAAGGAGAAAAGTCTGTTTCGACACTGGTCACGGCCACACAGTGACCTCCAACCTCACCTCGTCGCTGCTCCACCGGTTGGGGAAGGAGGGCCGCAGCTTCTTGATACACACAATCTCTCTCATGTCCTCGTAAGAGGGGTCACTGGGCACCAGGTCATGATAGGGGAGCTGATATTCTTCCACTATACCTGAAAATATGGTATTAATAAAGTTATTATTTTCTGTGAAGAGGAAATAAAAGTCTAACAAACAAACTGTTCTCAGAGGAAACTTCTATCAGCATCAAAGACAAGTTTAGGTTGAAAAACAGCAAAAAAAAAAAAAGAAAGAAAGAAAAGAAAAAGCCACAAACACAAAAACCCAACAACCTTGAAAAAAATGGGCCCAAATGACACAATTTTCAAAAAACGAATAAAAAGCACACGAAACATTATTATACACTTTCAAGCCTTTTTTCCTAACTTCTAGAAGCTAAGTAAACAAACATCTCAAATTTACTTCTGGTTTTACAAAGGCTCTTGTACTCTGTGCCAAAATTTTAAAAATCTATATAAATCTTGTGCAAATTTGGCAGACACACCCCAAACTCATTCTACACAATATGTAACTATTTATATTACTGCAATATAAGATTATGAATCTCATAATAAATTTGGCAGTGAATCCTGCTTGAACAAAATGTCAGATGTACATTTTTTTTCTGCTTAATCATCAGAATGTATTCTTGCACACTGAAAATTTAAAATATTATATTCCAGGTGGTGCTAGTGGTAAAGAATCTGCCTGCCAATGCAGGAGACATAAGAGACGTGGGTTTGATCCCTGGGTTGGGAAGATCCCCTGGAGAAGAGCATGGCAGCCCACTCCAGTATTCTGGCCTGGAAAATCCCATGAACAGAGGAGCCTGGTGGGCTATAGTCCATGGGGGTCGTAAAGCCGGACACACCTGAGTGACTAACACTTTATTATGTCCTTTCTCGTAAACTCAAACCCATTTATAATCATGAAGGACCAGAAGGTTCAAAAGTTTTCTCAGATCACTCCAACTCACCATTTATTCTGTTCCCTGCTGAGATTACAGATCAAAAATATATATATTATCTACGTTACTAATTCCTTCTGCTGTGTGTCATCTCCACATAAGACAATGAAAGCAAAGGTCTCCTGGACAGGAGATGCTCATTTCATTTCCGTTCTTCCTTCCTTCCTAATTCTCAAGATGATAGTTCTGGAAATCTTGAGAGCAAGGATGATGCTGATCTCATTCAGCTCAGATTTTCCTTGGTGCCTAATGCCGGTGCCTTACCTGGCTGGACTGATGCATGGTGGTGGGGTGGGTGTATAGGCCACCACAGACACAGAGCCAACCACACAAAATTATCAATTCATAGGAGTCTGTCTTTGTACTCTAGGCCTTACTCCTCTCTCCTGACCATGCAATAATATTATCAAAATTTTCCACAACTGCTGCCTTTGTGTCTGAAACATCAAAACTTTCTCTTTTCTCCCAAAGCCTGAAAGGCCTATAGCTGGATGTGTCTGCTTCACCCAAAAGTATCTGAACTAGAAAGATAAGCCCTCAAATTTCCAATATCCTCATAAAGGAGAGTGTTAGAGAATAGAGTCTCTATGCTTATCTCTTCTGGAAGAGCAAAGAAACTCATCTGCTGAGAGGCTATGATCTGCAAGGCATGAATAGTATATGTTATCATTTATCTTATTAGATTCTCAAAACTGTTTATAAGATAGCACTATGCAGATGAGTAAAGTTGATTTTGAAAGATTAAGTAACTTGCCCAATGCCATACAGTTGGTCTTAGGCAGAGCTGGGTCTTTCTGACAAATATACATCAATCTCATACGGAGATAAGGGAACATGTTAGTACCTCTCTAACCCCCACAGGCAAAGATAGCCCTAGAAAAGCAACGAACACTCTGCTGTCTACATAAGGTTGGCTTGTTTCCTAAGTAGAGAATCACAGCTCCTGTATTCCTGCCCACAAGCTTTCAAATAAAGGCTTCTTGTAGCCCTATTCACTTTTAGATGTTCAGGAAAACTTAATTAGAAAAGTAATCTACACTCTACTACTCCTTTAACTTCTGTAAACCTATCTTAACAAAAAAAAATAAGTATAAGTATATTATTCAAAAATAGACTCGTTTACTCTTAATACAGCATGAAATCATAATTACAAAAGGAGATTTATACAATATTTGTTTAGGAAACTTGTCCTACATTCACTTTTCTTTTGGCCTAAAGACTTCTCTTATTTCAGAGGGAAAGTTTTCTATTTTAAACTGCTTACAAGAGGCACAGAGTTCCCAGAGTGATTAGTAGGCATCATTGAAGATGATCTTTCTATGAAAGTATGAATACCTGTTGATCTACTGTTTCTCCTTCATATTTAAATATGACTCTAAATGTAAGTTAAGTCTCTACCAACCAAAATGAAAATTAAAAATAATAGCTAACGTGTACTGAGTGTTCTTTATATGCCAGGCAGTTTTAATTCTTTTTTACAATCATTGAAACCTCACAACAACCATCTGAGGTAGATACAATCATTCAGGTCCTTCTGACAATAAGAAGACAGAAACAAAGAAAAATTTAATAACGCATCAAAGGTTCACAAATAAATGGCAGGTCCAAGAAAAAAAAATCCCTGTACTAGTTAAGTGCTTACTGCTCTATCAGATCCCTGGATAAGCTCAAATTTTTGAGAAGGTGAGGAACCAGCCATCATGACAAAAGGCAGCAATGTTACTTTCTGAACCAGCACAACCAAAAGTAGAGGCATAAACAGGGTACTTGATACTGAAGAGCCTGCAACTCAGCTCGTCACCTAAAAGATGTTCAAATCTGCTTAAGAGCAAATTATGCAGCAATAGACAAAACACTACAAAAATATTACCTCTGAATATTAAAAAAAATCTTTTCTTAGTTTTACTCAGGAATCCTTATGTTTATAGAAAAGTTATCATGAACAATAATGACATTCTTATGCTTTAATTTCCTTTTGATACAAACTGATGTTTTCAAGCTCGTTTATGAGGACATATCATAGAAATTCAAGAATTAGGGGCTTAAACAATGGGTGTCCCCCCACTTCGATGTGTCTCCCTTCATCGGTACAGAGGAAGCCACAGGCAAGGGGGCACTGATGTTCGGGGTGAGGCCAGAAGCTGGAAGGGGTAAGAAAGGGGGTTTGAGTTGATGGAGTAACTGCTGGAGGAAAAGCTCAAGAGAGAAAGGAGACAATATACATGGTAGAAGGGGTGAGCTCTGAAAAGGCCAGAGGAAGTTGACAGTGTGCCTAAAAGAGACTCAGTAGTAGTAGCAGATGGAGGGAAGGTGGCAAAGACTGTTCTAAGATGTTAAATACCATGGTGTGGGAGGACTGTGATCGCAGCAGCAGAAATAAAGGGGAAAATCAAATCAAGTCTGATTTAGTAAACAATACAATAACTCTGACTTCTGACCAGAAAGAAAAGATTTGCAGCAGCTCCGGCAGCATCACTATCACTTACCTCCTGATACACATCTCCTAGCGACCTCCCAAAGGATGAGTCCAAAACTGTACATGTCGGCCATGATGTAAGACTGAAAGTGATTTCTGTTCAAGCTCTCGTCCAACACTTCCGGAGGCATGTAGCGCTTGGTGCCAACGCGAGTGTTGGGTGGTATGTCAACTTCATTCGTGTCACTAAGGAGAAAGTCAGGCAAAGCGCTATCAGCTCTGAAGAGGATCAGTGAATGACAGGTCAGGGGATTCCTAATTTGGTGCTTTAGTGAAAGGTGAGAAAGGATATCCTTTCAAGGCGTAACATTTCCCTAAAATTATTTCTTGCCAAAAGTTCGATATTCACAGGTCAAAACCCCACAAAGATGACAATCAGAATGGAGCTACAACGTATAAGAGAGCACTGCCACAAGATCCATGTAAACTCTACGCTACTGCTACTAATAAATACCTATGCAAAGCCAAACTTACAGTCCTTCCCTTCATATATTAGTAGCTTTGCCCTTAAAACTGGCAGGTGCCCACATGAATTTGGTTTATTTGAGACAGTATTTCTTAAGCCAAGTGTTGGGAGGTTTTTGCAGCTACAAACAAGTAAGAAGGGACAGGAGGAGAGGATCAATGAAGATTTGCAAAGGTTTTACTTTGATAAGCAGAGACCTATAAAAAGGATTTCTACTAGCACTATTATTTCATAAACCAAATAACATGTATTTTTTGATAAAAAGGAAAATAACTGAATATAATATCTTTAGCTTCCAGACGATTTCACAATATGATCTATTAATTATTATTCTGCATAGACAGGGAGAAAATTCCTGATGGAAGGACAGTCATCTGCAGGCTGGCATGTGGGAACCATGGTCTCAGTGCAGTGAGCTGAAACTGGAGCTGTGAACCCAGTTTGCAAAGTTGCCAAACTATGATTGCTTGAGAAGCTGACAGTTAATGAGAGGAGACATGTAACATCACCGCCAGCACAATGCTAAGCTTGCATCACAAGTTCAACAAGTCCCACAGCTCAAAAGAAACTGGTGGAAATAAGGAGCAATGAGCCCCTATTTTGATGGGTGAATCAACTACAAAACAGAAAAGATTAACAACAACAAAAAAACCTCATGATTAAACTGAAGTCTCTAGAAAATCTGTGATAAACCTTCCTTTCTCTTGATTCCCAAGAGTTTTTCTTTTTCTTTTCCTTTTCATCAGACTCCACTCACTCTCAAGCACTGATATGTTTGTTCTTTTTCCTCAATGCAGAAAACAGCTGCATATATCAAATACCACGTTCATCACACTGCATCACAGACAACAGCAAATTTAGCAAAGCACAAGCTGAAATCAAGATTGCTGGGAGAAATATCAGCAACCTGAGATATGCAGATGATACCATTCTAATGGGAGAAAGTGAAGAGGAAATAAAGAGCCTCTTGATGAGGGTGAGAGAAGAGAGGGAAAATGCTGGCTTGAAACTCAACATTCAAAAAACTGAGATCATAACATCCAGTCCCATCGTTTCATGGCAAATAGAAGAGGAACAATGGAAGCAGTGACAGATTTTATTTTCCTGGGCTCCAAAATCACTGCACAGGGTGACTGCAGCCATGAAATTAAAAGATGCTTGCTCCTTGGAAGAAAAGCTATGATAAACCTAGACAGCATATTAAAAAGCAGAGACTTCATTTTGCCAACAAAAGTCTGTAAAGTCAAAGCTATGGATTTTCCAGTAGTCACGGATAGATGTGAGAAGTGGGCCATAAAGAAGGCTAAGTGCCAAAAAACTGATGCTTTCAAATTATGGTACGGAAGAAGACTCTTGAGAGTCCCTTGGACTGCAAGATCAAACCAGTCAAGCCTAAAGGAAATCAACCCTGAATATTCATTGGAAGGACTGATGCTGAAGCTCCAATACTCTGGCCACCTGATGCAAAGGGCAGACTTAATGGAAAAGACCCTGAAGCTGGGAAAGATTGAAGGCAAAAGGAGAAGGTGGTGGCAGAGGATGAGATGGTTGGATGGCATCACCGACTCAATAGACATGAGTCTGAGGAAACTCTGGGAGACAGTGGAGGGGATCCTCGTGTGCTTCAGTCCATGAGGCCGCAAAGAGTTGGACAGGACTGAGCGACTGAACAACAACACAGTGGCTTTTGGGGAAGGAAAAAAAAACAACTTGGCGTCGGATCTTACTGCTTCAATCTCTGTCTTCAAAACATAAAACATAGCGTCACTGGGAAAATCTAAAGGGTGCGAGTTATCCCTCTGTAGATCGCAAAACTGTGAACATTTACTAAAACTTATAAATATAAAGCTTCATCCTTACTACCATTTAAAATTTGCTTTCATCTAAAATTCTTCAGCTAAAGCTAATTCACCCTATGTGTCACTAGGATACTCATTAGGCCCCTCGAGATCTTTTAAAAGCAACAACTCTGAAGGAGACCATTTTCCTAAAATAATAGTTAAAGGAAATATTTTTTGAAAAAAAAAGAGTTCATACTCCTTTCCATCAGTAAATGTAGGTCTCAGTGCTCTAGGCTTTTTTCTAAGACTAGAAAGAGTATAAAGTACGAATCACGGTATTTATCAGCAGGACACAATAGAAAAATGTCACCTGTGTACCTAAATAGTACATAGTAAGGGAGGAACACAAAAGAGAAGAGGCCGGATGATAATGTGGGAAAATAGCAGATGTAAAAGCTGCCACAGAGGCTCCCCCCTCAATTATAAAGCAATTTCTCTCCTCCTCTTCTACCCACTGACACCTCTCATGTGGGTACACAGCGGGTTTTTCATTAATGTGTTACCTGTGTGTGTTGTAGTTTAGGACTTTGAACCATTGGAGGAAAACAATGCTGGGGGTGGACAGAGGACTCTGGGTTCTGTGTAGAGAAATGAGCATGGGGGTTTGCAGATGGAAAGAAGATGGTGAACGGCTTAAATCATCTTCCAGAACATGTTCTGGGAAAGAAAACCAAGAACATTCCCAAGAACATGGGCCCCACAGGAGTACATTTAGGCCAAAGGCATACTCTAACCTCAGTTGGTAACGATTTTAGACAATTCTTTTCCATTCTTATACTTAGTCCTTAATGTTTTAGATGGATTTGGGAGGTCAAGAAGGGCTAACAGAATGCGTGACATTGAGACATCTATGGGAAAACTAAAAGCTAATTGTACTGGAGAATAACAGATTCAGGATTTGTGATGGCCAGAATATTTATAGTTCTCTAGGCTCTCATTCCCTCAAACATAGAAAAAACACTCACTCGAGGACTTTGCTTGCCCATCAAATGCTCCAAAACCAGCTCCTTGCTGCTGCTGCTGCTGCTACTAAGTCGCTTCAGTCGTGTCCAACTCTCTGCGACCCCATAGACGGCAGCCCAACAGGCTCCACCATCCCTGGGATTCTCCAGGCAAGAACATTGTAGTGGGTTGCCATTCCCTTCTCCAATGCATGAAAGTGAAAAGTGAAAGTGAAGTCGCTCAGTCGTGTCTGACCCTCAGCGACCCCATGGACTGCAGCCCTCCAGGCTCCTCCATCCATGGCATTCTCCAGGCAAGAGTACTGGAGTGGGGTGCCACTGCCTTCTCCAAACCAGCTCCTTACTTACACAGTACCCCAGCCACTACTGGCCCTCCCCACCTTGCACTCTCCATCCTAAGTGCTCCCCACCAGTGCTGGAATAACTATCTCCCCTGGGAGAGCTGAATAAATACCTTCCCCTAGAAGAACCCGAATAAATATTCTCCTTTGTGGCATCTCAATGAATATTCACCTTCCAACCAAAGATGGTAAACTCCTCTGAGCCTGAATAACATCATAATCACTGGGTTTGTCCCTAAAGAGCAGGTCCCCACTCCATCTCCATTCATCACGTGTCTTGCACATGGCAGTAGGGAATACACTTTAAATGAAAGAAGGAAATGGTTTTTTAATAGTAAACTTTGCTATGTATGATTTAAAGAAACACTTAAAAATCTCTATTATACATAGGCCATAAAACGAAACATGGCAGCCATGTAAAAAGATAAATTGCATTTTGTTCAGCAAATTAATTTTGTACAGGACTATCAACCCAATGGCAAAAGCCTTCAGTGCTTTATGTTAAAGAACAAACATACTTATTATAAGTAATTTCCATCCAACATTATAAAGTATTAGTTTCTCCAAGACACCCAGCTTTGTCCCTTTTCCCTCAGGAGGGTTTTCTTCATTCATTCATTTCAGTCACTCAGTCGTGTCCGACCCCATGAATCGCAGCACGCCAGGCCTCCCTGTCCATCACCATCTCCCGGAGTTCACTCAGACTCATGTGCATCGAGTCAGTGATACCATCCAGCCATCTCATCCTCAGTCGTCCCCTGACTCTTTTCTAATGAGTCAACTCTTCGCATGAGGTGGCCAAAGGACTGGAGTTTCAGCTTTAGCATCATTCCTTCCAAAGAAATCCCAGCACTGATCTCCTTCAGAATGGACTGGTTGGATCTCCTTGCAGTCCAAGGGACTTGCAAGAGTCTTCTCCAACACCACAGTTCAAAAGCATCAATTCTTCGGTGCTCAGCCTTTTTCACAGTCCAACTCTCATATCCATACATGACCACAGGAAAAACCATAGCCTTGACTAGATGGACCTTAGTCGGCAAAGTAATGTCTCTGCTTTTGAATATGCTATCTAGGTTGCTCATAACTTTTCTTCCAAGGAGTAAGCGTCTTTTAATTTCATGGCTGCAATCACCATCTGCAGTGATTTTGGAGCCCCAAAAAATAAAGTCTGACACCGTTTCCACTGTTTCCCCATCTATTTCCCATGAAGTGAAATTGGAAAAGATTCTGATGCTGGAAAAGATTGAGAGCCATTTGACAGGGTGACAGCAAAGGATGAGATAGTTGAATCGAATCACCAACTCAAGGAGCATGAGTTTGAGAAAACTCCAAGAGATAGTGAAGGACTGGGAAGCCTGTGGAGCTGCAGCCCAAGGGGTCACAAAGAGTCAGGCAGGACTTAGAGATTGAATAACAATGCATGTATGTGGAATATAGAAAAATAGTACAGATGAACCTATTTGCAGGGCAGGAATGGAAATTCAGACATAGTGAAAGGACATGTGAGCACAGGAAGGAGGAGGAGAGTGTGGGATGAATTGAGAGATTGGGATTGACATATATACACCACTCTGTATAAAATAGCTAGCTTGTGGGAAGCTGTTATATAGAACAAGGAGCTCAGCTCAGTGCTCTGTGGTGACCTAGATAGGTGAAATGTGAGGGTGGCAGGAGAGGGAAGTCCAAGAGGAAGGGGTAAGGCTGATTCACCTCATTGCACAGCAGAAACTAGCACAACCAATAAGAAAAAAAAAGTAAGTCTGGAGCCCAGATCCTTTGTTAAAATATCAGATTTGTCTTTTTGTGACCTTAGGAATGGTCCTCAGGCTCCCAATGTCTCAGTTTTCTTTATAGAACTGCCCCTCTGACTAATAGCGTCCAACTCGGAGTAAACCTCTGCTTCCTTTCATTGCCCCCAAATCACTTCACACATGCTTGAATATATTAACAGGTCCTTCCTTTTACTGAGATGCAGCATGGTTATCCATGGTATGTGCTCTTTGTTGCAGTAAGTCAACGAACCTAACTTTATTCAACTACAGGTGTATTTCTGGTGGTCTACAGTTATAAGGTTAGATTATAACAAAAATGCCCTTAGCATGATCAACCTCAGACATGACCTACTGCCTTTTATTTAATTTGAACAGATAAAAGCCTATATAATTCATGTTCCAATGAATTATTTCATTTCTAATCTGCCATCGAATAATTATACGTTCACTGGGGCAATCTTGGTCTAAATAGCATCTATTAAATAAATTCTATAGCCTTTTTTAAACTTATATGCTTATATAACTTATATGCTTATTTAAATTATATGCAGAGTACATCATGAGAAACACTGGGCTGGAAGAAACACAAGCTGGAATCAAGATTGCTGGGAGAAATATCAGTAACCTCAGATATGCAGATGATACCACCCTTATGGCAGAAAGTGAAGAGGAACTAAAAATCCTCTTGAGGAAAGTGAAAGTGGAGAGTGAAAAAGTTGGCCTGAAGCTCAACATTCAGAAAATGAAGAGTTTTCCTACTTGAAAGTAATTAAACTGCATTTCTCTCCCAGGTATTCAGTCACATCATCTTAGCTGTTTCCAAATAAAGGGAGAGAAAAATGGAATTTTTATTCATCTTCAAGGTCACAAAGAGAAATTAAAGCGATTTAGCATGGGGGCAGCAAGAGCAAAGATAGCAGAAGGGACAGGAAGTACAACCCGAGGGGCTCTTCCCCAGGCGCAGTGTTAGGACAAGATGCAAATCTTTAAGGACAGGTAAGAGTACCTGAAGGAAAGGGCCCAGGAGAGAGAAGGAAGCAGACGAGGGCAGGTGGCCTCACCATCCCCTGCTTTCCTTTTCTGTGGAAGATGGGAGGGCCAAGAGATGAGGTTGGCAAGAAAAGATGGATGCGGCACAAGGGTGTGGGGTCAGAGAAAGGAACTTCAAATCCACAAAATAATTCTGTGTGCTGAGATGGCCACAGATACACATGTGTGTGAAAATTATAAAATCACACACAATAAATATAAATACCAACTCCGGGATACTGGCTACTTCTGGAAGGAAAAACGAGGATAAAATAGGGAAGAGAATGCAAAAGGACTCTCTTTAACAGTGCATTTCTTTTAAAAAAAACCCTAAGGCAAATTGTTAACATTTGTTATTGCTAATTAATTTTGTTAAATAATTACAAGTGCCTCATTATTTTTAATATTTCCTGTAGGCTTAAAATATTAATATAAATAAGTACTCAGAAGAATCAGGAACAAGAAAAACATACAGGACAAGGATTAAGGTTAGAGATATAAGGCTGTGAAGATCAAAAGTCCTCTAAATACACTGGTCAGGGACCTCCCCGGTGGTCCAGTGGCTAAGACTCCCCACTCCTAATGCAGGGGGCCTGGGTTCAATCCCTAGTCAGGGTACTAGTTGGCACAACTAAAAGTCTGTATGCCACAACTAAAGATCCTGCATGCCACAACTAAGACTCAGAGCAGCCTAAATAAAAACTGGGAAAAATTATAGAACAGACACATTTCTAGCAAGAAGAATTAAGAATGCTCCATCAAAATGTGGTGCTGCATTCACCCTAGATGAACCGTGATCTCTTCTCCCTGCTCATGGAGAAGGGCTATAAAACTCGCACAAAGCGTCATGATTAAAGAATTGGGTCTAGAAAATTACAAGGACACTTTTACTTAATTATGTTTTCCCAACTAATACTTCTACTAGATCCAACAAGGCTTTTGTCCCTGTCAATGTGAGTACCACTGAGATATAAGTAGAACTGGATGAATTTCAAAGTAAAACTTGAATAACATAAGTTAAGGGAGGTCTAGTAAATTCCTCTCCAAGAAAAAACCTTGTGTCAGAATCATACTTTAACCAGTAATTTTCTTTATGAACTTTAGAGACACTGGGGCTGAGACAGAATAAAATAAAAATACCTAAAATTTTCTGAGTAAGAAATGAACAGAAACTTGGGAGGCTGAGGGTAGGGGGCAAGCCAGCTGCAGAGAAGAGGGTTTCTCCCCCAGGCCCAGGGTTCGGGCAACATGCTAAGGCCCTGTAGAAAAAAAAATAACGGCAAATGTTCTGGTAGTATGAATTTTATAACTAAATTTCATGAAATACCTACAACATAACCTAGTAAACATGTCTTCAGCCTTGAGCTGACAGTGTTTGGGGAAGAACGAGTAGTTAAGTCCTGAAAAAA
The DNA here is from genome assembly GCF_014754425.2 of Oryx dammah. Classification (NCBI taxonomy): domain Eukaryota; kingdom Metazoa; phylum Chordata; class Mammalia; order Artiodactyla; family Bovidae; genus Oryx; species Oryx dammah. The sequence continues at coordinate 28,945,565 of NW_024070187.1, forward strand.
AGGTGCAACCTGTGTCAGCGGCATAAGCCTGATGCGGCAAAGAGGGAACAAGCTCCTTACGATCCACAGATGTGTTTGCGCAGGACACTGAGCCCCCTACTGCACTAGGGAGGGACAGAGACAGGGGTGATAGAGCCTAACTGTATCTGAATCTCGAAATGCAGGGAGCCCTCAGATGGGGTTCCATAAAGAGGGATGAAAACCAAGTTCCTATTTCTGACCAGTGTCACCTGGATGACGGTACAATAAAGAAAATTCCAGCATGGAGGTGGAGAAGGTTCACACTGATGACAAAGGGTCCCCTGTGTGGACACACACACTGAGTGGCTCCTCCTTTGGGGGGCCACAAAGCAGGTGAGAGATTTCAAGGAAACTACTCCAGGTTGGTGAGGAAAGCAAAGATGACTTAGGGGTGTGTGTCTGTCTGTCTGTCAGTCAGAGAGAGAGAGGGTCGGGGGGGGGGGGCATGGAAAACAAAAAACAAAAAAAAAAACCAAAAAAAAAAAAAAAAAAAATACAAGACCAAGACTTTTCTCTCTGAAGGTGCAGGAAGGCTGTATGTACTAAGGAGAGGATGGTAGATCTTATCACTAACACTGTTTAGAACTTCCGCACATGGAGATCATTTAAATGGGTTTTATTGTCTACAAACCAGGCAGCCTCTTACTGCCTGTACCCAGGCGGCTGCCTGCAGTGGCCCAATACTGGTGTCTACAGCAGCGTGTGGACTGCAGGTGTTGGTAGAACTGAGGAAAAGAATCAAAGAGCCCCTGTGGATGCATAAAGGCTGGAAGTGGGGCCTCCTTCCATCATCCTGAGAGGCCAGAGAATGAACCTGAGCACCCTTCCAACTCAGTGGAGCAGGGTGTGTCTTAACTCTTGGCTCTCATACACTGGAAGAAGGGCAGAAAGAAGAATTTCATTTTGATGGCAGAGAATAAACCTGGTATTTAAAAGTATAATATCTATCTTAACCTTATATTAATTTTTTTCACATTAATTAAGCTTCTAATTATGAATCCATAGCAGGGATTTGTTCAAGGAATGTTACCACACATTTCTTGCAAGAAATTAACCACACATGAACCACACCAGAGAATACTGAGTCACTCGTTAGGAAGACAAAAATGACCTTTCAAAGCATGAAATAGTCTCACAGAAGAAGGGACTATGCACACCCTTCGTCTCTCCTATTGTATCTTATGGCTATGGAACTGACTTGCTGAACTGAGCTCTGCCCAGGCAAATATTAACCAATGAGGAGGGGTTTCTGCAGCACCAACAGAATTCACTGTTCCTATGAGTAAACCCTGAGACATCTCAGGGTTTCTTAGAGAAGCTTGACATGGAAACTCTTCAAGAAGGTGGATGAGGCTGCAGAAACCCTGATTGGGCATGCTTCCACCCATGCTTGGTCTGTACTCTGGCTGGTCACTTAACCATGTCCCTTTTTTCAAAAACCACTAAGAATACACACCAGAAGCAGTGGTGTGTATACGTTATTGAGAGACAGAGAACACTGAGAACCTTCTGGGCCAGACTCTCCATCTCCTCTGCACTTGGACAACTGGACAGGCATCCGTCTGGAGATGTGTGTTACAGCCCAGTCTTCACTATAGGCTTTCATATAAAATTTAATACCTGAAAGGCTGTAAGCCAGGCAGGACTTACTCCCTCACTAAGAAAACATAGCATTCTGTCCCTGAAGTACCAGAGGGGCTGTGTGATCCTCCAGAGGGCAGGGTGGAAAGCTCTGTAAGTTCCTTCATGAGATTCCACATGTCATTGTTTTCTTATCCCGAGAGACTCAAGTTAATGGGAGTGTCTCTCGTGGCATCACCCAGATTCCATCTCCCTTCGGCTAATGAGATGCATCAGCATTTACATCATTTTCAAGAGTGTACACGAAGAAAACAATACAGCATAAAGATTTTAAATGAGCAGGAAACCTCTAACGCATTGTCCACCCTCTGTGAACATCACTGGCTGCTGCTGCTGCTGCTGCTAAGTCGCGTCCGACTCTGTGCGACCCCATAGACGGCAGCCCACCAGGCTCCCCTGTCCCTGGGATCCTCCAGGCAGGAATACAGGAGTGGGCTGCCATTTCCTTCTCCAATGCATGCCTGCATGCTGAGTCACTTCAGTCATGCCCAACTCTGTACAACCCCATGGACAGCAGCCCACCAGGTTCCCCTGTCCACGGGATTCTCCAGGCAAGAACACTGGAGTGGGTTGCCATTTCCATCTCCGAACATCACTGGAAACCTCCCCAAAATAATTTAAAAGGCTGAGAGAACACAGCACACAGAGACCACAGTAAAGATTAAGTTCTCACAGGAAGTTCACATATGAAGTTTGAGAACTCAACACTGGGTTAGCTTTGACCCCACTTGTAGTACAATGCTGTAAGTATCTGTGCTTCACACTCCCCCGCAACAGGAAAGTCAGGAAGAGTGAAAACCAAAGAACTGTGTACAGCAAGGCTTAAAAGTGAGGCCCCAAAATTGAGAAGACCAAAGTTTCTCTGAAACATATGAAATGAAAACATGAAAAGGACTTCCAATTATCAAATTCAGCATCCATTTAATATGAAGGAAACTGAGGCCCAGGATAGAAAATGATTCCACAGCTGCTAGTTAGCCATATGAGGTCTTTGCGATAGCTATTGAAGTTGTTCATCTGAGCCAGTATCCTCATATCCTTCCTCTCTCCATTAAACAGTCAATATATGCCAAATAAATCTCTGAATTATCCCTTAATGTATTTCCTTCCACTCCTTATATCTGGGTTTGTATGAAATTTGAGAGTTCATTTAGTTCATTCCCATTAAGCAGAACTAAGTTTCAGAAATATAATAGATACTCATTTTCCGTTTTTTTTTTTTTTAAGGTCTATTAAGACAATGAGTTCTTAATTACTTTGATACTGCCAACGTGTACTGATTCAAAATAATATCTCTAATGGGTAACTCACTATGTCATGTCAAATGAGAAACACATCACATAACAACATGGACTCTCAAGATGCCCAGTGAAGAGGAGGGTAAGAGGAGGCATGCACTAAAATAATTACAGGGTCAGGCAGACAAGGGTCAGAAAATTATCACAGGAGTAGAATAAATGATGTCATCCTTCCTACCTGGGGGATGAGTAAAGGGACTCAGAGGTAACTCTGAGACTGGATTAAGTAACATGGAGACGCAAGGGCATTCCAAGTTATATGCTGTCTGCTGCTGCTGCTGCTGCTAAGTCGCTTCAGTCGTGTCCTACTCTGTGCGACCCCATAGACAGCAGCCCACCAGGCTCCCCCGTCCCTGGGATTAAGCAAAGCAGTAGCAAACATGGAGTATACATGGAAAAAACACAAATAAGTTCAGTCTTGCAAAATAAAGCATATAAATTGGAGAGTTTTATGTCCATATAAATTGGACATAAAAATAGAAAGTTAGATTTAATTCAGCGTGTGCAAAATCTCTGGAGATAAGAGGGAAAAAATGCTTTTTCCCTTCATCTTATAGTCCATATGGAATCATTCATTTAAGCTTTATACAAAATTTTGAAGCAACCCCTATTTAATGAGCACCAAAGAAAGATTAGAGATGTAAATTTAAGAAAAACATGGTGTCTACCTTCACGGAACTTCGTCTGCAGTGACAGTGACAGAAAAGCAGTCACTGATGACCATACCACAGAAATTCGCTGAAAGCCAGGCTTGTAAGGGAATGATAATAAGGGCTCTAAAGGATAAAATCAGAGAAGGCAATGGCACCCCACTCCCAGCACTCTTGCCTGGAAGATCCCATGGACAGAGGAGCCTGGTAGGCTGCAGTCCATGGGGTCGCTAAGAGTCCGACACGACTGAGCAACTTCACTTTCACTTTTCACTTTCATGCATTGGAGAAGGAAATGGCAACCCACTCCAGTGTTCTTGCCTGGAGAATCCCAGGGACAGAGGAGCCTAGTGGGCTGCTGTCTATGGGGTCGCACAGAGTCTGATACGACTGACACGACTTAGCAGTAGCAGCAAAGGATAAAATTATGAAGTAGTAGCTACTGAAATAAAGGAGAGGATATTAAGTATTCAGATAAAGATAAAAGCGTATTAAAAACACTCAGAGGTGTGAGAGAAATTACATTTTAACCCAAAGCCAGAGCAAATGATGAAATTATGACGATGCCCAAAATTATGCTTCAAGAAAGTATATCTGGCAGCAGTATGTAAAAGACAAATTGGGAAGAGGAAATACCTACAAAATGCTTTACTCCAGTATCTAGAAAAATGGTAGGATGCTCCCAGTTGACCCAGTTCCACTGGGAATATCAGGGAGGCAGAATTCATTTACCAAGCAATCACAAACTTAGGGAACAGAGGAAACACGCCTCACACTTTAGAATGGATCCACCAAAACTGGGAACTGGGGAGAGAAAGCACGTGCAGCATGAAATTGAGAAGTGGAAAAATACTTAAGAAAAAGAGAGCAGAACCCATAGAGAGAAAGGAGGAGAACCTGGAATAAACACAAAGGAACATAGGAGGAAGAAAGGTGTGGGCAGAGGGGAGGTGGACCGACAGGAAAAAAGGCTTCTGGTGACAAAATCCATGTTGTCCTTCAGTAAAGGAGCTTCAGAAAAGACGGAGCACAAGCCAAATTGCAAAATTTCATGAATTACTGGATTGTGAAAGCAAATCACTCTTTAGAACTCTTAAGAAATTTCACAGGGGAGGGAAGGAGAAACGTTGGTAATTTAAGAAGCATCAAGGAAAGTTCCCTGTGGTAGATGAGACTTTAAAAAGGGTGTAGGTCACAAAAAAGAACTCAGAAGAGAAAGAAGATTTAAATCATCTTTATTAGCAGGCAGTTCATATTTCTAACTTGAAGCTACAGTCCAAAGCACTTCCTCCTGCTTTGTTTTTCAAGACCAAGGACTTCAATTTGCTACCCTCTACCTTCACCAGTTGGTGAAGACCTTTATATATTTAGGATTTATCATTTTATCACCTTTCCATCTTTACTTCTGGGTGAAAATACCAATCCCTTAGTCCTTTCTCGTCAGTTTTATTCTTTCCCTTGGCTTTTTCCTTTGTGACCATCTCATTTTCTACAGAGTCTCTTTGGGGGAAAAAAAATCCATAAGAGGGTCCAATAATTTAATAAAAGCTGAGCCTAAACTGAATTTTTTAAAAGTAAGTATAAGATGATCCCTCTTTTCTTATAGTTTGCAAAGTCATTTCATTTTGTTTTCAAAGCAGAAGAATCATTTTTCTAATTAAATCCTACAAGATAAAGGAGCTGCTATGACCTCAACAAAGGTAAGCAAACCAGAAGCTCAGCTTTGGGGCATTCTTCTTGCCCATCCTGCAGAAGCTACAGTGCTGAGTATTAGCACTGTGTTGCTTATTCATTAATATTTCTTATAGAATACCTCTGCAAGTTATCTTTCTTGTAACACATAAAAAGATGCCTTTATCACTACATAACTGTAACTCTTTCCCAAAACCTCTTCCTACCTACAAATGTTATGCAGAATTCTGAGCACACAATCCCAGGCATTAGCAACTTTTTAACAGCTTCATGACAGGTCAAACCTATGTGAACAGTGTCTTGAAGTCAGGTCACTGATAAGCTTAGAAAGAACAGAACTGACCCAAACATTGTTTATTTGTTGCAAAGAAGATGTTTCTTCTTTTTTGCCCCCAGGAAAAGTCAAAGTTAGCAAAATTCCTCCTCCACTAAATATCCTAGAAGCCCTGAGAAACAAAATGCATCATCTATACAAAGTGATAGAAAAGAACCATAAAAAGTATATTTGTTCACCTTGATACTAACCTAATAAACTTAACAGCCAAGCCCAGGTCAGCTATACAGCAAGTTCCATTTTTCTTCACCAGGATGTTCTTACTTTTCAGATCTCGATGGGCAATTGCTGGTTTGCCTTGAGTGCTAAAGATTTCAGTGTGTAAGTGACATAGGCCACTGACTGCGGAATAGGCTAGCTTCAACATCGACTTAGTATCTAGGGTGGTGGACTTCAGGTAATCATAGAGGGAACCATTTTCATGATAATCTGTGATTAGGTACAATTGTGTCCAGGACCCCGTCCCTTTGATATCTGCAGCAATGAAGCCTAAAAGGAAAGAAGACAAAAAGGGTTGAAGCTACGTGTTTTCTAAATACTACCAGGAAAATTCATTCTTTCAACTATTGTCCTTTGTCATAGGTGTCTTTTATTCAGCATTTCATTCAGCTTTCTGATTGTGCTTATGAGAGCATTAAATGACTAATACCCATCGTTGTTGTAGTTTAGTTGCTAAGTTGTGTCTGACTCTTTGTGACCCCATGGACTGTAGCCCACCAGGCTCCTCTGTCCATGGGACTTCCCAGGCAAGAATACTGGAGTGGGTTACCATTTCCTTCTCCAGGGAATCTTCCCGACCCAGGGATCCAACCTGCATCTCCTGCTTGGCAGGTAGATTCTTTACCACTGAGCCACCTGGGAAGCCCATCACAGATAACCAAAACAGCAAGGGTAGAGAAACACTATGCATTTGTATCTGAAGACAGGATACCTTTCCAATCAGTAGCTGATATTTAAATTATTTCTAAGTAAACAGTAAATAGTTCATGGTATCATAATTACACATAAGACACTGTTTACAAAACAGGCACACACTCCATGATTAGCTGACACTCTTTCTACTTGAATAATCCAGTTAGATCATTTCTAACTTAAAAAGGAAATCAATTCTCAATATAGACTGTATATAAATAAACCCTGCAGATAAAATTCCCATAACTTCACAGTACTTAGACAAAAATGTGCTCCTTCAAATCCCTAAGAAATCTGAGAAATTTTGGTATTGCGTTTGCATTTCCTGTCCCTGAAGAAAAAAAAAATTATTTGAACATGTTTCATTTCAAGCCCACCATCCATTCATAGAAGTACCTTAGTCATTCTTCCTGTGAGGTCTCCCATTAGAAGCATATAACATTCTTGGGCTCATGGCAAAAAGAAAATGTCTATATATGTCATAGCGGATCTAGACAGATGAGTTAATATGCAGATGTTAACAGAAAAAGAGAGGAAAGCTAGGAAACCCTGAACATCGCTAATACAGACTTATACTCACCCAAGATGTTTTCATGCCTCATCAACACCGTCTGATATATTTCTGTCTCTCGGAACCAGCTGGCCTCCTCTGTAGTGAAGAACACTTTCACAGCTACCTTTTCGCCACGCCACTTTCCCATCCAAACTTCCCCATAGCGACCTTTTCCAATCTGTTTCACCATCTGAATTTGCTTTGCTATCGTCCTCTGGACCTGTTAAATCCCCCAACACACTGTTAGTGCATTCACGGCACTACAGATTTGTTTAATGTTTCCTTTTTTCCTTCAGAGAAGAAAACAGTTGCATGTAAAATATATTTAGCCAGTAGTTTTTCTTTATATGGGTTTCCAACATGGCACTAGTGGTAAAGAATGTGTGTGCCAATGCAGCAGACACAAGAGACTCGGGTTCGATCCCTGGGTCGGGAAGATCCCCTGGAGGAGGAAATGGCAACCCACTCCAGTATTCGTGCCTGCAGAATCCCATGGGCAAAGGAGACTGGTGAGACAAGTTATTTTTATTTACTTATTAATTTATATTGTCCTCTTTTAAATATACATTTGAGACTGTTGGTTTTGAGTGCTGAAGTATTGTTTCCAAATTATTATTTCATTTGATCAATTATTATTTTCACAGAGAAAAACACTTGAAGGGTTCACAGTAACTGGCAGAAAAGAATACTTTTCGTTTCTACCACTAGTGTGGGACACTAGATACTCTGAAGCGAATCATGCCACTATATGCTTCGATAACATACAACAAAACAAAAAGGTAATGCACTATTGGGCATGCACAGAAATATCTGCAGAGGAAATCTCTAAGCAGGGAGGTGTAGGCAGAGGAAGGGAAGAGTTAAGAACAGAGCAGGGCTAGATAAGCATCCAGCATATACAAATGCCAGACTGCTATCTGGGCAAAGAATAACACCAGCCTTGAGATCTAGATGATGAACTCTGACCCTTTAAAAATGAGAGACATTGAACCCTGGGCTTTAGCATTAAGCCTGAACCACTGAATGGGACCAAATTTGCCAGCACACCATCACCATGGCTCCTGGCAAAAACAAATACAAATCCTCTCTTGGGGAAATTATTGCAGAATATGCTTCACTCCACTACTATGGAAGGATACTAGATCCTCTGAAGGACCTCCTGCCACCCTACAACTTGGTCATGGATAAAATATAAAGAGCAAAAACTGTAATGCATTATTGGGCTCACAAGGGAATAAAGGAAGTCCCCAAGGTGGGAAGGGGAGGGAGAGAAGGAAGGGAAGAAAGAAAACAGAGGGAGGGAAAAGAGAGAGAGAGGATCCCACAGGGTAAATGCCCTAAAACAAAAGGAAATGCCCACTGCAAATGAGGCAAGAGAAAGAATCCAAATAGATTTAACACCTTCAGATTACAGATACTGGAATCTTCAGGTACAGAATGCCCCACTACATGAGATGCGTGATGAATGTGAAGAATAGGAGACAGAATGAAACATAAGCAAGGAGTAAGAAATCACGGGGAACTATGCTTTGAGGTGGAAGGGCTGTCACAACCAAAAATGTAAAATGGAAAGGGAGAACAGCCCATTAGAGCTGGGGAAAAAGCAAAGCTATGAGAGCACTCTACGAAGTGCGGCAGAGACAGGCAGGAGGAAAACAAGAGGGTTCAAGTGGCATAGAGGTTAAATGTCTCTTTACACATGGTCATCATTCAATCTGTGCTAAAATTTTTAAAACTGCCATGACTAAAGGGGCTAAGTGTTGGTGACTACTTACATAATTTGGGAGATATAAAGAATCAAACATAGAACTCTCATAAGATCTGCTTAGAAAGTTGGGATGTACTCTTCCCAGAGACAGGCTTTTTGCATCAAGTAAATTCAAATGTTTCTTTCTGTATTTATACTTTTAAGGGTCATGTAACTATACTGAGCTAACTATATATATGAGTTACTGTAATTAACCTGAGCAAACTCCAGGAGACAGGGGAGGACAGGGAAGCCTGGTGTGCTGTAGTCCATCGGGTTGCAAAGAGTTGGATGCAACTTAGTGACTCAACAACAACAACTATAATGAGCTCACCTAGATAATCTAGAATAATCTCATCTCAAGGTCAGCTGATGAGCAACTTTAGCATCTGAGCCACCAGGGAAGCCCAGCTGATGAGCAACTTTAATTCCCCTTTGCCTTGTAACATAACAGATTCTAGGGCTAAGGACATGGACGTTGTGGAGGCTAGCATTCTGACTGCCACGGATGTCTACCAACTGGGATGGGTTCTGTTTTTGTCTAATGAATGATTTCATCAATTCAAGATGTAATGCTATCCATTGCCAGAATCATTAACAGCACTAATATCAGACTGAAAGCTTTTGGGGACAAGATAAAATCTTTTTCTTTTCCTCTAAAAGAAGAATTAAAGAATAAAAGCATTGCTGACATGACGTTAAGCCACTCAGCCTGAAGGAAAAGAGGCATCAAGTGTACGTGTAGACCAGCCTCCCTCCCTTTAGGAGTCGCAAAGGCCCTGTAGGAGACAGTCAGTCCATTTCCCTTCCCAAACAAGGGAGCAGAAGCATCAAGAGCGCTGAGCAGCTGAGGGCCAGATCCGTAAGTGGTTAAACTACTGACCTGAGAGGAGACTTCCTACATTGATTAAAGAAGTATTATTAATTTATAGTTGTTACAAAGCATTGCTTATGTAAATCCACAGAAAATTTCCTAATATAAACAGTTTTAAGTCCACTTTTTTCCTAATGATGACATATATAATGAATTTGATAAGAGTACAGATGAAACTGGCAAAGTTCATAAGAACAGGAGCAACTTATCTCAAAATAAAAAGTCTCACTAAACTATATTCAGAAATTTAAAATATACTTCTATTTTGAGATTTATTATAACATATATGGACCCAAAAATAAATTTTTAAAAATGTTTTAACTATGTCATTTATTTGCATTTTTATTTGATTTAGTTAATGTTTCAGGTCTTTCTGTACTAAAACTTTCCTTCTATATGACATCTTTAGAAATCAATTTTGAAAGTTAGATTATATAAACTCAATACAATCATTATAATTGTGATTCAAAACAGAGAAGAATTATGTCATGTAAAGTGAGGACAACTCACTGTGTAAGGATTATAAGGGTTATCACTATTTTAGAAATGTCTTTCTATCTAGTGATCAGTTATCTGATAGTGTCCAATGGTAAATTAAGCCCATGTGGACCCTAGAAACCTCTGGGCTCTATGTTCCTGAATTAACAAAGTACACACCTCTACACACAAATACACTGTTTAACATATCTGCTTAATAAGACCATGTTAATTTGCATACTGGACAGATTTTTCATAACAGATTCCTCAACTGAGAGGTTTAGTGTTCAGTTAGACAATTTACTTCACCTTTTGTTCCTTTACACGGTCAGATAAATACGGTATAAATAAATAATGTTACTATTGATTAAATACATAGTATGCAGGTATTCAAAATGCCAGGCATATTTATATATATATGTCTGTATATGTATGTATGTATGTGTGTGTGTGTATATCTATATATATATATGGCAGGGAAAATTCTTACAACCACTCTATGATATTCCTCCCTTAGAGGATTTATATACAAAGTCACTTAGTAAATATTAGTTCCAACTATGTGTTTATACACAAGACATGAACTTTCCCTTTAAGTTAATGAAATAAATGACAAAGTGGAATTAAGGTGAGATATTCATTCATATAATATGAAGAGAGACTACTGAACATTTCTGTACTGTTTATCTTAAAAAACAAATCTTAGAGCAATACTGAGGCTTTCCCTATGCTCAAGTGAGTGATGGGATCCTTCTTCCCATCCTATTGTTATCAAATGCAGGTCTTAATTTTACTTAACATTTGGCTCACAAGCACTGGGAGCACAGATTCTAGAGGTAGATCACCCAGGTTTGACTCCTGGCTTCTCCATGGACCAGCTGGTTGACCCCAGTGGGCTTGGGCCCCTGATGTGTGATACAGGATACATTTATACACCACCTCGCAGCAGCTATGAGGATTAAATGAGATCATCCTTTAAAGGCCAGAATCTGGCCAGGGCTGGACCTCTGGCAACCTGGCTGCATTAATCATATATGGTTAATAGCCAAACACTGTTGTTTGGTACCCAGATTACACAGATTAATTTTTTCACAGATACCAAAAGTTGGGAGTTGAATGTTTTCTTTTTTTAACAAATAAATAATTGAGCAGCCTCTTTAATCACCCCAGTATGCCAAGTGACAAAATGTAGTTTCCACCTCAAAAGAGATGCAAGTCCACCTAAAGACACAGGTACATTAATACCAATTTCAATGTTATTTTAAACAGCTATATTGGTTGCTGCATGGGTTATGCAAACTTCTGTTATGACATAAGTTAAACAGACTGGCTCAGTCTAATCTGTCACAGAGATTAAACATGGGGCATAATCTGAGAAACTCTCCAGAAAGACATTATATTTGCAAAGACATGGATTTTAAAAACATGTTGTATTTTCAAAACAATTACTCAAGGCTGATGCAAGAGTTCAAGAATCCAGTGCAGAAGAGGTGGGAGGAGAGGGATGCTATGCTTATCAAGCTAAGAAAGAAGACCCACAATCATGACTGGATATTTGAAGGTGTTATGTAGGAAAGTGAGAGAGCAGCAAGGCCAAAGATTTGAGAGAGAACTCCACAGGAATGAGAAAGATGGGCTAAAAGAAGGAAGACAGTAGTTTCCAATTCTAAGAGTGTAAGCATCTGATTGATTAACATCAAAGGGAATTTTAATATCTGTACTTGAAAAAGAAGTGTAACAAAACATTTTTAAATGTAAGAATGGTATTTGTTATATATCAGTTAAATTCTAAGAATGAAAAGTCAAGCAATTTGATAAGAACTTTACATTTAAAAAAGATGTATATCCTAAGTAGCATCAGTTTGGTCATAACAACTTCACAAGTGGTTTTCTGTCTAGTGTATTACCTCCAGAGGAGGTATTAGTGGAAGAGTACAGAGTTTGGCGACCTGATGCGAAGAACTGACTCATTTGAAAAGACCCGGATGTTGAGAAAGATTGAGGGTGGGAGGAGAAGGGGACGACAGAGGATGAGATGATTGGATGGCATCACCGACTCAATGGACATGAGTTTGAGTAAGCTCTGGGAGTTGGTGAAACACAGGGAGACCTGGTGTGCTGCAGTCCATGGGGTCGCAAAGAATCAGACACGACTGAGCGATTGAACTGAACAGAGTTTCAGTTATGCAAGATGAATAAGTCCCAGAGTTGTGCCACACAACACAGTGCCTATAGTTAATAATGGAATATTGCATTCTTTTTTTCCCTAGTTTGAAGCAAAAAGTTGATACTTACTTTATTTTTACTTAGGTATACTTAGCATATAACATTTTGTAAGTTTAAGGTATACAGTGTGTTGATTTGATATATTTAAATAATGAGATATGATTATCACAGTAGCATTAGCTAACCTCTGTTTAACCTCTATTAACCTCTATTTAATAGATATGTATTATAATCTTAAAAAATTGCAAAGAGGTTAGCTCTTACACTGGGCTCTTATCATAAAATAATAATAATGAATGGGGCAGGAGGCAACTTTTGGAGGTGATGGATATGTCTATGGCCTAGACTGTGCTGATGGCTTCAGGGGTGTATGGTGGTTTAGTCACTAAGTGGTGTCCAACTCTTTGTGACTCCATGAACTGTAGCCCACCAGGCTCCTCTGTCCATGAGATTTCCTAGGCAAGAATACTCAAGTGAGTTGTCATTTTCTTCTCCAGGGTAGCTTTCCAACCCAGGGATCAAAACCAGGTCCCCTGAATTGCAGACAGATTCTTTACTGACTGAGCCACCTACTTATTTCCAAGCTCTTCAAGTTATATACATTAAATGTATACAGCTTTTTGTATGCTAAGGAAAAGAGTTATAAAATAAATTCTCGGCTTGAGATTTTTAAGTTAATTTTAGTACTAAATAAAAGGTCCCCAAAAGAATCAAGTAAACAAGACATCCAAAGTCAGAACCAGACAATAAAGATTAGGAAAATCAATCTCAGAATGTATAAAGTTTATAAAGGAAAATACTTCTCATTGTTATTTCCATTTCAAGTCCCAACAATCTTTTTGCGTAGTCCACAAAGTAACCAAATGCTTTTCTCATTAAAGCAAGTGCCTTGGATTCACTATATATTTTCTTCCAAGTTGGCAGCACTGACCATCAGAAAATTAAAACTCTCCTGAATGGAAAAGCCAGGGCTTCACCCTGAAACATAAACCCTCCAGCTGAGAGGCAGCCTTCTTCCCTTTTAGAAGTGCTCAGATCCCAGTTGGTTGTAATACTTTTGCCTTCAAAAGCCAGGCCAAAGTGCTGTAACGTTATCCTTCCTGAAAACAGAGGGAAGATGGTCCCATGTCGAATGTTTTCTAATCTGCTCTTTATCAGAACGCAGAGGTCTGGATTGTAACCATACACTTACATTAAAGAACAATGACCTCACCCCCAATATGTCAAAATGTTATCAGGAAACCCTGTATCTGAGATCTGATGTCTGACTGCAGAGCGCTTTCCTTTGTCCACTACCCTATCTGTTTCAGTAAAATGACACCCAGCAGTTATTGACATTTCCTTTACATTCAAGGTATGTTCCTCTCATACCAGCAGAGGGAGGCCTGATCCACTCCCTGAGCTCTGCGACTGCTCAATTAAGTCTCTCAGGGATTCTCCAGGAGGAATGTAAGTTTCATCCTGTTCTAACCCAATGCTGTACCGAGGTCTGGCTTCTTGTCTTTTATACCTGAAGATGCACAAAGGAAGAAAACGTTAGACAGTGGATTGCAATGACAGGGACAGAACATGCAGAACCACGGCAGGTTTCATCTTTGCACATAAATACAAGATTAGATGCTCAATATATATTATCCTTAGTTATGATTTCCAAAGCACAAAGTCATCATTAGTGTTTTAACCTATTTTTTAAACTAAACTTCAAATTTTCACAGAGTCACAACCATCTTTAATTTTCTTTCTCTGTTTCTTTCAATTGCATATATCCAAGCAGCCTACATTCCATTAACATTTTTATATAGTTCCAATAGTAGCAGTAGTATTCGCTCAGTCGTGTCTGACTCTTTGCCACTCCATGGACTATAGCTCACCAGGCTCTTCTGTTCAAGGGATTCCCCAGGCAAACATACTGGAGTGGGTTGCCATTTCCTTCTCCAGGATAGTTCCAATATCCTTTCCCTAAAATCTTTTCTTACAAGGTCCTTAATTAGCTAAAGATGCAGATTTTTGGTTTACAAAAGACATCATAACTTTCTCATAAAAGGCAATGTATAAAGCAATAGTATAGATAAACTGAAACTTTAAAGCTTTTGTCAATAATCATGTCTTCAGTTAGAATTGATGATATTTGAGTCAACTCTTATTTGTAGAATAGTAACCTAAATAAGTATTACAAAATGGCAACAATAAGAACTTAAAGGTCCCTGATATTTCATAAACTAGAAAATGAGTTCTTAGGTGATTGAAAATAATTTGTAATGTTGTTGTTTACTTGCTAAGTCATGTCCGACTCTTTGTGACTTCATGGACTGTAGCCTGTCCATGGGATTCTCCAGGCAAGAATATTGATTATGGGTTGCCATTTCCTTCTCCAGGGGATCTTCCTGAGCCAAGGATCAAATCTACATCTAACAACTGAACATAGTCTATCTTAATAATTAATATATAAGTTATCTTTTATAATCATTCAATACTAAGGGAATACTGTTAGCTTACAAAATAAGGAATTACTAAAGTGATTCAAAGTCAACACAGTCATTTCTTGCTTTGAATCAAAGGTTAGTAGCAACTAGTTGCTGAATTTCCTAGCTACCATGACTTTCCTAGAGATGAAATTTTTCTGGGTAGTCTTGATATTTGAAGCAGAAACAAGATAGCTATCTATTAATAACTTCATTAGGACAAAAGATTATCAGTAACTGATATTGTCAGTGAAATCTAATATCTAATTAGGTCAAGGAAAGCTGTGATGAAAAACATCAACTGGTAGAACAGTATGAGGATGATTTTATAAACTCAAAATTCTACATCCACGTGTTGGAAACTTACCTGAAGTAACAGAATAAAATGATGAGGACCAAGAGCAAACTACACACAGTCACAGATATAAGTAAAGCTTTGTGGTGTATAGGTCCGTCAACAAAATCTGAAATTAAATAGAAGTAAAGAGAGGCATAATACAAGATTATTTTTACTTAAAAATTAGGAAGCAAATCTTTCTTCAAAGTGCTTGCTAACCTCCATGTGTAAGATGTGAGGTTCTTTTAATCTGCTTATTGATAAGAAATAAATACATACTCTCAAAATTTGAGTAAATAAGCTTGAGTAACATGAATCACTATTCACCCAGGCACTCACTTCAAGAGTACACATTTCTTCCTCTTTGGAAGGAACAGGTTTGACACAGGATAAAAGCACAGAATATAAATAAATGTAAATGGACCGATACCCTTAAAATATAAGAAGGTATTTTATTTCAGATCTAGTTGATGGGTTTCCAGACTTTTCTCATGTGGTTTCTGGGGCACTCTACATCATAAATTTGGATAAAAAATGAATCTATATTCATTGTACATAAAAAGCAAAGCAATCCTATGATGGAAAGAAAGGAACACAGTTCCTCAAATATTGGCAAATAAATAGAATACATGGATGTGCAATACTTTAAACAAAGATGCTCTTCAAAAATACATAACTAATTTTTTCATAAATGGCATCAGTTTTTAAAAAAATGGATGTGTCTACTCAAAGAATTATGGTGTGATCTTTTTAAAGAACAAATTATTAAATAGTATTCATGCTGTTTTAACTCCAGTTCTTCACAAATAAGATTTACTTATAGCATGGTTTTTCAAAATTCCTAAAAATAAGAATGACTAGGAGGGCTTTATACAAATGCTGATTTACTGACTTCAACACCAGAGATTTTTATTCAAAGTATTTTATTTTTATTTTACAACCATCCCAGGTGATTTTATATGCAGTAGTCTCTGGAACATATGTTTTTTTCTAAGAAAACTGACTGAAAGCCAGGTGTACTTACATAGTAACAGAATTAGCACCATTCTGATTCAGGGCACCATACATCCTTGGGAGAATCATTGCTGCTTCTTAACTTTAACAGGTATCAAAGGTATCATGTATTGTAATTTATTACTTTGGTTACCTACAAACAAGATGTTTTCTAACTGTGCTATGCACTTTTCACTGTACGGCTACTTGAACATTCTGGCTGGGGACCTCATCCCACTCAATGTAACTTTCTTTTTTCATTCAAAAGCATTATACATTCCCTGAAGAAAAACTGAATAGCACAAATTAACTGAAATAAATAAAATTGCCATCACCTCACTACTTAGGAAACTTACTACTAACATTTTACTATATGTCTTTCCAGTCTCATTTCAACAAACAAAAAAATTTCATGAGCAAAATAGTTCACAAAAACGCTTTATAAACCCACAGCTCTATTATTCTCAACAGCTAAAACATGGAAGTAAACCGTGTCCACTGATACACAAATGGATAAGCAAAATGTGGTGCATTACATAAGATGTAGTTCAGCCTTAAAAAGGAAGGCGTTCCTGACAGACGCTACAACATGAATGAACCTCGAGGACATTAGGCTAAGTGAAATAAGCCAGTCATAAAAAGATGAACACTCCACTTACATGAGACACTTAGAGAAGTCAAAATCATAAAGACAAACAGAAGAATGGTGGCTGTCAAGGGTTAGGAGGGAAGAGAGTTGGGGAAAACTAAAGCTTAATGGGTAAGAGTTTTGGTTCTACAAGATAAACAGCTATAAAAATGGGTGGTGGTGATGGCTGCACAACATTATAAACATATTTACTATCAACGAACTGTATACCTAAGTGATTAAGATGGAAAACTTTCTGTTCGGTGTGTTTCACCACATAAAAAACCGTGGGGAAATCATAATTACCTTGTAGCTAGATTGTTTTCATTTATAATACTGTAGACATTTTCTAAACCAATAAAATTTTTTCTGCAACGTGAGTTTCAAAGACCACATGGTATACATACAGACACATCCTAATTAGAAAGTCAGTCTTCTGACGATGTATATGTAGGAGATTGGCAAGATTTTGTTATAATACATCTTTGCTGTGATACATAAAATTCTGTGATGAACATTCTTACACACACATCATTGCACATGTCAATGATTATTTTCCTAATCTAGATTCTAAAAGGTACAAGTGTTAGGCTGAAGGATATATATTTTAAGTTTTGTCATACACATTGTCAACATATCCTTTTAAAAAGAGTATAACAGTTTCTTTTTTTTTTTTACCAATGTGAACATACATCTTAATTATTTTGAAATAACTTCAGTCTTAAAGAAAACCTGTAAGGGTAAAGGATTCCAACACGCCCTTTAGAGAGCTCCCATTCCAGTGAGAGAGCAACTGACAAGGCAGGTGTACAAACGCCATGGAGCAAATAATGGCACTGGAAACAACTTAAAATCTATTTCCAGTTTTAAGGACAAGAAAGCAAAAGGCCTGATTTTGCAGAAAATCATAGAGATCCCTGGATACTCTATCAGAACTAGAAGAACTAATTACATAAGCACAACATATTATCAGTATACAAATATAGAAAGCCTCAGCGACTTTCACTTTTCCACATAAATGCAGAATACTCTGTGCCATAAGAACAGTATATTTATTACTCATTTTAACAGATTTCTGATTGATGAGAGCCATGAGACCACAAAGAATCTAAGGGATTTTTCCTTATCATCAAGCACTGTTTTAAAAAAGGCTAGCATTATCTTCCCACTTTCCTTTTCTTGGCCCCAATAACCCCAGTCCCTAGACCCTCAAGAACTGCCTCCTGGTCTTCTGTTATGAATTTATTGCCTTATCAATAAACTTTTTGCTTCTGTTGGTCACGCCAGTTATGTTTTAATCTGCCATTACCTGTGCTCAGAGCATTAACAATGTAAACATTCAAGTCACTGTTGAGTCTCAGAAGGCGAACACTACCAGACACCTATCAGGAAAAGAACAGAGGCCCTGGTTCTCTCCAGGTCAGCGGGCTTCTACTCGGCTATCACTCCAACTGCTCAGGGAAGCAGATCGGAGAACTCTCCAGGGAAGTCTGGTTCACTCTGAGAGGCAAAGAAGAATCACCAGTGGTTTCCTAACAAAATAGTATTGTCGCTGCTTGTCTCCTCTCTGATGATTAACTGGTTTGCAGCTACTTAAAATGCCACGACTGTTTTCATAAGGCTAGAGTATGGCTCATAACTGCAAGAAGAAATAAAAACTAAATAGCTAGAAAGAATCTTGGAAACACGTGCTGGAAGACATCCTTATGTGTGTTCTCAATGTTATAATCACAGATAAATTGGAGACATCTTTCTATTCCTAGAGCAAAAAGTGCCTGAAAAGCGTACTCTTGTCAGAGGGTTTTAGTCAACAGATAATACTGTAATCTATTTTCCTCATATATTGGTATGCCATCTTATGGTAACATCTAGAAATGCATTCACTATAAGAACAAAGAAATAATATTCTAATTACTTCCCGGCAGAAAAAGTTTAGAATTTTATTTCCTGGTAACAAAGGAAGTTAAGAAAGAATTTTTATATTCAGATTAAAAAAGACTAATGATTTCTAAATTCCTTCCATATGTCTCCAATATAAAGTTAACCGGAATTTCCAGAAAAGTTAAAAGCTGCTCATTTCAAGAAATGTTGAGGCTACTCCTTGTCAAGGAATTCAGCTCAGGCTCACATACTGGTTTATACTACCGCAAGTATAATACATGTGTCAGAAGGAGAATTCTGCAACTCAACTTTGCATTCTATCATATATTCAACCTATCTATGTTGTGGAGAATAAGGGAGTTGTTTCACTGGTTAAATACCGGTTACTCTATTGAGTTTAATTTATAATTGATAATATCAAAGCTAAGTAACAGCATTTTAAAACAAATCTGTAAAGTGCTCAAAATATTTTTTTAGTTGAATAAGAAATCAGAAGGTAAAGTTGAGCTTAGGAAATACGGTATTATAATGTTACTTAACCTACATTGGAAGTTACCCTATTTCAAAACAAACAAAAAAGTGTTTCTGACACATTTTCTATGAAGTATATATGCAGTATATATAATTCTCATATTTAAACACACAAAAACCCACACTTATTCCAAAAAATTATATGAACTTTGGTTTTGTAAAACCTAAATTAGAGGATCCCATTTAATAAAGGAAAGAGTCTATTCACTTTAACACCAGTCTTCCATTCCTTTAAGTGCTCATTTGAAAAAATATTTAAACGAAAATAAGTAACTTGAGAGGAGAAAAGATACCTCCCCAAATTCTCCTGCCTATACATCATTTCAAGAGAACATTTTACTCACAATATCTTGGTCAGACCATGTAATGCTGAGAGTGTAGGTATACATCATTCTTCCGAGGCCCCTTCATCACTAATTCTGCAGGCAGGAAGCCAGACACCAGGGCACTACGACTTCTCCCTACAAGCCTGTCCATCAAAACAGACATCTCTCCAGTCTCTTAGCACCAACTGCAGTGTTACTGGGCTTCCCAAATCAAACTTCATCATTTATGATGAAGGTGCTGCATTTGATCTAATTACTTGTTATAATTCTTCCTTCAGGAGAAAGAATATCATCCGAGGGTATTATGTGTTGCTGGTGCTGAAATAAAATAAGCAAAGGAAAAGGAAAACTAATATTCATAAAAGAATTTCTGCTGCTCTCTGGTCACCTTTCATCATCTTTTTTGTGAAATAGAAGATGACAAATAAAATTTCAAGGTTCTAAATATACATTGATAAATATTTATTGGACGTGATTTTGTATCTCTAATATCCTGCTAAGCAAACGCATCCAAGTTGGGGTGGGGAGGGGAAGGTGAAAAAACTAGATACATAGAAAAGGTTTTCTTGCTTATTTTTTAATCAGCAAACTTACTTGTAGGTATGTATAATTAAAGAGACTTAGGTGAGGTTTTATTTTAGATCTGAGAAGTACTAAGTGTAGGAGTACGTGCATGCCTACATGCTAAATTGCTTCAGTCATATCTGACTCTTTGTGACCCCATGGACTGTAACCTGCCAGGCTCCTCTATTCATGGAATCTCCAGGCAAGAATACTAGAGTGGGTTGCCATTTCCTTCCCCAGGGGATCTTCCCCACCCAGGGATCAAACCCACGTCTCCAGCATGCATCTTCTGCATTGCAAGCAGAGTTTTTACTGCTGAGGCACTGGGAAAGCCCAGTAATGATAAATTATAGGGAAGAGGAGAAAGGAGGAAGGAAGAGAGAGTGGTGTGTTCAAGAGACAGAGGGAGCAACC
The DNA here is from genome assembly GCF_014754425.2 of Oryx dammah. Classification (NCBI taxonomy): domain Eukaryota; kingdom Metazoa; phylum Chordata; class Mammalia; order Artiodactyla; family Bovidae; genus Oryx; species Oryx dammah. Next base: position 28,966,126 of record NW_024070187.1, read on the forward strand.
CTCTAGCACTATATTCTAGAATAAGGAAGTGAGTGAAAGTCGGTCAGTCATGTCCAACTCTTCGAGCCCCCACAGACTTACAGTCCATGGCATTCTCCTTGCCAGAATACTGGAGTGGGTAGCCTTTCCCTTCTCCAGGGGATCTTCCCAACCCAAGGATGGAACCCGGTCTCCCACAGTGCAGGCAGATTCTTTACCAGCTTAGCCACCAGGGAAGCCTATTCTAGAATAAATTGCTAATTGTGCAAAGCAAACATAATAAACAGAAGGCGTTGAAGTAATCATATTGTTTACTGATTATTTTGTGATATGGCTAACCAACCACTACTTACTTAGAGCTTTCCAAGTCTTAGATACATAAAAGCTTTTTTTCCGACAATGTCATTCAGGGTTTTGTTTTCCTTTTCTTTTTTATAGAAGATTCAGGGTTATGTGGTCCAAGGCCCACTTCCCATCTCCAGTACTCACTCAAGCTGTGTAACCTTCACATGGTACTTGACCTCACTGCTCCTCAGCTGCATGTCTGTGAAATGGGGACGATGATAACAGTGCCTTCCCCACTGAGCTGTTATGAGGATTAAATTAGTTAGTATATGTAAAGTAATTAGAAAAGTACTTGGGCAGCAAGAAGATCAAACCAGTCAATCTTAAGGGAAATCAACCGTGAATACTCTTTGGAAGGACTGATGCTGAAGCTGAAACTCCAGTGTTTTGGTCATCTGATGTGAACAGTCTACTCATACCCTGATACTGAGAAAAACTGAGTGCAGAAGGAAAAGAGGGCATCAGAGGATAAGATGGCTAGATGGTATCACCGATGCAAGGGGCATGAACTTGGGTGAACTTTAGAAGATGGTAAGGGACAGGGAGGGCTGGCTTGCCACAGTCTGTTGGACTGCCGTCAGACATGACTGGATGACTCAACAACAACAACAACTTAGAAAAGGGCCGGTAAGTAAGCACTCCTTTCATCTTAGCAAATGTGATTATCATGGTTACGATGATAATTTCCACTGCCCTCACCTACAAAACTGGCCTGGGCCCTGAGCTCTGGTTCCCTTCAACTGTACCTCTTCCCAAAGACCAGTGGGTTTCCAAACCTCCAGTGAAGTGTCCATCCAGAATTTGTCCTATCCCACTCTCCATTTAAAACACTGGCCATTGCCCCAAAGTCTGAAATTCTACCTAAATGGGCCCAGGCCTGTGTCTGGGGACTGTACAGCTCCCTGTCTCCTTGAAGGTGGACTGAAAAACTGGTGTACTTACCCTAACCTTTGACAAAGAGGTGGCAGAGGTTGGCTGGGACAAGACATGTGGGCAGAGCATAAACCAGAGGGCCAGGTGTTTGCCCAGCATTAAGCTTCTGATTACTGAGGCATCCATTTCAAAACATCTATCTCGAATAAACATATTACCAGCGGTATGATGCAACTACTAGTAAAACAACTAGTAAGAAAGCAGGTGCCCCTGCCCACGAAGTTCCCTGGATAACTGACCACCTTAATAACTCCACTTTTCCTTCCCCATACCCGCATCCCCACTCTTATGTTTTAAATTTGCCAATATTTTTGTAACCATGTAGGGTGACAAATGTTAGCTAGACTTATTGTGGTAATGATTTTGCAATACATACAAGTATCAAGTCATTATGTTGTACACCTGAAACTAATATAATGTTATATGTCAAGTATAACTCAGTCATTTAAGCTAATTAATCAATTTGCCAATAAAGGGTGAACCTATGAAATCCTAGGCACCCTACTTTTGACCCCAATAAAAGCAGAAGCCCAGGTCCCCACCCCAAATGCCTGTGACCCTGCTGTGTGGCCCTCAGGTGTGCTGTGTAACCTCTAGTTTCTGCAAATAATACATCTTTTCTCCCAGATTTCTCTGACAGTGGTTGCTGAGGTGAATTTTATATAATAAGAACCACATGGGCCAGTCTAGTGACAACATTGGGTCCAGTTGAAGAAATGTCTATGCGGGCTGCCAGAGTGGTGTGGACCCAGGTAAGTGCTTCAAGCATTCCGAACCAACAGTATCACTACCACAGACACAAACAGGTGTCCAGCTACATGCGTGAGAGGCTCCCCCCAGTGCAGGGATCCCCATCACTCCCCCTCCCACATTGCAGTGAAGAAATCAAGCATTCTAAACCCAAAGTTGGTGTTCTTCACCATTATAAAAGTACACTTGTTAAATTCAGTTAATAGAAAGTATTTTATTTACCAGTCTGCTATATTGGATTATGAGTTTTAAATAATTAGGTAAATGGTATGCGATCTTCCATTTATACTATTGCCCCAGCTCCACAAAAGTTAGGGTTGGTCCTAAGTATTACAACAGCAGCTAAAATTAAAAATATCAAAATAAGATGGTCCCATGTCTCTTTAACATCCCTGTTCTTTATTTGGGGTTTTATACCAAAACATATATACACATGTCTCCAATACAACTATATGTAGACATACATACATAAGGCTGCAATGCAAATGTTTCTGACCAAGGCATTACTGACATTCAGTAAACATATACAGTGCACTTCCTATAAAAATACTGCCCATGTATATATGGTAGAGAAAAAAAAAACAAAACAGCAGTTCTATGGTATATTTATGTAGGCATGACCAGTACTCTCAGACCACAGTCTTCAGTGACTTTTACTGAACCCCAAAATGACTGCACCAAAAATGGTGAGGTGGAATCACCCAAGCACTACCTAAGGATCTTCAGAGTTCAAAACAGTAACTTTTAAAGCCACTAAACTCCACACCTTCAAATCTATCACCTTGTATAATTCTCACATAATCCACCAGCCACCTCAGCATCCACTTTCCTGAACAAAGGACTTGCCTTCCCAGCACTATCGCTCTTCTTTCCAAAACCTTTTCACTCAGTTCTCTAGAACACTTAACCTCCTCAGAGAATCCTCGCCTGTCTGCCAGGTCCTAACTGGAATCTGGTTCCACCTACAGGACAGTATGTGAGCTGCAGCCCTTTCAGCATTTAAGTCAGTTTTCCCAATCCCTACTGTTGAGATTTTCTCCTTGAGGGAAGTGATTCTAGTACATCTATCTTCATTTCTTGCACTCTTTACCCACCTCCCGGCCCTAAGCCCAACACATCAGCTCCTGTATCAGTGTTATTCAAACTGCTGTCTGTAGATCGCCTACTTTTTGCAACTGATTCATAAGGGAATAACCACAAAACAAAATAAACATTTAGAATTTTACAGCAGTTTGAAATCAGTGGACTTCTCTTTGAACAAGGTGTTGTCAAATACACCCATTGAGACACAGTGGTGCCAGCCATATCCACACATAGGTCTTTTTCTACCAAACGTGTTGCCCAAACTTTACTGTGCATATAAACCACTTGGGAAATCTCATTAAAATGCAGCTTTAGTAGTCTGGAGTGAGGCCTGAGCCTCTGCATTTCTAATGAGTTTCAAGTAACGCTGGTGCTGCTGAACCACAGGCCCACTTTGAACAGCGAGGCGCCAAAGAACTGAATTAGACTTTTCGCAACCAGCTACGTTGTTTCACATAACTGCATTTTGCAAATCTTTCTCAAATATTACACACATTAGATTGCCTCTGTTTAGAGTCACTGCTATTCACAGGCTGTGCAACCTTGGGGAAGTTAATTAACCTCTCAGTGCTGCCAAAGCCTCATATTTAAATGGGGACTAATAATCCTAAATACCCTATAGGATTGTTGTGAAGCTCAAATGGTTTAATTAATGTCACAGTTACTAGCATAATTCTTGGCTTATGTTAGCCATTTTCATTTTTAAATTATTTCTGCCTTACCCACGTAGCAAACTTCTGTTCATCCTTAAAATTTGCTCAAGTATCACATCTATGCAGCTATTTTAACATCCTCCTACTCCAAAATGAGCCACTCTTTCGTGTCTACTGAGATTTTTCTGAGTATAATTATTTCCATGTTTCTCTCTCACAATCTAGTGTGCTAGTCTTGAAAGCAAGAATTTTCTTCATCCATTTCTGAATCCCTAACACCTAGCATGCTGACTGGCAAAATTAAAAAAAAAAAAAAAAAACTGCCTGTGACTTTTTGATGTGATTATGAATCAATCTTACAGAGCTAGGCTATAGGAACAAATGTTATAAAATATCATCAGAACCCAATAAGGTCATTGTATTTTGTAAGGAAGATATTCTCTTAAGAAATAAAAATCCATGATGATAAATTATCTTAAGCTACTTTTTTAAGACTTAGGACTCTATGACAATTACAAATCATTTATTTTGTGGTGAGACCAAGAAAAAAAGGAAACATGGGAGCTATTTTTAACCAAGAGTCATTGGGGATGCAGTGAGTGTCTTTTGTTAATGCGCAACACTAAATGTATTAAGTCTTAGAACTAAACTTTTTAGGTAATTTCTCCATTTTATCAATATATATGAATTGACTAAAAGGTTACTCTAGCATAAATAAAAGGAAATGCCATGAAGCAAATCATCTGAATTAACCCTTTATAAAAAGGTGCCCAGCCTCTGGGATCTAATGTCTGATGATCTAAGGTGGAGAGGATGTAATAATAATAGAAATAAAGTGCACAATAAATGCAATGCACTTGAATTATCCTGAAACCACCTCCCCCGCGCAGTCTGCAAAAAAAAATTATCTTCCAAAAAACCAGTCCCTGGTATCAAAAAGGCTGGGGACTGCAGCTTTATAAGGTTCTTATTTTTAAAACAAATGTAGACAAATAGCAGTCTTTGAATGAAGCACAACTTCTGAATAACATTTAGGGGTAAACAAAAAACACTTTCTCCCTCCTCTATCCTCTTGAGACCCACTCCAAGCTCTAGTCACTAGTTTTCTGAGGGAAGTAAGAACAGGGTAAAGAAGTAAATCTTGAGAGTGAAGTCACATGTGACTATTTTCCCAATAACGGCCTGTATTCATCTCTGAATGTCAGTTTCACTGTCATCTTGTCTCGGCCCTCTGGGCCAGGAGTGAGAAAACGGTACAGGCAGATACATTTGGAAAAGAGAATAATTAAGTGTTTATCTTCTTTGTGCCTAAAGCTTTTCCGCCTGTGAGCCTTCCTTTCCTTACCTCTGGTTTTCAGCGGAGGAAGTGTGGGATGCAAGTCTTTATTACATTCATTCCGCTCCGTGCAGCACTCAATGGATCTTCTCTGATGAGGAATGGGAGTGTCCTGAAATTGAAACCTGACAGCTATTAATAGGTTTACCCCAAATTTCAAAGCCATATTACCTAAAACTAGCAAATTAACACTCTTTAGAGAACTGACTTAAAATTCTAATAACTTTATTCAGACATGGTGAAATGCTGTATTAGGTAATTTCTTTCAAATCATCATGTATATTCTTATTGCAACTTTGCACTTCCACAAAATTATTATTTGCAATAACCAGTATGCATAGTATAAACTCAGGAAGAAGGCTTGGCTTAATGCAATTAACCAAATCGGAATTTGAGCAAGATGATCTAATGAGCCCCTAAGCCAAAAGTTAACAGCAAAAATAAAATGACTACTCGATTTCAAAATGAAGGGAGAACTGACCCAATGCAAATTTTCTAATTATTGTCGAAAATACTGAAAACAAGCTAGTCAAAAAAAATTCTGTTTTATCTTGCTTGAAACTTGGCTGTTTGCAATCTTGCCAATAAAAGGTTACAAAGTGGAACCAAGGTATCTTCCTTACCCGACACTGAAAATCTGAACCTTCTAGTCCTAGACATCCAGAAGTGACCACAGGCATCCCAGAGTCATCTTCTTCTATCATCGTGAAACAATATCCATCTGTGCTAAAGATCAAACAGGCAAAGTAAGTGTGTGTGGGTGCACGTGAGAGAGAGAGAGAGCATGTTTAGGGTAAAAGGAAATAAATATATTTATCACTTGTTTGGGGCTTCCCTGGTGGATCAGTGGTAAAGAATTCACCTGCCAATGTAGGAGACTAGGGTTCCAATCCTTGAGTCAGAAAGACCTCCTGGAGAAGGAAATGGCAACCCACTCCAGTATTCTTGCCTGGGAAATCCCATGGACAGAGGAGCCTCGTGAGCTACAGTCCACGGGGGCACAAAGAGTCAGACACAACTGAGCGACTGAATAACAATAATCATTTGTTTCATTACAAACAAGAAGAAAGTGAAAGACCATATAATAGGTTACTATCTGATTAAAGAATTCCAAAACTTCCTTTAAGTTGATTTATTTATCATTAACTATTTACTCATATATCCTCTGTCTAGAAACTCATGAGAAAGGATCCAACATTTCCATATAACATATAAATTAATAGCATATATACTACATACTAAACACTCATTCTGGCCCTTCACAGCTATCACCTTCAGAAATCCACTCCAAGAGGAAGGTAGTAATATGCTTACTTTCTATATGAAGAAACTGAGGTTTAGAGATCTTGAGTAATTTCTCAAAGGCCATATAGCTAGTGACAGGTGCAACAGGGGTTTGAACCCATGCCGGTGAGTGTTTATTCTGGTTCTACTTGCTCTGAGCTAGTGAAGTGAATTTACCTCTTCCTAGATCAGTCCTGGGTGTTCTTTGAAAGGAATGATGCTAAAGCTGAAATTCCAGTACTTTGACCACTTCATGCGAAGAGTTGACTCACTGGAAAAGACTCTGATGCTGGGAGGGATTGGGGGCAGGAGGAGAAGGGGACGACAGTGGATGAGATGGCTGGATGGCATCACCGACTCGATGGATGTGAGTTTGAGTGAACTCAGGGAATTGGTGTTGGACAGGGAGGCTTGGTGTGCTGCAATTCATGGGGTTGCAAAGAGTCAGACACGACTGAGCAACTGAACTGAACTGAAGGCATACAGGGGGCTTACAGACAAAGGAGAAGTAGGAATTTGGGTCAGCACAGCCTAAGTGACGCGACTAAGACTGTGCCACACAGCGCTACACTCTGTTTTCAGGATGGCATATGAAAAACATCGGGCTTTGTGGCAACAAGTCCGGTCTTAATTTGGGTGTGGGGTAAGGATGGACAACAGAAGGAAGGGCTTTTAATATGATTATGAAAGCCAAAGAAACAATACTTTTAATTTCTGTCTGGTTTTCTACACTGGAAAGAACTTTCACTTAGAATCTCATTTAATCCTCTCATCAATAATGACAAGTAATATTTCCATTTCACAAATAGGTAAACTAAGGTGATGAGAGTCTAACAAACTTGTACAAGGTCACAAAACAAACATATAGAATCATGTGTAGCATCAAGGACTTCTTGCTTCATTTTCATAGCTTTTCCAAAGTCCCTCCAGGGATTAAAAACGAAAAACAAGGACTATTATATGTAGAACAATTTTTAAACAGACATTACTTCACAAGTTTGGGTGATGAATGCAAACAGACTCCCAATATAAGTCATAAACCACTACTGCGTGTGCTAAGAAATAAACTACTGAACTACATCTCCATCTTTCTCATGAGAGAAAGATATATATCCATGGTCAGCGTCCAACACAGATGTGACTACATAGACCTGAAAGGTCAGAGGAGGAAAGCTCTGAGCATGATTTGTGTGTTAGCGGCAACAGCATTCTGCCATACACCGGCACTTCAGTTATCATCAAAACCCTTAGAACTGTTTACCTGGTTTATAAGCCTCAAGCGATCCAAAATGCCTGTTTACAAGAACAAGCAGGGCAAAATTCAGGCATACTAATGATCGGCAAGGAATGGCCAATGATAAATCTCTCTGTTAGACCAAGGTCAAATGCATGAATACTGCTGTAGAAGAAAGACTGCCTTTAAACAGTCCATGCTCTAAATTCTTTGGGGCTTTTTAACTAATGTACTGAAATTACTATGAAAATCCAAAGCATGTAAACACTGAAGGCAATAAATGAAAGAACCATCCCTTAGAAATTTACCTTAAACAATATAAGCAAACAATAACCATGTGATTTTTCTTTTATCCCTTTCCTATACATTTCTTTTATCCCTTTCCTATATACTTACACTCTGTGTGTAACTTGCATTTCTCATCAAAAGTAAAATTCAGAAATTAAGAATAAAGTTATTTTAAGCTTCTGACATTATCATAGCATGACTAAAAAAGTTTGATACAATATGTTAAATCTAAAAAGACTAACTTCTCCTTATCCAGGAGGTCCCCTTAAGCCAAAATCTGAGTATACAGAAATGTAATTTGAGGCAACTTATAAGAATCAAAAAAGAAAAGGCTGGTAAAGCTGTTGGCATGTTACTTCTACAATGTCCTGGTAAATGTAAAGAAACATCAGGAAGAGTAAATTCAAGCTTTAAAAATGCACTGAGGGAGCACCCCTTATCTGTGAAGAGGAGGAAGCTAAAATAGAGGATGGAAACAAGATTTTTGATGGAGAGATGCTGTAGTGTATGCAGAAGTAGAAATAAAATGTACAATGAGACATGAAATGTTATAAACAAACATTATTTCAATAAAAAATAAATGTTAAAAAGGGGATGGAGAGGGAGAGAGGCCCTAGAGAAAGAAGCTGGCGTCCTATAAGTTATAAATTTGGATGCAAACTGAGTTGGAGGATAAGCAAGGGGGCAAGAGAACCATCTCAAGTGCATATTACTGACAAGACAAAATTAATTTATAAACTTCTTACTGAAATTCCTAGCTAGGAAGGGCCATTGACTGGAAACCAGTAGTGCAATTACAGACACCTAAAAATTATTTGAGAACTTTCAGCTCTTAAGCAAGCACAAATATAAACACAACTGCACTCTGGAATCAAAGCCGATCAACCACCCACCACTAAGAGACGGCTGCTGAATGTCACCAAAGGCATTTGACTTTACCATGGGCTTATCTCAACATTCTGCTGCTTGCTTCCATATTTAAGTACAGGTTTCAAATGTTTTATATAGATTATTACCCGTCATCCCTAGAGTGTTGAAAGTGATAAGAAGGGATGAAGAATCATGAGAAAAATAAAAGGTGAAATGATTTTATACAAAATTGAAAGCAGTGAGATGTATATATGAATGCAGGATGAATCATTTGATTACAGTAATGATAATGAATTTTAAAAGACAATTCAAAAGGAAGGAGAGGCAAAATAGAGGCAGGGGATTAAGGGGTACAAACTACCATGTATAAAATAAATAAGCTACAAGGATATATTTGTACAGCATGAGGAAATATGGGCATTATTTTATAATAATTTTAAATGCAGTACAATCTATAAAATACTAAATACTTATGCTGTATATATAAAACTAATGTAATACTGTAAATCAACCAAACATCAATAAAAAAGACAACTGATGTGACATTTCAAAAATTCTGCCACTGTGTTATAAGTCAGGAAAATTGACAAAATATTTGCTTATAAACATTATCAGTCATCAGTACTGAATGCCTCTCAACATAAGGCTAATTGATGAAAAAGCGAAGCATTTGAAAAAGTAAACATCATATGAGGTCAAAGTAGTGATAATAAAACCTCTGTTACAACCTTAGATAGTTCTATAGGTTCATGCCTCCTTGAATATGCACAGTATTTCAAAAGCAAAGAAGTCTGGAAAATCTTGAGAGAACATCAAGGATAAACTGCCTTGGGAGATTTTCAGTGTGCCCATGAACATTTACTAGTAAGTAAGAAAGGGATCAGAGAAGGCGATGGCACCCCATTCCAGTACTCTTGCCTGGAAAATCACATGGACGGAGGAGCCTGGTAGGCTGCAGTCCATGGGGTCGCAAAGAGTCAGACACGACTGAAGCGACTTAGCAGCAGCAGCAGCAGCAGCAAGAAAGGGATACACTTAGTTTAAAGTTTGGAGGGACCAAATGATACTCCTTAGGTGGCTGTGCATCCTGAGCCTAGAAGTTTTGCCTGTTTTCATTTGGGGTCAAATGGATTTATAAACAGTAGTTCAGTTGGTAAAGAATCCGCCTGCAATGCAGGAGACTGGGTTCAATCCTTGGGTTGGGAAGATCTGCTGGAGAAGAGATAGGCTACCCACTCCAGCATTCCTGGGCTTTCCTGGTGGCTCAGCTGGTAAAGAATCCGCCTGCAATGCAGGAGACCTGTGTTCAATCCCTGGGTTGGGAAGATTCCCTGGAGAAGGGAAAGGCTACCTACTCCAGTATTCTGGCCTGGAGAATTCCATGGCCATGAGGTTGCAAAGAGTCGGACATGACTAAGCTACTTTCACTTTCACTCCTGGACCCCAACTCATTCATTGCAAAGTGAGGGCAAGGTTTATAAGGCTTACCCAAGTCTTGGTCCCTTTAACTAACTCTATTCTTCCACTAAGATCTTATGCTTCTTTATTATGAACCCCAAGTAGTCCAGAAATATAACCACCTCAGTTGAGAAGGGACTATTGTAGAAATTTTCTTCTAACTGGTTTAGTACCTTATGAAGATTAATTTAACTATAAAATATCATTTTTAAAGTAGTAGTTAAAAAGGAGTTTATCTGATCTGCTCAATCAGGGTGATAGGAAATTTTAAAAGCAGTAATAATCTAAAAATCACCAAGTAACTCAAATATTACTTAATTATTAAATAGTTTAAAACTGTGCCCTTGACAAAAACTGATTAAATAAATGAAAACTTGCTCAAGTGCCTCTGCTCACAAGGATTCAAGTTCTCTACATCAATCAATCAATTTATCCTGATCAAACCGAATCAAATTATTTATTCCACTTTTTTCCAGGGTGTAAGAAATACTAGCATTCTTAAATTTCTTTCAAAATTCTTTTAAGTTTCGGTCAGAAACTACTTGAGATGCTGCTTGTTTTAGATGAATTGTAAATCCTTGAGGATACTGTCTTCTAAAATATCTATTTCACAATGAAGGGAATAAATCAAGTTTTCTGTTAAAGGTAAATAAAGATGCAGCTTTTCAAGTTGTGTTTAAGTCATGTAGATTTTAGTCAGTTACCTAAAACAGCTGAAAGTTGCTTAACCACAGTTACTTTTACAAACTATTAAGCATACTGGCTTCCTAGTGGCTTAGACGGTAAAGAATCTGTCTGCAGTTCAGGAGACCTGGGTTCAATCCCTGGGAAGGGAAGATCCCCTGGAGAAGGGGAATGGCAACTCACTCCAGTATTCTTGCCAGGAGAATTTCACGGACATAGGAGCCTGGTGGGCTACAGTCCGTGGGGTTGCAAAGAGTCGGACACGACTGAGCGACTAACACACACACATTAAGCACACGATGCCTCAGACAGATGCTGAGAATCAAGGGTGAGGAATATGCAACCTTTGTTTTCAAGGAGTTCAACATCTATGCACCAATCCTAGGAAAGACAGTCATTCCACTTCAGGAGGGACAGAAATCACCAGCTAATTAAGTGCTTTCTACTGACTGGCAGGAAGGCAAAGAAGAACGCTGAGCAAAGGTCATCACCAGAGTCATGGAGCCCTAAGGTTTTTTTGTTTTCTGTTTGGTTTGTTTCCCCTTATCATCATAGGTGGGTGTGTTCCCATGGTGGTGGAGGGAAAGACAGTAAGATAGGTAAGACTGTCACTGCTCCTGTTTTCTGGCTTTTCCTCTGAGATGTCACAGCACTGGGGGAAGCTGAAGTTACTGAAGTTACAACATTAGTGATGAAGTTCCAGTGTGAGGGGGCCCTTTTTACTGTATCTTGAAGAAAGTGTAACTACCATACATCCTCCTCTGGCAGCCATGCCAAGTGATTTGATGTTTTGTTCATTTTCTTCCTAGGAGGTACAAAATTGTTTTGAACTTGTCTCAATTGTTATGTTATATACGCATTTGCATGTTCTCACTCCTGCAGTCCTGTGTAGAGACCTCTGACCTACCTTACTCTGAGAGCCTCCTACCTGGACACCCCTTCTCCTCTCTCTAGTCTCTAACCCATTCCACACAGTACTGCCTGAAAAATCTTACATCTTCCTTCCTGCTCAAGTATCTTCAATGATTCTCTATGTATAACTGTACCGAGCCCAACACTATTCACTTTCTATTAAGTCCAACACTAAATGGATCCATTTAAGTATCATTCATGATTAACGAGAGACACAAACGCAGAGTTATTCCTTACAAAAGATTTCACAAGTGAATCTGAAACCATATCCTCATTCAACCAATTGATATGTTCCACAGAAAGAGCCATTTCTCATAAGTGAAATGGTTTTAACTCAACATCTTCTACTGGGAAAAAAAAGATCATAAAGCTGAATGTTCAGGTGGTCTGGGCAACAGTGGAATAAACTGGGTGAACAGAAGATGTACACACAAATGAGAACAGTGTTCACTTCAAACACTTTGAGACCTGGGTCAGGAGCATCTCTCTGAAAGTACACACCATCACATTTGGCAGAAGGTTTAGAAGCTCCGAGTTAACACAAACTATATAAAAGGGCTCTGGACAGCATCGCCTGATCTTACATGTTCCTTCTTACTCAGAAATCTTCAATGGTTCTCAATGTATAGCTGTAAAAAGCCTTACACTGTTCACTTCCTACTAAACCCCTAAGCTTTCCCTTCTGCCCTCTTTGACTTTTCAGGAAACAGCTAGAGACTCATGTAATTTGTCATTTAGGCACCTGGAATCATTTGTACATCTATGCAAATATACAATGTGATTTATAATACCTACAAACCCTGAAAACTGCCAAGGTAGGAGTATTTTGGGTCAAATAAATGCGTAAATATTTAAAATTACCTTGAAAAAGTTTAAAAAAAAAAAGAACTGGATAGACTTGTATGAGAGAGTAGAGTAACTTAAGAGAGGTGGTGAGAAAGGGACAAAAATGACTATCACAGATCACGTCAAGTAAAACAAGGAAGAATACATAAAGTGGGACCAGGTTATACAGAGAAAAAATAAATAAGACTGAGATTATGCATGCTAGGACAGGAAAACCAAGTAGAACATGGACATGGTGGAAGTCATACACAGAGAGTTAATTAAAATGACTATGCAGTTTTCAAAGCATACAGTGATAGTATGAGGTCCTAGGAACAGAATCTAGAAATGGAATAAGAAAGATAAACAATGCGAAGTAACAACTGAAAGGTATTTAGATGACCAATATTTTATTGAGGGAGGTTAGGAATGCTTCCATCCTCTGAGTCATGGATATTAAAAAAGTATCCTACGGCTTTGTCCAGCATGATATATATGCACTGCATCATCTAACACGCTTGTCATTAGGCTGTGTAAACGGGATGGATTTGGGAAGCAGACCCAACTGCACCTGACAGGAATCAAGGCCAAAAAGTACTCATAGAGAGTTTAAGCAATCATAACAAAATAAAGGACAAAACCCTCTACACTTTGTGTATGTTCTCTGAATTGTCCCATCAAGGGCTTCCCAGATGGCCCGGCAGTAAAGAATCCACCGACAATGCAGGATACGTGGGTTCGATCCCTGGGTCGGAAGATTCCCTGGATCTTCAGGGGATTTCAGAATCTCTGAAAAAGTGCGATGCGCTTTTGATTTGGGCTACTTTCTGGGTTATTCTCTACAGGAATGTGGGAATGGTAACGAGCATGCACTCTACCCAGGCTATCCAGCTTGGCTACAATCTGCCTGGTACCAGCCTTCATCCAAGCCATAAGCAAGGACTTATCTTTGAAACTGTTTTGCCTAGAAGGGCAAGATTTAGTGCAGTCTTACTCAACGTGTGCTCCCTCAAAAACTTATTACTGGTCTGTGAGTACATTAATATAGAAATTGAAATTTGGATCGCAGTAACTCCAGCTCTGTTGAATTTAATCAATGCATGCATGCTCAGTTGTTCAATTGTGTCCAACTCTTTGCAGCCCTATAGACAGTGGCCCACGAGGCTCCTCTGTCCACGGGATTCTCCAAGTAAGAATCCTGGAGTGGGTTGCCATGACCTTCTCCAGGGGACCTTCGACCCACGGATCGAACCCACGTGTCCTGCACTTCCTGCATTGCAGGTGGATTCTTTACTGCTTGAAGCCCTTGAATTTAATTAACAGACAATAGAAAAATGAAGAATGTAATCTGCCTTTTAAATTAATTTTTCTAGTAATTCATTTTTATTGAACTTTAGAAAGTATCAGTGCTCAACTTATTGGGGAAAATTTTTTGACCAGAGGTATAGCCTGAGAAGGGACTTCCCTGGTGGCTCAGATGGTAAAGAATCTGCCTGCAATGCAGGAGACCCAGGTTTGATCCCTGGGTCGGGAAGATCCCCTGGAGAAGGAAATGGCAACACACTCCAGTATTCTTGCCTGGGAAATCCCATGGACAGAGGAGCCTGAGAAAGGTTTCCCTGGTAGCTCAGCAGTAAAGAATTTGTCTGCAATGGAGGATACGTGGGTTCAATCCCTGGGTTGAGAAGATCCCCTGGAGAAGGAAGTGGCAACCTACTCCAGTATTCTTGTCTGGGAAATTCCACGGACAGAGGAGCCTGGCAAGTTACAGTCCATGCGGTTGCAAAGGAATTGTACATAGTGACTAAACCATCACCACCATAGCCTGAGAACTATCTGATTCAAAGGGCTTACATGGATGGAGGCAGAAAGGCCTGGATCTGTTCTTAAGTCTTAGAGCACAGAAGAGAAAAAGGCCTTGTGATTCAGACATGATTGACCTCAGTTCACAGGAGACTCAACTAGAATCAATATCTTGTTAGCAAAATTGATGTACCTTTTACCCAAGAGTGAATATTTCTGCTCTTTTGAGTGTCAGAGGTTAGCTGTTAGTTAGAAATTTAGAATCTTGGTACCTTGGCCACAATTTTTTTTTCAATCATTTGGGTGTGCACAATGAATGACCTAATAAAGATTTTATAACCTCTCAGAGCCTCAGATTTCTGACCTGGAAAATACAGATAATGCTACATTCTTTACAGGAATGGTATGAAGATTAAAGACAGATGAAAGTAAACATTCTAGTAGTATAAAAGTCCAATAAACATTAGTTTTGTGTCTTTCCTGAATCCACTTTTCAATTTCTCTCATCTGGCTGCTGTTGTTCTCAAATTCACTTTTGTCTCCCTCTAATACACTGAGTACTCTGCAGCAGAGATAATTTTTCAAAAAAGCAAATCACATCACATCAATCTCCATTGCTACTCCTGTTTAAACATCTCCTTCAGGCCACAGTCAAAGTTCCCCCATCTCCAGGCTCAAACCCACCACATCTCCTCCTACATGCCGAGCTCCCCCTTCCAACCACAGAGAACTTGCATCGCAGTTAACAGTGCCTCAACACTTCCTCTCAAAGCAACTTAGGACACTTCAATGGTCTATGAGGAAAACAGGACAAAATATTTGAACTGGGGTAATTTTGGATAATTCTGGAAAACCTGAACATATGATCCCCAGAACTATGGCTCAAAGGGCACGTACAGACTCACTCGTAATTACTACAGACATAGACAAAACAGTCCAACACTTCATGGGAAATAGATGGGGAAACAGTGGAAACGGTGTCAGACTTTACTTTTCTGGGCTCCAAAATCACTGCAGGTAGTGATTGCAGCCATGAAATTAAAAGATGTTTACTCTTTGGAAGAAAAGTTATGACCAACCTAAATAGCATATTCAAAAGCAGAGACATTACTTTGCCAACAAAGGTCCATAGTCAAGGCTATGGTTTTTCCAGTGGTCAAGTATGGATGTGAGAGTTGGACTGTGAAGAAAGCTGAGCGCTGAAGAATTGATGCTTTTGAAGTGTGGTGTTGGAGAAGACTCTTAAGAGTCCCTTGGACTGCAAGGAGATCCAACCAGTCCATTCTAAAGATCAGTCCTGGGTGTTCTTTGAAAGCAATGATGCTAAAGCTGACACTGCAATATTTTGGCCACCTTATGTGAAGAGTTGATTCACTGGAAAAGACTCTGATGCTGGGAGGGATTGGAGGCAGGAGGAGAAGGGGATGACAGAGGATGAGATGGCTGGATGGCATCACTGACTCGATGGACATGAGTCTGGGTGAACTCCGGGAGTTGGTGATGGACAGGGAGGCCTGGCGTGCTGCGGTTCATGGGGTCGCAAAGAGTCAGACACAACTGAGTGACTGAACTGAACTGAGACAAAATAGTAAAATATCTCCCTAACATGCTAATTCCTGCTGCTCTTCTTCAGAAAACTCTGTGTGATTTTTCTGATACTTTTTTCTGCTTACTGCAAGCATTTCCTAGGAAATACTGTCTGAGCTTTGGAATCATTTTATCTTGGTTTAAGACTTAAAGTAATTCTTCCAACCTGGTGCTATCATACAAGGGCCAAATTACTAGGCTTCTCTGGGCCCTGAACTCCTTAGGTCTAAGGGTAAGAAATGAGCATTCTCTATCACACTGCATTGTTGTGCTGATTAAATGAGACACATATTTATTAATACACCTGAATCTCCTCATTGTGTCATTCTGTCAATTCATATTACTTGAACTGTATATTTTAGGATACACTGGTAAGCTTCTATTAGATAGTTCCCACTTCATAAGACGCTTTTTTTTAAAAAAAAGTCTCAGTATGAAAGAAAAAACACTCAGCTCAGCTTTATGCTCCTTCCTGGGGAACTAGAGGTCCTAAACAGCTGCCCAGATATTCTGCCCAGAGTTCCAGCCCAGCAGCAGCCTAGCTCCCTATCTGGGTCCATTACCCTCCTCGGGGGAGACTCTGCTTCTCTGACACTTCAGCTCCTGAGACCCACACTTGTCTTGTTATCTCACCCACTTCTCCCTGGGCATACTCTAGCCTCTATATCTACTGTTGACCTCACCAAGGGGAATAAATGCGGGGACAGTCACCAACGAGATGGGTGTAGCTGCATCATGATGTGTAAGGAAGAAAGAAGCAAAAAGCCTAGTTTCAAATATTTGAAAGTTTTTATACAAACTTGATTACCTACCAAGGAGCCCATTCTTGGGTACTTTCATAACGTCTTTCTAACTTCTGGTGGACTCATATAAGCTCTGTTACTACACTGCTTCCCAGAATGAGTTTATGAATATTCCTAACAGCTTGGCAGTGACAGCGTCAGTCACTCGGTCTAAGTCACTTCAGCCATGCCCAACTTTTTGTAACCCCATGGAATGCAGCCCAACAGGCTCCTCAGCCCGTGGGATTCTCCAGGCAAGAATACAGAAGTGGGTTGCCATTTCCTACTCCAGGGGATCGTCCCAACTCAGGGATCAAATCTGTCTTACATCTCCCACATTGGCAGGAGGGTTCTTTATGACTAGCGCCACCTGGGAAGTCAACAACTTAGGTCGTTCTTTCCAAAATACTAACACCATCAACATAAATGATTAAAACAAACAAAACCCCCCACACATTCGACAGCTCCTGCTGTTGCATTTATTTATTTGGGGGCTGAGGTCTTTTGAAAGAAAATAATTAGTTTCTGCTCCTTGACAAGGACCCTGGGATCTGCACTCTCTATTTATGTGCACAAGTGATGTTTGGTGGAAGAATGATTTCAGAACAACATTTCAGGGCAAAATGGGATTCAATAGTTCAGACAGCCACAGCTCTAACAGGTAATGGAGGTAGGCCCTACTCCCCAAAATGTGTTCTTGGGAGCACTAGCCTAAAATTCTATAGTCAAAAAAGGATGCCTTTCTGTGAAAACTGGAGTTGAACAACTGATATGACCAACCTGCAAATATTGTTGACCGAGTCTTCTGGACAATGGTGGTGGCATTTACATCGCAAGATCTTTGGACGAGGGGTGGGGGCTGTACTCTCACCATCCTCTTTCTTGGTGCCCACACTTAATTTTCCTGAACTTCGCAAAAGCATGTTATCAAGGAAGTTTGCTGAAAAGAAGAAAGAGTAAAAATTTAATTTAAGCATCTTTGGGATAGCTCAGCCACAGTCTTCTGTCCAAAGAATTATGATGTTAAACAAAATAGTAAGGATTTGTGACACTTAAAGATATAAAGAGAAAACACATTCTGATGTTCTGATATGGAAAACTATACTTTCTCTACAATATAGATAGGTCTCACTAGAAATTCTCATGAACCTTTCAGAGTAGTAGCTTCTACATTAAGCTATAATAGTTGTATTTGACTGAGTGCAAGCAGTTCAATGATGCACTATTATACAGATTATCTCTGTATGTAATCCTGTGAGTAAATATTATCATTCCCATTTTCAGAGGAGAAAATTAAGATTTGAAATTTAAGTGATCTGCACTCAGCTAATAAGTCATGAATACAGGATTTAAATCCAGATTGTTTGGGCCCCAAAACTTCTACTAGTCTTTTTGCTTTAGGTATATTAAGTATTTTTTAAAGAAATCATAGGAAATATTTAATCTGTGAAATTCATAGGAAGAGAGAAACTTAATTATCAAGATATATTTCAAAAAATATATCTCCCTCATCAGTATTTACAAGCAAAAGGGACTACCTATTAGCAGTGATTGTACATCTTCAGTTTAAGTGGAAGAAACGATGGTAGACATAATGTCTAGAGATATATTTTTCTGGGTTCAAAAACACACTTTATTGTTTATCAGCTAGTTGACACTGAAAAACTTTACAAATAATCTCATTGTGCTTTTTTCTTATCATTAAAATGAAGATAATTATAAACGCCTACGTCATGTCAAGAATTTAGAGTGTGTATGTTATGTACTATTACTTGATAAATATTAGGTAATGCTATTGGAAAAATCTAATTTTTTACCTTTTAAGTAGCAAGACAATGTTTCACAACATAGGGTGACATATCACTGAGACTGTTTTCATATTTTCTTCCTTACCACCACCTTTGGAATATAATGATGCTTGAGGAAGCATGGATTGACACCCATTAAGTTTCAGGCATAGTGGTAAAAGTTCTCCTACATGCTCTGTCACTGTGGAAATCATCACCCTGAGCAATGTTTGATTTAAAGTCTCACAACAGATCCAGTTTGTCTATAGTTAAATAAAATTTCAACAAAAATAGTATCTGAAAGGCATTGGGTTGAAAAATTGAAATTCTTGAAGTCCAGTATACACAATAGATATGTACAGTGTGCACTTGCAATTTTTTAAACTACAAATTAGTGCCTCCAACCATTATTATATCAGAAAATGAGGAGTTTAAAAACAGATCTATGATGTCGTTTTCTGACTTTCTCTGGGCTATAACAATTAGTTGAAGTCTTAGAGTAATAATTGAAAAGGAAAACAATAATCTGGTTAGATCAATTTATCAGAATTTCCCCAATCATTAATTCTAATATTTCATTAGATTTTTGAAATTTATGTAAGATGTGCACCTAACTTTCTCGAACAGTTCCTTGAATTTTAGTCTGCAGAAGATATACAAACTGTAATATATTAAGAGTGTGTTCTATTCAGAATCCTGGGCCATCATAGTGATTCTGATTCTACAGGTCTCAGGTAAGCCAAGAGAAGGCATACTCAACAAGACCCCATGTGATTTTGAGACAGATGACGTGTAATTCCACTTTGAGAAAATTAGGACTAGATTAATAATATTTAATCCCGATAGGTGTTTATTATTTCTATAAAATATGGTGCTCGTCCATAAGTGAAAACTCCAAAAGAAAGTGAAGTAAAACACAGTTCACATTCACATGCTGTATTTAAAACCTGCATAAACGCCCTAGCATTGCTCGATATCCAGGTGCAGTGGGTGTTGATATGTCTATATATCTCCCTACCACACTGACTTCCTTTTTATAATGTGGTTCTCAGCCTTACTAACTTTATGACCTGAGGAACCTCAAAGTAAATCACAGTGATGAAAGCAAGATATTTAAAACTTATTACATCCCACTTCCCTCCATACCAGGCCCGTGCTCTTTGAAGTTTTTAAAACAAAATAATAAAAATTCATTTATTAATATTACACATATGTCTACTTCTTAAATATATACTGAGTGCCTACCTTGTTTCAGACATAGCCCAGGTATGTAGGATGAACTAAACATACACAGAATTTACCGTCTGATGGGAAAAGTTGTTAAATGGAATATTCACATAGAATGGTCTATGGCAGAAAAGGAATCATCCTCAAACTACTGAAAATAAGGTGTCATTTTGTAAGAAGTGTTTTAAGAAAGGATTTATGATATTCTCTCACTTTAACTTAAATAAAATAATGATATAAAATTTAGCTAGAAAGAGTCTTTTCACAATATTGCTTATTAACAATCTGTAAAAAAAGTGAAAGTCACTCAGTTGTGTCCAACTCTTTGTGACCCTCATGGACTATACAGTCCATGGAATTCTTCAGGCCAGAATACTGGAGAGGCTAGCTATTCCCTTCTCCAGAGGATCTTCCCAACCCAGAGATCAAACCCAGGTCTCCTGCATTGCGGGCAGATTCTTTACCAGCTGAGCCACCAGGAAAGCCCAAGAATATTGAAGTGGGTAGCCTATCCCTTCTCCAGGGAATCTCCCCAACCCAGGAATTAAACCGGCATCTCCTGCATTGCAGGCAGATTCTTTACCAGCTGAGCTACCAGGGGTATAATCAGATTTTTAAAAAGAGATTCCTATGTAGTTATTGAAATGTTGATGTAGAAGTATATTTACTGACAAGAAAGACTGTTAAAATATAATTTTTGTTCAAACGAATAGTTTACAGAGCATTTTAATTACAAAATTCCACTACAAGGACAAAAAGGGTTAAATAACTAGTAATATAAAAGGAATCTTGAGGAGACACTAGAAAGGAAAACATGCTAACCAGAAGGTTTAAGAATCATCCTTTCTATACAGATTGCAGAGATAAAATATTGCTGCATAATCTTTCTAAAATGCTTAACACTTTAACATGTAGTCAAAATACATGCTATTTTAACAAAACCACATTCACAAGAACAAAAAGATAAGTACAGTTAGCTCATATTAAACATTTCATCTCTGCAAACTGAGTTAACAGACAACACTGAAAGAACATATAAAGGCTACCTTCATATAATGTGACCCAAAAACTAAAAGTAGTGAGCTGATAAATGATTGCTTTTAAGAAGCATTAAATAAATGGATAGTTAAATGCAAATCTGAGACAGGTAAAGAGTTCTTTATATTTGCTTTTGCTAAAATAATCAAAGGAGTAATCTATGTGAATTGTACAATTACTACTTAGGAGTCAGTTACTCGTATAGATGTGTTAATTTCTTATGAAATGAGAATTGTTATCAAACAATTCACAATATTTCCAATCACAAGATAAAATTAAAGTCATTGAGTGATAATTTGGAGGCTAAATAGAGACGGGGGTAAGAGAAGCAGTAGCAAGAGAATAAATACATTTGATTAGACTCATATTAAAAGCTTAAGAATACAGTTTTAAAAGATTATAAAATCTAAAGTGTGGTATAACTGCCATACAATACTAGTGTCAGGGGTACAACAAGGTACCACACCTTCTTTATCCATCCCATGCTGGGCACTTAGGTTGTTCTGTATCTTGTTCATTGTAAATAATGCTGCACGGAGGTGGATACTCTTTTTTTCAAGTTTGTTTCTGTTTCCTTGGATAAACACCCAGAAGTAGAATTGCTTGATCTCAGAGTAGTTCTATTTTTCAGTTTTTTGAGGGATGTGCATACTGTTTTCTACAGTGGCTGCACCCGTTTAAAATGCACAAGGGTTTTCTCTTCTCTACATCCTCACCAGGATTTGTTATCTTTTGTCTTTCTGAGAATACCCATTCTATCAGGTGTGAAGTGATATCTAATTGAGGTTTCGATACCTATTTCCCTATTGATTAATGGTGTTAAATGTTTTCTTCATGTACCTGTTGGTCATCTATATGTCTTTCTTTGGAAAAATGACTATTCAGATCATCTGCTCATTTTTTAAAATAGGACTTTGGTTTTTTATTCACTTTTTGGCTAATGAGTTGTATGTTGTTGTTCAGTTGCTAAGTCGTGTCTGACTCTTTTGCGACCCTACTGACTGTAGCCCACCAGGCTCCTCCGTCTAGGGGATACTGGAATGGGTTGCCATTTTCTTCTCCAGTGGATCTTCCAGACCCAGGGATCAAACTTACGTCTCCCATGTCTCCTGGATTAGCAGGTGGATTCCTTACCATTGAGCCACCAGGGAAGAGCTGTATTAGCTCTTTATATATTTTGGATCATCAACTCCTTATCAGATATACATCTTATAAATATTTTCATTTATTCAGTAGGTTCCCTTCTCATTTGTTGATGGTTTCCCTTTGCTGTGCAGAAGTTGTTGTGTTTTTTTGTTTTGTTTTTTTTTTTTGATGCAGTCCCTCTCATTTATTTTTCCTTGTCTTTTTTGGTGTCAAATCCAAAAAAATTATCAAGACCTAAGTTAAGGGGCTTATCAGCTATGTCTTCTTTGAGGAGTTACATGGTTTCAGTTCTTACATTCATATCTTTACTACATTTTGAGTTAATTTTTTGTGTATAGTACACAAAAGATTATGTAGCTATTAGAAAGATTTGGCAATGGCACCCCACTCCAGTACTCTTGCCTGGAAAATCCCATGGATGGAGGAGCCTGGTGGGCTGCAGTCCATGGGGTCACTAGAGTCGGATACGACTGAGCGACTTCCCTTTCACTTTTCACTTTCATGCATTGGAGAAGGAAATGGCAACCCACTCCAGGGTTCTTGCCTGGAGAATACCAGGGACGGGGGAGCCTGGTGGGCTGCTGTCTATGGGATCGCACAGAGTCAGACACGACTGAAGTGACTTAGCAGCAGCAGAAAGATCTAGAAACTGAATCAAGAATTTAAGCCTCCAAACAACTGGAAGTCTAGTTTCAGATGGCTTCACTGGACAATTCTATCAAAAATCCAAAGAAGAATTAATATCAATCCTTCTCAAATTCTTCTAAAAACAGGAGAAGAGGAAACACTTCCAAAATCATGTTATGAAGCCAAAATTTCCTTGATACCAAAACCAAACAAGGACACCATAAGAAAAGAAAATTACAGGTCAATATCCTTGATGAACATATCTAAAAATCCTCAACAAAATATTAGCAAGCCGAATCCAACAATATATTAAAAAGATCATACATCATGATGCAATGAGATTTACTCCAGGGATGTAAGGATGTTACAATATCCACAAGTCAACCAGTGCGATTCACCATATTAACAAAATGAAGGATGAAAATCATATCATATCAATAAATGAAGAAAAAACATTTGACAAAATTTAACATCCATTTATGTTTTTAAAAAACTCTCAACAAGTACAGAAAGAACATACTTCAACACATTTTCATATGAGATAGATTTCCAGATTTTTCAGGCAAATTGCTCAAACTTCATGAAATAAAAATGATCACCATGCAACAGTGTGACTCCCATTCAATTACAAAGGCTTAACAGGTCATATCCTACAGTGAAGTGAAATCACTCAGTCGTGTCCAACTCTATGCGACCTCATGGGCTGTAGCCCACCAGGCTCCTCGGTCCATGGGATTTTCCAGGCATGAATACTGGAGTGGGTTGCTATTTCCTTCTTCAGGGGATCTTCCCAACCCAGGGATCGAACCCGGGTCCCTAGCATTGTAGGCAGACATTTTACCGTCTGAGCTACCAGGGAAGCCCTATCCTACAGTACATTTACTATATCTTAAAGTAAATTTTAGCTAAACTTCGTTTTGATTTTTTTTTTCTTGGTAACATTCTTGTCATTTCAAAAATACAATAACTCATTTTAAGTTTGTGATATACATATTGTTTTATATGTCACAGTGAAGAGAATATTAGAATCCACTACCACATAACACATAGAGAACAATCTTTATGAATAGGGATAATTCAAGAAAATTAAATCTCAAATATGCAATGTACTAAAAAAGAGCTGTCACTCTTCAAAATTCATTTAAAGATGACATATAATTATCTGGTGCCACAGAATCTACTAGGAATCTATTTTGCTCTCATTTTCTTTCTTTTTTTTTTTTTTTTTACTCTTCAGATCTCCAAATAGCTCAAAAATTAACAAAATTTTGAGTGTCTTCTCTGTTCTACCTCATTTTCACCAGAGGGCAGGCCGGAGCAAGAAGAGAAACTGAAATTCATATCATACAAGTTTGTACTTCAAGTATCTTGGGTAGAAAGATTAGTGGAAGAAAATACGAAAGCACCGAACTATCCAGTAGTGCTTTGAGGATGGTCCATTCTACCACTATCCACACTGCTATGATAATAAATAATGTGAATCAATGCCCATTTCCTTTCTCAACTAAAACTGGTTTAAAGGGTATACTGGTTAAAAATAAAAACCTATAAAATACAGGAATTAAATGTGAATCAGAGTTTGAAAATAATATTAATTTTCAAGCTTTAGTCATCCTGAATAGTAGGTTTAAATAGACAACTTATTTTTATCACCTAAACCTTGAATCATTTAACTCAATTTAATAATTTAATTTACTATCTAACAAATATATTCATTCAAAAGTCCTGACTTCAATTTTCATTGCCTAACCCTCTTTTATACTAAGACATTTTCAAACAAGCTTTCTATGCTGTTTGCAACAGAACTTAAATATATATATATAAACAACATGAAACTCAATCATTAACAAAAAGTTGGAATATGTGCCTAAACTCTTGAAAACAAAATATAAATACAACTTAGAAACAAAAATATCAAAGCAAAATCTCATGATTATAAAGAAAGAGTAGAATTTCAATTATTAATAGTGATATTAACTGCTCAGGAGTGTCCTTCTCCTTCAAGGCTCTCAGAAGTCATAGGCGAGAGGGACAAGGGAGGCTTGGTGGTGGTGAGTCCAGGGGCTAGCATGCTATAGAAGGGCATGGAATGCCAAGTGAGAAACCGTATCATGTGTGGTCACCAAGCAGTGGACTCAGACTTGACCAGGATATAGAGGAAAACAGTTCAAACCCGGCTTAGCTATTGCCTTGCTCTGTGGCCTTAGCAAGTCACTTAACAGAGGCTGTGGAGAGTGTCAGCACACACTGGCTTGCTATGAGAACTGGACAAGCTATTTCAAAGAAAGCACCTATCACAGCTCCCTGAACATACTGAGTGAATAACAGTAAATTGTCATTGTTATTTGTGCTGCTAAAGCTTCTGTTTTTTGCCTTTTTTTTTTTTTTTTTTGCTTTTGTTCTTCATATTTTTCTCTTTCCCTCACTGTTTTTGTTCCTTTTCTCTAAGGCTTCATCTCTTAAATGTTTCTACTTCTCTTCCTTTTCTTCTTTCCCTATCCTCTTTCTCATCCTGATTTCTCTTTTTCTTCAATTCCCCTTTCTTTTATGTTATTTCCATTAACTGCCTTTTTAGGTTCATCACTGCGCACAAAAAGTCTATAAAAATATTGAGCTTTTTGGTTTAAGAAACACGGATAGTTTGTTCGTGGCTAATACATTGTTACTCATTTTCTTTTTTCCCTGTGGTAAAAATGAATCATTAAATTCATTCCATCTACATAACACAATGGCCAAGAGCACTGGAAGTCCCTTCAGCAACAGAGCAATCTTGCTGGTGAGACAAATCGACTGCATGTGGAACATGGTGAGATAAATCAACCACATATGGAAAACCAAAACCAGTGTATGCAAACAATAAAACGGATGTCGTAACGCCACACGGAATTGTCAAATATAACTAACTCTCAGGTAGGAGACACAGGAGGGAAGACGACCAGGAGTGGCAGTAATCAACCAATAACTTTTACGGAAACATAAGCACCAAAACCAGGGATTCTGACAGTTGTTTCATTTCAGTGGTTCATTGTTGACACTGCTGAATAGGGTAAGAAAAACACATTAGTTTTACCATGTTAGAGACATGCTGGACCACTATAGAAACCAGGGCGTTTATAATAAAATATTTTGTTATAAATGTTTCCATTTGCTGGCAATTGTTTCTCTCTTCACTATACTTAACACATCCATCTCACCACATCACTCAGCTTCTGTAAGACAATCATGTTTTCAACATTTTATATTGAGCAAGCTCTGCCCAGAGACCCTACAACATCTGGGTAAAAAGTGAAAACTTCAGTAATTCAAGTGTTTTATATTCTGAGATGCTATGAGTCGAGCAAATAATTTAAAAAGTGAAATATTACAGAAATGGGACCATACAACATGTACATTTGTTTTCCAGGTAACTAATATAGAGTTATGAGCCCAAGTAAGCATCATAATTGATTATAATAGGGGTTATAGTTCTTTGGACATCACATTTATATTTTTTAAGGGTAAAACAGTAGATACCTTTCCCTCAGGTTTTAAAGCTTTTGAGTTTTGAGAAGCTCAAGCAAAATGTTCACAGATATTAAAAACCTTTGAAAACAACAACATGGTTACAAGTATCTTAGTAAAAATGTCAATATAAGAAATAATAAACTTTACAAGTAAGTAACCACCATGTTCAAAGATAGTTTAACATCAAACTGAATCTATATTCATAAAAAAGCATAGTCACAGCTAAAAGGATCATTTTAAAGGTCAAAAATATCTCTGTATTTTAAAATACTTAGTATGTCTGTTTAAATTCACATTTTTGGAAAAGAAACTAAACCACAGCCTCTTTGACAATAATGTCCACCAAGACATGGCAGACTGCCAAGCCAGGAGCTTTGGTTTTGTTCGGTGATGTTTCTATCAGTGCTCTGTTTCACAGAGTTCTGAAGCTAATCAAAGTGGATGTTTTACTTGCCATCACACCAAAATTTACTCCACAGCTTTACAAAGCACTCCCAAGACAGCTTGATGTGTAAAACTACTTTGAACAGACATCTATGTAAAGAAGAGAAGTGACAATGAAGCCAGATAGATCAGAAACCAAATCACCAGGTTCATGCTATTCTTTTTCCCCAAAGAAAAAACCTGGAAAGCATTTAGGATCTCTCTCTGTTTCTAATCCTTTCTGTATCCTCTAATTGGATAATAGTTAAAGGATACTTTAGTGAGGAGTTTACTGACCTTAAAAATGCAAATATATTGCTATTTCAAATGTTTAAATGTTTGAGGAATAAAATAGAATATGTATATTTTAAAACTTAACTTACAATACACTAATATTAACTACTATCATCACCAGCGAATTTAAAGGTCTATGATGAAACAACATGGAATAATGATAACCTGCAGCAAAATGAATTGAAACAAAATCTGAATATTAGAAAGCTATTATACGGAGTTTAAACAGAAAAACTAAAGAAACAACCATACAAAACCCGCAGTGCTGTTTACATGGCTCTGTTTACAATTATGTGTTATGATTCATAGAAAAGTTTTCTAAGATAGCAAAAATGACATGAATTACTAAAATATACTTGCCTTAGTTTCTCTGACTGTATACTTTACCGTAAAATAAGTTATAACCTTCCCGATTAAAGTAAATGATTTAGAAACTAAATCTTCAAAACACTGATTCCTTCAAATATTTAAATCATAAATGTATACTTTAAAATATTTTTATATTGTAAATATTGTACTTGCAAGAAAGTAACTTAGACTTCGATAATCAATGAATTGACATGTCACAGATAGCAAAAGAATTTACTATGTCAAAAACTACAACTTATACCACAAAGACTTTACACAGCCATAACACTTGATTTTAATCATGACCGTACTGGAAAATGTGTAAGGGCAAACACAGGCCCCCACTTCAACACACAGACAACACAGAAGTTCAAATAATGTATGCACGATATTTAGCAGTTTAAAAGTAACCTCAATCGTACACTGCAGGGACAGCCAAGCTAAACTATCTGCTTGTCATGTACAGTAATTTTCAGGCACAAAATTTTTGAACCCCCTGAACTGTCCTGTTCTCCACCCTCTATGCCAAGAAGGACTAAGTTCCATCATCTCTTTTGTGTGTGCCAGAAGAATCTTAACTGGTCTGGCTTACGTTTCCGGAGGGGGATAAACAGCCTCTGTAAGATAAAAAGCATCTCCCACTACTCACTCGCAATTTCTGTACGCTTGCTAAGATCGTTGCCAGGTTCCCTGGGATGAGACATGAGGAGGATGCACAGAACTGCCAGGGGTGTCCACTAAAGAGCCCAGCACCGTAGGCAGCTCTAATCCTGCACCTGTGATGTGTTATTCACCAGTTAAGAAATGCAGGCCAGACGGTGGTTGCCTAATACAGCTCAGCTGTTTTTCTCAGTACTCCCTTTGATTATGAGCTGGCAAGAGAGATTATTCTGGTCAGGCACTGAGCTATGTTCAAGATACATGGCATATGACAGTGGAAAGGTGAAAGAGAAAAGAAACCCTAGAATCAAAAAAATAAATAAAAAGAAAAGAAAAAAATCATTGACCACAGTGTATTATGTAACATTTCCAGATGGTTGAAAGCTGCCTCTGATTATACGCCAGGCAGAAAAACATACAACATTCAAGTATCTAGAAATCTATTTCTGACATTATCCTTTTGACATTTAGAATGGTACATCAACATGCAACTCTTGGGTTTATTTTAAAATAAGCATAACTTCACAAATTGATCAACTACACAAACATTTAAAAATCTTTTTTTAAAGAGGTTTACCTATTCTAGACGTCTAATTCCTTTTGCTGGCAAAACTGAAACCAAATAATTACCATTAATTTTATCTTTTTATTAAGCCCACCATATCACTGGACTTGACTCAGAATTTTTTATATAAAATTTATATTTGAAACACAACTATCTTATTCATCATGGGTGGCTTAAGACACCATAAAATATTTATTTTAGCCAGTATTAAACTGTTGGCAAGTCCAAATCGATTTAAGAAATATTTATCATACACTAAAGCTATCTACAAAGCACTCTGATTTCATAGAGGTGAAGAAGAAATGGCCACTAACTCATAAACCTTAAAATCTAATCCATGAGAGTGAATAAAAGTTATTTTTTCTGTTATTGTTGTTCTTTTGTCATAAAAGGGCTGCTGACCATTCACTCATACCAAAATTTTCACTATTTTTCCATTTACACTCTATTATATAAACACAAAACCATCTGTCCCCTAGGCCAGTGTCCATGCCATTTTAAATAATCTAAAAACTTACCCCAAAACCAGACACCCTTTCCTAGTAGCAGATGGTTAAACATTCATTTATATATACAAAAAGACTTGAAATGAAGAAAATATATCAATTTAAAATTTTACATATAAAGTATATACTAAAATGTTTAACAATATTTTTTGTTTTCATTAATTAGACATTAATTACCCACTAACAAAAGCAGTATATAAAAATACTCATTAGAATCTGACAAGTCTTAGAGCTTTCCTTTATATTTGGACAGCAGTGTTAAAGATAATACTGCATTTAAAGTTCCAGATAACACTGTGAGGCTAACTGGAGAAGGACCAAGGTTTGTGGTAGTATGCCACAAAACATTGTATTAATATTTTCCTAACTATTCCCATACTCTGGTCTGTGCATCTGAACTAAAGAAAACTGAATTGGGCTCTGGGTACTTATATGACTAGCAAAAAATATATATAGACTACTGATGTTTAAGTAAAAAAAAATTTTTTTTCTGAAATTATACTTAATTGACCATTAAAATAGTATTGAGATTCTGAACCACCATCAGCTTTGTTTGATTTTTTGAAATAAGGTTGTCAAAGGCAAAAGTCTTATTGATGTTTGAGCAGAAACACCAAGGAAAGATCTGAACTGAGACTATGTTATTATAATGATTTTGTTATCTTAAATCTGGGTATGACATACATTGGAACGTTCTGGCCTGATGTTTCTCAAGCTTTCCCTCTTTCAATAAACAAATGGCTTCAGTTTTCAAAACATTCTTCAAAAGCAATCTTACTTTTTAAATTTTGTAATTGTATAAAGCCTAGCAGACTAAGTGGCTCAGGTTTTGAAAAGTCTGATCTTACCTTCAAATTTTCCTTCTTTGTAGTTCTTCATCCAACTTGTCACTCCTCAATGATGCCAAAAATTACTTGCCCATACATCATATTCTAAAGTAAAAATGTTTTCTTTCTCCTTTTTAAAATAATTATCAATGCGGTATCTCGAGATAACCAAACCCTCCAAAAAACCCCTGAATCTAAGATGCTACAAGTAACTCTCACAAATATGGTTATTCTCAGCCACATCAACAAAAGGCAGACATATCTCTGTGTATAATGTTTTTCTTTTCACTCTGAATATTTTGATAAATTGGTATATGATTTTAAATTTCAGTATCAGAGTAATAAAAAATATATATTTAATCATGTTCTAAATTACCAGAGTACTCCCAACAATAAGTAATAATATTAATATAGGAGAAAAGGACAGTAGCTATTTTAAATGACCACTTCAGTTAGAAGGTTTCCCACTTTGACAATACTTAAGATCAAGCAAAATATTTTACCAAAATTAAAGAATTTGTTCTTCAGTTATTAAGAAGTCTTTTTCTAAGTTCACCTAATGAAGGTCCTGTTCTCTACCTAAAAACTCAGATATTCAGTGTGGGAGGCAAGAACTCTCATTTTTTAATGAATCAGAGGTTGGCAAAACTTTGTCAGCTTTAACTGTAACAACCATCAAGCCTGCTGATTCTCAGTAGGAGTGAAGTCTCATTGACTTTTGTTTTGTTTTTTCCTTAAAGAAAGAGCATGACGTTCTTTCAGAATGAATAGACTTCACTGTGATAAATGATGGTTATTTATTTTCAAAAATGAAGGTTACTTACTTTCTTCTCATCTTTCTTTGCAGACCAAAAACTATTTGTTTTCATCACTGAAACCACAGTAACTATTTGGTGGTAACATGAAAATTTCCTAGTGGCTCTCCTTCTCTACCATCATATCAAACAGCCTGGCCAGGAAAGGATCAAAATTGTGCTAATTATTAATTAGAGAGATAATCTGGAATAAAACAAATCCCTCTAGTAGTTACATCCCCCCAATTTTTCATCCCAGTCCTCAGAATACAGGACTTTGTGATTGCTTTTGTGCAGTTGAAATCATGGTAAAGGAAATATTTCTCTTCCCATTTCATACCAATAAGGGGGGGCGGGGGAAGGCTGTTCAATAGGCCCCATCCCAAATAAGTCCTCCACCCCCAAGTATTCAGGGCTTTCTCCTCTGTAGAGTTCAGTGTCTCCTCACCAGCAAGAAAGTATAAGCAGAGAGATCATTAGTTATGACATGTAGACGCTAGGAGATAATGTTGACTCACTTCAGGAACTACTAAACTATAAACAGTGTGCTGAAAGCCATTTATCTGCATTTTAGGATAAACAGCAGAAGCTATTCAATTAAATAGATTGCAAAGAATAAGCTGCTGATGCCAAACCAAGTGAAGCTTAATTGTGAAAAGAAAAATCTGCAGATTTAATAAAAATCAATCTAGGATATCAGAGCATTCAAAATCATTAAGCACTTTATTTTATAATATAATATATAAAACACAGACCATATATTTTAAAAGACCAACTGATTCAGTTACCAAAATTATTGCAGAGTAATTCAAGTTCAAAGAAAATTTATTGATACTTGATATTTTCTTTTAAGTGACAGCATTTATGATAATACTGACGTTGAGCAAATATATGTTATCAAGGAAAGCTTTACCTGTCACTATGTAAAAGTTAAAGTTGAACTGGGTCAGTTTTCTTATCAGCACTATTCCTATTCACAAACAGTTTGTTTTGATAGAAAATTCCTAAATGACTCCTTCCAAGAAAAAGAAATACAACTGAGTGCAACTGTTCATTCATCTACATTTATAATATTATGTAAATGTGTATGTATATACATATTTCCATCTCTAGCATGTTAAAATGCTGCAAGAAAAATATTAATCTATCATGTAACTCAGAGGTTTTATTCCATACTTGATTAGAAGTCTATGAGATAAACATGGCACTTTCTGCAAGTACCACACACAAGTGAAATATACTACATTTAGAACTTATTCTTCCAACTTGTCAGAAAACTAATCAAAATCTGTTCTTTTTCACACTTCCAGATGTCAGAAGTTTTTCAAAACAATTTTGAGGTCAGAAAAGAGAACACACAGGTGTGTGTTATGTCAACTACTGAAAGCAACTGAAGGTTCGCCTGGAATCTGATCACTCGACTGACACATTCTTGCGGGCATTACCAACACTCCCTGAAAGAACATTACACTAATGCTGACTAATTTTAAACAACATCCCAAATCTCATTAGACCTATTCCTTAGCAGTATTGTTCAAAAGCATCTCTGCTAGTAATACCACATTTATTGCCACCTCTTAGCAAACCTTTAATGTTTTCTTCAATATCACCTCTTCTGTTCTACTTCACTGACAATTCAGCAGGCTGAACAACAATAAAATATTTGATATCAATAAACATTAAGTTTTTGTCACATCATGAAAACTACAACAACCCACAAAAAACCAAACGTTAGGATATCAGTAACAAATGCTTAAGGAAAACTGGTTCACATTAATAGCCACCTGGTCTTGAGGAGACCAAGCCTAAGATAGAAAGATAGAAACAGTATTTTAATTCTGAAACTACCAGTGCCTGTGTAAAAAAAGAAAAACAACAAACTGTAGTTAGCCATTCAAAACCTATATTAAACTCAAACAGTAACGTAAGTGTGACATGTTCTTAATCTTTTTTAGTGACTAGAAGGAAATTCTTACCATTAAATGAATCAAGATCAGAAAAATTCTGCCTACGATTAAAGACTTAATAGTCATGGATTTCTGAGTTTATTAATGATTGGGAGGTAAACATATCAATCTAGACTTTAAAAAATCATATCAATCATATAAACATTCATTCCAAAGATTTACTATTTTATATAACCTTTCCTTTTCTCTCACACACATATACACTCAGTCCATCATCCAGGGTCTGAGTCAGACCAAGAGCTGATGCTCAGAGCAGATGCACGGGGCACTCTCCACTTCTGCAGCGTAATCGGTAGTGGCTGATCAATGTGCTTTTAAGTTGCATATCTACACACGCCAAGTTTCTCAGCTTTACTTTTCTGCTTGGTAGCAGCAAACCCTGAAGTCTTTACCACTAATATTCTACAATGCATGGGGAAAACAAAGGCAGGGGCCCTCCACTCGAGTGTATGTGCAGAATAGTCCTGTCTAAAAAAAATGTGAGACTCTTTCCTACCTTCCATTCTCATTTATCTCCCAACCCGCAGTGGCTTCTCAAAAACTCCACTGTTCTTGAAGATCCAGATGTCTCCTTTCTTCCCTCCCATTCCCACTGAGGAGACAGGAAACACCAGGTGTGAAATGTCTCTGTTTGCCCCCTCCACTCAACACACACATCCTAACTGGGAGCTTTCATCCTTACTTTTCCTCTCAGGGGAGCCACTCTGCCATTTGTCTGCTGGGTCTCACACACCCAGATGCACAGCTGAGGCCAGTTTCTCACAGAGGATGGTTTGCCTTCATCCGCTCCTTCCTGGGTTATGAACAAAGAACAGTTTTCCCAGGCTAGATCAGCCCAGCTGGAAAAGGATTTTAGGACAAAGAGAAAATGAGTATATTGGGAAGAAAGTGCAAAGGAGCCCTGAAAGGAAAACCTGAGATGCTGATGCTTGTGCCATTATGCCAAAATGTAGTAACTTATAGACAAAACAGGTAACCAAGCACCAACTCATCTTACAATAGCCCAAGTCACACGTATAACAGGATAACTAGATTCCAAACAGGTGAAGGAATTGTGATTTCTAGCCTGAGGTTTGCTATCAACTTGGAAATCTCCAGAATGTCCAGAAAGTTTTGTTTGGAAAACCAGCACAGTGATGATTGACCAAATAAGGCATAGACAGTAAACACAGGTTCTCAGGATATGTTTGTGGAAGGAATACCAGTGAATGAATTAGATCACAAGAAAAGACTCAGCCAAACATACCTGTCTAGATTAGAAACTCAATGTGAAGGCAATGACCCTGAGTCAACAGCATAACACAACAGTGCCACAGGGCGACTGCTTTTCCCATGACCGCATTCCCTGGATGGGTAACAAAGAGAGTGACAGTGGGTGTTTCTAAAGAAAAGAATCTGCGCAGAAAGAAGCAGTTCCTCTGGTTGCTCTGGTGACCCAAATATTCCAAAATACTACATGTTCTATCACTAACTACTTCCAGCTTTCCCCTAACTCAATAAACATTTTGGAAAAAGGGCATCTCACCTCCCACTGCCGAACATCCTAACTAGTCATGGACAGGAGGAATAAAAATCAACCCAAGCCCATCTGGCAACAAGTACAGAAAATCATTCATAACAAGTACGCGTACTTTATGTAATAAATATGGCGGTATATATGGATGCCCCTGACTTCACCTATCTACTTTCAGGCAGATTTTTAAAGGCTGACGTCTATCTTTACATATTTAGGGAATATTACATGCATACTAAATTATGTATGCTTGTGGGTTTGCATTAATGAGTTTACTGAAAAAGGAGTTTGAATAAATGTGAAAGGAGATTGCGTTATTACTAGAGAAAGGGGAAAGGTGACAGGACAAACAGCCCAAACTGAACGGCAGTAGGGAATTTCTAAAATTAAACCAACACATAGAATAGCCTGGAAATAACTTTCACTTCCCTTGAGCTGATTATTTATACAAGCTATGTTTAAATAAAGGCTGGATTTTACTCTGATAGAGTATATTAAGTTCATGTTTTCAATTCTATGAAGTAATAGTAAAAAGGGAGCAAATTATGAAGAAAGAAAGAAAGAACAACCCTAATCAAGTGGCAGCACCAAGCCTTAATGCCAGTGTCCATAAGGTATCAATGGGTTGTGGGTGAGGAGGAGGAAAAGCATTAGGGTGTGTAGCAGAGAACTACGCCTTCCTCTCTAGAAATTACCAAACGAGTGTCAGCCAGGAGTCTTATCAGCCTATTCTGCGGAGATGGGTTGTCTGGCGCTGACTGGCATATACATTCTCCTGTTCCAAACATGGCCGGGTCCTTCTGTCTTTTTTACTAGTGTTAAGTCTCCCCAAGCATCCCCTTCAAAAATTACATCCGCTAAATTTCCAACAAATACTGAGTTCTCAAGGTTTAAAAAAAATCAAAATAATGAACAAAATAAAAGCAGATCAGCCAGTAGACACAGAAGGTTATGGTTATTTACCATATCCTTTCTGTCTTCTTTTTTCCTTTATGTGCTTTTGTTTTCATCGGCATCTGTGTGGGATGGTAAGAATAGTTGTTGCCAAAGATAATTGAGTTATTTTAGTCCAGCCAAGCAAAGAATGGGAGGTAAGAAAGGATGATAAAAATTATGTTAAAAATACTTTCAGGTTCAAAGCAATTCAGGGGTCACAATGATATATTTGTGTGCCCTGAATGTCCTTATCAGTAAAAGGAGATGGTAGGAAAGTGTGTTCTCTAACCTCCCTCCTACTTCAGATGTAGTATGGTTCCACATAACTTTCACATTGCTGATACACATTCTTTTTTGCATCTATAGCCTAAAAAGAGGGTATTGAATACTATCTTAATAAAATATAAGAATCCCAGTACTGCCTTGTATTAGCTATGTGACCTTAGGTCAGTTCTTAATTTTTAAAAAAATCTCAAACACTTCATAGTTACAGGACTTCCACTTCAAGGAGTCTCAAAAGGATTAAGTATTTAATTTTAAAAAGCCTTTATCTATCCCCAATTATGTGTTGATAAATCTCATATAATGTAATCCTCAAAATGTTCATTTTATAAATGAAGGGACTAGGGCTTGGAGAGGTTATTTTTCTGAAGACAAACTAGTGAGCAGCAGACAAAGGTGGGAGGTAAACTCTTGGCTCTGTGACTCTGAAAAGCAATGACTCCTCTAGACAGTGGTTCACAAATGTTTTGCTCTCAAGATTCTTTCCCCTAATTAAAAATTATTAAGAACATTATATTTTTATTTATGGATAAATAAACTTTTATCCATAACTTTATTATGGATAATAGCTACCATTTACTAAATTAGGAATTAAAACAGAACAGTTTTTAAATATGTATGTGTGCATGCTAAGTCGCTCCAGTCATGTCCAACTCTGTGCAACCCTATGGACTGCAGCCTGCCAGGCTCCTCTGTCCATGGGATTCTCCAGGCAAGAATGCCAGAGTGGGTTGCCATGCCCTTCTCCAGGGAATCTTCCCAACCCAGGGACTGAACCTGTGTCTTTTATGTCTCCTGCATCACCAGGTGAGTTCTTTATCACTAGTGGCACCCGGGAACCCATTTTAACATGCTTTCATAAAAACGAAAAATGTAGTACTGTTTTACATTTTTGCAAATCTCTTTAATGTCGAACTTAAGAAACTGGGTATCTGCTTCTGAATTATATCCTTTGCAATATATTGTGTCCGACATATACAAAGAATGTATGGCCACAGATATGTAGTTGGAAAAAGACCTACATTTTAGTAGACTTTTTTCATAATAGTGGTTATTTTGGAGTACTACACAAACACTGGACTAGTAGACATCTCTTCAAAGTTAGATTCGAGTCGAGTGTGAAATCCTATCAATGAAATTTTCATAATCTGATAAATTAAAATCTGTCATACACTTTGAATAGATTTTTATACACACATGAAGATGAAACAATGCGCACTAGTTGTCCAGAGGAAAAAAATCTTGGTTCACTCAGTTATGCAGATCAATCCTGCAAGCTTCCAGATCCTGAATTTTGTTTGAAAGCTTGAATTTGATCATTAGCAATAAATACTGTCAGTTGTTTTCCCTGAAGTGAGAGGCTCACTCTGTTCATTTTTGAGAATACATCTGCAAATACCCATGCCTGAAGAACAACAGTTTGTCTGTCAGTCATTCTTTATAGTAAAAATTGCCTTTCATGAAAAAAGTCATTGAGTAACCATCATCTTCAGTAGGCTGAAGAATTTCTTTATGTATTCTCTACATTTTGTCACACAGAATATTAAAAAGAAATACACTCAGAGGCTGGAGTTTAATAAACATCATAATTTTAACAGCTTCATTCAGTATATTATCTAATCAAGGTATTATTAAATAACAATAAAGCTTTTTGCCTGGTGTTGGGTGGTGGGTGTTTGGTTAGCTGGTTTGGTGTTTGGTCAATTGGTGTGCCTGATGGTTTGATTTTACTGTGAATACATGGCAGTGAGGAACAGTTTGATGCCCTGTCTGCATTTGCACTAAGGTTCTGTCAACAGGTCTAACCACTATTTCTCTTTTGTATCATCAGTGAAAATGTTAATAATAAATCTTATTACTATCTTTATGAATCATTTTTTGAGAACTGCCATACTAGATGACAAACTATTGGTCACTAGATATATAAAATGTATGTATATATTAAGATAAGCTAAGAAATTTTAACAATAATGGAAGAGAAGGGAATGAGCATAAGAGATAATTTTAAGAAGGAAAAATGAGTAAAAAAAAATGTATATATATATATATATTATTGAACCCTTTGAGATCTAAGGAGAGATTTTCAGTTGGAAACACTAGATAGCTCACAAAAATATTATGTGTGCCAGATATGAAAGCGATTATTAATATAAATTTAGAGATCAATGAAAACATAAATGACACGGAGCACTGAAAATTAAGCTGTCACCACTTAGATGCTGCCAGTTATGAAATACTGATACACACTAGAGAAAAACAAAAGGTGATTCATTAATATGAAAGTAAAATCAACAGGTAAACAAAGTTCACATTCTCAGAAAAGCAATTGAGAAGAAGAATTTGTTAAATGTGGCACTAATTAGTTCTGGTTGATATTTGCTTGCTTTGCTTTTTGGTTGTAAGCTATCATAGTCAGGATTTTCCGTTTCTTCTGCATGGTTCTGTGTTTTTTTCATATTGAATACTCAGAGGTTGACCACGATGAGACAAGCTTTTCTCTAACTTTAACTATGTGCATGTCTTGATCTGAACATAGTTTAAGTCTCTTGATCTCCAAAGAGCCATTTTTACTTCATGCTGCAGGAAACAGCCAATTCTGAATTAAGAAAAGTTAGATTTTTTAAATTAATTTTTTTATTGAAGGATAATTGCTTTACAGAATTTTGTTGTTTTCTGTCAAACCACAACATGAATCTGCCATAGGTATATGTATATCCCCTCCCTTTTGAACTTCCCTCCCATCTCCCTCCGCATCCCACCCCTCCAGGTTGATACAGAACCCTGTTTTGAGTTTCCTGAGCCATACAGCAAATTCCCCTTGGCTATCTATTTTACATATGGTAATGTAAGTTTCCTTGTTACTCTTTCTATACATCTCACCCTCTCCTCCCCTATCCCCATGTTCATAAGTCTATTTCTCTATGTCTGTTTCTCCACTGCTGCCCTGCAAATAAATTCTTTAGTACCATTTTCTAGATTCCATATATAAGCATTAGAATATGATATTTATCTTTCTCTTTCTGACTCACTTCACTCTGTATAATAGGCTCTAGGTTCATCCATCTCATTAGAACTGACTCAAATGAGTTCCTTTTTATGACTGAGTATATTCCATTGTATATATGTACCACAACTTCTTTATCCATTCATCTGTCGATGGAAATCTAGGTTGTTTCCACGTTCTAGCTATTGTAAGAAAGAAAGAAAAGAAAGTAAAGTAGCTCAGTCATGTCCGACTCTTTGTGACCCCATGGACTATAGCCCGCCAGGCTCCTCCATCCATGGAATTTTCTAGGCAAGACTACTGGAGTGGGTTGCCATTTCCTTCTCCAGGGGATCTTCCTGACCCAGGGATCGAATCCTGGTCTCCCATATTGCGGGCACACGCTTTACCATCTGAGCCACCAAGGAATGACAAGCTATTGTCAATAGTGTTGCAAGGAACAATGGTATACATGTGTCTTTTTCAATTTTGGTTTCCTCAGGGTATATGCCTAGGAGTGGGATTGCTGGGTCATATGGTGGTTTTATTCCTAGTTTTTTTAAGGAAACTCCATACTGTTTTCCACAGTGGCTGTATCAATTTACTTTCCCACCAACAGTGCAAGAGTGTTCCCTTTTCTCCACACCCTCTCCAGCATTTATTGTTTGTAGGAAAAGTTAGATTTTATATCACTGAAGGGTCTTATACAAGGGATACACTTAGCAAATCTTCTTTCCCACCTAAACATATTGTATGGAGAAATTCAGTATTTCTATTATGAGGTCTTAAATGTGCTATTACTAACACTCAAATGAAATATGTATTTTGTGTATAAACTTTAACAGAGAAAGAGTTATATCTCTTTGGTTTAACCATGACAACCTCACCATCTAGAATAGTGCCTGGCACTGGCAGGCATGTATAACTTGTTCCTCTCTTGTGGAACAACTTCCCTATTATGAAGGTTTCAAGGATTATCTAATGTGAGGGAAGCTACAATGTTAACTCATCTTATACCTATGATTATGTTATTTTAGAGAGGGGAGTGTGTGTATGTTCCATTGTGATTGCTGCTCGGTAAAATTTCCACTTTTAAAAATTGAAAACATAAATAGCATATTTAAAAGCCGAGACATTACTTTGTCAACAAAGGTCCATCTAGTCAAGGCTATGGTTTTTACTGTGGTGATGTATGGATGTGAGAGTTGGACTGGGAAGAAGGCTGAGCGCCGAAGAATTGATGCTTTTGAACTGTGGTGTTGGAGAAGACTCTTAAGAGTCCCTTGGACTGCAAGGAGATCCAACCAATCCATTCTGAAGGAGATCAGTCCTGGGATTTCTTTGGAGGGAATGATGCTGAAACTGAAACTTCAGTCTTTGGCCACCTCATGCGAACAGTTCACTCATTGGAAAAGACTCTGATGCTGGGAGGGATTGGGGGCAGAAGGAGAAGGGGACGACAGAGGATGAGATGGCTGGATGGCATCACTGACTGGATGGATATGAGTCTGAGTGAACTCCAGGAGTTGGTGATAGACAGGGAGGCCTGGCGTGCTGCGATTCATGGGGTCGCACAGAGTCGGACACGACTGAGTGACTGAACTGAATGTGAAAATGCAGCTAAATTTTTCTGATACTTCCTCTGTCCCCTCTACATATACTTTTCAAGCTCAAGAAAGACTTTGACCCCACTTTAACGGAGCAAATTCAAGTAAATTACTTTTTAGGTTACTAAGGACTGAAAGATGGGGATAGGAGTGTGAAAGGAAGGTTCTGAACATTGACTGTGATGTCAGTGTAACCTGGACAGCACTCAGAGAAGAGGACACATGGGCTTAGAGATCATGCCCAGCTTGGCTAATTAGCTGTATACCTTGTGAAAAACTCAGTCATTTCTCTAGACCTCCATTTCTCCATCTTGAAAATAGGAGTAATCATGTCTACTTCTCTTGTAGTTATTGCTAAGATTGAATGAAGTTCTATATAAAGCACTTAGTGTAGGCCCTGTGACGGAGACAGAGTAAATTCCCAATAAATGTAGGTTGCCTTGATTTTCTGGAAATCTATGGTTCTTTGGAAGGAATGATGCTAAAGCTGAAACTCCAGTACTTTGGCCACCTCATGCGAAGAGTTGACTGATTGGAAAAGACTCTGATGCTAGGAGGGCTTGGGGGCAGGAGGAGAAGGGGATGACAGAGGATGAGATGGCTAGATGGCATCACTGACTCGATGGATGTGAGTCTGAGTGAACTCCGGAAGTTGGTGATGGACAGGGAGGCCTGGCGTGCTGCAATTCATGGGGTCGCAAAGAGTCGGACACGACTGAGCGACTGAACTGAATTGAACTGATGGATTAAAACTTGATGGTAATAACTGTGAAGTCTGTAACACAGAAAAGGATACATCTTTCACCCCAGCTACTTAAGTTACAAAGTGACTACCAGAATCCAGAACCAATTTAAAGAATTGTGATTGCTGCTTGGTAAAATTTCCACTTTTAAAAATTGAAAACATAAATAGCATATTTAAAAGCTGAGACATTACTTTGTCAACAAAGGTCCATCTAGTCAAGGCTATGGTTTTTTCTGTGGTCATGTATGGATGTGAGTTGGACTGTGAAGAAAGCTGAGCACACAATAGAACATACACAATAGAACAGAGCAATTAAATGGATAAAAGATACAAACGTAAGATCATATAATATAAAACTCCTAGAGAAAAACTTAGGCAAAACACTTTTTGACATAAATCACAGCAATAACTTTTTGACCCTTTTCCTAAAGGAAATTAAATAAAAAACATACAAATGGGACCTAATTAAATTTAAAAGCTTCTGCACAGCAAAGGAAACCACTGACAAAACAAAAAGGCAACTTACTAAATGGGAGAAGATTTGCCCAATGATATGACTGATAAAGAATTAATATTCAACATATATAAACAACTCACAGAACTGAACATCAAAAAAACAAACAACCCAATTAAAAAATGGGCAGAAGAATTGAATAGACATTTTTCCAAAGAGGAAATAAATGCAGATGGCCAGCAGGTACATGAAAAGATGCTCAGCAGAGAAATGCAAATCAAAACCACAGTGAGGAATCACCTCACACCTGTCAGAATGTCTAGCATCA
Source organism: Oryx dammah (assembly GCF_014754425.2). Lineage (NCBI taxonomy): Eukaryota > Metazoa > Chordata > Mammalia > Artiodactyla > Bovidae > Oryx > Oryx dammah. Next base: position 29,007,493 of record NW_024070187.1, read on the forward strand.
AAAAACATCAATAACAAATGCTGGCTAAAATATGAAGAAAAGAAAACCCTTGTACACTGTTGGTAGCAAAGTAAATTGATGCAGCCACCATGGAAAACAGTTTGGAGGTGTCTCAAAAAACTAAAAATAGAACTACCACATGACCCAGCAATTCCACTCTTGGGTATATATCCAAGAAAACAAAAACACTAATTTGAAAAGATACACTCATTCCAATGTTCACAGTATCATTATTTACAACAGCCAAGATATGGAAGCAACCTAAGTGTCCATCAATAAACAAATGGACAAAGAAGATGTGGTATATATACCATGGACACTACTCAGCCATAAAAAAAGACCAAATTTTAACATTTGGAACAACACGGATGGACTTGGATGCCATTATGCTAAGTGAACTAAGTCAGACAGAGAAAGACAAATACTATATGATATCACTGATACGTGGAATCTAAAAGATACAACAAACTAGTGAATATAACAAAAAAGAAGCAGATACAGATTTAGAGAAAAACCTAATGGTTACTGCTAGTGTGGAGGGGCAGGAGGGGCCAGGTAGGGGAGATGTAGGGGAGCAGGAGGGACAAATTACTGGGTGTAAGATAGGCTCAAGGATGTACAACACCATGAATATAGCCAATATTCTGTAATAACTGTAAATTAAAAGAACTCTTAAAAGGTGTATAAGAAAGAAAGTGACTGGAGGAATAAAATATGTACACATAACTATTTCTAGAATTTATCATTGGTACTACCTACAGGTACTAATTCATATTTCTAATTTTCAAACAAGTTTAACCACTTTATAATTTGTTTTTTAAATTAGTTTCACTACTTGGAAGAAATCACATGGAAGCTCCATTAGCATGGCTCCTGCCAGCAGTGATAAATAAATGTAGCACTGTTCAAAGAAAAAACTATAGAACATTAGGCAACTCATGAAGTATACCAACAATACTTACTCACATTAAGGTTTGTTTACTATGTCATATCAACTTTGCCTTCACAGCACTTTACATGATAGTGCATTGGCAAAGAAACTGCCTGCCAATGCAGAAGACACAGGTTAGATCCCTGGGTCAGGAAGACCCTCTGGAGAAGGATATGGCAACCTGCTCCAATATTCTTGCCTGGAAAATCCAACAGACAGAGGAGCCTGGCAGGCTACATTCAATGGGGTTGCAAAGAGTCAGTCACGACTGAGCACACATCTTAAAAATAGCACAACTTATATGTCATATTCAAGTTGCTATCAACTGTTAGCATTAGCTACTATTTTTAAACAATATTCTATATCTTCAGAACTTACACTTTGCAAGATACTTACATGAACAAACGTATGTGTGTTAAACAGATCCAGAAATTATACACATAGGCATTCTATAACATCCAGTGGTATGAAATTTTAAAATTCGCCTAAATTTAATCATGTATATCAGATCTTCGTTGATATATAATCATATACAGCCAGTTATATTAACTTCACCAGACTCTATAATGTCCTATGTTTTTAAAAGGAAGAAAGTTAAAACAACATAGAGGTAATATGGTCACTCACTTTAAAATGTATGAGAAGACAATCTAAAGATTGCATGGAGAAAGTGGCTTGTCCATTAACCCTTTACTGTATACAAAGGCTATCACAATGTGATTTGTATGCTTCAGGAAAGTAAATAAAAATTGCTGAAATGAGCCACAAATTAAAGAAAACAAGCTATGGAGTACTTACCACAAGCAAAACACCCTTTTCAGAGTTTTCACACATTTTTGTATAATTCTCACCACAGTTACCAACGTGTGTATAATTATTTCCATTTTGATAAATGACCAAGGCTCAGATATAAAGTCTTAGGATTGAGCTGACAGATTTGCTGTGCCATACAAACAATTAAATCTCTGATCTTTCTCCCACTTCCAAGGTCATTATTTTCACTGTAATCTAAAAATAGCAATACACATGCATAAACTTGCGAAAATCAAAAAGCTGAAGCGAGATTAAAAGTTCCAATTCCAAAGTTCTTAAAAAGGCATCCAAGGTACTTTAATTGACTCAACCTGGGCTTCCCGGGTGGTCCAGTGGTTAAGAATCCACCTGCCATGCACGGGACCCGGGTTTGATTTCTGGTCCAGGAAGATCCCACACGTCACAGGCCAACTAAGCCCACAGAGCACAGCTACTGAAGCCTGCATGCCATAGAGCCCATGCCCCACAGCAGGAGAAGCCACTGAAATGAGACAACTGCGTGGAACTAGAGAGGAGCTCTCTCTGGCTGCAACTAGAGAAAGCCTGCCAACAGCAACAAAGGCCCAGTAACCTAAAAAGAAAAATTAATTGACTCAACCTGTCTTTCCAGCTCTCTGTCCATATTTATCACATTCACCAGGTTTTTTCATATTCCTATGTCTTTGGCTCATAATTTTCAGACTATAGCCACCTCCATTTCCATCATCTATGTCACAGTTCACAATCAGAAGTATATGCATCTTTTTTTTATTTCTCATGGAACCTTGCCATGTTGCACATTTTACTCTACATTGAAGAACAGTTAGTTGCACACATATTCTGGCCTATCAACTATCATCCTCTTATGGCAAGTAGTACAATTTATTTACATGTGAGCCACCCAACTGATTATTAACTTGAATAATTAGCTGTGTGACCTCAAACAATTTACTTAACCTCCATGAACTTCAATTTCCTCATCTGTAAAATGAGGGCAATGGCATTTATTCATTTGTACGTATAAAATACTCAGAACAGTACCTTAAGGAGTTTGTTCGGTATAAGTGTAAACAATTCGTATACTATTAATCACTGAAATTTTTGATCAAAGAAATTCATTGTTTGGTGTTAACTAGCTCACATTCTCATTCAACTCTGAGTCTAGCATTTGAAAATTTTTGAAGGAAAGATATTTAAGTTTTTAAGTATAAAAACATTTTAAAACGTAAGATTTTATAAGTCTTCTAAGTAGTTTTATAAGGACAAATATATGTATTACATGTACATAATATTTACATATATATATATATTACACATACACACAGACATTATCATAACAGATTCCTGCAGAGCACAAAATAAGCTCATCCCTCCAGCAAAGACCAGTTCATCCTATAACTTGATGACACAGATGTGAAAGGAGGGTTATACATCAACATAGGACTCTGGATAGAGACAAGATTATTCACTGGACTTTCTTACTTCTTGGGACAATTTGGGAACTTTCTGCATGCTTTCTGAATATTCTGCCAACCATACAGAAAAACTAAACCTGTTTTACATCAACAGGACATTCACAGTTCAACACCTGGGGCTCCTTCTCTCTCTTTGCACTAAACAACTTTACAACTTTGATCTTTTACCTCTCAGCATCCACCTCATGGCTGTTAACAGTGACTTTAGGGGAGAAGGAAGCTACAGACCTCACTGAACTGGGAGATGACAGCCTTTCTATAGCAAAAGCAGTCTGAGCAGTATTAATGTACAGAGCATCTATACAGAAAATACAGAAATATTTAGTGTCTTCTTTAGAAAGTTTCCACTCCAAAATAAGGACTCAATGGCTAAAAACCATAAAGACAGATTTAACAACAATCAAATCAGGCAATTTCACTTCTCAAAAATAGTAAATAGAGTCATTGCATTTTCAATAGAAAATAATTATTAGAAGGGAAAGTTTACTCAGTTACCGTAAAACAGGTCCAACATCTTGCATAGGTCTTCTCATAGACTGTAAAGAGCAGATGGTGAAAATTCCAGCAAAAATTCCAGTGGAAACTATGACTATTATTCAATTTATGAGGCTTGTCTTAAAGATATACTTTGCATTAAATAACAGAAATTAGCACTTTACAAAGACAAATTTAAACTTATGACCTATAGTGTTTAAAGTAAGATGGTAGATTACTTAAGAATAAGTGAGATGTTCTTGAGCAGAATACATTCATCAACAGCATACAAGTTTTTGGTTTCCAAGTCAGTGCTTACTTCTGCAATGTTAAGTATCTTAGAAAGAGAAATATGTGAATGGATTCCTTAGTACTCTTCTACTCATCCCAACACAAGCTTCCATTTCAAATTTAAAATGATGATGAGCCAGCATGTAATTTTCTGTGCCATCATCTGATTTCATGTCCAGGTATTCTTTACTTCTGTTACCAAACGACAATGATATACATGGAGTAATAGCAAAGATGTTACAAGTGCTCTCACTTCAAAATACCTTAACTCCAGCAATTTCTCATTCAAAAAAGATTGTGCTTTTGTAAATGACTGAATATATATTTATGCATCCTCATATTCTGTGTGACATATTTGAACTAACAGAAGACTGCAGTCTAAGGTAGCTGTAAGTGGCAAGACACAGAGGCTTGGGGTCCTGGGAAGAAAGAATGGAGAAAACAGAGATGAAAAAGGAAGCTAAAATGCTACCCGTAAGAAGTGAGGATTCACTGACTATTCCTTTGCACAACCTTAGCCAGGAGAAACAAAGATCTTTTCAAATTGAAAGAAAAGATTTCTCAAAACAGAAAAAACTAATGCGCCAGGAACTATCCACAGTGTTTTTCTGCAATAACTCTTGTTGCTTCTTCCAACAAGCTTATGAGTCCTACAGTGTTATTTCCCCCATATTAAAATGCAGAAACTGAGGCCCTGAAAACTTGCGCAAGGTCACAGAACAGGAGAGAGTTGAAACAGATTTTAAATAAGTCTGACTCCATACAAAGACTGATCTTCTTCCCATTAACAGGTATGCCATATAAAAACAGGATCTCCTAGGATTCACAGAAAAAAGACTCACCATGGCAATAGTCAATACAAAATCACAGTCACCATGTGATAATCAAATACATCCACCATATTTAAACCTATAATCAGTTTTATTTTTTTTTAATTTATTTATTTTAATTGGAGGCTAATTACTTTAAAATATTGTAGTGGTTTTTGCCATACATTGACATGAATCAGCCATGGGTGTACATGTGTTCCCCATCCTGAACCCCTCTCCCACGTGCCTCCCCATCCCATCCCTCTGGGTCATCCCAGTGCACCAGCCCCGAGCACTCTGTCTCATGCATGGAACCTGGACTAAGACTGTCAGTTCATTTGCAGAGTGTTTCTGACTTAAAGGAGAGAGAGATGTGAGTTAGTATTTGCCACCACATTCTGCTCTGGTCTTAAAAGTGTTTTATCTCTTTTCTTTTGAAGTGAATTTTAATGAGCCCTTAATTGTCAAAGGACTTCATAAATATTCATTAAACAGTAAAAGAAGTGGTGTTTCCTTTCCCTAAAAGCTGAAAGAGAAAACAGTTAAGATTCCAAAGTAGAGTAGGCATGATGAAAGTCTTAAATGGAACTGTAAACATTCAGTATTGTATTAGATGTTTACCCAAATGGTTCATATCATTTGAACACTTAAGAAAATTCTTAGTGTAGCGATAACTTCTATTTTTGCCTTTGTAAGAAGTCCACCACAGCACAATCTGTTGGAGATATTTTCATTTTTATCAGTCATCCAATTCCAAATGATCCAAAACATTTCACTAACTATTGATGATGCCTTCTGCACCACTGAACAGTAAAATGGTTATGATGTTGGAGGAAGTGATTTTGATCTAAATCAACAGGGCAGGCCCAGCTATTATGAAAGTGCCACAAATCTTTTGCATTAAAAAATGTTTTCACACTGGATTTGAGTCTTCAAAGAAAGCATTCACCAAAGTGTTGCATTTTACATCAATCCTACACAGCTGTCAGGGAGTGTATTATCATAACGATTGACTTCTGATGAAGCCATAGACTCAAATATTTCCTCCCATTGCCAAAAGGTGGGAGATCTCACAAGATATCATGGCCATGCCAGAGTTCCCAAGGTCAGCCAAATGCAAATGAGCTGGCAAGTCAAATATTAACTCCATGAGAACACGTCTCTCCAAAACCCACCCCATCTGATTCATTGTAAGAAAGGGGAAAACATGTTCGTTATTTTCAGACATACAGTAATAACTTTTCCCCCTTTTAAAACTGTTGTTTCCTCAATGAGAGATACATATGTTTCTATAAAAAGACCTCCCCAAAGTCCCTGAATTGTGAAAATAACTACCTTGTCATTATTACAAAACCAGAAATAAAAGATGCCTCAGTTAAATTTGGGGAAATTAAGACATAAGAAAGTAAATATGTTTATTTAGTGAAGCCCCTCTATAATTTCCAAAAATTAGCGAAATTCAGAGACCTAATTCATTTAAATGTCTTTAAGAAATTTTATTAAACAATAATCAGATAATTTTTATTTTGTACTTGATTCTAAAATATTTAAGTCATTCAAATACAGCTGTTAAATTCTTACAATCATTTTCCCAGCTGCTTTGTATTTTTCAGTTCCTAAAGTTTAGCTGGAACTGGGGACGGTGAGACGGGAAGAGGAAACACATCTGTAATGGCTATTTAATAAGCCATGCTCTGTGGCTAAATAATTATACATATGTTTATAAAGACTCATTCTTTTAAAATTAAACAATATCAAAACTTGGTTTACCTACAGTATCCAGTAAGCACAGAAACATTTTATATTACCTGAATTCAGAAACACATGGCATCAGACAGGGGACCACAAATATTACTCAGGAACAGAATAATGCAACACAGGGGCAAAAAATGCTGAAGAATTTTTTTTCTTGTGGTATCCACTAGCACTTTTTTTTTTAACAGACTAAGCTTTTATTGGTTCTTTATGATTATGCTACCACCTTCCAGATGAATACACATTGTGATATAAACAAATTTAAAAAGGAATTAAAAAATAGAAAAGTAAGTATATGGTTTTCCTAATATCTGTTTAATAATTTAAAGTTCAGAATAAGAAACTCAATTTTCAGTCCCATGTAGTAAGCTTCAGGGTTTCCCTAGTGGCTCAGATGGTAAAGATCTGCCTGGATTCGATCCCTGAGTTGGGAAGATCCCCTAGAGAAAGGAACAGCTACCCACTCCAGTATTCTGGCTTGAAGAATTCCAAGGACAGAGGAGCTTGGTGGGCTACAGTCCAAGGGGTCGCAAAGAGTCAGCCGCAACTGAGTAAGCTTCAATGTACATGAAAAATATCCTGGTGAAGAACGTAAATACTAAAAACTTGTATCTTTTATTGACTTTATTGACTTTATTTTGGTCTTATTAAGCATTACCTGACACTTGTTCTTTACTTCTTCAGATACTCAAAATGTCTTACTCTCTGCTGAATCTACAAAGCTAGGCCTAAATGCTTATTAACTGAATGTAGTTGAATAGATTTTAAAATAGTGTTATTGTGATGATTAACTTTATATGCCAACTTGACTGGATTGTGGGTACCAGATATCTGGTCAAACATTATCTGGTATTTCTGGGAGGGTGTTTGGGATGAATCTAACATCTGAGAGACTGCAGAAAGCAGATTTCCCTCCCTAATCAGCTGAAGGTCTGAACAGGACAAAAAGGTTGACTCTCCAAAGAAGAGGGAATGCCTCATATCTAATGTCTTCAAGCTGGGCCGTCACATTTTTTCTGCCTTCAGATTCCAACTGAAGTATCAGCTCTCTTCCTGGGTCTTAAACTCCTGATCTCTGTATCTCTGTCTGGACTGTAACTACCCTACTGGCTCTCCTGAGTCTGCAGCTTGTCGATTGCCCATCTAGGGACTTGCCAGCCCCCATCATAATGTGGACCAGTTCCTGACAAAAATATATATACACACATGCTTCCTATTCATGGTATTTCTATGGAGAACCCTGATTCAGTTATTCTTGGTTTTCAAAGTTTCCTAAAATACCCAAGTTTCTTAAATAAATATAAAAAGTTCTTTTAATTAAATCTGAATTAACTTGGGCCCTTGAATTGTGGTTCTTAGAGTTTCTTCAACCTAATAAAAAGTTTAATTTTACTATCAGCAATATAGTTGAGATCTAACATATGTCCTCAGACTCAGTGAGTGACTCATCGTATGTCAGACTCACTGTATGTCTGACTCAGTGGACCTGAATCTGGGCAAACTCTAGGAGATAGTGAAGGACACGGAAGCCTGGCACACTGCTGCAGTCCACGGGGTCACAAAGAGTAGGACATGGCAACTCAACAACATGTCCTCAGAATCCATGCTCTATTGACGGCAATTCAGGCAGTGCAGCCACTAATGCCCCTGTGCCCAATGCAAGCTAAGACTATAAGATCATTCACATCTTGTGAAATGTAAATTGTCCACATGAGACCAAACAGCAAGGATTAAATTCAAATAACAAGTCCAAGATTTCAACCAAAGCTAAGGTGCACTCACCAACTACAAGATGATCACAGCGCAGAGTGATTTGGGTTTTGTTTCTATAAATTTCTTTGGCAGTATCTTTCTCATCTCTATCCACTCTCGGCCCAGAGATTTGTGTATAGTAATCTCTTCCAACAGTGTTGCCCCTTGAGAAATCAAATTGTTAAATAAATGTCTAGGCTGAAGACCAGTTCAAGATGCTTTACTCTCCTCTACTAAATAAGGTAATAAAAATCACCAGAGGTATGAAAGCTATTGGCAAAAATCTGAGCTTCAAAATAGGTGAAAAGCATGTAAGTGGAGAACACAATCACTTAAAACTTATATTACTCAATAGATACATATATACCAGATATCTTGCTCGAAACATTAAACATTTTTCATTACATGCATTCTGGATGTTTTAGTAAAGAACGTACTCATTTCCGGTGACTAAAGGAAAAAAAAAATGTACTTCAACATGTTTTCAATAAAAGAAGATGGCTGTGAAAGTAAACTGGAGTGTTTGAGGCTAGCCAGGGCAAGCTAAAGGTTAAGTTTTTTTGTATTCTAGAGGTACTTAAGTTTTCACTGAAGATAAATGCTGTTTTCATTCTTTCAAAATATACCAACAAAAATGAATCAGACATTTCCTTTTTTTTCTTTTCTCTTTTTCAATGATTTCCCTTTCAAATTTTTTTTTTTTTTAAAAGAGCCACGTTCCCCCCTGGCAACAGTTAGGAATTCCTATACTCCTATAGGAACATGCAGTAGTATGCAGTTTTCCCTTGTTTGATTTGTGTAAGGCCCATCTCAAGACACAATCCACTTACTAGGCACAAGTACCCTTTTCTGAGCTCTAGTCCTTTTATCTCAACTGACTGTGAGATCTCTAACACTTCACGCTAAGAGGTCTTGCTGATACACCAAACTCAACATATTTAAATCTGAAGTTCTTCTTCCTCCTTCCGGAAGCCTCTCCGGCCTATCCTTGTTCTTTCTAAACCTAAACTGTCTTCAGTTTCTTTCTGATAAACATGCGCGTCATCCACACAGCTGCCAAATAAAAACCCAAGAATCTTCCTAGATGTCTCCCTCTCTGTATCCATTATATCCAATCCATTAGCAATACAATCGTTTCAATCTTCTAAATTTTTTTGGAATCCTTCCTTAACTCTCTACTGATGTTGTTAAAAGATTCCAAATGTAGCCCTCATCATTTCTTACCTGGTGGTCTGCAATAGGCTCCTAATCTCTAGCCCTACCTTCCTCTAACCATCTTATACTACAGTTAGAACTACATTTTCTAAAATAAACATTCATTTATTTGCTTAACTAAACAATATTTGGAAACACCTACCAGGTAACAGGTTCTGCCCAAGTATGTAATAATGAAAAGAAAAAGACACAATTCCCTGCCCTGACAAAGCTGACAGTTACTGGAGAAAAGAGACAAGAAGTCAAGTCAAGATGAAAGCACATTACTTATGTTATGTGCAATGTGGAAAAATAAAGCAGGGAAAGGAGATAGAAGGTGTAGGGAGTGGTTGTTACTTTAAAGAGGACAGTCAGAATCTCCTCACCGCAGCAGTCATTTCTGGGAAGGGAAAGATGGTGAGAGTGAGCTATGAAGTGGAGGTGTTCCAGACAGAAGAAAGCAAGAGCCCGGAGGTGGAAGGGCACCTGGAGTCCTTGAAGAGCAACAGGCACAAGTTTGTCCAGAAAGAGGCACAGAGGTAGGAGGGGAGGTCATAGAAGAAAAAGGGACAGATCTGAGAGGGCCTTGGGGGAACTTTTCCTCTGGGTGCTGTGCCAAAGATGGACTATAGGGACAACAACCCAAGCAGAGAGCACTTAGGAGATGACCGCAGGCCCTGACAGTGACGCATTTAGTGGATGATTAAGGCGGGCTCTGACTGTGGTTTGAACATGGATGGCAGCGGCAGGGGTGATGAGAAGCAGTCAAATTCAAGATGTGTTTTGAAGGTATTATTGTTACTTTAATTTCCAAGAAAGTAGAGCCTAAGACAACTGCTTGCAAACAGGTAGTTTACTGGCAATGTCATCCAGGAATCAACCAGGTCTGTGAAGCAGGAAAGAAAAAACATAGGCAATCGGAGGATGAGTTAACTAGCTCACTTCGCCAGAGGTACCATGACATGAACCTCAAGATCTCCATTCTGGCTCGGCTCCTATCCCCCACTGGTCGTGTACGGCCTTTCCTTTCAAGTTGTACGTCGGCACACATTGGTTCCTCGTGTTGCATTAAAGAAGCCCCAAAGCAGGGGACCAAGAGGTAAGACAGTATCCAACCTCATCTTCATAAAACAGGGCAATGCCTTCACAAGAGGTGGCTCAGTGGGTAAAGAATCCGCCTGCAATGCAGGAGACGGGGGTTCAATCCCTGGGTCAGGAAGATCCCCTGGAGGAGGGCATGACAATCCACTCCAGTATTCTTGCCTGGAGAAGCCCATGGAGAGAGGAGCCTGGCAGGCTACTGTCCATACGGTCGCAAAGAGTAGGACACGACTGAAGCGACTTAGCACACACACACCCATGACAGCAGGAAAGGGTAGTCTAAAGAGGATTTAGAAGTGGTGTACACGGAGCCCTAAAAAAATAGCCTTGGAATAATTCTCTAATGGACTATATGCACTACGTGAGAGATAAAGGAGAGATAAGGATAACGCCGAGGTTTGGTCCTAATGAACTACAAGCATGAAACTGCCATTAACCAAAAGACAGCGGGAAACATGATTATGTATGTTACTTCCTTCTAAAAGGTAGTCATGGATCTCTGTATCTCCGGTTCACACACACCTTCATCTCCTCAGCCCTGCTTACAATCTCAAATTAGCCACTCACTACCCCTCACCTCCAACTCTGCAGTTATACTAAATAAACTCAATCCTCTGGCCACACTGTGCTCTCTCAGGGCTCTCTGGAATCTTGCTCGGGTTGGTCCCTCTGGCTATCTGTTTTGCTCAAATAACTCCTTATCAGCCTTTAATTGGAAACTCAGTAGATACCTCCTTTTAAGTTAGATACACACCTACCCATTCCCCAAATAGTCTTTGTATGTGCCTGCCTCCCCTCCAGGATGTAATCATGGAATATTTTTCTTGAACCCATAGGGCATATTACAACACTGGAAGATACTAGGTGTCCAATTAAAGTATGTTAAATTAAGGAATAAGTGGTTTCTCCAAGTCATTCTATGTTTATTTTTAAAACAGTATCTGTGCCCCAAACCAACTTCTCATATGAACTATTTAAATATTTTAACGTGTCACCTCATCCTGAGACACTGAAGCTTATGTCCAAAGTCACATAAGTATTCAGTAGCTGGGAAACAATTACATTTCAATTATTTTGATTCCCATCAGAAAAGACTTCTGCCTTTTCCCAAATAGTTAACTCTGAGCCAAGATCTGAGTATAATATGTTTTCAGATATTTATAGAATTAGATCATTAAAGATTAAAAATGCTTACTGCATTCTTTAATTGAAGTATAGTAGATTTACAATGTTTCAGATGTACAACAAAGTGCGTATGTGTGTGTGTATATATACACACACTTTTTTCAGACTCATTTCCACTTTAGGTTATTATAACATATTGAATACAGTTCTCTATATTCAATAGAGATACTGTGCTATACAGTAGGTCACATTGTTTATATATTAGTAGTGTGTATCTGTTAATCCCAGACTCCCAATTTATCCCTCCTCTCCTGCTTCCTCCTTCCCATCCTATTGCATTTTAATACCAGCATTCCAGTTAACATAAAAATAAGACCATCTGGAAGTAAAATAAATCATTGTACTGAATCTTAAATCTTAAAGACTCTGAAAGAGAGGGTTGATAAAATCAGATCTTTGCAGTCAGCCCCATGCCCGACTTCTGGGAAAGAGATCTTTTTCGCCACATTGTCTGCAAGTTATAGGTCTAAATGACGTATTTGGTCATGCTGTTCAGGTAGGGAGTGTGTGCTCAGCTATTTCAGTCACGTCCAATTCTTGGCAACCCCATGGACTGAAGTCCACCAGGCTCCTCTGTCCATGGAATTTTACCAGGCAAGAATACTGGAGAGGGTTGCCATTTCTTTCTCCAGGGGATCTTCCCGACCCAGGGATTGAACCTTCGTCTCCTGCGTTGGCAGGCAGATTGATTACCACTGAGTCACATGAGAAGCCATGTTCATGGAGGGCAGAGCCCAGTCAACTTTTCATAGAGGCTTCCTGCCTTCAATCCATTTTAGTTCTGATGGAAAATGTGAGCACATTATTTTTAGATTCAATATAGATTTCTGTTGGGTAAACTTTCTGGCTGACTAGATTTTCTGAACCTAGTCCTTTTCACTTGGAACAAATGTGCAATTCCCGAAGATGCCAACACATCATGTGTTACTGATGCATAACAAGATTAAGAGGAAAAATGAAAACATTTAAAAAGAAAAACATACTTGGGAAAAAATTACACAGTAAAGTGACCTGGGAAACGCCCTCAGACATTTTCTAAAATTATTTGGAGAATATCTTTATAATTTAAGAGTACACCTAGGTCCTATAAAAACTGCAAAGTGTTTTCAGTGTAGGGAACAAAACAGCATACAAAAGAAAGCATCATTTTATAATTTATAGAGAATAAAAATCATTCAAGTTTGAAACTTCCAAAGTTCTATTAAGTCCTTAAACAACTCATATTTAATTATAAAATATTACAAAATAATAGACACTTCTGAAACATATGCATTCAATCACATAGCTAGATGTGGTAGCATTTTAAAATTTTTCTAAACTGAAATTCCTTTATTAGAAAAATAAGGCAGAAGACTCCATTATCTAACTAAAACACCAATCATACCGTAACTCAGCTCACAAATCCTCCATGAATTTCCATTGCCTGTGGGATAAAGTTCAAGTTTACTCACAAAGCAACGTAATTTTAGTTCAAAGTTCTCAAACTTTAACCACACATCTGTATCAACTGGTCGGCTTATTAAAAACAAAGTTTTCTGGATGCATTCCCTGGAGTTTTTGATTCAGTAGATCTGGGTTGGGACACGAGAATTTATATTTCCAACAGGTCCCCATGTCACACTGATGCAGGGGCCACAATTTGAAAACCACTGTCTAGTCGCAATCGAGCTTTCATGTGTCACCTATTTCCCTACACAGACTTCTGGCTCTGCACACTTTTTCATCCTTTGATTCTAAATAAACCATTCCAAACACGCTTATGTTTATAGGTTCTAGAATTCAACAAAAGAACTCTTGCTTAAGCTGTACTCTATAGAGCAACTGTATTTCAACAGTATTTGAATGCTGTCACAACCACACTCCAGCTTATCCTGAATCAGCTTTAGCATCACTTGTTGTTAATACTCTGATGTACAAACCTCAAGGCCCTGGGGTCATTTTCCCAACCTAATGATGGCCATGGCCCTGAGTGGGAGAAGTATGAAACAATATTCTGGGGGAAAAATGTTTTTGTTATGACTATGAGTTTCTGCTATCTGAGAAGGGCTTGTCAGTGTGGGCAGTTTTCCAACTACTCTACAGGAAAGGCGTTTCTGCTACAGTAACAAGGAGAAAAGCTTGGAAAGAGGCTTCCTAGCCTATAGGCATGCTCTCTGTCCCCAGGACGATCTATTAATCTGTGTAGGGAGAGTTAATGATAAAGATTCATAGGCAAATTAACAGATCCCCATAGGCCCAGATACAGAATTATGAAGACCAATTGTCCCCAAAAGCAATAACTGAACAAGCAGGGCTGCAGGTGGGCTACTCTGCTACGTTTTAAAAAGGAAAAATGATATGATCTTAACCAGAACTAATGGTAACTCTTAATCACTAGTAGTTTTTCTCATAAACCAACTAAAGAAAATAACAAAGCCTCTTCACTAAAATTCTGATTTCACAAGTAAAATACTATTATCATTGATATCAGAAAAAGAAAATAACAGTCAACACAGGAACCTGAATTCAGTGTTTTCCTTGTAGAGAACATTTTCTGGAACCCAAGTCTTGAATACTAGAGTAACTGGCCATGACCTCCTCCAGGGAATCTTCCCAACCCTGGAATGAAACCCACATCTCTTATGTCTTCTGCACTGGCAGCCAGATTATTTACCACCAGCCCCAGTGCAAAGCTCCTTCAATTTTCAGAGGAAAGAAAAACCCAGAATGCTTTCTAGCTGAAAGGAAGGTAAGGGTGTGGCTATGTACTCCATTTTGTTATGGGTTACCTCTTTTATTACATAAAATTCTACAAATACACTAAGAAAGAGAATATCAGGTTCAGTCTTAAGGGATGTTTTTTATCATAAAGGAATAAATTATAGAATAAAGTCGATTGAGGACCAACCCCTTCTCCTGCCATATTCACCACTATCATAAATTGGCTTTTTATCTACTACTATGAATACTTCATAGTAGTAGATAAATAGCCTACTTCACTGGAAGGACTGATGCTGAAGCGCTAGTATTCTGGTCATCTGATGCGAAGAGACGACTCATTGGAAAAGTCCCTGATGCTGGGAAAGATTGAGAGCAGAAGGAGAAGAGGGCGTCAGAGAATAAGAGGGTATCACTGATACAATGGACATGAACTTGGGCAAACTCCGGGAGATGGTGAGGGACAGGGAGGCCTGGCATGCTGCAGTCCATGGGGTTGCAAAGAGCTGGACACAACTGGGTGAATGAACAACAACAACATGAATATTTTAGGAGCTTTATAGAAACATAATTCACATGCCATAAGACCGACCTATTTAACATGTTCAATTCAGTCCTTTTTAGCACAGAGTTTTGCAATTATATCATCATGCAATTCTACAACATGTTCATAACACCCTCAAACAAGTCCCATAGCCATTAACAGTCACTCCCTATTCTTGCCCCTGGCCCCCCATCCCAGGCAACTTAAGGCTACTAATCTGTCTTATATTGGTGTATAGTTTTAAATTCTATGCTTTTCATATAAATGTAATATGACAATATGTGGTCTTAGAATCTAGCTTCTTTCACATAGCAGGATGTTTTCAAACTTTATTCAAGTTATAGCATAATTTTTATTGCCAAAGAATATTTTATTATATAGATACACAACATTTTGTTTATCCATTCATCAGCTGCTGGACATACGGGTTTTCAACTTACTGGCTATTATGAATAACACTGCTGTGAACATGTACAAATTCTGTGGGGACATTAGGTTCTCACTTTTCTTGGATAGATACTCAGGAGTGAAACATCTGAGGCATATGGTAACTGAATGTTTAACACTGTGAGGAACTGACAGACTGTTTTTTCAAAATCGGTTACACCATTTTCTATTCCCAGAAGTAGCGTATGAGGATTCCAATTTCCCCACATCTCTACCAACACTGGCTATTATCTTTTTGATTATAGCCACTCTAGTGGGTGGACAAATATCTTGTGGTTTTGATTTGAATGTCACGGACAGCTAAAGATGGGTACAATAAAGGACAAAAACAGTATGGAAGTAACAGAAGCAGAAGCTATTAAAAAGAATACACAGAACTATTTTAAAAAATATTAACGATCCAGATAACTACAATGGTGTGATCACTCTCCTAGAGCCAGACGTCCTGGAATGCGAAGTCAAGTGGGCCTTACTACGAACAAAGCTAGAGGAGGTGAGGGAATTCCAATTGAACTATTTCAAATCCTAAAAGATGATGCTGTAAAAGTGCTGCACTCAATATGCCAGCAAATTTGGAAAACTCAGCAGTGGCCACAGGAATAGAAAAAGTCAGTTTTCATTCCAATCCCAAAGAAAGGCCATGCCAAAGAATGTTCAAACTATCACACAATTGCAGTCACCTCACACGCTAGCAAAGTAATGCTCAAAATTCTCCAAGCCAGGCTTCAATAGTACATGAACCATGAACTTCCAGATGTTCAACGTGGATTTAGAAAAGGCAGAGGAACCAGAGATCAAATTGCCAACATCTGCTGGATCATGGAAAAAGCAAGAGTTCCAGAAAAACATCTGCTTTACTGACTATGCCAAAGCCTTTGACTGTGTGGATCACAACAAACTGTAGAAAATTCTTCAAAAGATGGGAATACCAGACCACCTGACCTGCCTCCTGAGAAACCTGTATGCAGGTCAAGAAACAACAGTTAGAATGGGATATGGAACAATGAACTGGTTCAAAACTGGGAAAGGAGTACATCAAGGCTGTATATTGCCACAGTGCTTATTTAACTTACATGCAGAGTACATCATGAGATGTGCCAGACTGGATGAAGCACAAGCTGAAATCAAGACTGCCAGGAGAAATATCAATAACCTCAGATATGCAGATGATACCACTCTTATGGCAGAAAGTGAAGAAGAACTAAAGAGCCCCTTGATGAAGGTGAAAGAGGAGAGTAATAAAGCTGGCTCAAAACTCAACATTCAAAAAACAAAGATCATGGCATCCGGTCCCATCACTTCATGGCAAATAGATGGGGAAACAGTGGAAACAGTGGCTGAGTTTATTTTGGGGGGCTCCAAAATCACTGCAGATGGTGACTGCAGCCATGAAATAAAAAGACACTTGGTCCTTATAAGAAAAGCGATGACCAACGTAGACAGCATATTAAAAAGCAGAGACATTACTTTGCCAACAAAGGTCCATCTAGTCAAAGCCATGGTTTTTCCAGTAGTCAGGTATGGATGTGAGAGTTGGACTACAAAGAAAGCTAAGTGCTAAAGAATTGATGCTTTTGAACTGCGGTGTTGGAGAAGACTCTTGAGAGTCCATTGGACTGCAGGGAGATCAAGCCAGTCAATCCTAAAGGAAATCAGTCCTGAATATTCATTGGAAGGACTGATGCTGAAGCTCCAATATTTTGGCCACCTGATGCAAAGAGTTAACTCACTGGAAAAGACCCTGACGCTGGTAAATACTGAAGGCAGGAGGAGAAGGGGCCACAGAGGTGGATGGCATCACCAACTCAATGGATATGAGTTTGATCAAGCTCCAGGAGTGGTGGTGGACAGGGAAGCCTGGCGTGCTGCAGTGCACGGGTCACAAAGAGTCAGACACGGCTGAGTGACGGAACTGAACTGAACTGATAGCTAATGACACTGAGTATCTTTTCATATGATCATTGGTCATCTCTACATATTCTTTACAGAAACTTCTGTAAAAATCCTTCCCCATTTTAAAAAAGAATTACCTTTTATTATTGGTTTTAAGAGTTCTTTATATAATCTGGAATTGAGTCCAACACTGGATATATGATTTGCAGATGTTTTCTCCATTCTGTGGGCTCTTCTCTCACTTTCTTGATGATGTATTTTTCTTTGATGATCCTTTGTATTATTTATTATTTTATTGCTGCTTGTGCTTTTGACATCATATCTAAATTGGTTTATCTTATGAATATTTCTATATAATTATGATCCAGACCTAAAAATCTTATATTACTTTTGAAAATGGTTGAAAACAACTTAGGTTCCATTTAGGAGTCCTTGAAAGTTCCCATTTCTCCACATCCCTGCCAAGGCTTGATAACCTCAGATTTATTTTGCCTATTTCTTAATTTTAACTTGGTAGCTCATTTTATTTTAACTTTACTTATTTAGTTTCTTTTCCTGTACCGCCATCTATTCTGTCAATGACCTGTTCATGTCTTCTGACCCTTTTTTGGTATTTTTCTCATTTAGGAAGACATTCTTTATATATAATTGATATTAAATTTTTCTCAGTTATATGTCTTGTAACATGTTTTCCAAATATGTAAGCCATCCTTTTGCTTGTTATTTGCTTTGTTGAACTACCAATAATTAAACTGTTTAGAAATTCTAAAATAATATGTTTATGTTCTGTGATCTTCACATTTTTTTTAACTTTAAGCTATACAAATGTCCTACTCTAAGAGACCTTGTATTATATAGCTACTAATGGAATGGACACAAGAACCAATCTGTCTTGATTTGAATCTATATTCTACCACGTATTACTGTGTAATCTGAAACAAATTTAATTCTCTGAACCTGTTTCTTCCTTTATAGGATGGGGGGGGATAAGAGCACCTATCTCATGTTGTGTGGCATTTAAATGATGAAGTGTTTATGACAATACATGGAACATCAGCTATTATTTTCTTCTGAACTTTTTCGCTTTTTGAATTTTACCTTTAGCTTTATGACATACTTGGAGATGATTATTTTTCTCCTGTTTCATGAATTTTATACATGGTATGAAGTGAGGTTTTCAAATAAGTCTACCTTTCCCCACTGATCTCTAATGTCCCCTCTGACACATTATTTCCTTATATATATATGATTCTCTATCATGTCCCATACCCTAGGCCATAACCACACTATTTTAATTACTATAGCTATTAAACTATAAAATCGTAGTAAGTTTTTATATCTAGAAGAGCAAATATACCTAACTTGCTCAGTGCTTACTATCTATAAAGACAGGCATTTACAAGTGAAGGGATTACAATGCAGATATTTGTATCCTTGGATTTATGAATTATAAAATCACAAGTAAAATATTGTCTGGTAGCTTAGCACTTAATAGAACTATAAGTATACACTTTTCTTTTTAAGCCCTAGACCATTTTGATTATCTTGTAAATAAAGTAATGATTTATTGAAAGCCAAGGGGATAATAAACAAAGAATCTAGACAAAGAAGTAAAACATTACAGAACTTTTTCATGGGATGGATAATTTTGCTCACACACCAAGTACAAATAGGTAATAAGAAATTTTCAGCACAAATTCAAAAATTCCTTAAAAAGAAATTAAAAAATGAAAACAAAGCCCCAGAAGAAAAGACCAAGTATTCAGTTTGCAAAATCACAGTGTGGATTCCCAGTGACTGAGGAAGAGGTAGAAGAGATTAGTATAAACACCACAGCAATTTTATCTGGTAAAGACAGTTCATCGATTATACTAAACCATTCTACAGCTACTGCTCCTGACCATAAAACTCAATGTGTAAACCTAAAAGGATCCATGTATAAGTGATACCCTACAATAGGAAGGAACAATGACCTTGTAATTTTAGCTTTAAGAAATAAATCTGGAGAGGTGAGAGCATTCGCTTTTGTGTAAAGCCGCAGATCACATTTCTTATTTGCAGTCAGAGCTACTCAGGATACTTCACAAGTAATCTCTTTAGATTAACATTTGCAGAAAAATCTTAGGAAGAGGAAAAAGGGAAGGATGCTCCATTCTTCACAGCAAGAGATATTTCTTTTCTTAGAAAATAACTCAATTGTGTTGCTAATTTTGCCTTCCCACCTCAGATGGCAAGGTACTGTGGCTGAGAACAAACTGAATATAAGTTGCATTTCTGTAAGCACTAAATTGTTGTGTTGTTTAGTTGCTAAGTCATATCCAACTCTTTTGCAACCCCACGAACTGTAGCCCTCTAGGCTCCTCTGTCCATGGGATTTCTCAGGCAAGAATACTGGAGTTAGTTGTCATTTCCTCCTCCAGGGGATCTTCCTGACCCAGGGATCAAACCCGTGACTCCTGCATTGCAGGAGGATTCTTTACCACTGAGCCACCAGGGAAATCCAAGCACTAAATTATGACAGTCTAAATGTGGCTGAACATATGGTACTTTTTACAAAATACTACATATTACAATAAGTGGGAAAATCTAAGCAGAAGTTATCATCTCTGAGCTTTATTCATACCCTGGACTATTCATTTGTGGTAGCTGTGGTGTGTGTTTCTATAATGTGTCTCTTAAATAAAAATGTTCATGTGGCAAAGACTTTGACTTCCAAAGATTCAGCCTAAATAGCAATCATAAAGTCCAATTTAAATGTAATTCCTCAAAGAACAAGAACAAAACCTCTGCAACTCCAAATTCTGGTTCAGCCACTAGAAGTAACAGTGAGATTTGGGTAAGTCGCCTAACAACTGTGTGCCCATGCTTCCTCCCTTGTGAAAATGAGAGAACACAAGTAGATCATTAAAATTAACTAGATCTTTTGAAATAGCAATGTAGGTGCCCGTAACATTTGTTTTTACGGGGCTTACTTTAGATTGTGTAGATGTTTGTTTATATAATGGCACTTTATTCTCTGCTGAAGAAAACCTTCAGCTCCATCATCCCACACACAAACTACTTCCGCTCTTACTTGAAAGGAAATTCCTTTTCAAGGTTCACAGTACATTAGAGACAGCTGCATTGCTGAGCTTCCTCCAAAAACTTTAAAAAGCTGCAGATGTAGCCCATGCATGACATGGATCATGAAACGAGACAATCTCAAACACTCAGACTGCCCCTTCTCTTACCCTCTTTTCATGCTGTATTTTCTGGGGTGCTGGCTGCTTACATTAAGCACTATGTGTATGTTTATTGTAAATCAGGTCCCTGAGGGAATGCAGGAACTCTCTAAAGTGACTATCTTGAGTGCTAACTTCCAAAGGAAGATAAGGTGAAAAGTACATTTCCATTTAATGACATTTCAACAACAGTCACTACCCTATTCATTTCCAAAGAGGCAATCCTCACTTCAAACCACACATTCCCTGGGTGTGTTTCCATACTGCCCTGGAACTCATAAGTGTTTGTCTGGAAAACTCAATTCTGGACTCAGAACCAATAAAACAAAAATACAACACTAGGTAAGAATTCTGGCATAGAACTTTTCCAGCAGAAGCAAAGAAGAGAGTTATGACTTGGTTTATTTCAGAACAGTCACCAAAACCGCCTATATTGCTACAAAGATAAACTATTTGCATTAGGAATAACATGTTGAATATAATTAGAGGTGGGTACAGGGCTCAGGGGGACAATGACATATTTTATTTTCTTGGGCTCCAAAATCACTGTGGATAGTGATGGCAACCATGAAATTAAAAGATGCTTAATCGTCGGAAGGAAAGGTATGATCAACCTAGACAGTGTATTAAAAAGCAGAGCCATCACTTTGCTGACAAAGGTCCATCTAGTCAAAGCTACGGTTTTTCTAGTACCCATGTATCAATGTGAGGGTTGGACCATAAAGATGGCTGAGTGCCGAAGAATTGATGCTTTCGAACTGTGGTGTTGGAGAAGACTCTTGAGAGTTCCTTGGACTGCAAGGAGATCAAATCAGTCAATCCTAAAGGAAATCAACCCTGAATATTCATTGCAAGGACTGATGCTGGAACACCAATACTTTGGTCACCTGATGCAAAGAGCCAACTCTTTGGAAAAGACCCTGACACTGGGAAAGATTGAGGGCAGGAGAAGGAAGCAACAGGATGGATGAAGGAAGGATGACATGGTTAGATAGCATCACCAACTCAATGGATATGAGTTTGAGCAAACTCCAGGAGATAGTGAAGGGCCTGGAGTGCTGCAGTCCATGGGATTGCAAAGAGTTGGACAGGACTTAGCAACTCAACAACAACAGGGCTCAGAAGCATCTCTACAACAATAAGGAGCTTTCTGAAGGTGGTTCACAGAGCCAAACTCTGAAAAGATTTCCAAGAGCCAACCAGGTGTGCTATGACAGTCTGGAGACAGAAATGACTTAATTAATGTACCTGAATGTACATTAATTAATGTACCTGGGATTCACATTTTTGTTTCACCCTCCAAGAAATCCTTCATTCCAGATTTGGATTCTTCCAAATAAATTAAGACTTAGGATCCCTTCTTCATCATTAGGGACAATATTTTAATAATGCCAGGACAACTGTTTCGTTAAACAACAGGTCATACTAATGCAGTAACTTATGAAAGGACACCAAAACCAGATATGTAGGTAAGTTATTTCTGAAACAAATTCTGACAATTCTTTTTAAATACCATTAATATAAATAAGTTCTTGGTCAGAAAAAGGGGGTTAGAGGTTTTGTCTGCAGGTAAAGAATGAACTGAAATTTATTAACTCTAATGCAGTATGTGCCAAATCCCTTGAGGTAGATTAATCAACTGCAGCTTTCTGGGCTCAGCTCCCAAATACTTGGTTCAGTAGATTTGGGATGGGGTATAGGGGGCTGCATCTTTAAAGTGACCTGCAGTGACTCTGATGTCAGAAACACACTGAACCATGCTGTGAGGAAAACTGCAGACTCCTTGTTTCTCAAATGGATCACCGCTGATTGCACACTGCTCATCAACTAATTCTCATTCACTAGCCACTGCAGCAGGCCCCTCACCCAGCCAGTGGTCACAGCAACACCTGCATAAAATCCTCAAGTCCTTCCAGTCAAGCCAGGAAGAGGCCAGAAAATCACCTGATCCTGAATTCAGGTCTCTCCTGCCACACGGCACCAAGCTGCCACAAAGAAAACACATTGGCCAACTGCTATATTATTGTTGGCAAGCACCGAAATTTGCTCAAAACCTTTACAAATGAAACCCAGCTGCCTAAGCTCAATACCAGATGTCTTCTACAATGTGTGGCTTTGATAGATTAAATTGAGCATAAGAAAGAGATGAAATATATGAAAATCTAATTTGCAAGATGTTTGTCATTAAGTCTAACAAAAAAAGACAGAAAATTATATTTTCACTAGAAGAGGTTAAGTAGGGTAGATTAACAATATTCATATTAACTACCAAAATGCATTTTATGAATAAACTGTTTAGTGTCTTTTTAAAAATACAGCCAAAAACGATCTTCAAAAATAGACTGAAAGAATGTCTTATGTCAGTAAAATCATTCAATTTATCGTGAGGGTCCTTTTCCTCTAAATCCATTCCCCAATTTGAACACGTTTTCATTCAGGGCATAGGAAATTAAGTAGGAAATATTTAGTGATAGTCTCTGATTTCAATAAACTGTAATAACCCTATGAAAACATACATATAAGAAACATATGTATATAGATATATATAATATGTATAAGAAAGTATGGAAGTAAAAAGGCAATTTGTTTAGTAACCTCAATTAAGTGGCATCTACCCTTCTTCTGTTACGTCCTGATGAAACTCTTTTTTTGTTGTTTTCCAGGTCACTGCACAGTTCTCGATAACTCAGCTGATTTAAGCGCCTGAGTTAAACTCAGAACCAGTCGAATATTCCTCCAATGAGCTGCACATCCCCTCACTTAAATGAGTTAATAGTTAATGGGCAAATACAGCATATTACTCTTACAACATTAACCTTTTCTTTTTTCAAGAAAGAAACATATAAATCATAATGGAATTTATAAACAATAAGCAATTGAGCATATTGACTCTAACCAAGATAAACATTCCATTGAGATTTAGCCCCATAAAAAGTGCACCATCATTAAAGTACACACAATTACAATTGGCAGGTTATTATTTTTCAGATTTGAAAAATATTGTCATAGTTTTCTTTTAGAGAAACCAAAATAAAGCTGAAAGATTTAGCAAAGACATAGTTTCAACATGAATATTTCTACAAACATAATAGGAGAAAGATAATTTTATGCAAAGTTTACAAAACAAACCTGGCCTCAGATTTTCTGAAGCCATATACTATTGGCCTTGGCATAGTTTAAAGGAAAACAGAAATAATCATAAAGAATTTTAAGATGCCGTATTATATTAAATTCTCTCACACTTGGCTGATATATTATCAATGCAGTTCCCACAATGCTGATGTTCCACAATTGATGCAAAAGTGATATAAGTCGCTATTTCCTTACCGTTAAAATTGTTAAGATAGTAAGATAAATATGGAGACATGATGTCCTCACATTATGACCACAGGATCAAGCAGTAAAAACTTATGCACCAAAACCAGTCTTCTGCATGTATTTAAGAGGTTTTTAAAAGGTGAATTTGTTATGTATATTCATTCTCCCCTGGACTCCAAAAGGGATCAGAAGCATAGTTTCAGACACTCAAGTTCCCAGAATCTAATCTAATGAAACGTATACTGCTAGCTACAAACTTGTAATGTAAAATTTGTGAGATATTCTTTGTGAGACATATGATGTGCAACCATCGTTTCAATAAAGGAGTGAAAGTTATATGTAACAATCTGACAAAACTAAATCTGCCAAGAGTTTACAGTACTTGTTTCATGTATTATTTTTGCCACCACCTTTAGTATCCTGAGTTTCTACAGCACCTTTTCTTAAAGAGTAAAGAAAACCATATCACTTCAGTTACTATTAAAATCAACAACGTTTGGTAGTGACATCTCCTGAATACCAAAGTTCATGTGAAAAATAAAATACTTTTTTAAATAACTTTTCTACTCATATAGCTAATTAGTCACTTAGTAGCCAATAGGAATTCATTACAAGCAAAGGAATATTGCTGCTGCTGCTGCTGCGTCGCATCAGTCGTGTCCAACTCTGTGCGACCCCATAGACGGCAGCCCACCAGGCTCCCCCATCCCTGGGATTCTCCAGGCAAGAGTACTGGAGTGGGTTGCCATTTTCTTCTCCAGTGCATGAAAGTGAAAAGTGAAAGTGAAGTCGTTCAGTTGTGTCAGACTCCCAGTGACCCCATGGACTGCAGCCTACCAAGCCTGTCCATGGGATCCTCCAGGCAAGAGTACTGGAGTGGGTCGCCAGTGTACTAGAGGTATTCATATTGCTATTTTAAATTCCAGTAGCAGCTATATTGGGTGTTTTTGATTGTCAACCTAATCCAAAACTTCTTCTAAAACAAACTTCCACTGTCCACAGTGTCAATTATTGTCTGGTGCCCATCTTGGCATTGGGTGACTACACATCCTATTTGACTCACATCTGATTACCGTTTAGGGTCAGCAGTCAATCAAATTCTCTCTCCAAAGAATTAAAAACAAGAAACAGTGAAATGTTTATCAGTTAAGTTTGGAGAGCTAAGGAAAGAAGCTCTTCAAATATCATCAAATGCAGACACTATTTTGGGTCATGTGCAAAATAATGAGTATGTCTAAGGAGGCAGACTTCTCTGCAGGCCAAGCACTGTACTGTGCACTGGAATTCAGCAATAAATGAGATGGACATGGTTCTTCCTCTGAGAAGCTGAGCTTTCAACAGGAGAGTGACACATGTAATGATACATCTCATGTACTATAAAACTGAAATAAAACTCACAATGAGGGATTATATCAAGGGATCTCATTTAATTTGGATTGTTCAGGAAAACTTAGTGATACTTAAGCAAACGAATAAGTGGAGTAGAAAAGAACTTTATGGGCTATGGAAACAACATATGTGGAAAGAAAGAGGAGTCTGGATCATTCCGGACAGGAAAGGCCTTTGTGGCTTGCTGACCACTGAGTAGTGAGATGAGCTGCAAAGGAGTCAGAGCCTCGCTAATGCAAGCCTGGAAGGACGCAGAAAGGTCTGGATCTTATAATGCACGGAACGTCTGGTAACAACTTGTAAACAGAAAGAAGGGAAAAGATACACAGAGAAAAGAAGGCAATGTCCATGAGGTCCCTCACAGACATGGATGAGTAGAAACTCAGGTCCAGTGGCCTCTCTGGGTCCCATGAGGCTGTGTTTCCTTTAGCTTTTCTTTAGGTCTCCATTCAACTTCTTCCTCTACTTCAGTTTCTGTTCTTTTGCCCAAAATATCAATACTACTAATGTGATCGTAGACACATTATTAACCAATATGGAAGGTATTTAGTTATGGAAGGAGTGTGAGGAAGCTGATATCAAGCAAGAAATCAGTTACTCCAAAAGCTGCAGCTTCTCTAGCATAAAGTGAAAAGTAGCAGGGCCTAGAAATAAGAATGAGGTTATTCTGAGCCCATAGTCAAAAAATCATCCTTAGGTATTTTAATATGAATATTTACACACACAAATCTATTATGATGAGCAGAGTAATTATTTCACAGATGGAAAAAAGTATAATAATCAAGACCAAAAGGGTCCATCTGAACCTAAAATTTTGCATAAGAAAGCTTGATAGACAATCTAGCTGATTTTAATTGTCAGTACACTGTCTTACTTAAAGATTTGCCTAGTGTCCTGTCCGAATTCTAAAAATGAGATATATACATTTGAAAAGTTAGCAGAAAAAACATATTCATAAATTTGTTCCTAGCAGTTAAGTCAATAAAAGATATGTAAAATGTTATTTCAAATTCAACTGGCTCACAAAGACACACACAAAAAACTAATCTGAACTCTGATCTATTATAACATTAATATGTTTTCAGAAGCTTTCATGTATTTGTAATTTAAAGGTCAAAATTATATACGCACAGATATTGAGAGTTACATATGCCTTAAATACATGTTAGCCATCACTACATATTGAAAGAAGGTAACTTCTCATAACAAATGATAAAACTAAATAATTTGTGTTTGCACTCAATAGTAATGTCAATGTGTTTAATCCAATCTACTCTGCAGAATTTAAATTGAGAAGTATAATTTAGCCACTTTCCTCCCAGGTAAATTGCCACAGAGATCAAATTTCTTACATCTGTGATGCTCACCACAAGGTGCAGTTACTCCCGATTAACAGCCCAAGATTAATTGTTGGAAGTGCCACATAATAGCTGCAGTAGAAAACATTTTAAACACAGACCCATGTTTATGCATTTAACAGATGTGTTGGTCTAACAGTTCAGGTTTTCACTATAGTGTGCCATATGGCAACAAGGATCATTTTTCACTTAAAAATATTACCACAAGTTGATGCCCTACAGCAATACTACCATTTTAATTTTGAAACTACATATTCACAGCAATGTTTGTTATCCTCCTGTTGCTGCATTTCCTATTTGTCTTAATTCTACTGAAAATATTTAATAGCATAGATTTTTTTTAACCGTTTTAAATTAGTGTCAACCAGATCAAACAAAAATATTACAGTAGGAAGTGTACAAAATACGACCTGGCAATGAAGTAGCAGGATGTAAAATACTGGTTATGTAAAACTGCAGGGGCCATGGAGACTGGGACCTGCTTTTGTTCATTGGGTTTGGGGGTTTCCCTCTATTCCAAAAGAGCTAATACCTACTTCCTGCTGCTGCTGCTAAGTCCTATCTTGCCTTTTTTCTTAGTAACTCTTCATTGATATAGAATTACTCCTAAAGACTGAAAGTTGGCTACCAATTTTTATTTTAATCTGATTGTTGTAATAATCTATTACTATGATTTTATGGGGGGGGGGGCCACCGGCACTGCAAAAATTTTCACATATACATTTAACAAGAAGCCAAATAAACATCTCACCTTTTAAAATGCCAGAGCACAAGGAACATCCTTGTCAGGAAGGGTGCATTGTTGCCACCAATGTGTTAGAATAAACAGAAAGCATCCTTTACTTTTTAGATCCCTCAATCTATCACCTTTATAACCTCACTAAATTCCTTTGGCAGAACTTCACAAGAATGGTAGTGACCAAAATGATGGTAAACACTGTTTACACGTTGTACTATGTTCATTAGGATTGCCTGTAATTCCCTACTGTGATTTGAGAAACAAGGGGCAGGGTGGCATCAATAAATCAATCTCTAAAATACTATATTTCAAGCAGAAATGAACATTACAGCTCTTCACCATTACAGGTCATCTTTTCACTTTTAGAAGGAGGCAATTCCATATCTCGAGTTTTAAAAAATACATTCCTGAAGTAATCACAATGTGCCAATATAAAAAACACAATGTTCAAAACCTACCAACATGTACCCTTCCTCCCTTTTTTTCTTAGACTATGTCTCCTCAAGTAAAACGTTTAAGATGAGATTTAAGCGGTGATAAGATTTAGGCTGATGAATCACCCCACACACAGGCCAACCTAGCTACTCTGTTCCACTTGCTGTGACTTTGCAGAGCTTTGCACCATTTAAGGTAGAATTGGAATAACGGACATATTCCTTCCATGTAGAATGTTTAGGTTTCCATATATTTAAATAACTAAATATTTGTATTAGCCTGAAGCACACACTCTCCAAATGTCTCAAGCTGTCATTTTGAAACACAGTTACTTTAAATAAGTATTTAAGGTCTCAGAACATTAATCTTGGCTTTGTCATTCACTTAATAAGTCATGACCACTACAAAGATCCATGCTTCATATATACCCATCTTAGTGATAATCATTCTTTCTGAAGTACATGCTAATTAATGATCATAACGCATTACAAGTTGTCAATGAATATTTAACTTCAGTAGTCAAAGTTACTTCGTCTTGGTTGAGCTCATAGTCTCTCTCTATAGTAAACTCTGTTTTCATATAGGAAAATACATTTTTTCCAGAAAAAAAAAAGAAACTTATTTTACACAAAGTTACAGGTAGATTCTTCAAAAACAGTGAAAATTTCATTAGTGACAAAGCTAGGAATAAAAACTGAGATTCAGTATGTTAATCACAGTCTGCATTGCAGTAAAGAATCTGCCTGCAATGTAGGAGACCTGGGTTTGATCCCTGGGTTGGGAAGATTCCCTGGAGGGCA
The DNA here is from genome assembly GCF_014754425.2 of Oryx dammah. NCBI lineage: Eukaryota > Metazoa > Chordata > Mammalia > Artiodactyla > Bovidae > Oryx > Oryx dammah. The sequence goes on from NW_024070187.1 coordinate 29,036,093, forward strand.
TGGCAATCCACTCCAGTATTCTTGCATGGAGAATCCCCATGGACAGAGGAGCCTGGCTGCCTCCAGTCCATAGAGTCACAAAGAGAGGCAAATACAACTGAGTGACTAAGCACAGCACACTAAGATGAGCTATGGAATTCTTTTAAAGTCTTGTCTCAGTTTCCATTTCCAGATTGGTTGTCTCCTATTCCTATACAGATTTACATTATTACTAATGATACTAATAATAGCAAACTCTTAGACAATAGTATGTACTATCACTCCTCTAAGTGCTTTGTATGTATTTACTAATTATTTAGTAATCAAGTCAATCCTATGATTAGTTGTTATTATTATTATTATGCCCATTTCACAGTTGAGAAAATCAAGGCACCAATAAGACTCCTCATTTAGTTTACAGTCTAGTAAGCGGTAAAGCTAAGATTCAAACCCAGGCATTCTGGCTCCGGAGTTCATACTCTTAACCACTATGCTATGAAATAAATTAGCAGACACACACAGACCCACATGGGCACTCATGTGAAAGGGCTCCGAACAGGAAGTTAAAAAGGTTATGCTTCATAGAAAAAAGCAGGGAATGTCTCTGGGCTTCAACCTTCCCACTGAAGTCAAAAACACAATACTATCTTAAGGTGTATTCTAATCCTAATATTTATGATTCAAAGATTCAGTCTGTAACACATAGCCTCTTCACTTTTGACTGACATAACGATAAATAGTTTATGTATTCATAGGTTTCAAGGAAAATGATAAAAAGGGAATGAAAAATTGCCCGTAGGCAATGAAGAAATAGTGGTAGCATGAGTAGAGGAATAAGATTTTTCACCTCATATATATCATGCTTTGAGTTTCTTGGGACATTCTTAAGAAAGTTTCCCTGAGGTCATTCTGTCTCTTCTAGAAGGTACCAGATTTTCAACAATTGTTGAAAAATAAATTAGTAAACGAAGTGAATGAATTACATGTTGTTTCCTTATATCAACATACAAAACTCTTTTGAATTACACATATCTATAACCAGAAACTAAAAGCATTTTTTCATGGAGCCAAGCAACAAAATATACTACTTATATAGTGTTTTGGAACACTGGGAGATTATGAAAAATTAATCTTATAAGTGTCAATCCAAATATATGCCAATTGGTAATACATGCTTCCCAAGTAAACAGTACTGCCAAATAAGTTCTATTAAATGCATTCACAGGGATATGAGGCTGACCTGTAAATGCATTTCAACCTCACACATATTCCCTTTGTCACCTGGCTTAATTTTATAAAAGGGCTATTTCCTTATTTAGAACTTTGTGACTTCCTCACCACCAATCACTATCACAGATAATTGTTTCATTTTAAGTTATCCTTCTTCTAACTTGAAAATAGTTCACCTACTTTCATAATTACTTTTTAGCTCTTTAAAATAATTTAATTATTTTTCTCCTTTAGGCAACTTTATACAAGAATAATTCTTCTGAACAAAATGATCATTAAGAAAGCCCCTGTTCTTAAATCTGGGTAAACATCTGACATATTCACAAATTACAATTATTGCCATTATAAAACTACATATTTACTCAATGCATCCATGTAAAAATTACAATGAACTTCAAAGTTAATTAGCTAACTATAAAAAACCTAACAATACTCAAATAAATTTAAATGATCAAAACAAAGTTTATTAGACTGTTTTCTTAAATTCATCATATAAACTGTCACAGTATGTTGACAATCAACCTCATAGTCAAAGTTCCAAACTCGACTGCACATAATTAATTGCTAGAGAAAACAGAAACTCGGCATCCCTTTTAAAATTATTCTGACACACTCTCTACACAGCGTTGCCCTGACAGAGAAAGTAGGAAGGTTACAGAGCAGTTGGAGGATGGGAGCTAGAAATGCTTCACCGTTGAACTTCTGCCCTGAACTTTCCCTTCTGTGATAAAAACCACGAAACCAGACATTCACGGAGCCCCCTGTCAGCACTGTACTGCGGGGCACTGATCTTCTTACCCCTCGTGTGCATAGACAGAAGAATGAGCAAGGAAATGAGAAGCTGCCAGTTTAGTTCGTCCAGCCAGCCCATTGCAGAGGAGAGCAGTCAATGTGACCTGCCTGTTTAAGCCTCCTGTTTCTTGCCTTTCCTTCTTTCACGGAGACTCCTCACTCTTGTCAGAGCTTCCGGCAAGCCTGCCAGCAAGCCCTACACAGGACCGTGAAAGACAAGCCTGTTACAAACTGGTTCTGTCACCACGGAGACTTCAACTGATCACCTCGTGGGGAGGACAACAAAGGGCGGTGAGGACCCCGGGCTGGGTTGTTTTCTTAAGAAAGGAGCCTGACCCAGCTGTCCACACAGAGGCCAGGGCAGGCGGGACTTCGCTCTGGACTGACCACGCCGAAGTCCCCACACCTCCTTGGGCAGCTGTGGAGACATTCCGGAGGGACGCACACCTATACTGTGCTGACATGTAACTGTTTATTTCTTCTGTTAAGGGTTTTTGCTTTTTTTTTTCCCCCCTCTGCCATGAATGGTAATTCTTTGGGAATCGTAGAAAGACAAGAAGAAATAAAAAATTTTTCTTTGATAACACAATAGAAATGTTGCAACACATCAAAGTGTCATGTTATGGCATTTTCTCACACTACATCAACATTTATATAATGAGGCAAATGCTTCTGAATCAAGTGCATGGATACAAAAAGGGTCATATACAAAACGCATCTTTAATGAGTATTCCAAGTTGAAAGATTTCAGTTAAGCTATTCATTAATTTGATATGACTATAGTTTAAAGTTTTCTATAGAGCCAAAAATAAAAAAAGTACTGTGACCTAACCTATTTTATTATGTGAATAAAACCAAGGTAAGTTATTCAATGTTTTACATGTTAATTATAATTGTGCCTCAATATAACTATGAATATTTTGTAATATTTCAACTTTCTAATGATATTCTGAGTGACCTGTCTAAGGGACATTTTAAAAGACTCTGATTCATTCTGGGAACTGTTGATAATTAAAGAACAGCAAAAAAATATAAACAAATTTTCAGTGTTAATGAAAGAACAATATCACCATAGATAGATACAAACAAAAGTAGTTATTAAATCTAATCCATTTGCATGATAAAGGATATATGAGTATGAGAGCAGAGACATAATTCAATGGTTATATCTAAGCATTAGAATGTGTGTTTACTTGAAATTTTAAGAATCACTTTCTTGGAAAAAAAATATCTCTGCTATCTTCTCCTTCTTAAGAGACACCCCCACTTCTCTTCACACACACCAGCAACTCCCAGCACTATTCTAATGTGGCATTCAAATCTATTCTCCGTTTTAGAGTAGCTGAACAATTGCTTGTTAGGATTTAATAAATTCTATTAATACTATCAATCCAACACCCTCAGTTCTGTTTCATGAAATGGAATTTCACACCAATACAATATTTTTAACCACATAGAAAATTTTGGAATATTCTAAGCTTAAACTACATGTTAAAGCATTTCACAGAATCCACACACCTTACTTCTCAGGAAAATAGAAGTTTGGGGAGGCAAATGAAATAATCTTTCAGTATCATTTATCCATATTCCTTTTAGGGAGACTGGGGCATACTAAAATGAATAAGAGTGATCAGGATCAAAGGGGTCATGTGAGTGAAGAGCAGACCAAAATCAAGCAAACAGAACCTCTTGTCCAAACTTTCTACATTCGGCTCAGTGCCACATCACAACATGGTTCCATTGCCAATTTGGAACCTAGCCTTGAGCTCTGGGATGAAGAGTGAATGGCTAAAATGTGGGACAGTTCCCACTGCTCACATTTCCCCAATATGGGCATCCACAAATGGTACAAAGCATAAAGAGAGAATCGTTGCTCTCACCCCCAAATCCTAATTCAGTTCAAAACAAGACATACCAGCAACCATTTCTGATGAACTATGTGCTAGCTGAAGTAAATGCACTCAAGAAGTTCACAGTACCATATAAAAAGCAGTGTATATGTAATAGAGAACTAAGTAAAAATCAGTAGTCACTTCAAAATGAAGTGTCTTCAAATGGAATAAAGATGGAAAATCAGAGTAAGGGATGGATTAGTCTGGGACCAACAATGAAGGCAGAGTTGGATGGTGAAATATGAATTGAACTTATACAGAGATAGAGGAGATGAAAACAGAGGAAATTATATGAGCAAGGATTAGAGGCGGGATTAAATATTTCACTTGTGCAATAGCATGAGACAAAAAAAACCTTACTGGAACACATAGCTCCTATAGTAAATGGTTGGAAAGAAAGCTAGACAAGAGTGGAAGCAGACTGTGCAGGACTCTGAATTAAGGTTACAGAGTTTAGGCTATCTATCATATAAATAACTGACAGGCTTTTGAGCATGAACTGGCTTAATGAATTTTTATAAAGGTTTAAGATTTCAGAATATGAGTCTCTGAACCTGAATCTCCAATTATGTGAGTAGAGGGCTTCCTTTGTGGCTCAGCTGGTAAAGAATCCTCCTGCAATGCAAGAAACATGGGTTCAATCCCTGGGTTGGGAAGATCCCCAGGAGAAGGAAAAGACTACCCACTTCGGTATTCTGGCCTGGAGAATTCCATGGACTATATAGTTCATGGGGTTGCAAAGAGTCGGGCACAACTTAGTGACTTTCACTTTCAATGGTGGCTCAGATGGTAAAGAATCTGCCTGTAATGCAGGAGACCCAGGTTTGATCCCTGAGTCAGGAAGATCCCCTGGAGAAGGAAATGGCAACCCACTCCAGTATCCTTGCCTGGAGAATTCCACAGACAGACGAGCCTGGCACGCTACAGTCTATGTGGTCGCAGAGAGTTGGACATGATTGAGCAACTCTCACACACTCACTCATGTGAACAGAAGTGAAAATTAGAAATGTGAGGAGATTTTTTCATTTAGTCAAGTTTTTGGCAATACAGATTCCTTTCTTTTCTTTTTTTTTTTTTTTACTTATATGAAGAAATTCAAGAGGTAGCCCTATTAATTCCCTCCATTTTACCATTTAACATACGCCAGGTTTCTCTAATGGCTCAAATGGTAAAGAATATGCCTGCAATACAGGAGACCTGGGTTCAATCCCTGGGTCAGGAATATCCCTTAGAGGAGGAAATGACAACCCACTCCAGTATTCTTGCCTGGAGAATTCCATGGACAGAGGAGCCCAGTGGGCTACAGTCTGTGAGGTCGCAAAGAATCGGACATGACTGAGCAACTAACCCTTTCACCTTTCTTTCGGGTACCAACAGTGCAGGAGGTGTTGTATAAAACACATACTTCAATTCCAGACAAACAGGCTCAAAAGATCTTTAAAAATTCTTGCAATGCAGATCAGAAATCTGACTTAGCAAAGAAAAAAAAAAATCCATATTTGCATATGATTTAGCCCACTCACTGTAAAGTATACACCAAATGAGGCTTCAAAGAAAGCTTTGAGAGAATATTGAAAGAAAGGTATCAAATTGAATTTGTACCCCTGAGAGGGGCAAAGAAAGAAAAAAGAATGCAGCTAGAATTACCAATATGAATACAAGTCATCACTCTGTATCATCTGTAGAATTCATACACAGATGCACTTATTCCAGGTTTGTGGATCCATCTTGTAGAGAAAGCCTATTTGTGTCATCTGTATAATCTTAGGTAAATTAGTTAAGCTCTCTGTTCTATAATCTACTCAGTACCTGTTAAGGTTGTTATACCAATTAGACAAGTAAATGAACAGAAATTACTGAATACAGTACCCAGTACATAGGAGGACATCAGAAAATAGTCAACTTCCTGACAACTTTCACTAACCACTCTCCTGCCTCTTGACAAGAAAATAAAAATCCTTATTAACAATAATGTTCTTTAATACGACATTTGCCAAATTCTTCCCATCACAAATGATATCACTAAAACAAGGATATAATATATACATATTTATATATTAGGATAATTGAGTTTTAAAAATTCATATTATACTTACAAAGGCAAATATTTAATTATTTTATGTACCTCATTTATTAAATCATTATGTAATTGAAGAAATACAAGAAGCAGTTTGAAATATAAGAGACTGTAACAGTTTCAACTTGTGACTTATTTTCACATAAAACTCCTCCAAATCTCCTGATTTTATATATAGACAGAATTTTTTAAACTATATGTGGGGGACTGTGTCAAATGAAGGGGGTATGGGAGCATTACACCACACCTGCCTGTAGGACAAAACCCGCCTTGTAGTGGGCAAAGACAAACACAACCAAATCATGACAAGGCTCTACAGACATGGCCGGCTCTGCCGAGGGAACACAGGAAAGACAGTGCATAAACAAAGATTTCTGGCCAGGGGTGGGATTGGACTTGTGGAGAAGAGGCATTTGAACTAGGTCTTCAAAGATAAGTAGGAATTCACTGGGTGAAGGGAGGGCAGAGGGATTCCAAGCAAAGAGAACAGACAGTACAGACATTTATGAGCAAGAAAAAGAGCAATGTTTGCTGAGAACATGAAATCCTGGATATGCCTTGAGAGAAGAGAAACTGGGCTGGAAAAGCAGACTGGGAGAGAGACATTGGGAAGGAAGGGCCCTATAGCTCCCAATTTGATTCTTTATTTTATCTTACATGCATAGGAAGCAATGCCTTGGCCTCTGAATGGGGTGTCTGCAGAGTCTCCATTGTATGACCTGACCACAACTACTTCTTGCAGCCGATTGCGTTTCAAAAGAAACTAGCAAAATTTTTGAGATTAGATGAAAAATATTTTCCTTTTTATATAAGAAAACGCAACAATTTCCTTAATAGTCTCCATGAAAACAATAAGGTGAGTGTTATTTTCTTTAACACTTGAACATCGCTGCTAATATTGTTTGGAATGTTTACTTTCAAACTTCTGCTCAAACACACAGACACATAAACAGTTCTTTCCTTGCTCCTCTTAGAAGTTATAGCATTTTAAGTACCTACCATGCCGCAGAGTTTTGCAGTAAAATAGTTTTCATACTTTCATACTAGTTGCGCAAAAAATAGAAAAGTGTGTTCAGAATTGTACTGGCTAATGCGTCTTGTCATTCCAATTTTCAGCTTTACACTTACAAAATAATATAAAAAGTTACTCCCTTATCAGAGAAAAACAATAGAACTCAAGTGTGCAAAAAACCTTTTTTCCTGATTCTGGGGTTTACAAAGGCCACAAATTCAGCGGCTTTCAGGCTGCCTCTTGCCTCCCCACCCCATTCTAATTTGCAGCATTCCACATCACTAGTCATTAACAACCCAAAGCTCCCTTCAGCTGCACAGTGAAAGACCATCACATCATGACAAATAAACAATCCCTTCCTCCCTCTGAGGAGTGACACATTATTCTGAGCACGTCTTCTCTCTGCTTTCATGGCTCTGCCAAGGTCCCCCCATGAGTGGGAAGGGGTAAAAAGAGAGAAAAAATATCCCACAACTTGTCTAAAGCATGTAGAGGATGATTTGTGTTCTTACTTACGGGATATGACTGTCACTGCTGATCTGCCTTCAGGCCTAGATTACATGTGATAAGGGCTGACCTTCTTTAAGTATTCACACATTATGCACTCATGGAGAGCAGGCAGGACACAAAAGTCCTTCAGATGTTCTGGACATCAATCAAGTGCACAGCATGGAGCCTGCCAAACTTTTCTTCCATTTACTCAGAGAGAGGAAGGGGGAGTCCAAGACAGACTTAATAAAGTTTAAAGCTATGCCACAGTATATTTGGGGAGACCATTGTTATTAAAAGGGTGCTATTTGAAAAAAATTCTCTACAGTTACCACTAGCAACAAAAAAATTTCACACACAAGTAAAAAGAGACAACCAGATTGCACTTCAGCTTTAAAATTTCCAAACCTTTAATTATAAACAAGGTCAATGATTTTAGCAGATTGATATTGTTTCCTGAAATAATTGTTCACTAAAGATATATATCAAAAACTAAAACTATGAATTTTATAACAACCATCATAGAAGGTATCCTTTTTGAGGCATTTATAAAAGTAATAAGAGTATTTGTTATAAAATACTCTGAACATATCTTAATGAAATTAAATACCAATCAATAGCATAAGCCACTTTTACCTAGTACAAATATGATCATTATTAACAGGGTACAGTCCCAATAATATGAAATAGACATAATATCTTCTGATACAGGCTTTCAGTGTTGGTCTTTTATCATTGCTACTCCTCACAACTCAATAAAGGGATCTGAGAGCTTATAAAACAGAACAAATAAGCCCAAACTTTATTCTCCTAAAATATGTAACACTATGGACTTAGAGAGTATAATTTGATCATCAGCACAAACTCATTGCAAAAAGATGTTTCATAGAATTTTCTAACAATAATATCTTAAATATAGGACACTATCATTTACCTAGAGATTGTGAGGTTTTTTTAAAAAGCCTATGTCAGACCATGAATATAACAAGGACCTGTACAGCCTGCATACAAGATAAGACTAGACACAAAAAAACATTAAAGAGTAGCAGAGAATTAAAGGCAACTTACACAATTAAACTACTAATGAAAATGAACTCAGTTAATTTGTTAAGATAAGCTATAGAGTTAAAGTAAAAACAAAACAATAATAAACCTCCAGACTGCCCCAGGACCTCTGAACCCCATACAGGCATAATTCTATTAATACCTGGTTTCAGTGTGATGCAAATAAAGGCTAAGTGGGGAAAACCACTAGACCATTCAGGTATGACCTAAATCAAATCCCTTAGGATTATACAGTGGAAGTGAGAAATAGATTTAAGGGCCTAGATCTGACAGACAGAGTGCCTGATGAACTATGGACTGAGGTTCATGACATTGTACAGGAGACTGGGATCAAGTCCATCCCCAAGAAAAAGAAATGCAAAAAAGCAAATGGCTGTCTGAGGAGGCCTCACAAATAGCTGTGAAAAGGAAAGAAGAGAAAAGAAAAGGAGAAAAGGAAAGATATACCCATTTGAATGCAGAATTCCAAAGAATAGCAAGGAGAGATAAGAAAGCCTTCCTCAGAGATCAATGCAAAGAAATAGAGAAAAACAACAGAATGGGAAAGACTAGAGATCTCTTCAAGAAAATTAGAGATACCAAGGGAATATTTCATGAAAAGATGGGCTCAATAAAGGACAGAAATGGTATGGACCCAACAGAAGCAGAAGATATTAAGAAGAGGTGGCAAGAATACACAGAAGAATTATACAAAAAAGATTTTCATGACCCAGATAATCCTGATGGTGTGATCACTCACTTAAAGCCAAACATCATGGAACGTGAAGTCCAGTGGGCCTTAGAAAGCATCACTACAAACAAAGCTAGTGGATGGGGATGGAATTCCAGTTGAGCTATTTCAAATCCTGAAAGATGATGCTGTGAAAGTGCTGCACTCAATATGCCCACAAATTTGGAAAACTAAGCAGTGGCCACAGGACTGGAAAATGTCAGTTTTCACTTCAATCCCAAAGAAAGGCAATGTCAAAGAATACTCAAACTACCGCACAATTGCACTCATCTCACACGCTAGCAAAGTAATGCTCAAAATTCTCCAAGCCATGCTTCAGCAATACGTGAACCACGAACTTCCAGATGTTCAAGCTGGTTTTAGGAAAGGCAGAGAATCCAGAGATCAAATTGCCAACATCCGCTGGATCATGGAAAAAGCAAGAGAGTTCCAGAAAAACATCTATTTCTGCTTTATTGACTATGCCAAAGCCTTTGACTGTGTGGATCACAATAAACTGTGGAAAGTTCTGAAAGAGATGGGAATACCAGACCACCTGACCTACCTCTTGAGAAATCTGTATACAGGTCAGGAAGCAACAGTTAGAACTGGACATGGAACAACAGACTGGTTCCAAATAGGAAAAGGAGTACGTCTAGGCTGTATAGTGTCACCCTGCTTATTTAACTTATATGCAGAGTACATCATGAGAAACGCTGGGCTGGATGAAGCACAAGCTGGAGTCAAGATTGCCGGGAGAAATATCAATAACCTCAGATATGCAGATGACACCACCCTTATGGCAGAAAGTAAAGAAGAACTAAAGAGCCTCTTGATGAAAGTAAAAGAAGAGAGTGAAAAGTTGGCTTAAAGCTCAACATTCAGAGAACTAAGATCATGGCATCCGGTCCCATCGCTTCACGGCAAATAGATGAGAAACAGTGGAAACAGTGACAGATTTTATTTTGGGCTGCTCCAAAATCATTGCAGATTGTGACTGCAGCCATGAAATTAAAAGACACTTACTCCATGGAAGAAAAGTTATGACCAGCTGGTCGTAACTTTTAACAGCATATTAAAAAGCAGAGACATTATTTTGTCAACAAAGGTCCGTCTACTCAAGGTTATGGTTTTTCCAGTAGTCATGTATGGATGTGACAGTTGGACTATAAAGAAAGCTGAGCACCAAAGAACTGATGCTTTTGAACTGTGGTGTTGAAGAAGACTCTTGAGAGTCCCTTGGACTGCAAGGAGATCCAACCAGTCCATCCTAAAAGAGTTCAGTCCTGGGTGTTCACTGGAAGGACTGATGTTGTAGCTGAAGCTCCAACACTTTGGCCACCTGATGCGAAGAGCTGACTCATCTGAAAAGACCCTGATGATGAGAAAGATTGGGGGCAGGAGGAGAGGGGGATGACAGAGGATGAGATGGTTGGATGGCATCATTGACTCAATGGACATGAGTTTGGGTGAACTCCAGGAGCTGGTGATGGACAGGGAGGCCTGGTGTGCTGCAGTTCATGGGGTTGCAGAGAGTTGGACCCGACTGAGCAACTGAACTGAACTGATGGACGTGAGAGTTGGACTATAAAGAAGCTGAGTGCTGAAGAATATGACTGAACTGAACTGAAGGTCACACTTGTGCTCCAGGAATAGGGAACCAGGTGATACATAAAATGTGAGATTATTCTGTATGTTATTCATTGCATGTTATTCAATCCATTACCTGGTCAGTATGACTGCCTCAGATAAGAAGCTAAATTTGAATGAGAGGGAGATGTCTTGACAGGAGCTGGAAAGTAAGTAACCCAAGGAGGATAAATAGGCTATTTCTAAAAGATTATAGGATGCTGCTGCTAATGATGTTACATACCACTTGGTGAACTTTTACTCCTTAGGCTCTATGCTATGTAACTAACATACATTGCCTCTTTGGTCCTCACTGCCTCCTTGTATAAGGGAGTGAGCATTAGCTACTCAGTTGTGTCTGATTCTTTGTGAACCCATGGACTGTATAAACCACCAGGCTCCTCTGTTCATGGGGTTGCCCAGGCAAGAATTCTGGAGTGGATTGCCATTTCCTTCTCAAGGGAATCTTCCTGATTTAGGGATCGAACCAGGGTCTCCCATGTTGCAGGCAGGCTCTTTACTGTCTGAGCCACCAGGGATATCATTCCCACTTACAGATGAGAATACTGAGTAAGCCTGAGCCAAAGAGGCCTAGAGCTGGTCACCAGTAGATAGGATCAGTCACCAGTATTTCACTGGCTAGAGACTCACATGCTTCTGCTCTGTAAGAAATAACTGGGGCAGAAACCATCCACGCAGTTGATGGAAGACTCAGAGACATGGACTGATAAGATTCACTCAGAGAACATGACTGCCAGAAATTCTGAAGGCTAGAGCAAATGAGTGATCAGATACCCTCAATCCTAAACCTGTGGATTCAGAGGAGTGGGACAAGAGACCCTCCGGTAATCAAAGCAGTGAATTCAGAGGTCAGCAGTTTCAGATAAAAGTGAGAGATGTAACTTGCCTCTAGACCATGTGTATTATTGTTTATAAAAAGTGTATTAATAATAATTAAAACATAAGCTTATATTCATTGATTTAAAGCAGTGTCTTATATACATCTTTTTTTTTTTTTTAACTTTTCCAGCAGGCCTTCACTGTACATTTATTAACCAGTGAAGCAGCTAAGGTGAGGCAACAAAGAGTGTTTTCCCTTCAGTCAACCTGTGCTTCAGCAGGTATAGTACGGCAACTCTGTCAACTTAGGAGAAAGAAAAAGTGGGTGAAGGAAGTCACCAGAAAAATGTAACGTGCTCCTCCCTCCACCAGATGAGTCCAAGTTTGTTTTAATGAAAGATGCTATTTTCTTCACAAGTGAGAAAGCTGTTGAAAAGATCTACTTTGCCCCACTTGCAAGGAACTGTGTGAGAAAAGGATTTTTGTTGTTTAATACTTTGGCCCCGGTCTCTTCAGTATTAAAGTTACTCACTAGGAAAATAATGAACCACAGAAGCTACTAACTTGCCCTACCTGAAGCTATCTTCCAAAGGATATTATCTTCTTTATCAAATTAGTACTAATGCACCCCTAAGCATAAGAGCAAAACCTCCAAGTATCTCTCTGTATCTCTTGCTAGCCATTATAAAAATCATCATTTAAAAATCAATTCTTAAAGACAATTACTATCACTCTTATTTCATCCTGGAGTCAATTATGCATTAATTTCATGCAAATCCAACTTGAACTGGTATTAAACTGAAAATAAGAATTTATATTTAAATTATTATACAAAAAAATTTTACCTTGTATGTTTCCTTGTAAATTCCTCTGAATATAAATTAGAAGGAAGGTGCCTCTCAGTTTACACAAATAAAGAAATATAAAAGGAGTTAAAGTATAACCCTATTTAAACATTTGAAGAATATATGCTCAAGTTCACATATCATATGAAGCCAGCTCCTAGAAAATCTGTTTTCCACTCTTTGGAAAATACCTAAGTATGTATATAAAGAACCACATGAGGAAAAGTTTCTTAAAGTAAAAGAGAAGACATTTATAACAAAGAAATGTTTGGTCTTATTTAGCATCCATCAGCTTTCTCAGGGTATTTTTTCAACAGTAGTGCTGCCAGTATATGATTTCCACGTTTCTTAGCAGACTTAGCTCTTAGTAGTCTTTTACAAATTGATGCTAGAAGAAATACAAGGGTTACTGAAAGCTAATTTTGATTTAATGTGACACTGAAAATCTATGTACATGCAAAAATATTTTCAAATATTTTCAGTTCAGAATCATAACATGCTAGCTCTTTTCATCTCTTCTATCAGCCAGAGTCAACTGTGTGTATTGAAAATACTTTCCTAATGACAGATGGTTGATACCAAAAGGATGCCTGAAATACGTTGTATCTTGTATAAATACACGCGCATGCATATAATTCCCTATCTTCCCTCACCTGTCCCCAGACATAAAGCACAGCTGTTTAGTGTTTTGAGTTTTTTATGAGAAGAAACATTTTCTATAATAGCTTCATTAAAGCCTTTCTAATATACCCCATATCTGGAGAATTTTCACAAGTTTCAGGGTTGGCTTGAATGTTTAAACCAACAGTTTGTAATAAATAAATTTTTAAAAAACCCCACACATAGACTTTATTCAATCAGAGTACATCACTGTACAGCAAAACTGGACTTCAGTCTTAGTGGAAACTTTTTTTTGCGTGCTCCATCCCAAGCATTACAGCCAAATCAGAGGATACTAAATGTACATGAAGTGGCAAAAGTAAGATGCTCAAATTATGGAGATAAAAAAGATGAGCTTTATAGACCATGATAGCAGATAAAAGCAGTGGCATATTAGAAACAAAATCCCCACTAGTCTAATGAAAATATATGAAATTCTAATGTCACTCTTGTCTAATACAAAAATCTTAGTTACACACGCATTCCTTTATCTGTTCACTTTGCTCTATGTTTCTTATTATATTATAGTTAGTCAACAACCTGAGTGGTCATGTCTGTTAAAATACCCAAATGAAAACCGAAAAAATTTAGTCAACCAGAGAGTTATCTTGAGGATTATGCCAAATGAAACATTCAAATTCAACCTCAATTGACATGAGTAAAACCTGAATTTATTCAGATGATTTAAGGCCAATCCAGATGATCAATTTGATTTAAATAGTCACCATAATTTCTACTCTGAGTCCTCAATATATCTCATTAGCACCTTCAGTAAAAAATATGTTAAAAAAAAAAAAGGAAAAGAGGAAGTTCAAAAGCAACAGCTGCTCTTTTAGAAACACTTGTTTAAAAGGGGTATTCAATTTTTCATTAAATTATATGTATATAGTCAGAAATTGACAACTGAACAACAAGATGTTCACTTCACTCTGAGGCAAAAAAAAAAAACTATATCACAGTTTACCTTCTGTCTCTTCAGTAAAGAATCTTGCCTCACTTTGCACTCTTATATAACATTATCTTTCTGTATTGGGTTTTCATTCTCTCTTTCTGGAATTTGTTAAAAATAAAAATAGCCAATGAAAAGCAAGATTGCAGTCTTTCTGAACTGTATATGAAGATTTAGATTAACCCCATAGTGAGAGTAGATGCTTAGCATGTCCTTCTGAAGTCCTTGTGGTGGTTTACAAGGTCATATAAAAGGTGGCTTCTCCAAAGAAGACAGACAGATGGCTAACAAACACATGAAAACATGCTCAACATCACTCATTATCCGTTCAGTTCAGTTCAGTCGCTCAGTCGTGTCTGACTCTTTGCGACCCCATGAATCGCAGCACGCCAGGCCTCCCTGTCCATCATCAACTCCCGGAGTTCACTCAGACTCATGTCCATCGAGTCCGTGATGCCATCCAGCCATCTCATCCTCTGTCGTCCCCTTCTCCTCCTGCCCCCAATCCCTCCCAACATCAGAGTCTTTTCCAATGAGTCAACTCTTCGCATGAGGTGGCCAAAGTACTGGAGTTTCAGCTTTAGCATCATTCCTTCCAAAGGCAGAGAAATGCAAATCAAAACCACAATGAGGTACCATTTCACGCCAGTCAGAATGGCTGCGATCCAAAAGTCTACAAGCAATAAATGCTGGAGAGGGTGTGGAGAAAAGGGAACCCTCTTACACTGTTGATGGGAATGCAAACTAGTACAGCCACTATGGAGAACAGTGTGGAGATTCCTTAAAAAGCTGGAAATAGAACTGCCTTATGACCCAGCAATCCTACTGCTGGGCATACACACCAAGGAAACCAGAATTGAAACAGACACATGTACCCCAATGTTCATCGCAGCGCTGTTTATAATAGCCAGGACATGGAAGCAACCTAGATGTCCATCAGCAGATGAATGGATAAGAAAGCCGTGGTACATATACACAATGGAGTATTACTCAGCCATTAAAAAGAATATATTTGAATCAGTTCTAATGAGTGGATGAAACGAGCCGATTATACAGAGTGAAGTAAGCCAGAAAGAAAAACACCAATATAGTATACTAACACATACATATGGAATTTAGAAAGATGGTAACGATAACCCTGTATGCGAGACAGCAAAAGAGACACAGATGTATAGAGCAGTCTTTTGGACTCTGTGGGAGAGGGAGAGGGTGGGATGATTTGGGAGAATGGCACTGAAACATGAAAAAGGAAAAAAAAAAAAGGTGGCTTCCAAATATCTCATTGGGTTCTTCCACTATTCTTCCCCTTCCTCATCCTGTTCCTCAAACACATCAAGCATGCTCCAGCTCAGAACTTTGGGTCTCCCATTCCTCTGCCTACAACACTCCTTCCTTAGATATCTGCTTAGCTCCCTCCATCACCTTCTTCAAGTCTTGGTTCCATTCTCAATTCAGTGAAGCCTCTCCTACACTCCATGAACCACTGCAACACTGCTACCCCCAAACCCCAACTAGTCCCTATGAGACCTGGACTCCCACAATTCTAATGAAATTCTTCTTTCAAAGATGAACAAATCCAACTAATTTTTCTTACTCTGCTTTACTTGTTTTTTTCTACTTACCACCTTTAACCAGTATAAAATTAAACTAGCTACTTTTATTGTTAACTACTTGGCTCCCCTCACCCCCGCAGAGTGTAAGGACTCCCTGGGCACTGATCTTTGTCCACTGTTCACTTAGATTCCGCAAGCACTTACAATGGTTACTATGCAGTAGGTGCTCAATAAATCTTTTTTCCCCAAGTATTTCCTTTGACAAGTCTTCTCTCTCACTTCCTCAAGCACCTGACCCTTACTGCCACTTTACTCTCATCCCAGTTCCTTTTTCCTTGTAAATCTCTACTTGCTCTTAGATTCTATCACCACCATTCTAATGAAATTCTTCTTTCAAAACTCAACAAATCCAGTGAATTCTTCTTAGTCTTTATCCTTTCTGTCCCCCGGCAATGTGACACTGTCTCTACTTTCCCTCTCAAAATCCTCATTCATTTAAAAGTAAGTTGAACACATAGAATTTACTAAGGTCTCACTAGAAGCTCTTCGTTTGGTTTTCATAATGAGGGCCTGTTCATGCAAGTTTCTTTCTCTCATGTTCATATAATATAGATAACCATGATTCTTTCCCAATGATTTCTTCTCTCAAATGTTTTCCTTTGTAAAGCCCAAGTTTCAGCTAGTATCATTTTGACTACGAGGCTAAACCTATTTTTTTTGAACCACCACTCCCCTATTTCCAACTACAAATGCAAGTCTAAATACTATTACTACTTCTACAGCACTCCAAATTCTACCTCTCTCAACTCTGGATGTTACCATGCTTTGCAATCACCTAGCTTTAAGCCTTTCTCATTTCCTAAGTGTTGGGCATTTTCCATTTGTTTGAGACAGAACTCTACCAAAATAAAAGGTAAAAAATTTCACAGATTCACTTTCTTTGCCTTTCTAGCAGCTAGGACATGACTATAGGACCAAAATCTTCCAAATCAGATGTGCCTCTCCCAGACTTTACACAAAGCTACCAAAGAGCTCAGGGTATACATTCTGACCAGCGCTTCCAAAGGCAGCAGCAGCACCAGGTACAGGTGTAACATCTGTACCTAGCATTGAAGACATGAGCAGGTGAGAATGCCCATGCTGAACTCATGACACTGCTGTCCTTCTTACAAGATGAATAGTGGCCTGCAATTTTAAATACAGTTCTAGGTAGTGTCTCTTCCAAACTTGGTTCTCATTTCTTCCTGGTTGTTGTTCAATTGCTCAGTCCTGTCCAGCTCTCAGAGACCCCATGGACTACAGCACACCAGGCTTCACCATCTCCCAGAGTTTGCTCCAATTCATGTCTATTGAATCGGTTATGCCATCCGGCCATCTCATCCTCTGTCTTCCCCTTCTCCTCCTGCCCACAACCTTTTCAAGCATCAGGTTCTTTTGCAATGAGTTGGGTCTTTGCATCAGGTGCCAAAGTAATGGAGTTTCAGCTTCAGCATCAGTCCTTCCAATGAATACGCAGGGTTGATTTCCTTTAGGACTGACTGGTTTGATCTCCTTGCAGTCCAAGGGATTCTCAAGAGTCTTCTCCAGCACCACAATTCAAATGCATCAATTCTTCAGCACTCAGTCTTCTTTATGGTCCAACTCTCACATCCATACAACACTACTAGAAAAATCATATATTTGACTAGACAGACCTTTGTCAGCAAAGTGATGTCTCTCCTTTTTAATACAATGTCTAGTTTGATTATAGCTTTTCTTGCAAGGAGCAAGTGTCTTTTAATTTCATGGCTGCAGTCACCCTCTGCAGTGATTTTGGAGCCCAAGAAAACAGTCTGCCACTGCTTCCAATTTTTCCCCATCTATTTGCCATGGAGTGATTGGATCGGATACCATGATCTTAATTTTTTGAATGTTGAGTTTTAAGTCAGCTTTTTCACTCTTCTCTTTCAACCTTATCAAGAGGATCTTTAGTTCCCTTCACTTTCTGCCATTAGGGTGGTGTCATTTTCATATCTGAAGTTACTGACATTTCTCCCGGCAATCTTAATTCCAGCTTGAGCTTCATCCAGCCCAGCATTTCACACAATGTACTCTACAAAGAAGTTAAATAAGCAGGGTGACAATATACAGCCTTGACATACTCCTTTCCCAATTTTGAACCAGCCTGTTGTTCTATGTCCAGTTCTAATGGCTACTTCTTGATCTGTGTACAGATTTCCCAGGAGGCAGGTAAGGTGGTCTGGTATTCCCATCTCTTGAAGAATTTTCCAGTCTGTCATGATCCACACAGTCAAAGGCTTAAGCATAGTCAATGAAGCAAAACTAGATGTTTTTCTGGAATTCCATTGCTTTTTTCCACCATCCAACGAATGTTGACAATTTGATCTCTGGTTCTTCTGCCTTTTCTACATCCAGCTTGTTCATATGGAAGTTCTCAGTCCACATACTATTAGCATGAACTCTAGCTTGAAGGATTTTGAGCATTACCTTGGTTAGCATGTGAAATGATTGCAATTGTGTGGTAGTTTGAACATTCTATGGCACTGCCCTTCCTTGATACTGGAATGAAAATTGGCCTTTTCAAATCTTGTGGCCACTGCTGAGTTTTCCAAATTTGCTGGCATACTGAGTGCAACACTTTCACAGCATCACCTTTTAGGATTTGAAATAGCTCAGTTGGAATTATATCACCTCCTGGATGAATCCAGATTTCTTCCTGGATAATCTATGAACTAGCAAATATCCTCTTAGTTGCTTTGTTTTCTGTGTAAATTAATCATAGTTGGTTTCTGTTGCTTTCAACCTGAAATTTTGAGCAATATATCCAGGAAGACCCAACTGATTGCCTTGGTAGAAATAATTGTTTCCTTTTCCAAACTTTCATAGTACTTGACAGGTATCATGTCTATGACACATATCTTATTACCTCATCCTTCATTATAACTATGCCTACTGTCTTCCATAGGACACATTATATTTCCTTCAGGTGGACTGCCTATCATTCATCTTTTTCCACACTTTTTCCACTTCTCTCCTTGTTTACTTCACATATTTTTCTAAAACAAAACACTATTTTCTCACTCTTTCTGGCTCTGGAAGTTGCTCTAAATCTTCCCTTTTGTGCTTTTGATCTGACAAGTTTCCACCATCATTTTCCTGAAACTGCCTCCAAGATTATCTTATTGAGGAAGTTTCTGGTGTCTCTCCAAGATTCTGTCTCTTAAGTCCTTCTCTCATTTCCATGCACCAAAGGCCCTTTTCTTCCTTTGCTCCAGCAGGGAGCATCAACAAGATGCCAATACCACTCAGTAAGGAAAGGACAGTCTTTTAAACAAGTGGTTTTGGGAAAATATGAATATCCACATGTAAAAAGTAAAGATGAATCCCAACCTTATACAATATACAAAAATGAACTCTAAATGGATCAGAGAACTAATCATAGGAACTAAAATTATAAGACTCTTAAAGGAAAACATATGGGAAACGTTTCACATTATTTCATTGGGCAATGATTCTTTGGATATGATTTCAAAAGCATAGGCAATTTTAAAAAATAGATAAAGTAAACATAAAACTTAAAACCTCTGTGCATCAAAGAATACAATCAATAGCATGAAAAAGCAACCTATGAAATGGAAGAAATCATGTAAATCATATATCTGATAAAGGGCTATTATCCAGAATATGTAAGAATGCCTAAAACTCAACAATAACAAAGAAGGAAATGGCAAGCCACTCCAGTACTCTTGCCTAGAAAATCCCATGGACGGAGGAGCCTGGTGGGCTGCAGTCCATGGGGCTGCTACGAGTTGGACACATCTGAGCAACTTCACTTTCACTTTTTATTTTCACACATTGGAGAAGGAAATGGCAACCCACTCCAGTGTTCTTGCCTAGAGAATCCCAGGGACGGCAGAGGTTGGGGGGCTGCCGTCTATGGGGTCGCAGAGTCAGACATGACTGAAGTGACTTAGCAGCAGCAGCAACAACAAAAACAAAACACAACCCAATTTTAAAAATGGGAAAAGAATTTACATAGACATTTCTTCAAAGAAGATATATAAGTGGCCAACGAGCACATAAAAAGGTGCTCAACATCACTAATCTCTAGGGAAATGTAAATTAAAATCACAGTGAGATATCATCTAATACCCAACAGGATAGCTATTATCAACAAAAACAAAATAATTATCAGAGAGGATGTGAAGAAACTGAAACCCTTGTTGTTGGGAATGTAAAATGGTACAGCTGGTATGGAAAAGAGTAACTCTTAAAAAAATCATACACAGAATTACTTTATAATCTAACAATTCTACTTCTGGATATACAAATGAATTGAAAGCAGAATTTTGAGAGGATAGTTACACATCCATGTGCATAATAACATTATACACAAGGGCTAAAAGGTAATAGCAACTCAAGAGTTCTACAATAGATGAATGGATAGACAAAATATGGAATGTTCACATGATGATGTATTATTCAGCCTTTTAAGGGAAGGAAATGCTGGCATATGCTACAGAATGCATGAACCTTAAAGACATTATATTGAGTGAAATAAACCAGTCACAAAAATATAAATGCTGTTATAATATTCATATGATGAAGCCATAACCCCTCAATGTGACAGTATTTGAAGGTGGGGCCTTTTGAAGATAATCAAGCTTAGATGAGGTCATGAAGGTAAGGCCCCCATAATGGGATTAGTATCTTTATAAGAGGAGGAAGGGGATCTGAGCTAACTCTGTTGTGTTCTCTGTCTCTCTCTGCTCTATAAGGAGACCGCGGTCTAACTCCAGGAAGGGGGTCATCACCAGGCACCAAATGTTCTGGCATCATAATCTTGGACTTTCAGGACTCCAGAACTGTGAAAAATGTATGTCCGTGGTCGCTTAAGTCACTCAGTATAATGTATTATGCTACGACTGCCTGAGCAGACTGAGTTTCAACTTTGCCCAATAATGTGGACATATTTAACACTACTGAATTATAACATGTAAAAATCATTACGGTAGCAAATTTTATTGCATGTGTATTTTACCAAAATTAATTTTTTAAAGAGTTTTTTTTTTTTTTTCTTTTAAGGTGGGGTGGGGGGAAACAACCTTTGTCCAACCCAGGCTTCCAAAATACCATATCCCAGCCAGGGTGAATCAGAGAGTTGATCTACTCCTGCCCCCATTCCCATCCTCCATAACACTGTGAAGAGTGATTAACTGCTTAAAACCCGGCAGTGGCTCCATAACACGGTCCCTATCTGACCCATGCCCTGCCTCATTCTCCAGTCTGTCTCTTGCCACCAGCCTCCATGTGCTCCATGATCTGCTTGTGTCTGTCTCTCTTACATTCCTGCCTTTCTCTCAGCTCTCTTCAGTTAAGTTCCACAAGATTTCATTGAACATGCACTATGCATTGAGCACTTGGAGACAGGATACATAGATTAATTAATAGAATGCTCCTATTTTCAAGAATTTAAAAGTCTAGTGGAGGGACACGCATAAAGAAATCCCTTCTACCATAATAATGTCATCTGTACTCTCAAAGAAACTCATAAATCTAAGCTTTTTAAAGTATTTTAAAACATACTGTTTCATAGCAAGTGTGCACCCAAAATATATTTCCATTAAAAAAAATTAGAAATCCATTATTTATACTGTAGAAATTCTATTTACAGGCCAAATATTAATAAAAATTTCAAAATATCAATATGAAATTTAAAAATATGATCCAAGCATTGCACATTGATTCAAAAACTTTTGAAATATCAAAGAAACTTAAAAAGCAAAACTCAAGAGGTATGTGTGGCTAACCATATATATATTTATTAACATGCAATTATATGTCAACACTATAACATTTTAATAGTAGAAAGGAAAAATTGCAGGTACATTTTTAAATACATTTATCACTTTTTATCACTTTAAACTTTAACTTAGGTAATTTTTCCTCTTTACTAGTTTCATAATTAAAGTTTCTCCTGCCATTTAGAGTAAACACAATTT
Organism: Oryx dammah; assembly: GCF_014754425.2. NCBI lineage: Eukaryota > Metazoa > Chordata > Mammalia > Artiodactyla > Bovidae > Oryx > Oryx dammah. The sequence goes on from NW_024070187.1 coordinate 29,057,816, forward strand.
CAGACATGGGAGAGAAGAATGACCAGTTCAAGTTCAAGGGTTCACTGCACATGAATATCCATAAATGCCCCTTGACAGTCTTGGTAGTATAATGAACCTTGCAATTACTCAGCAGGCCATCACCACAATACATGAACATAATGCTTGCAACGTCAAACAACAAAACATTATACAAATAATACCAACCAACTGTTTTGGTTCACATAGGGCTTTTGGAAACCAATTAAATTGCAACAGTTCCTCTTAAATCTTTATAAACTTGCAACGAGTTTTGCTTTACTGAGTTATGCTTATGGGAAATAATTAAAACAAAAAGGTGTTGGCATTATATACAATTGGGAGATGCCAATTAGCAAAACCCTCCTTCAAAATGACACCAGTTAATTCCAGCATGAGCCCTCTGAGTGAAATAGCCTCTCTCTTAAATAAATGCCAGTGCCTCATTGTCTCTAGGAATGTCTCCAATCATCCTATATATAACCTCCTGGGGTAAATGCTTCTGGTCCTGCCTTCCTGTTGCCTCTGCGCTGAAGACACCATCTTCATTAAGTTAATTCACCTGAATCTTAGGGTGCTTTCCTTTACTCTAGGGGTTCTTCCACTGTGGTCAGGTTATTTCTGCAAGACAATCTTTGACATAGCAAAAAGTATCATCAAGTAGAAAGTAACACACAGATAAAAGATGATTAATTATTACCACCCCTAATAAAAAGTATAGAACACATCAGGCAATATATGTGCATAAAAGCAGGCATCTCATCTACCAACTTAATTATTTGAGTGGTTTGGTGGTTAAAGTACAAGACTGAAAATGAAAAACTTTATATTCTATTTAAGATAATCCATTTTAACTTATATTTTCCCAGTCAATAAGCAGAAGACTGATGATGTGCAAAGTACATTGTAATATAGATAATAAGTAAGTTCAGGATTTTTAACTTTGTAAATAGCTACCCTGTGCTATTTTCATTACAAAGGGTTTATTGTTACTCAGGACATCTTCAGAATAGGCTTGATGTGATGGCTCAGCATTTGTCATCCAGTTCAAAAGGAAAGATGAATAATAAAGCAAGCTGGGTTTCCCTCTCAGATCCACGTACTGAGAGAAAAGCATGTAGGATTTGGTCATGAGAAATGGAGAAATTCTGGTTTTTCCTCCTCCATGTTTTTAATCAGATAACTTCAGATAACTAGTTGAACATTTCAGACTCTAAGAGATTAACTGACAAATAAATTAGCATTTATAATTTTTATTTTTATTTTTTTAATCAAGTGGAACACATGAGAAAAAAATAAGTTAAATGAGAAATAGGTTCTTCTCAGTTTGGAATCAAATATTTCTTTTCATTTTGTTTTACAAACAAAGCTAACTGGTCTTCTGACCCTAGAGAGTACTTAGTTCAGTTCAGTCACTCAGTCGTGTCCAACTCTTTGCGACCCCATGGAGTACTACTCCTTTTTTAATTGGCCACAGAGAAAGAAGTAATAACCTGGACTATGGATAATTTTAAGAATTAGGTAAGAAAAATTTGCCTTTCATTTTTAAAAGCACAGACTATATACATATATAACTACAGTATACGTCACTCATTTTTTTAAGTGAAATCCAGAGTAATCTGGCAATTATTATTATCTAAAATAATATAGACATTATAGGGACAACTTTTTTATCTAAGAATTATATGAACATTAAAGGAAAAGTATTTCAAAAAATAAGTAATGTTACTCATTTTAATGAGTGACAAAAGTGAGAATATAATAGATAAAGTACCTAGACTAAGAAACAGAAATCATGCTTAAAGTGGGTGGAGTCAGTATGGACACAAAGTTATTTGTTAACTTTACAAAAGTACAGCTTTACAAGGATATTCTGAAGTCTATACCTTTGTGTAATAACTGAATTATTTTTTCTATTATCATTTGGGGTTTAATTCCTCATTACGATTACAAAATCAAATAGATGATATGTATGAAGAAAATGTTATAAATTAGAAGACACAAATATCAACCTGCATATAATGAAGTTATGTTCTATAAAATGAGCAAAGATACACTTTACACACTGATTATACAAGGGGCCGTCACATACTGACAGGTGTGCTTGTGACCCAAAAAACACAATCACACATCTATACTAGTCATGATAAAACCTAAACAAATGTTTCATGATTATATGTGCTATCCTAAAATAGGTTATTATTACCATATCAGGTCTTTCAAACTCATAGCACAAATATGAGCAATGTTCTTTACCTTCTCTCTTGGTAAATAAAACTACGGTCATCAGAAAACCATTCTAGTGAACTGACACTTTGATCACAGTTCTACAACAGATATTCAAAATATGATTCCTAATAATGTTTCTGAAAATCATTTTGAAATTGAAAGGTGCATTCCAACATGTATCCCATTTTCTCTTCTTCTAGCTAATAGGTGTATTTGAACCAACTGAAGCAGCAACTTCTAGGAAACAATTTGAGTGCAAAGTGCTGATTCTATCAAGATACTTCACATTTCCACAACAATGAACGAGTGAATGAAGGCAAACCAGCCAAGTAAGCTGTTACCATTTTAACCCTTTACAAGAGATATTTTCTGTTCACAAATCATTTTTGTGGTTCAGTCGCTCAGTCTCGTCCGACTCTTTGCAACTCCATGGACTGCAGCACACCAGGCTTCCCTGTCCTTCACTAGGGAATTGTCAGATCTTTCTTAATAAATTAGATCTAATAAATCATTAGATCTTCCTTAATTCCTCTCTTTCTCTCAGGTCTTAGATCCAATACATTATATCACGACTTGGTAGTACTATATCCAAAATATATCCCAAATTGAACCACTTTTCAGCACTTCCACTGCAAAAATTCTAGACTAAGTTATAGTCCTGCAGAAACTCATAGAATAGCCTCCTCTTTAGGATACTGATTCCATACATTCTGCCTCAGACGGAGTACTCCACTCAGCAACCAAAGAAACATCTGCAAAGTGTAAATCACATGCTACTTTCCTACTTAAACCCTCCAATTACAAACAAAACCACACTTGCTACTGTGGCCCACATGTTTCAGCCCCTGCCTACTTCTTTGACCTCATCTCCTATCACTTTCCCCTTTGCCCAATATGTCCTCTGAATGCTGGTGTTCTCTTTAGCCCCTGAGCACAACACACTCCTTTAATCTCACAGTCTCTTCACTTGTCCCTCTACCTTATTCTCATTATTTAGATTTCAGTTCTGTGACCATCCTAAGAAAAGTAATCGGCAACTTTTCTAACATCTTCTTCAGGTCATGTCTGATTTGATGATCTCTGTTTTGTATTTATTAGCCGTTTCCTTCTACATATCAGCACTTGGAAGCAGGTACTTTGTCATCGTCACTATAAAATCCAAAGCATCTGTAACTGTGCCTGGCACACAATAGAGACAATTGACATTTATGGGATGAATGAAGTAAGTTGCATTATCTGTGCTGATACTACATTTACAGATACCATAAATGCTGTTGACTGTGTTCTAGAATAGCTTAGACCACGGACTGAGTAAACAGCAGGGCAGTCCTTACAGAGGTAGATGCAGTGGATTACATAGGAAAGTACCAGGACCAGACACACCTCTCCCAATACTGTGAGGCTTCTTAAGTTTGCAACAGCATTGATCTTGGAAGGAGAAGACAGTCAGTAGAATCCTAGAGTGGGGAAACCCTAAAAAGGCTGAGACACTCGCCTGGCAGATAAAATTTTAATCTGAAATGCAATAAATACCTTCAATTGTCAAGATCAATCACCTCTCATTAAAGAGAAAATGAAGTTTTCTAAAAGCAAAATCAGATAAATCAATTAATGTTACATTTTCCTTTAATGGACAAAGACTATGCAGTGTGCAAATATAGACTCTAATATATTAGCTGCTAGAATCATTATTCAAGTAGCTAGAAGTGCTGGCCTCATAGGCTAAATTACAGACAGATTCAGCAATTCTTAATTCAACAGTTCTATTAATAAGCAGTGTCATCTTGCTGGGTTTTAAAATAGAATTTTTAGGGACTTCCCTGGTGGTCCAGTGGCTAAGACTCTGAGCTCCCAGTGCAGGGGGCCCAGGTTCGATCCCTGGTCAGGGAGCTAGATCCCACATGCTACAATTAAGACCCAGAGCAGCCAAATAAATAATACAATTATATAAAAAAAAAAATAAATAAAATAGAATTTTTAGTGTGGTCTAATAAAAAGTGCATTAGACTAAGGGTCACAGATTCCATCTCTACCACAATTAATCCCTCTTAGCATCAGTTCTTGCTAGAAAACAGAAATCCCCTTATTCCTCACAATATTGTCATACTGAACAAATGACAGAACATATGTGAGAGCTTATAAACTGTAAGATATTGTTCAGTATTTAAGTCTTCACATTAGGACTTCTTGTATTATATACTTTCTCATTCATGTGTATAAGCATGCATATATTAAAATGTATTTTGTGTGAGAGGTCTGTTTCTTTTGTGGAATAGGCTTCAAAGCCAGAGAACCAGAAAATGTATTACACGAATGCATATAAACTTATTTTAAAAGAAGTGAGTGTTGTAGGCTTGCCATCATTGCTTTGAGATCTGAAGTAACTTCAAGGGTCTCTGACCTAAGAGTTGGAAAGAACATATAAATTGAAAACATTTTACCACACTAGAAGTTTTGTTGGCAGGCATGCTATATAGGAGAAGACAGAAGTCTCTAAGGAGAGGAAAGAAAGGTATGGAGCAAAGTTTGGGGGTTATGTGTGTTTAAATGTGTTAGGTTTCATTTATTTTGAGCCCTATGGACTTTTCATTTGAAATGGTAAATAATTTCACAGAAGAGAATAAAGTTAGTGGCAATTTTATGGGAAAGAAAATATACTTGTTCTTGGGCTTCCCCGGTAGCTCAGCTGGTAAAGAATCCCTGCAATGCAGGAGAGCCTGGTTCGACTTCTGGGTTGGGAAGATCCCCTGGAGAAGGGATAGGGTAGTATTTTGGCCTGGAGCATTCACGGGGTTGCAAAGAGTCGGACATGACTAGCGACTTTGACTTTCACTATGGAGGTCAAGAAAGCATTCAAAGTTTTCCTCATTTTTAACTACAGAGTATGATACTGCTAACAGAGTAGCTTCCATTCACTGTATCTAACCTGAGCTCTAAGACATTATTGATAATCCATAACACAGACCTTCCTACAATAAATAGGGTTGTTCTCGTTAGTCCTGTCACAAGGAAAACAAACTTTAAATTAAAAATGGCAACCTACTCCAGTATTCTTGCCTGGAGAATCCCATGGACAGAGGAGCCTGGTGGGCTACAGTCCATGGGGTCTCAAAGAGTCGGACACAACTGAGCAACTTCACTTCACTTCAACTGATTTAAACTAGCAGTAGTAGTTTTATGTATATACTACTTGAATATTGTAATAGTCATATATTAACTTAATTCCATATTCTTTTTATAAACTCAAATTTCAGAAACTCCACTGATGTTACAAAGAGAGTTGTAAATATAGCACTTATAAACACCATAGAAATAAAAATATTTTCTTGTCATAGACAATAACATTAAAACTCTGGACTGGGTGTATCGTGATTTTTTTAAAGGGTAAATAGCAAAGATTACCTAGAACTTCAATACAATTTCCTTCAATTTCATCTTTTGTTTCAAATATTGAATTATCTGCCAAAATTCACAGAAAAACTGTACCAAATCATTATATATGATTTCTAGTATTCTAAAAAAGTATACCCTAACAGAATTTGAGAAATGCTGACTAAGATAGTTACTTAATCAGTGTGGTTAGAAAACACACCTGTTTGGGATGCTTACTAGTAACAGTGCACAAAAAGATACTTTTTGAAAGCCACCTCCCTAAGACTTGCTTCCAAATGGAGAGTGTTCATATTTTCTTTCCATGAAAACAAAGTGGCTCTGTAACAACCATAGGACCCTGTGCCCTAAAAGAAGTCTCATTCACATCTATTTTTACACACAGGTTTCCTTATAAAATATACTGCAGTGACCCAGCTGAGTGAGCCTTCGTGTTTCTGCAGACAAAACCTCCTGCCATTGAACAGGTTCTCCACCACATTGCTGACCACAGTGCCTGCCCTATTTCTTCTCTTCCAGGGAATAAGATACATTTATATACATAAATTACTGAATTGTCCTGCAACCAAGTTACTTCTCATTTACTTAGAAAGCTATCTTTTATTAATACATAATGTTGAGAAATCTTTCCACTCCTCACACACTCAGTACACATTCATTTTCTGCTGAGATCTAGAAATATGTGTTTCACCAATAATATTTGAAGATAGGCCAGTTCCAAAAGCAAACAAGTATCCCTATTTCCACCAATGTTCATACAGCATTAACATAATGTTAGTTCTAAATTTCTTATGTACAATGGTGGGTTCAGAAATATTTTTATGCTCCATTGCTTTCAGACACACTATATATAGTATATGTATATTACATACTTTAAAACATTTTACATAGCATGTCTGCTCTATTACATATGAAAGTCAGTAGGAACGGATTTAGTGACTTTTAAAAGACCAATGATGAATACTAGCAGGCCAAAAAAAGCATCTGAAATATAGTGCTGAGGATATATTTAGTTGCATTAATATCATGAAAGAAAAATAATGAGCAAATGAAACTTAAATGGTTTAATCTGGAATCAGGTTATTGTTCTTATAGTAAATATATACCTGATATAAATTCTATCCACTAATCATAATTAATAAAAAATTACATATGAATAAAAGATGAGGATCAGTTTTTCAAATCAGATGAACTGAAGCCTGACTTTAGTTGGGTTAAAATCCACTTAAAAATCTCTAACATGTAGCTACTTTACACCAAAGAAACCACACAAGCTTTACAAAAACAACAGCCTACAACATGGCACCCACCACACTGGTCACACTGTATTCTTTCTAGGCCACGCTAACACTACACTTTCTTCAATTTTGAATATATAATAAAAACTGAAACAAAACCTAGAGAATTTGTAACTGCTCTTTCCTATACTTTAGACCTTCCCACAAGAGTAACTTTCTTCCCTAGTTTTTTTTTTTTTTTTTTACTTTACAATTCTGTATTGGTTTTTGCCATACATTGACATGAATCCACCATTAGCATAAGGTGCACAACATAAGGATTTGATATATGCATATATTGCTAAATGATTACCACACTTTAGTCAACCATTTAGTTTGCATTACTGTTTATTCTCTCACATAGTGAATTACTTTTTATTCTTTCAGTATAAAATTATAATTTGAAAGGGAAAGAAAGTGATAAAAATTAGGAATATGTTATTTATCGATCAATCCCATACAACCCAATACGTGGATTTGCTGTTGTTTTTTAGTGGCTAAGTCATGTCCTACTCTTTCGCAACCCCAATGGACAGTAGCCCACCAGGCTCCTTCAACTCATGGGATTTTCCAGGCCAAGAATACTAGGGAGGGTTGCCATTTCCTTCTCCAGCAGATCTTCCCAACCCAGGGATCGAACCTCCATCTCCTGCATTGGCAGGCGGATTCTTTGCCACTGAGCCACCAGGGAAGCCCAATATAACTGTTGCCTGAAACCCAGCATCTCTTTATAAACTCTCTGGAATCTTCACAATCCATTGATTATAAATGTGTAGTGTTTCATGAGTAAAAGGGCAGATTTCTAATCCCAGTAATATAAACATTTGGGGGACACATAATTCTTTTTCATGGGGAAACTGTCCTGTGTCTTTTAGAGAGTTTTTAGCAGCATCCATCATTTCTACTCATTAGACACCAGTAGTACCCTTTCCCAGAGGTAAAAATAAGAAATGTCTTGAGACTGCCAAAACTGCTCCTGGGTTGAGAACCACAGATTTGGATTTCTATTTTAATTGTAAATTTAAATTAAGTCAAGTAAATATTATCTGATAAGGCACAACAATAGTATTATGAAATGTCATTATTGTAAACTATAAGTATATAATTAACATCCAAGTTCATATAAATCTATACTTTTATCTCAAATAAAACAAATTTTGTTATCAATACTCAACACAAGTTTTTATCAATACTCAAATAAAACTTAAGTGTTACAATATCTCAAATAACACTTCAGTTTTTCTCAATAACAGAAACTTTTATCAAAGAACCAACAGCAGAAGTAACTATTTTTGATTTTCCAAAAATATCACCCAATTAAATGCTTCCTTTCACCATTTGAGGAAGGTTTATTTTGGTTTTGGTCTGGACTAAAATGGCTGGAAGTACAGGAAGTTTTATCTAAAAAATGAACACAGACTAAGTCTTATAAACTTGCCCTAGTGCTATTTCCTATCATAGCTCCTGTTTGTTTACATTAGAGTTCTTATAAATTGGGTGTTATTTCCTTTCCACTAAGTTTCAAGGTATTAACAGCCAAGGAGGTGTTTTTTGACTTTTTCCTCCTTCATTTTCTTGCACTTCCCCCAAATAAATAATGCACTGCTTGTAACACAATTTTAAAACTGGTCCCCAGACTTCAAAATTATTATGAATTTATTTTTACCTAAATCTATATACTTGAAATCTTTACCTAAATCTTTACCTTACTTGAAAGCCTAACATTCTCTTTAAAATGGAAATTAGTAAAATAGGCTTCTGCTAGTAGGTACCTACTTTCCAACAGAATCATTTATCTAGTCTTTCACAGCTAAAACTTGCAAATTCTTAAGTAAATCTGTTCCATTTATTTTGACTTCCTGCCTAGGCTCTTCATTCCAGAAAAAACATTACTCTAATATTTTCATCTATTAAGTACTCTTAAAATTAATGTCCCTATTTAAGCATATTTCTTACCCTCACTCCAAAATAGAGGGCACAATTAAAGGAAGCATAGATTTAGTTCATTTCTCTGGATAGTTATCCTTGTCTGGCTTTAAAGAAGCACAAGGTATGTCCATTAGTGACTTCCATTTGTGTGAGTTCAGAACTAACATGGTGAAACAATTGGCTTTGTACGCAATCTGTAGCAGTGTCTGACAATTGCAAAACTGTCCTTGTCCAGTGAACTTTCAGTGAAAAGCTGTTGAAAGTTCATGCACCCCAAATGCACATTCATTATAATTAAACAAGAAGATTACACAGACATTGCTGACAAGGATTATCAAAATAAAACAGCGCCACCTGCCCCTTGCTCTCCCATTAATTAGTATGGAGTCCGAGGTGCCAATTAACAAGAAGCAGAAAAGGATCAGTAAACACAGCTCAAGCTGAACTTGAAGATTAACCCTTTCAGTTCAGGTCCCATTTTTGTAACCATACTATGTTGATTTAACTATGCAAGTTAAAATAAAATCTTGGACTATTTTTTTTAAGAAAAACATTATCATTAAGAAGACAATTCTGTTGTATAAAATAATTCCCAAAATAGCCAACCCCAAAGTTCATATAATTCCACGAACAAGGGGCCATTCAATATTTCACAGAGATGCAGAATACCAAATAATCCAGGTAATACCAGCAACTAAAATACTTCCACATTATAAATTACAAATCTATGGTAGTTAATATTAACTCTGAGAAACAACTAGGATACTGTATGCTTAGTAGCAACCAGCAACCCCTCCCACCTGCCCCCTGCTACTAAAGAGCACTTCAGGGGCCTAAGATTGGAATTTTTTTTAAGTAAATGGCTTCATTACTGGTTTTATGGGAACTATTATTAGTTACTTTAAAATTTAACTATTCACTCTTTTTAAAAATACTTTCCAAAAACAATATATTTCCATACAATTCCCAACTTGATTCATAACTTCTCTATAGAAAGTATTATTATTCTAGAAACCTAAAATTAGTTCTTAATAAAAATATACTCTAAATGCAAATTATCAACAAAATTAAAATGCAAATTTTCTTACACTGATACAGGCACATAAGTGACTCATACTAGGACCCTGGAATTCTCATCCCAAAGAACCAGAGCGTACATCCTTTGGATCAGTTCAGTTCAGTCGTATCTGACTGTTTGCCACCCCATGGACTGCAGCACGCCAGATCTCCCTGTCTAACACCAACTCCTGGAGTTTACTCAAGCTCATATCCATCAAGTTAGTGATGCCATCCAAACATCTCATCCTCTGTCATCCCCTTTTCCTCCACCTTCAATCTTTCCCAGCATCAGAGTCTTTTCAAAGGAGTCGGTTCTTCACATCAGGTGGCCAAAGTATTAGAGTTTTAGCTTCAGCATCAGTTCTTCCAATGGATATTCAGGACTGATTTCCTTTAGGATAGATTGGTTGCTTCTCCTTGCAGTCCAAGGGACTCTCAAGAGTCTTCTCCAACACCACAGTTCAAAAGCATCAATTCTTCGGTGCTCAGTTTTCTTTGTAGTCCAACTCTCACATCCATACATGACTACTGGAAAAAGCATAGCTTTCACTAGACAGACCTTTGCTAGTAATGTCTCTGCTTTTTAACAGGCTGTCTAGGTTGGTCAAAACTATTCTTCCAAGGAGCAAGTATCTTTTAATTTCATGGCTGCAATCACCATCTGCAGTGATTTTGGAGACCAACAAATAAAGTCTGTCACTGTTTCCCCATCTATTTGCCATGAAGTGATGGGACTGGATGCCATGATCTTACTTTTCTGACTGTTGAGATTTAAGCCAACTTTTTCACTCTCCTCTCTCACTTTCATCAAGAGGCTCTTTAGTTCTTCTTCACTTTCTGCCATAAGTGTGGTGTCTTCTGCCTATCTAAGGTTATTGATATTTTTCCCAGCAATCTTGATTCCAGCTTGTGCTTCATCCAGTCCAGCATTTCTCATGATGTACTCTGCATATAAGTTAAATAAGCAGGGTGACAATATACAGCCTTTGGATGGCCAAGAGTAATCAGTTACTGCCCAAGGGCTTCCCAGGTGGCCCAGGAGTAAAGAATCTGCCTAACAATGCAGAAGACCCAAGAGACAGGGGCTTGAACCCTGGGTTGGGAAGATCCCTTGGAGAAGGAAATGGCAACCCACTCCATTATTCTTGCCTGTAGAATCCCATGGTCAAAGGAGCCTGGTGAGCTACAATCCACAGGGTCACAAAGAGTTAGACATGACTCAGCACGAACACACCCACACCTGCGAGACAGAGTTCAGACAAGAAGGCTGAGACGTCCACGTATATGCAAGATAAGTGCTTTATGTTGTGGTAAGAAGATGGGAGGAAGAACAAGGATTGTGTGTTTTGGCCAGGGTCAGATCATCTCTCCCAAGGCAGCAGTAGTCCAACACAAAATTCAAGTAAATCTGGAAACCCTACAGTGAAACTTGGACTTTCTATCTGTCTCATTGGAAAAATCTTTAAAAAGCAGTATTGCCAGAAAGGGGCACTGTTTGAATGGCTTGCTCATGATTGAAGAGTAACTTTGCAGACTCATTTGGGCATTTTAGTTGATGGGTTGTACAGTGGTTGTACTGTGCTAAGTAGCATCAGTCGTGTCTGACTCTTTGCAGCCTTACAGGCCGTAGCCCACCAGGCTCCTCTGTCCATGGGATTCTCCATGCAAGAATACTGGAGTGGATTGCCATGACCTCCTCCAGGGGATGTTCCCAACCTAGGGATCAAACTCGCATCTGTTAGGTCTCCTGCACTGGCAGGTGGCTTTCCAGGTGGTGCTAGTAGTAAAGAACCCTCTTGCCAAAGAAGATGACCTAAGAGATGCAGGTTTGATCCCTGGGTGGGTAAGAGCCCTTGGAGCAAGAAAAGGCAACCCACTCCAGTATTCTTGTCTGGAGAATCCCCAAGGACAGAGGAGCCTTGTGGGCTACACTCCATAGGGCTGTAAAGAGCTAGACACAACTGAAGCAACTTACCACGCACAGTGAGGCTAAGGAAAGAGCACAAGATGGGTGAGCAGCTGAATCCTGGGTGGAGAGTAGAGCCTCCTCTCACACAAAGCAAGAGAAAGTGGGCATTTTCCCTGGAATTGTCAGGGAAGAAGATGACTGGAAAAGCAAAAAAGAAAGGCAAAAGACTGGAAAAGCAAAAAAAGAAGAATTGACTGGAAGAAGATGCTGGAAAAGCAAAAAAGGAGAATATTCTTCCCTGTCCTTCTCTTGTCTGACAATTGCTATGAGGTCTCCCTAAGATAAACCATAGTCCTTTATGGAAAGGCAATTATTTTGAATTTGTGCTATACACAGTTATTTGGCATAACCTGTTTCTTTGTGTTTATTTTCCTAATAGTTGGTTAAACGGTATATTTTTCAGGGCATGAAGATAAACATTTTACTTAACAGTATGTTAGTTTAATTTATAAATTTTAAATATCGTGACATAAGGTATGTAGTTTTCCATTTGTACCCTTGCCGTAGCCTCTGCAAAAATTAAGAATAGATCTGGAAAATACTTTGCAAGTACTTTGATAAAGCCCTTCATCTCTCTCTTTCCATGCTCCTCTTGTCTCTTGTTCCTACAATCTGTATATAACTGCATATGTTCAAAAATAGTGCAAGAACACAGTCTAGATTAGATTAGATTAAATTAGCATCATCTCATCTAGAGTCTTGGAAAAGGCAATGGCATCCCACTCCAGTACTCCTGCCTGGAAAATCCCATGGATGGAGGAGGCTGGAAGGCTGCAGTCCATGGGCTCGCTGAGGGTCGGACACGACTGAGCGACTTCACTTTCACTTTTCACTTTCATGCATTGGAGAAGGAAATGGCAACCCACTCCAGTGTTCTTGCCTGGAGAATCCCAGGGACGGGGGAGCCTGGTGGGCTGTTGTCTATGGGGTCACACAGAGTCGGACACGACTGAAGTGACTTAGCAGCAGCAGCAGCAATCTAGAGTCTAGAGAAGCATCAGCAAAGTTTTTGGTCTCAGGATTCTTTTACATTCTCAAAAAAATAATAAGGACCAAAAAAAAATTTGTTTATTTTTGTTTATGCTTGTTTTGGTTTTGATTTATTGTATTAGAAATGAAAACTGTGGCATTTATAAAATATTTATTTAATTCATTTTAAAATAAAAATATATACTATATATTATCATTAATATTTTCATAAAAATAACCATGTTTCCTCAAATAAAAATAATTTGGTGAGAAGTATCCGGTTTAACAGAAGTTATATTCTCAACTTTGCTTCTGCTTTCAATATGTTATGTGATAAGTTGTTGTGGCTGGAGTATATGAAGACAAGTCTGTCTCCCAGAGATTAAAAAACTTTAAAAGGGGGAAATATTTTAAAAGCTTTTTCCTATATTGTGGATTTTCTTCCAAAATACTACACCAAAACTCAGCATAGAGTAGTTTCTTAAAGTTTAGTTGTAATGTAGAATCTGAAATATAACAATGAAATATTGTAGTCTTTTACATTAAAATCTTTCTACTCTCTTGCACTTTGAGTAGATCGTTTATTCATTTATAGTTGCATAATATCACACACTGATCCACACAGAGCTTGGAAACATTAACACATTTCCTTACACAATAACAAAAGAAAGGTCACATTTGTTAATATCATTAACAAATGATATTATTTGTCACCAATATCATTAAAAGAGATTTTAAAAATTTATATACTCTCAAGCTCGTGGTGATGAAAAAGTTTTCCAAAATCTGAGTTTTTATTTGGATTTTCACCTGAAAGCTCAGATTTTATCAGTAGAACAAATACAGTCCATTATTTTTCTTGATAAGCTTAGTTCATTATTTTCAAGAAAATGTCCACCAAATATCCAAGTCTAAACTGTCACAGTTTGTCAGTCATTCTTTCATGTTACAATGATGATCCATTAAAAAGGAACTAATTCTGCAACAACTCCTTAAATAAAACCATCGTCCTTCACTATGTAGGAGAAGATCAAGCATACTTTCACTTTATCACAGAGAATATTAACATAAGGCATGCACTCAAAGGTTGGGATTTAATGAAGTGATAATTTCTACTACTATTATTAAGAACATTTTAAGTTAAATGTTTTTCATTTTTTCCTTCAAGGGTTCGGCAGTGAGGAACCCGGTGGTGATTATACATCTGCAGCCACCACCTTGGTTGGTGCCAAGACATCCACATTTCCCCCACCATTGCTTTTAAACCATGTGAGCAAATATCAGCACAGTGAAAAAGGCAAATAACATCTAAGTATTATTATTAAAGTAGTTTTGAATTCAGAAATGCCCTAAAAGTTTCCTCAGAGCTCTCAGGGATTCACAGACCATATTTTGAGAGCCACAGTTCTGGCTGCCCCTTCTCTTCATGCGTCAGGGCTCCCACTGGGACAGTGTGCATCACCTCACAGCCCCTGCTCCCCCAGAGTCCTTCTGGACGATGCTCAGTGTGATGCTGAACCATTTTGTTATTAGTGGAGTGTATCTTTTTTAACCTATATTTAAGGGAAAAAGTCACTGGGAAACACTGACATTTCAAAAAGGCATTAGTACTGAAATCAGAAGATCTGAGTTCTAATTAAGCCTGGTAATAAAACCCTAAAATTCTAATCACCTAATCTCCAGGAATCCATTTTATGTCTAAAATACTTAGAGACGTAGAAAGTCTCTTTCAAAATGCTGATGTTATAAAGTCAGATAAATGAGCCAGTTTAATCTCACTCTACATAAAACAGAGTATTCAATCACCCCCCCCCAAATATTCCACAGCCAGATTAATGAGCTTTTATTTTGTAAACTGCAATATAAACTGAAGAGGAATGTAATTCAATTAACCAACTGAATATTAGTTGGGGTTCAGAATAATATTAAAATTTGAATAGCTTCATCAAGTTCATGTAGCTGAGTTTTTTCACTGTTTTTTAAATCACAGTAGGCAAACCCCAGAAAAGATGATTTCTATCAATCTAATTATTCTTAATAGCTTTGAATCTACAAAAATCTGCCAACTATAAGATAGTCTGGCTTCTGAATTCGGATGCTAATATAACATTTGCTGAATTAACAAATGTTTATGCCAATCACAGAATTTAGAATTAGAAGAGACTTTAGAGTTAACTTAGTAACAGAAAGTCAAATATTTTGCCTTTCTTTCTTGCTCTCTCAAATATTGCAGAAACACTTATTCATTCATCTAACAAATGTTTATTTAGCACCTACAGCCTGTCAGGCACCATTATAAGCTCCAGGCACTGCGATATATAAAACAGCCCCTGGTCTAATTTAACACCATACACCATATTTTTTTCCTACTGACAGACACAGCCTCAGAATCCTCAAAGCACTGGATGAAGGAACTGTGCCATGCCATGCTTAGTTGTCTCCAACTCTCTGCGACCCTACGGATTGTAGCATACAAGGCTCCTCTGTCCATGGGACTTTCCCAGGCAAGGATAATGGAGTGGGTTGCCATTTCCTTCTCCAGGGAATCTTCCCAACTCAGGGATTGAATCTGAGTCTCCTGAGTCTCCTGCATTCCAGGCAGATTCTTTACCACTGAGCCATTGGGGAAACTTGCATGAAGGAATCACTGTTCATCAAATTTGCACTCAGATTTTTTTTTAGGCTTATAAAGTGTCTGACATGATGTCAGATGCTACAGGAGATCCCAGAGAAATAAAAGATAACAGTTTCCACAGAAAAACTATCATCTATATAATTTTATAATATAAAAATGCCAACTTTACAAAATAAAATAACAAGTACGGTTCAGTTCAGTTCAGTTGCTCAGTCGGGTCCGACTCTTTGCGACCCCATGAATCGCAGCACACCAGGCCTCCCTGTCCATCACCAACTCCCGGAGTTCACCCAGACTCACGTCCATTGAGTCAGCAATGCCATCCAGCCATCTCATCCTCTGTCGTCCCCTTCCCTCCCAGCATCAGAGTCTTTTCCAATGAGTCAACTCTTTGCATGAGGTAAAACATACATCTAGATTTCAATGTAGGTTAATGACATCACACAGTATCTATTTTCTAATTTATCACCTCCTTACCCTTACTCTTTTCTTCTATAGCACGTATAAGTAGTATTGTTCCACAAATTTACATGTTCTAGTTTTCTCTAATCATTGTTAAGAATATTGTTCACTACCCTGTGTGTATATACATATATGTGTGTGTGTGCGTGTGTGTGTGTGTGTATATATATATATATATATAAATAAACAAAACAAAAAAGCAGGGTAGTCTTACTACTTATTTTCTCAGGCAAGTCAGCTTTCTCCAGAGCACAAATAGTTGGCCTCGGGCAGCATCTCTGCATGGGGTGGGCTCTCTCTTATGTGAAGCCCATTCATGTGGGTCCTTTAGTACTCACCCGTACCTGAGAGTCAGCCAAGGAAGCAAATGTTCATGTTTTCTCAAAGGAAAATCAGATAAAAATCATCGTATCCAAAATAAAATCAGTTGGAGGAAATACATGAGGAACTAGCCTTGTAGGGTTCAAGCTAGAAAATTAACTATAAAAATAAAATACTATGACTTTTACATAATCAAATTGGATAGACATAGAGTTATTGTTGGAGGGGAAAATAACTTTTGAAAGTCAGATTTATTAAATCTCTTTCTCTATTTTGTATATCCTAATTCACCTTAAAGACCACACAATGTTTTTTCAATTCAATAACCAGTTGTTCAATGAAAAAGTTGCAACACACAAGACAAATACATTTTAAAATAACAACATAAATATCCTATTTAGAAAACTAATTTCAAATTGTATTATAGAGTTTAGCCTTCTGAGAGCTCTTTTAAAAATGCTTTCTTTCTTATTTCTGATAGGTTCCTATATATTTTTATGAGAGACAGCATCACTAACCCAAACTTTGCTAATTATTAAGATACTCTCTTCTCAGAAATTTTGTTCTTTCCTCCAAGTACTATTGTATTATTGTCTTTGTACAAATACTTTTAGTATTTGTATTGTAGTATTGTGTTTGTACTAAGTAGTATTGTCTTTGTACAAATACTTTTAATTTGACCAGCATTATAAAAGTCTATGTTTAAGATATAGTTAATGAAGGACAGATGTTTAAAACACAGTTTACAATGAAGTTGTAAATACTGCTAGTACAGTAAATTCTGTGATTAATTTTAGTCTGTTTATGCAATAAGGATATTTACACAGCTGGTAAAGCACTAAAAATAACTGTCCTATGTAATGTTAATTCAAATCAATATTAATTAGAAGCAGCATAGGTACAATCATATCAAAGAATCTACAGGTTGGGTTAGTGTTTATGCTTAAGATTAAAAATAAATGAAATATATAAAGATTCAATTTCTCTTGTATTAATAGCACCATAAATGACTGAAATAATCAACAATGTATTCACTTGTGATCTTGAACAAATAAATGCCTAACTTTCTCCTTCTGCCTAAAAACATATACAGTTCCTAGAACAGACCTAAAGGTTCTGGATATATGTGTACATCCATAGACTTCCCTGGTGGCTCAGACGGGAAAGAATCTACTGCAATGTGGGACACTCGGGTTTGATCCCTGGGAAGATCCCCTGGAGAAGGGAATGGCTTACCCATTCCAGTATTCTTGCCTGGAGAATTCCATGCAAGCCTGGGGGAGGCTACAGCCTGCCAGGCCACAGCCCATGGGATTGCAAAAAGTTGGACAGGACTGAGTGACTAACACACACACAGAACTTTTCCAGTTGATTCCTTAGTTCCTCAATTAGACTAAATCTCAGTCTAAAATATTCATGGAAATATTCAAATTTCTTCATGAAGCCATGCATTTTGACTTAATGTGTTAAGAATAAGATAGGATTATCTTTTTCCTTTTTCAATGGGGTTAACGAATTTGAAAGGTATCTATCAGGGACATTTCAAGATGAGGCAACTGTATGTAAAATTTATAACCAAAGAGCAATGTTCATTTTTCTACTTTCGTTGATATCTTCAGTTGAATTCATGAGACAAAAATAGGCTAGTCATCACCCATTAACCATTCTTTTCTTCATCCTTGGCAACAGAATCCTGGCTTTTGAGGGTAGCAACATACTCAGCTAGAAGACTGTGATGTAATCCTTTGATTCAAAGTTTGTCATGAAATTTAACCAGAGTTGAGAATCTTGAACTGCTGCTCACAAAAAAGTACTTGACCAAATTATTTTGTTCATAAGATCTGTCCCTTACTTCTGCTTCTTTCCAGCGACCTAGAAATTAGACATGACAGCAGGAATGATAATAGCCACTAAGGACCAAAAAATATTTTTTTGGAGATGGAAGCCACATGCTAGGTTGGTAGAATAGGAAACTAGAAAGAGATGGATCCCTGATGTCTATGGAACTGCCACAACCTATCTGGGCTGCCTGCCTCTGGACTTCTTTAGGTGAAAGAGAAATAACCTTTTATTTTTCTACTATCATTTCCAGTTCCCGCTAATTATATCCAATACAATTCCTAAATGATAGAAAGCATGGATCCACAATGAGAAACTAAATATATGCCTCTACCATGTGTTATAGTCATATTATCTTTATATAAATCTATATATAACTGTTATAAATCTGACATATCTTTAACCTATGTGGACACCAACACTCAACCTGAAACAAATCTTCCTTAGCTATTACTAAACAATTTGAATGGTTTCCTTATTACAAGACATAAAGTGAAGATACATCATTGTTCTGGATTAAAGGGTTATGGAACTCTTGGTTGCAAAGATGATTCCAATTCCCTGGAGTTTAAACAACTGTTCTAAGGGAGTAGCTAAATAAATCTTCGAATGGATCAAGTAATTCCTAAGAAAGAGAATCCTAACTCCATTCTCTTTGAAGTTAGGTAGTTTTGGAATTTTTTTAATGAACTGGAATGATTCTGAGAGCAAAGGACACCAAGACACTAAAAAGAAACAGAAAAAGCATCAAGATCATCCCAAATGATGGAGCTGTTAGAGAATGTTTATGATATAGCAGGTAACTAAGGATGTAAGCTTCTCCAAAATGGACAGAGCATCACTTCGGGGAAAGCAAGCAACCATGCCAGCAGAAATAGAAAACACAGCAATGAACGACATCCACTGGAATGCATTTAAACAGTTTTCAACAGGGACACAGAGTGGCAGGTACAGAGTAGAAAAGATGATAAGTGTAATTTTTTAAGTCTGAGATGAATATATTTACATATGGAAATGTTAAGGACCCATTAAAATAAGTCTCTAAAGTGGGCCCTTCCAATATTTTCTATCTTGATAAACCATACCCAGAGTCCATTCAATTGGCCAGGTGAGACAACAGGAAAATATGTTACTATTCTCTCTGTGTCCCTCAAATCTGTTTGATTTAAGCTTTGTCTAGGTCTTTAAAGTTTCCCGTATCTTCCAGTTCTCTGCCTTTGTCTCAATTAAGCAAATGTCTTCATTAGGTCTCCATCTGTTGCACAGTGCCTGTCCTTTGACTTGACTCCTTTTTTTTTTTTTTGACTTGACTCTTTAACTTGAGTGCACTCATTCTCCAAACCAAGACTCTTCTCAAGTGAAAAAAAAAAAAAAAACACTTTACAAATGAGGATATTGAAGTCCCAGAAAGTTAACTAATTTGTTAAAGTTCATACAGTGACTTGTTGGTGGATACTCTAGGCTCTCTAATTTCATAACTTACCCTTTAATCTCTCATCAAACTATTATGCCTTTTTCAGATAAATTATCAGAGCAGACAGTGAGATTATATTGAAAGCTGATGCCTGGACCTGCCACATACTCTACAACTTTTTCTTAAACATCACTTTTTTTTTTTTTTTTTCAGTTACATGAAGTCAACTCTAATCTACTTTGAGCTCTCTTTGGGGAAGAAGAAACTACTTCATTAAATACATATGTATGCCTTATAAATCGCTTCCCTGGTGGTTCAGCACTGGAAAATCTGCCTGCAATGCAGGAGATGCGGCTTCGATTCCTGAGTTGGGAAAATCCCCTAGTGGAGGGCATGGCAACCCACTCTAGCATTCTAGCCTGGAGAATCCCATGGACAGAGGAGCCTGGAGGGCTACAGTCCATAGGGTTGCAAAGAGTTGGACATGACTGAGTGACTGAGCACGCATGTTTTATAAGATAAATGGTAGTATGAGAAAGAATATTCACCTTAGGATGAAAGAAAATGCAGCTGTCAATAGCAATGTCTATAACACTGCAGGTACAATGTGTTCTTACACAAAAACTGGACTGTTTGGGAATTTAAGTACACATTAGTCACACAGGGAAAACTTTACATGTAACTAAACACATGGCAGCCTAGACTGCATTCATTCAAATAGATTAGCTGACAAACAGAAATAATTTTTTGTAAATCCATCCTAACTTAAGGAAGACTAGCAAAATGAGCCTGGTTCCACTGGGGCTTGAAGGTTCATTGCAAACTCAAGCTTAATTGGGTAGGTAGGGACTGTTTCAGCAAAATTTGGCAAAACATCCTCATTTGTTCTTTAATTTATATTCATATACATATGTAATATTAATATATTTCATTAATGAAATCATAAAGTACATATATATGTATAATGCATAAATGTATATTTTGTACAGTAGAATTTCTCCTTTCAAAAAAAAGCTAATAATAAATTGAAGTTGGCCTCATGGAACTGGAAAAATATGGTATTTATGAAACCATTTGTGAGGTATGTAGTAATATAATGAAGCAAAATAGAAAGGGAAAAGGAAGCACGTGGTCCACAGCTTTCTCTTCCTCTGCCTTTTGGCTTCTCTTTATTTTTGGAAAAAATAAAATAAAGTTATTTTAAAAAATTAAGTGCTCTATCAATACCTTTGGGAAAGCATATTGATTTTGCTAAGCCATTCAAAAATTGAAAATTTGTTTGCTCAGGTTTATTAATATGAAATATTTCAATTATGCCAGAAGGATAGAGAGCATAAACTGAATACCCATGTATTTTACTAAGATTAAGAAAGCAAACATTACAGATACAATCCTGTACAGCCAGTTCTAATATCAAATACCTTCTTACCCCTTTTATAGGTAATCACTACCCTGATTTTGATGTTTACCATTTTCAGGCATATTTTAATGTATATGTGTGAGTTTGTGAGTGTTATGTATATATGTTTATATGTATACATACATGTATACACCTATGAATATATGTATCTATAAAGCATATATACTCTTTACAGAATGTTTAAAATATTTTCTATAAATGATGTAATGCATGTCTCCTTCAGTAGCTTATTTTGTTCAATTGCTTATATTTTAGTGACTAATCAATGTTGATAACCATAGCTCAGGTCATTGATTTAACTGCATAACTATACAGTTCTTTATGTAGAGAGTTATTTACCTATTCTACTGTGAATGAGTATTTAGATGACTTCAATATTTTCCATTACAATGTGACATATTCAGATTTATCACAAAGTTTTGATCACTTTGATTCCTCCCTGAATGTTTCTATAAAATAACCCAATCTGAAAAAAAATGAAGCCCCTCCCTTATTGTCCAGAAGTTTATACTGCTTATAATTCAGGAGAAAATGTTACTAAAAGGTTACTGAAAGATTAAACTTACTTGCAGTATTTCATGGAAGCTCAATAGTCCTTAATGATAAAATAATCAAATGTTGACTAAAGAGATTTTATTGGCTGGGTAAATACTATAGCTTGTGAGTTTACAGTTTAGTAGGCAGGATATCCAATTTTTATAGAATGGCTTCTCAAGTACAGAGTAACATTTAATACAACAGATTATTATGAAACTGAACATACACCACTGAGCTACTATTTTCAAACAAATTATTATATTCTTATAGAAAAAAATTGAGTGATTATTCAAAATAAGAAGCTAAACAGTACCTGAAATCACATTTTAAAGAATGTACTGAACTGAATCTGTATTAACATTTTTTAAAACTAATTTTTGGTTAAGATCATAGGTTTTCAAATCAGGTAGCCCTATTTTGTAGCATAACTCCATTTTTTTAAAACATTTATCCAAATTTTGGTTATTTATGTTATCTGAGTCTCAGCTTCATTGCCCGTAAAATGGGGATGATAAAATCTATCTCACAGTCTCTAATATAATTTAAATTAAATAATATATGAAATGTAATTATCCTTGCTGCTACTCTCTGCCGCTATAATGGTTACTGTTATTTATTGGGATCCAGGCTGAGTTCAGGGTTTAGATGCTGATACATGCAGTGACACATAAGTTAGGGCCTAATTCTCCCCAGGCATGTAGTATATACCAGCAGATTTATCTGGAGCCTAAGGAACTACCTGAGAAACAATTCAAACCTGATCCACAATAAGAGTTTGACATATGCAGGCATGTCTGGATGCCAAAGAATCTCGAGTTCTATATGTGTGTATAAGAAAGTGAAAAAAGGAAGTGGGAGAAAGGGAGAGGAAGAGACTGAGATTCATTGATTGATTAGTTGATATCATGTCTGAAGTTACAACAGAACTGCAAAATTTCTAAAAGCAAATTTTTAAGTTAGAACCAGTACTTCTGAGAGACAATTTATCTACAGGGAAGAATGAAATGGCAAGTTAGACTTGGCAATAAGACCAGAGATTCAGAGGAGGGTAATGCTTCTGGTAATAACTTGATAAATGTGACTATAACCCTTATTGATCCATCTACCTTGGGGCATGTGTGGTCCATAAGAACAGAGATTAAACCAGAACACACAATTCCACAAAACCCACAACAGTTTGAGGCCTATGCAAACATTCTTTAGGTTCTCAAAACAAGAGCTATTAACAATTAACAGCAGGAAGGCAGCTGTTCCTCTTCTCAATTTGCAACAGAGTGTACAAAGTCAGGGTTCAAGCATTAAAGAAGATTGATGGGTATTGGACAAGACCTCACCTCCCAGGATCCAGAACAAGTAATCAGTCTGGAGATGCAGAAATAGTCCGGTAGCCAGGGACAGATCACCACCATCAACACGAGCAGCAAAACTATCTCGAGCATAGTGAAGAACAGCAATGATTTAAAGCAGCAACATCTGCCAACAGAAGGGGCCTGGTGCAGCACCCCACTCCAGTACTCTTGCCTGGAAAATCCCATGCATGGAGGAGCCTTGTAGGCGGCAGTCCATGGCATCGCTAAGAGTCGGACACGACTGAGCGACTTCACTTTCAATTTTCACTTTCATGCATTGGAGAAGGAAATGGCAACCCACTCCAGTGTTCTTGCCTGGAGAATCCCAGGGACGAGGGAGCCTGGTGGACTGTTGTCTATGGGGTCGCACAGAGTCGGACACGACTGAAGTGACTTAGCAGCAGCAGCAGCTGTGAGGAAGAGTGCTGGAAACATGGTGGTAGTGCTCAATAACGGCAGCCTAGGGTTAGGAAGGACGGCTTTGAGGAGAGACAGAGTGTTAGTCCACATAGGCACCCTGGTATATGTGTGAACAAATAGGGAAATTCCTGAGGATCCCAGAAATACTGTAGAAGGAAAAAAATTGAAAAAAGTAATAAAAGACCTGTTATTGAACACAGAGTCAATAAGCTAAAAAAGAGTCAAGAAGTATGAATGGGACATCCCTGGTGGTACAGTGCTTGAGAATCTGCCTATGAATGCAGGGTACATGGGTTTGAGCCCTGTTCTGGGAAGATCCCGCATGCTGCAGGGCAACTAAGCTCATCACTGCAACTACTGAAGCCTGCAAGCCTAGAGCTTGTGCTCTGCAACAAGAAAAGCCACCACAATAAGAAACTAGCTTGCTGCAACTAGAGAAAGCACATGCACAGCAAAGAAGATCTGGGACAGACAAAAATAAACAAACAAATGATATGACTTAAATAAAAAAGCAATATATATCTGGGAAGGACCAGAAGCTAGTGAGGTGCCGGCACCATTGGAAAACAAGATTACCAGTAGAAAATCGTGATGGTGAGAAATCAGTGCAAATGATATAACTTTCTGGACATTAGAGCCAACAGGCAAGAGAGTCATACTAGGTATAAAATATGAAAAATTCAAACTTGTAAGCACCCATATAAAAGCTATATAGAATACTCTCATAAAAATTAACTTGAAATTTAAAAGATTTTTTGAAGAAAAAGAGGAAGAAATACTTTATTCCAACTGTTTTTACTGTATTATGAAATATTTTATATGTGTGCACTTTATATAATTTCAGTTTAATAATATAATTATTGATACTTAAAATGTTACTTATAAATTCACTGCTTATAATAATCAATTATAATATACATAATTAAAAATTGTACTTTTAAACAAAAATTTTAAGGATCACCCATTTATACATCACCCAAGCTCTCTGGGCAGTGTCTGCCCTGAACCCAACTCCTTCCCTCCAACTAGAACACTCAATAGCCTCAATTTGTTTTAATTTTTTCTTGATTTTTAAAAATAATAATGTACATGCATATACATAATGAGTCTACAAAAATATATGACTCAGTCTCTCTCTGTCCAAAGTTTCCAGTATTCTTCCCTGGAGAATCCCATGAACAGAGAAGCCTGGCAAACTACAGCTCATTGTGTCACAAAGAGTCGGACACGACTGAAGAGATTTAACACAGCACAACACACAAAGCTTGTATAACTAGAGTCATGTTGTGTGTATTTTTTGTGACTTATTTTTATTCAAGATTATGTTTTTGGCAGTCATTCAGGTTCATTCATTTTCGCTATTATGTTAATTCCACTGTGGACGAATATTCTCCAATTTATCCATTCTATTTTCTGTTGTTTCCAAATTTGTCTTGTGTTTTGCTATTATATACAGGACTACAATAAAAAACCTTGTTCCTATTTCCTAAGGCATAAGAGCAAGAAGCTCTATAGGATATACTCCTAGGGGTGGAACTGCTGAGCAAAAGAATATACTAGCTCAATTTCAATGAGCCATTTCAGTTGTACCAAGTTACATTCCCATTCACATTGTATGAGAGTTCCTGTTGCTTCACAGCCACAATAACATTTGGTATATTTCACACTTTTATATTTTTAACACATGACAGATATATAAGAGCATATTACTCTAGCTATAATTTACATTTCTCTAATTATTAATGATGCTCAGCAAGCTTCCACATATTTACTATCTGAATTTTCTCTTTTTGAAATTCCTGTTCATTTTTATATTAGCCGATTGCATATTTTTTTTATTAATTCATAGAATCTTTAATATATTCTACACACTAAACCAGACTTTACTTTTCTTAGCCATTTTTTCTCTTTGATGAACATACTTTAAAAATTTTAATGTTGTTGAATTTATTAATCTTTTTATGATTTTCTCTGTTTATGTTTAAAGTTCTTATCTTACCCTAAAAAGATAAATATATCTTTTTCTAAATATTTTAAAATAGTACTGTTTTTCATAGTTAATTCTTCCATACAGATTTTGTTTCCATTTATGAAATGAAGTGTTTAGGGATTGATTTTAGTTTTCCATATGAATAGCTAATCACTGATTGTAGTGGCAACACTGATTCAAGGCTCACCAGGACTCAAAAGAAGAAAGGACAGATGCCCTAGGATTGCTGTATGGATGGATGTGCTAAAGTTGAAGCCCTCATCATAAAGGATGATGAAAAAACAAATAGATTTTGGGAAATTCTGAAAATTCTTAAAATCAATTTGATAAATTCACTCCCTTCACATTTATATGATCTTTATCCAGTTTATGTAATTGTTCATGCTGTTACCACTTTACCCCATACAGTATGAGGCAACATTTAGAAGTTTACTTAAACTCGTCTGTATTCCTTATAAACTCTTTATTGGTACACCAACACAGCTTATGAAAATCTTAAGAAAAATATTACTATTGCACTATATATGGATTAAGAATCTTATGTGATAATTCAGTGGTTCTCAAACTAGACTCCCACGTAATTCCACAAACTCAGTGCAGGGGTTCTCCCACTATACTCCAAATCCCTCTCTCAGTTTCAGAAATAACTAAATTTATAAAACTTTCTCAATATTAACAGACATAATTTTTTTTAATGACTTAAACCTGCTACTCATTATTGCTTCTAAAGTCTGGTGTGGGTTAACATATATTGAATACACACTTATTTCTTTACATTTCATATACTAAAATTAAACTAACCAACTTCAATATCTATTCTGGTAAGGTCAAAACACTGCTTTCCCCAGTCTGGGGGTCATCACCCTATGCTCACTTCATGTTAATTTTTCCATCCATAAACTGCATATAATTTGCTTCAAAGCATTTTGGGGAGCAAAAGGTCAAAAGAACACTGGGTGTTAAAATGCTTTTAAAATGTAAAACATTTTGCAAACAGAAGTTATATTATATAATAACCTTAAATTATATCTTCCAAATAGGTTTTTTCATAAGTCATGAAAAAAAAATCAACAGGTAATTCCTAAAAGTCAGGTTTATCTATAGTTTTAGTTCCTTCAATATCAAGTCTTTAAAAAATAGTTTCGTCAACTAAAGTTAAAATTGATTGATTGAATATTATTTCCTACCCCACATAATTTCTAATAAAGTTCCTGAAAAGTAGAGCAATGCAAAGTTAATCTATACAAGCAATATAACTCATCTCCAAATAATCTGAAAATATCTATTTTCATAATGGTGTGATTTAAAAATCCATGCCATATCAGTGTGATTTAAAACTAAGAAAGTCTATAGAATTCAATTGAAATCGAGAATGTATAGTTTACAGATGAAACTTTGACCTACCTCGACAACATGCTAAAGCATGGCATTGATTTATTTGGAAGAATATAGTTTTCTAAGGACTTGTTTTGCTATACCTTTACATAAAGAAACCTTGGTAGAGTTACAAAAGTGAGAAAAACATGGAATTAAACAAGAATAATATATTAGAAAATGAGATTTTCTTTTCCTGTTGGTAAATATTAAGAGAGCCAGTCTTCTTTATGAGCTGGCTGCCCTCTGATTTGGACCTCCGTTACCCTGGGACGCCATCTGTGCGGCTGCACTACTTTTAAAACTTTAGACATGTGTAGGAGTAGGAAAGTGAAATTGTCTATTTTAGAAGAAAGTGAGACATTATACTATAAAGCTTCTAGAGTCAGAAAGGACTGGGTTCTAATCCTATGTGTCCTGCTTCCAAACTATGTGATCATAGGCATGATTGTACATGCTAAGTCACTATTTAATTTCAGATTTCCATTTCTTCATCTTAAGTATAGGATAAAAATAACCACCTCCCAGAATTATTGTAAGGGTTGAATGAAATTATCATAAACACAAATATTCATGGCAAAACACTGACCAAGTTATTATCATTATAAAACCAGAGAGTAAATGACTTTATGGAAATTGTGAAATATCATTTTAAAAATAAAAACATCATTTTATGATACAAGTTTCTCTTACTTCCAGGCATTAATTTTATCTTAAAACTGGAAATGTTTTTTTTAAATTACACAAAATATATTTTCTGAAATAATTGGAAATAGATGAAAGATGGAAGGCAAGGAAAATGCTGAAGTTAAAATCAATCATTTAATATGGTCATTAACCAGGAACAGGGAAAGGAAGATAGTAACAAGTAGGGAGGCAGGGTGGGGATGAAGAGACAAAGTGGGAAATAAAAAGGGGACTGACAGCCTGCATGACTTGGACAGGTGATCTTATGCTGGCCACCAGGTCACCCAGGTCAACCTGTTTGCTGAACTGCTCAACATGTAGAAATGAGTCACTTTACAGTATGTTTGGGCTTCCCTGAAACCTCAGTTGGTTTAAAAAAAAAAAAAAAAAACAGCCTGCAATGCAGGAGACCCCGCTTAAATTCCTGGGTTGGGAAGATCCCCTGGAGAAGGGAGATGTTACCCACTCCAGTATTCTGGCCTGGAGAATTCCATGGACTGTACAGTTCATGGGGTTGCAAAGAGTCAGACATGACTGAGTGACTTTCACTTTCACAGTACGTATGGGATAGAAGTGCAAAGGACAAGAGCTATGCCATAAGTTCCACACGCCTATAGTATCTGTGAACCAGTGTTTGATCTCAGTATGCTTTATGGCTCTAAAAGCATCAATTTATCCCACCGACAACATATAGTTAATAAACAGAAAAGTAGGCATATCACAGAAAATACCTCATCAAAATTTACCAAAATTAAGGAAAAAAAAAAAAAACATTCTCAACCTCTGGGCAAATCATATTAGGCAATTTAGATTATTAAGAAATTAAAATCATGTTGGCATATGCATCTCATTTCTCTTCTACAAGAGAGAAAGTGCAGTATAAGAACAGCTTCAAATTGCTCACTGCAGCACTATTTACAATAGCCAAGACATGAAAGCAACCTAAATGTCCACCAACGGATGAATGGATAAAGAACATGCAGTATATATACACAATGGAATATTACCCAGCCATAAAAAGAAGAATGAAACAATGCCGTTTGCAGCAACATGGATGAAACTAGAAATTATCATTCTAAGTGAAGGCAGACAGAGAAAGACAAATATCATATACTATCACTTATATGTGGAACATTAGAAAAAATGATACAAATGAACTTACATACAAAGCAAAAAACAGACTTACAGACATCAAAAACAAATTTACGGTTACCAAAGGGGAAAGTTTGTGGTGGTGGAAATAAATTAGGAGTTTGGGATTAACAAATACAAACTATTATATATAAAATAGATAAACACCACTGTATAGAACATGGAACTATTAATATATTCAATATCTTCTAATAAACTATAATGGGAAAGAATCTGACCCAGTGATTTAATCACTAAATCAATTTGCTGTATACCAGAAACTAATACAACACTGTAAATTAACTACATATCAGTGAAAAAAAAAAGCTTATAATTGACCAAAAAACCGGCTCTGCTAGTTAAGAAACATGACTTCAGCAGTCTTATTTTAAGCTTGCACTGTGCTCTGAAAGCTGTACCCATCTACTTTATACTGATACGGTAAAAGAAAAAAAGTCATTCTAAGGAATTCTCTATTTCTACCAATAATAATTTTAAAAGATTACATGTGGAGTATTAATGAGAAACTCATTAATGACTCATACATGACTCATACATGACCATACACATTGTATGCTAGCTAATTTTAAACAAATAAACAATATTTTTGCACATTCAAAGAAGCATGAATTACTTTTGTAGAATAGTGTGTCCTAGGTCACCATTCTTTCCTTCTCTATTATTCCTTGTTTATTTCATTTGCCAACAAGTCTCTGATAACAAAGAGAGAAATAAATTTCAAGATTAGTAAGCTAAGATACTACTGTGAATAATGATATATTAATTTACTGTTGAAGTTAAAAGTGGTATAGAGAGGAATGAAAAAGAGAGAAACTCAATGAAGTTAATTTCACACACAGAAAAAGTTAATATTTACTTGCAGAATTAATATATGAAAGCATATATGGAATTATAACTATACACTGTGTTATACTCAATATGCCAGTAAATTTGGAAAACTTAGAAGTGACCACAAGACTGGAAAAGGTCAGTTTTCATGCCAATCCCAAAGAAAGGCAATGCCAAAGAATGTTTAAACTACCACACAATCGCACTCATCTCACACGCTAGCAAAGTAATTGCTCAAAATTCTCCAAGCCGGGCTTCAGCAATATGTGAACCGTGAACTTCCAAATGTTCAAGCTGGATTTAGAAAAGGCAGAGAAACAAGAGATCAAATTGCCAACATCTGCTGAACCATCGAAAAAACAAGAGAGTTCCAGGAAAACATCTATTACTGCTTTACTGACTAGGCCAAAGCTTTTGACTGTGTGGATCACAACAAACTGTGGAAAATTCTGAAAGAGATGGGAATACCAGACCACCTGACCTGCCTCCTGAGAAATCTGTATGCAGGTCAAGAAGCAACAGTTAGAACTGGACATGGAACGACAGACTGGTTCCAAATTGGGAAAGGAGTACGTCAAGGCTGCATATTGTCACCCTGCTTATTTAACTTATATGCAGAGTACATCATGAGAAATGACGGGCTAAACAAAGCACAAGCTGGAATCAACATTGCCAGGAAAAGTATCAATAACCTCAGATATGCAGATGACACCACTTATATGGCAGAAAGTGAAGAGGAACTAAAAAGCCTCTTGATGAAAGAAGAGAATGAAAAAGCTGGCTTTAAACTCAGCATTCAGAAAACTGAATACCATGGCATCCAGTCCCATCACTTCATGGAAAACAGATGGGGAAACAATGGAAACAGTGAGAAACTTTATTTTGGGGGGGCTCCAAAATCACTGCAAATGGTGACTGCAGCCATGAAATTAAAAGACACTTGCTCCTTGGAAGGAAAGCTATGATCAATGTAAACAGCATATTAAAAAATCAGAGACATTACTTTACCAACAAAGGTCCATCCCATCAAAGCTATGGTTTTTCCAGTAGTCATGTATGGATGTGAGAGTTGGACTATAAACAAAGCTGAGCACAGAAGAATTGATACTTTTGAACTGTGGTGTTGGAGAAGACTCTTGAGAGTCCCTTGGACTGCAAGGAGATCCAACCAGTCTATCCTAAAGGAAATCAGTCCTGAATATTCATTGGAAGGACTGATGCTGAAGCTGAAACTCCAATACTTTGGCCACCTGATGTGAAAAACTGACTCACTAGAAAAGACCCTGATGCTGGGAAAGATTGAAGGTGGGAGGAGAAGGGGACGAAAGAGGATGGTTGGATGGCATCACTGATTCAATGGACATGAGTTTGAGTAAGCTATGGCAGTTGGTGATGAACAGGGAAGCTTGGCATGCTGCAGTCTGTGAGGTCACAAAGAGTCTGACACGAATGAGCGACTGAACTGAACTGAAAAATAGGAAACTATAAAAGATGAATGAAAAAAGAATATGAATAACCTATTTAGAATTTTTTAAACTGTTAATGAGTACATATATAGACTAATGCATACTTTCCAAGTAATAATACAAAAATAACCTGCTTATTAACTAAAAGGTTGTTATCTTCAAGTGTTCAAGGCAGAGCTGCAAACAAAATTCCAATAAATTGTACTGTAAATCTTAGCATAAATAACACCAATGTATCAACAAAGTGCAGAGTGATCCAGGGAGAAAGAAAATCCTGTATTATCTTGAAGTAAAATGGTTTGCCTTGAGTTAAAGAGGAAAACAAATTACTTCCTGATGGCCAAATGTATAATAAACAAATAAGAGAGCAAATGTCTTTGTATAAACTTTTATATAGGAATTCCTGCCTCCAACATATACAAACTGTATTTATAGGTTAAGTTCATTCACAGTGGATAAAACTATCCTTTCACACTACTCCAGGTAAACCAGTTAGCACAAAAGTACTGAGTTCTAATGATACTAAAATATCTAGAATTTCCTTTCCTGCTGTAAATATCACAGCAACAACTGGGAGGCTTTTAACTTAGTAGGTTAAAATAGAGATGATAGCCAAGGCTGCCAGTTAGGGAGACTCATGTCTTTCCTGAATGAAGCTTGCAGTTATAAAAACAGAGGCCCAGATGGAATAGTCTCTCCCTGCTGGCCTGGCGGCACAGTGCCAATTTCCTTGCTGAGGTCACAAGTAGGTATGTGAGGGAGGGAATGGTGCTGTGTATTTTGCACAGGGGGGAGAAGTGAGCAAGCTGCCTTTGGATGAAAGAAAATTATAAAAATCAATAGAGGTAAGTTGTCTAAAAATGTAGCTGATTTTAGCTGATTTCAAGTCCAGGGTTATTTCTGTCCACCTTGAGATTCTTGTGTCTTCATTACTAATTCCAAACAATAAAAGGCTCTTCATATCACCCGTTTCCTTGACATGCCTTTGAAAGTCATTGTTCCTGAGTTCATTTCTTCATAGACAGACCCAAGTCAGGAAGGTTCTTGACACCTGACCCACAGACTTGCATCTCTTAACATTCATGGCAAAAGCATAAGTTCTCTATTTGGTAATAATTCCTTAAAAGATGGACTTTGGTCAGATCTGGGTTTAAATCATAGCCCTATCATTTATTAGCTATGTGAGACCCATCAGGCTACTTTATATCTTGGGGTCTCAGTTTATCCTGAAAAAAAATCAGAGTAAGTCACTCAACTTATAAGGAAATCATAATAGTTAATGAAATCATAGCTGCAATGCTTGGTGGAATGCCAGATATATTATTCAGAAAACCTTGATAAATGGTGACTATTATTAATGTATAATTTCTCACTCACAGATTCATATTCTTATTAAGTCTGCTTTAACATAAGTAATAAATGCAGCCTCCTATCTACAGTAACTTCAAGGCACACACCAAGTTAAGTCCCACAACACCCTAACATGTTCCAATGCTTAAATCTTACTTAATAATAAACATGAAATTTTATTTCTTAGACACAAAATTTTAAATGCAATACAAGTTGAGAGGTAACATAAAGATTTAAATTTGCATCACAGGAGCACAAGTTAAGAGATAACTTCATTAAAAAGTGGGAAAGGGGACTGAAAGTATTCAAGTAGTTAGTTAATAAGTCCCTTGCGAATCATAGAATTAACCAAGAATGTTCAGATGTCCAAGCTGGGTTTAGACAAGGAAGAGAAACCAGAGATCAAATTGCCAGGATTCTCTGGATCATAGAGAAAGCAAGGGAATTCCAGAAAAACATCTACCTCTGTTTCATCAGCTACGCGGAAGCCTTTGACTTTGTGCGTCATAAGAAACTGTGGAAAGCTCTTAAAGAGATGGGAATAGCAGACCATCTTACCTGTCTCCTGAGAAAGCTGTATGCGGGTCAAGAAGCAACATTTAGAACTCTGTATGGAACAACTGATTGGTTCAAGATAGAGAAAGGAGTACGACAGGACTGTCTGCTGTCACCCTGTTTGTTTAATCTATTCACTGAGCACATTGTGAGAAATGCTGGGCTTGTTAAGTTACAAGCTGGAATCAAGATAGCAGGAGAAATATCAACAACCTCAGATATGCAGATGATACCACTCTAATAGCAGAAAGTGAAGAGGAACTAAAGAGCCTCTCTACGAGAGTGTAGGAAGAGAGTGAAAGTCAGCTTCAAACTAAATATTAAACAAAAACTAAGATCATGGCATCTGGCCCCATTACTTCATGGCAAACAGAAGGGGAAAAATTGGAAGTAGTGACAGATTCCCTCTTCTTGGTATCTAAAATCACTGCAGATGGTGACTGCAACTATGAAATCAGAAGATGTTTTCTTCTGGGCAGGAAAACAATGACAAACCTAGACAGTGTGTTGAAAAGCAGAGACATTCCTCTGCCAAAAGAGGTCCATATAGTCAAGGCTATAGTCTTCCCAGCGGTCATATACAGGTGTGAAAGCTGGACCATGGACCATAGAAGGCCGAGTTCTGAAGAACTGATGCCTTCGAACTGTGGTACTGGAGAAGACTCCTGAGAGTCCCTAGGATAACAAGGAGATCAAACCAGTCAATCTTAAGGGAAATCAACCATGAATACTCATTGGAAGAACTAATGCTGAAGTTGAAACTCCAGGATTTTGGTCATCTAATGCAAACAGGTGACTCACTGGAAAAGTCCCTGATGCTGGGAAAGATTGAGGGCAGAGGAGAAGAGGGTATCATAGGATGAGATGGAGGGATGACATCACCAATGCAATGGACATGAACTTGGGCAAACTTCAGGAAATGGTGAGGGACAGAAAGGCCTGGCATGCTGCAGTCCATGGGGCTGCAAAGAGTCAGACATGACTGGGAGACTGAACAACAACAAACCATAAAAATAGTAAAAAATAGTTTTCATATATTTGGATTGTAAACAACATTATAAGCGTCAAAGGAGATGAAGAAAATACTGATTAGGATTAATAAAGGTATTTCCAATACACCTATTTCAAATCACAGAAAACAAAATTTTAAAGTGATCAGAAGCTTATGAAAACTGTTACAACTAACAGGGCTTTAAAGAACCAAGATTTTTTGACTTAAAAAAAAAAAAAACTTTTTAAACCAATAAGAGAAATACAGCCTCTGGAAAAAAAAATCTATATAAATAGATAAAAGATAAAAATATAATGCTAATAACTAATAACCCCTTAAGACTCAAGTTTACTAGTAATTAAAAACATAAATATCACCTTCCTCTATCATATTAGAAAAGATTTTGAAATTAATTCACCACATTAACAAATTGAAAACTAAAAGCCATATGATTATCTCAATAGATGCAGAGAAGGCCTTTGACAAAATTCAACATCCATTTATGATAAAAACTCTCCAGAAAGCAGGAATAGAAGGAACATAACTCAACATAATAAAAGCTATATATGACAAACCCACAGCAAACATTATCCTCAATGGTGAAAAATTGAAAGCATTTCCCCTCAAGTCAGGAACAAGACAAGGGTGCCCACTTTCACCGCTACTATTCAACATAGTTCTGGAAGTTTTAGCCACAGCAATCAGAGCAGAAAAAGAAATAAAAGGAATCCAAATTGGAAAAGAAGAAGTAAAACTCTCACTGTTTGCAGATGACATGATCCTCTACATAGAAAACCCTAAAGACTCCACCAGAAAATTACTAGAGCTAATCAATGAATATAGTAAAGTTGCAGGATATAAAATCAACACTCAGAAATCCCTTGCATTCCTATACACTAATAATGAGAAAGTAGAAAAAGAAATTAAGGAAACAATTCCATTCACCATTGCAACAAAAAGAATAAAATACTTCGGAATATATCTACCTAAAGAAACTAAAGACCTATATATAGAAAACTATAAAACACTGATGAAAGAAATCAAAGAGGACACTAATAGATGGAGAAATATACCATGTTCATGGATCGGAAGAATCAATATAGTGAAAATGAGTATACTACCCAAAGCAACTTACAAATTCAATGCAATCCCTATCAAGCTACCAGCGATATTTTTCACAGAACTAGAACAAATAATTTCAAGATTTGTATGGAAATATAAAAAACCTCGAATAGCCAAAGCAATCTTGAGAAAGAAGAATGGAACGGGAGGAATCAACTTGCCTGACTTCAGGCTCTACTACAAAGCCACAGTCATCAAGACAGTATGGTATTGGCACAAAGACAGACATATAGATCGATGGAACAAAATAGAAAGCCCAGAGATAAATCCACACACATATGGACACCTTATCTTTGACAAAGGAGGCAAGAATATACAATGGAGTAAAGACAATCTCTTTAACAAGTGGTGCTGGGAAAACTGGTCAACCACTTGTAAAAGAATGAAACTAGATCACTTTCTAACACCATACACAAAGATAAACTCAAAATGGATTAAAGATCTAAATGTAAGACCAGAAACTATAAAACTCCTAGAGGAGAACATAGGCAAAACACTCTCCGACATAAACCACAGCAGGATCCTCTATGATCCACCTCCCAGAATTCTGGAAATAAAAGCAAAAATAAACAAATGGGACCTAATTAAAATTAAAAGCTTCTGCACAACAAAGGAAAATATAAGCAAAGTGAAAAGACAGCCTTCCGAATGGGAGAAAATAATAGCAAATGAAGCAACTGACAAACAACTAATCTCAAAAATATACAAGCAACTCCTGCAGCTCAATTCCAGAAAAATAAACGACCCAATCAAAAAATGGGCCAAAGAACTAAATAGACATTTCTCCAAAGAAGACATACGGATGGCTAACAAGCACATGAAAAGATGCTCAACATCACTCATTATTAGAGAAATGCAAATCAAAACCACAATGAGGTACCACTTCACACCAGTCAGAATGGCTGCGATCCAAAAATCTGCAAGCAATAAATGCTGGAGAGGGTGTGGAGAGAAGGGAACCCTCCTACACTGTTGGTGGGAATGCAAACTAGTACAGCCACTATGGAGAACAGTGTGGAGATTCCTTAAAAAACTGGAAATAGAACTGCCTTATGACCCAGCAATCCCACTGCTGGGCATACACACTAAGGAAACCAGAATTGAAACAGACACATGTATCCCAATGTTCATCGCAGCACTGTTTATAATAGCCAGGACATGGAAACAACCTAGATGTCCATCAGCAGATGAATGGATAAGAAAGCCGTGGTACATATACACAATGGAGTATTACTCAGCCATTAAAAAGAATACATTTGAATCAGTTCTGATGAGATGGATGAAACTGGAGCCGATTATACAGAGTGAAGTAAGCCAGAAAGAAAAACACCAATACAGTATACTAACACATATATATAGAATTTAGAAAGATGGCAATGATGACCCTGTATGCAGGACAGCAAAAAAGACACAGATGTGTATAGCGGACTTTTGGACTCAGAGGGAGAGGGAGAGGGTGAGATGATTTGGGAGAATGGCATTGAAACATGTATAATATCATGTAAGAATTGAATCACCAGTCTATGTCCGATGCAGGACATGGCATGCTTGGGGCTGGTATATGGGGATGACCCAGAGAGATGTTGTGGGGAGGAGGGTGGGAGGGGGGTTCATGTTTGGGAACGCATGTACATCCATGGTGGATTCATGTCAATGTATGGCAAAACCAATAAAGAATTGTAAAGTAAAATAAATAAATAAATAAAAATTATAAATCTCTGAGCACCAAGAGTTTGAGAAGATAGGTAATACATCTTTAAAATGAAAAGTACCAATCCAATGAAAATATATACTAAGGAATGGAGAATAGTCAGACTATTTTCATTTACTGGAAAGGTTGGGTAGAGCAGGTCACTTAACTGAGGGAGGAGGAGAGAAGAAGGTATAGACATCATAGGCTGAGGCTGAGACAAGCCTCCAGCGACTTGCTCAAAAACATTTTCATCTTTCAGTACAAGCAATTGTTTCCAGAAATGAGAATGGAAAGAATTGAAGGGCTCCAGTTCCTTTGGGGATGGTGGGGACAGGAATAGAGAAGCAAAGTCTTAAAAGAAGATGAGATGTACAAAATAAGCTTGTTTTACTCCTCTCTGACCCTTTATTTACATTTTTTAAGACTCTAAGATGAAAGTCTATATAATATAGAAAAGAACATTTGGTTCTTCGATTTTCACTTTCAATAATTTTCCAGCTGTAAATACAATGGTCATCTTAAAGCTATAAAACAATATATAACTATATATTCCCTATTAGAAGCTTAGATATAATGAAAGTATTAAATTTGTTTCTGCAGTTTCTGTCTTGCTTCAGGACTATCTGCCATATCCTACTGCAAAAGAGAATGTTTGTGAGGGCATAAATCTAACTGTACTAACAAAGAGAGTGGGAGAAATCAGGCAAGCCAAAAAAGAGTTTCTGTTATTTAAAAATAAATATGTTTAACTATGATTATGAGTAGAAAAGGCCTCCATCTCAGTTGGGAGCAATGATTACTGGCTTTAACTTTCAGGAATTGTGAAATAATGCAAAGGAGTTTGAATACATGATAAAACTCAGAGATATAACAAATTAGGCTTTACATGCAATACACAGAATAAAACGGGCAATTATAAACAGATAAGGAAAGTCACAATGATAAAATACTGGCCCTACATTTTTTTTTTTATCAAAATCCTAACTAGCTACTTTAAAAGCTGATGTTGGCAAGTTACACTGCCACTTTGTATAACATTTGCCCGTATCTATAAAATAAAACTGTTAAAGAAGCAGCTTTTGAAGTTTCTACTTCCATGATTAATTCATTTTTCTCCTCTCACATTCAGTGAATTCTATGCCATGCATAGCTATAGAAAGAAAAGGACTAGCAAGCTAACCTGCTAACAAGAATAAAAGTTTAATTGTTTTAGCAAAATTTTGTATGCTTTTTTGACTTCTTGCTGGTGGTAGTAATGGGATATTCTTTGCCTTCATTTGTTTTTGCTGTAATTTTTAATATTGAGGCAAACTCAGGTTTTTCTCATCACTGGCTGATGGAAACAAGGTACATTCCTAAATCCATGATCACAATAACTTCTGCTCTTCCCATTTTACAATGTTTATATCACTTAATAAGTCAGTAAGATACATAAATTTGCACCCATAACTCTTTGATAAGACACCTATCATACCTATTTAATTAACTACAAGATAGTTGTGTGGGCAAAATAAATATGAAGAAAAATTACAGATTGAATTATAGTCCATTTTAAGCAAATTAAAAAGCTACCAATATTTCCTGTGAAAATACCCAGTCTTGTTTTCATTTCTAAGACAGATACAATTCAAGGTTAAACAAATGGAAGAGTCATATTCACCGGCTGGGAGAGGTTTATAAGACTTCAACTGCAGTGGAAACCACTAGTAGAGTACACAGAGAAGTAAAAATAACCAAAATAAAGAAAGTGTTGAATTATTCTAAATAGTGCATAAAGCTATACCTTGATTCTGGCACACAAATTATTTCACATACAAAGTAAATATTTTGTGTATGGTGGGGAAATAAAACACAATTAAAGAGAAAATAAAATGTTATTCACTATCTGATCTCAAAGAAACAGATGCTATTTTTCAACTACCTTTTTAAACATTGCCATCCTTTTCTTTGAACATTTCTATTTTGAGGGGCAAATTCTTCTGACTGAAATGAAGTATCACCTTTCAGTTCAGAGAAATTTTAAGTCATGATTTTTTATTACTTCCTTAAATCCTTAACTTTCTCTACAAGAGGAAATAAAATTAGGAGGTATAACTTTATTGGTAACATTGAAGAGTCATTCCACTCTGTAATCTTTTAACATACATGAGGATGGACCCATTCTCTCCTGAAACTCTCTCTGGACCTTTTGGAAGGTATAACTCTGTCTTTAATTTGCCACAATATCAGTTAATTTATCACAGCAATTCATAGAAGTGCAGGAACTAGCTGATTTTGTTGATAGATTTCATGAAATTAATTAAATATCTGCAGGCAGACTATTATCCTGAATTTGTATAAGCTAACCAAGATAATTTTGAATGTCATTCAAATAGGTTATTAGTTCAAAAAATATCTACTTGCATGGATGAATATGCCCTACTATAATTGCTGGTAGAGAAACAAATTTAAGTATTGCTACTGTTTCAAAAGCATTTACCAACTTCATAAGAGGTTTTTCTTTCAATCCAGTTAACCAAGGTTTTAAACTACATTAAAATAAACTCTATAAATAAAAGTGGGTTTAAAATAAATTTGATAAAGTTTTTCCTTAGTTCAAGTTCTTGAGTATCTCTTTTATGTTAGGTCTTGGAAGAACACAAAATAATTCATTTTAAAATCATACAAAATTATATATTCAATTGTGTATAGAAGAAGCTGGTGAGAATGCCCTCCTACATAAACAACTGCAGTGTTCTGTATGCAAAATTTTTAATAATTTAAACTGTCCTGATTCTTCTTTGTAAACTGAGAAACAATCATATCTTTCTAAGTAGTAATGGAGGAAGACTAATGCTTTGTGCATTTTTATATATTTGAGATCATTTTTTCCACAATGTAATACATTTGACAGCTGGGTTTCTCATATTTTCTTAGTTCATGTACATTAAATGCTAAATAATACTGTTTTTAAGTTTTGTGCTGTAAGAAAAAGTGGAATAAACTTTAATTCTGCTACAAAAATTAAATAAATAAAATTTTAAAACATGGCTACATACATAGCTCACAAACTCATATGGGAAGACAAAAACATTGTATCATTGACATTGCAGAAGTGCTGAGGCCATGGTCTGCACAGGAGACCAGACCATAGAGGCTTACAGTGGACCAGCAGGGCATCTGGGAAGGGATAACTTCATTAAGGTTGAAAGGCAAAGACCCGGAAGAGGGTGTTTCATGACAGAAGAAGCAACATAAACAATTCCAGAAAGGAGTAAAACAGCATGGATTGCTTTAGAAATACAAGATATTCCAATAATGTTGGCGCATAAAGCAGAGGGAGAAGGAATACTCTCACGGAGAAAAGAGAGATGTGGAAAACAGCCCACAACAAACAGCAAAAGATGAATATAGGACAAAAGTAGCAGCCAGATCAGAAGGGACTCTTCAAGAAGGGACTCATTATGCCAAGAAGCATGACCTCTATCTATGAGCAAAAGAGGGCCAGGGATGAGAGGGCTTTAGTAAGAAAGTAGAGAGTTCATCATGGTGGGAGATGGATCCCTCTAAAAGTAGTATAGCATATGGACTAGGAGTACAGCAAATGACTTAGGGGCAGTGACAGGAGGCTAACATTAACATTTTAAGCTAAATTCACTAACTTTACTTCAACAGATAGTTAAAACATGATACAAAAGATCCTATCCATTTTTATAATATGTCTATGTATGAAATGTTTCCCCATTTCATGGTGGCTGGTGGCTCAGATGGTAAAGAATCTACCTGCAATGTGGGAGACCTGGGTTCAATCCATGGGTCAGGAAGATCCCCTGGAGAAGGGAATGGCTAACCACTCCAGTATTCTCGCCTGGAGAATTCCATGGACAGAGGAGCCTGGTGGGCTATAGTCCATGGAGTCGCAGAGTTGGACACGACTGAGTGACTAACAATTTTACTTAACTATGAAATGTTATTTACAAATATGATAAATAAGCAATATTAGGGTTGACATTAAAGTAAAAAATAATATTGAGATAGTGTTTCAAATTTTAAAATGCTCAACCAGCCTTCAACCAATACACATCTCATCTTAGACACTGTCAATCTATACCACACTTTTCTATTTCCTCTTTTGATTAAAGGGAAAACTTTATTTTATTGTAGTAATTTTGTTAGCTTGCTTTCTGACCAAAGTTTCCATAGGGTACTTCAGAAACAAGATACCAGAACAAATAAAAATAAAACAAATTTTAAAAGGCCTAAGAAGTCAATTATCACTGATTGAATATGTTATTTATGTAACATATAAAATGAATCAGTAAAAGATATTAAAGACCTGAAATTATAATCTTGATCAAGAGTTATTACCCAAAGGTATTAGCAAAGAAAATTTTGAGAAACACCCATTCTAAATCAACCATGGTTGCATTTTCAAAATAAACAAAAGTCTACATAAACCCATTAATAAAAGGGTAGCCAATACCTTAAAAAGTAAAAAAAAAAAAAAAAAAAGATGCTTGATGCAGAGGCTAAAACAAGCACTAAATGAAAGTCAAATACAGTTTAACTTTAGATATCAGATTAGCCTTAAAGCACATCTGAATTAGTAAAACTGATTTTGAAGCATTTTGCATTATTTTTAATTTTTATGTGATTCAACAGCAATGATATTCTACAACTATTGGCTTCATTTTAAGATACTTACTTAAGATATTCCACCTACTGTTTTGGATATAAGTTTATCCAGTTTTAGAATGAGTTGGTTCCTGAATATTAACTCTAATACAAAGCCTATCCAGAGTATTAGCTTTTTCTTGTATCTCTATTGGTCTGCAGTTTAAGCTCTACTGCAGCACTCATGTTATTTTTGTTTTTAACTTAACTATGTAATACAAAAAAATCTTTGGAACTGTAATCACCATCTATCACCCAACCTAAAATTTTTAAATACCACACTAGTGTTATTCCACAACTAAAAAACCTACAGGGAAATTTTCAATCTGTCGGTTGACAAATTTCATCTAGTTAATGCCAAACCTACAGTAAAGCAACATATTACTTTCCAAATCATGTGCAGCAGACATAAAACACAAGTGTATCAATTCATGGGTGTCCTAAAACAGGAAACACATAGAAACCAAGTACTTTCTGTCCCTTTTAGCAACACTGCTTTTAATGTCAATCTGGGTTATGCAAAACAATGATGATAAGTGAATATACAAAAGCACTATAGTCACATAGAGAATCATGGGTCAGAGTGCTACCTGTGATGAAAGGGGGAAAGAAAGAAAAAACAATGATGTGGAGCAGGGGATGTTAACTTAATGTCTTTAGTAAAGAACCACATTTTATGAGGACCCAATCTAGCAGGTCACTTAGATAAGCAGAGAAATTCTCGTAAACACTGAGTCCTTTGCATCTTGGATTAAGAAGCCTGTTCTGACTTTTCATCACTCCTGCTTTTCTCTGTTCCCAGAAGTAGTCATTATTTCATTTTAATGCACTGATGAATGGACACTGGATTTCTTTCACAAAGACCTTATGTATCTCACATTCACAGTCTACACATTTTCACAGAGTCAACAACATCTTCACCCACTCATCTGAATTTTTCCCCTATTCCATTTCTAAACCAGCATCCACTATAAACTTACTAATAATCATGTTTTAATACCAATATAAAAAGTAAACACAAATTTACCAATCAGAAGACTTCAAGTCTGAGAGAACGAAGACAAAGAAATTTACTGACAGGACACATCACGGAATAAGTGTTCAAGAGCCATTCCCACCACCCACGACTCTGTAGTGTATTTTGAACCTACACAACATTCTTTAAGAGCAGAACACAAAAATACACTGCCACCAAGAACACTCTCAACCAGCAGGCAGCCTTTCCTCATTAGCTTTAACATGTCACACAGCCCTTTGCTTACTGATGTAGAGCAGCCAAAAGGGAGATGGAGTTTACGAGCAAAAGCAAGACTGAGCTGGCTAATTACTTACCTTCTACGTATGACAGGCTTGCTTGTTTAACTTTTTGTATCCTCTCTTGTCATAGCTCAACGGAAAATGCTTGTGATTCAGCAGAAGTTTGAACCTGACAATCAAAAAGAATGTTTTAAGAAAAAAACCTGGGAAATTAAAGTTCCCTCCAGTACAGTCTTTCTTTCCCTGCCCTCTGTGTGCGTGTTTCTCTCTCGTTTTCTCTCTCTGCAAGTCAGCTACGTAGTGGTCTATAAATATTGACCCTGACACTTGCTCAGTGCCTTACTTGCTCGTGGCACAGGTCCGTGTTACTGAACACCGTGGTAATACTCCGGCAAAGTTCTCAGCTGCTCAGACAAAGCTGTGGATTGGCTCACTACCCAGCAACCCTGTGCCTGCCTGGAAACACCATTTTTCTGCCAGCTTTACAGATGCTATGGGCCTTTCCTGAGGCCCAAATCAGGCACAGAAGGGCAATTATGAGATTTGTCTGAAGAAATAGTTTTCCTCAAGCAGGTGGAGGAAAGGGGGGCTGGATGCAGTGGAAGCCAAGAAAGGAAACACTGCTTTTGTTTTGGCCAAACAATATAATTTCAAACCCTTTATAAAAGTCATACCTTAATGTCATTTAATCAAGCTTTATAAAACTGAATTACTACAGACTATGAATAACCAAAAGACATAGGAGAGCATTTTTGCAATTGTTCTTAATATTGCTCCTCATTGAATAAGGCTGCACTGACTGACTAACTGACCACAAAGAAATGTTTCAACATGAATAAATTCATTTCTAGACTGATTGAAGTGCACAGGAAAGTATAATATTAATCAGATCAAATTAAGCACTTTCTGAAAGAGGCTAAAATATAATCTGGAAATTATATGAATCAACATATGACATGAAATACTTCTAGATTTGCAATGATGACAATTTAAATTTTATTTTTTTTAATTAAGGATAAAATCTAAGCCATGACTATATAATTTGTAGGTGATATAAACAAGGTCACCATCATCTACTGTACCACATATAGTGTCCACAGTATGAATAATTAGAAAATAAATTAAGCATATATTTTTATTCTTCTTGTCAAGACTAATCATACGTTTACCTAATTGAAATGTCATATTGATTAAATAAAGAGTAAAGGAAATTTAAGAAATATCTGGTCACTTACTCATTTAATAGATGAGAAAAGTCACCTCCAGGTTGGTTAATTTACACATCACATGGCAAGTTTGTGGCAGGGCCGAAACCAGAAGCCCTTGCTCTATTGCTCACAAAGTTGTGCTCCTTCTACTACAAAAAAGGTTCCTAAATTCATTTTTAGATTCAAACCTGATTTTCATATGAAATCTTACCAAAAGCCTTATCAGTAAATGTAAACATTACAGCTAGAGAAATAACCAGCATAAAACAAAAATAGTCTTTAACAGTGTAATTGACTACGTCTACCAAAAAGTTATATACAAGAATTGGCTTTCTAATGGTTGAAATCTACTTTTTCTTGCTTCATTTAATAATCAATATTTGCCCAATAAATTGACTTAATACCAGGAGGGGTGTATGTTAGGTGCTGAGGAGTTAGGTGCCCCTTGGTTAGGTACTGAGGAGCCCAAGATGAAACACGGTTCCTACTCTGAGACTTTTCAGTCCAATCTCATGGCGGGGGTTGGTCGGGGGGGGTGGGGAATAATGACAAAACAGCATGTTAATACAGTGGTGCAAACTAGGAGGGCAGCAAGGGTGCCTGGCACATGAGAATCTGAGCCAGGATGAAGTGAGGGGACACAGGAAATTCCTCAATCAAGACTTTAAAGGTGACACAAACTGATAGAGAGATATACAACATTTTTTGATTAGGAGAATCAATACTGTCAAAATGACTCTACTATTCAAAACAATGTACAGATTCAATTCAATCCCTGTCAAATTACC
This sequence comes from Oryx dammah, assembly GCF_014754425.2. NCBI lineage: Eukaryota > Metazoa > Chordata > Mammalia > Artiodactyla > Bovidae > Oryx > Oryx dammah. Next base: position 29,102,146 of record NW_024070187.1, read on the forward strand.
AATGGCATTTTTCATAAAATTAGAACAAAAAACTTTTAATTTGTATGGAAACACAAAATACCCCAAATAGCCAAAGCAAACTGAAGAAAGAAAAATGAAGCCAGAGGAATCAGATCTCTGAATTCAGACTATAGCACAAAACTACAGTTATCAAAACTGTATGGTACTGGCACAAAAACAGAAATATAGATCCATGGAACAAAATAGAAAGTCCAGAGATAAACCCACACACCTACGGTCACCTAATGTATGACAAAGGAGACAAGAATGTACAATGGAGAATAGACAGTCTCTCCAATAAACAGTGCTGGGAAAACTGGACAGCTACATGTAAAAAAATGAAATTAGAAGAGTCACTAATGCCATATACAAAAATAAACTCAAAATGGATTAAAGTCCTAAATAAGTCTTTAAAGAAAGGCCAGATACTATAAAACTATCAAAGGAGAACACAGGCAGAACACTACTTGACAAACAGTACAAAGATCTTTTTCAATCCACCTCCTAGACTAATGGAAATAAAAACAAAAATAAAACAAACAAGGTCTAATTAAACATAAAAGATCTGCACAACAAGGGAAACCACAAACAAAAAGAAAAGACAACACTCGAAATGGAAGAAAATATTTACAAATGAAGCAATTGACAAGGGATTAATCTCCAAAATATACAAACAGCTTATGCAGCTTAACATAAAAATAAATAAATAAATAAATCCAATCAAAAAATGGGTGGAAGACTGAAACAGGTATTTTTCCAAAGAAGACATATAGATAGCCAAAAATTACATGAAAAGATGCTCAACGTCACTAACTTTTAGAGAAATGCAAATCAAAACTACAATGAAGTATCACTTCACACAAGTCAGACCGGCCATTGTGAAAAAAATCTACAAACAATAAATGCTAGAGATGATATGGAGAAAAGGGAACCCTTGCACTGGGGATAGGACTGTATATTCCCAATGTATATATACCAATGCTATTGGTATCGGCACGAAGGAGAACAATAAAGAGGGTCCTTAAAAAACTGAAAAGATAGCTACTATATAATCCAGCAATCTTACTCCTAGGCAAAAACCTGGAGAAAACCATAATTCAAAAAGGGACAAGCACCCTAATGTTCACTGCAGCACTATTTATGATAGCCAGGACATGGAAGAAACCTAAATGTCCACCAACAGGTGAATGGACAAAGAAGATGTGGTACATATATAAATGGAATATTATTCAGCCACAAAAAGAATGAAATGATGTCATTTGCCGCAACACAGATGGACCAAGAGATAGTCACACTGAGTACAGTCAGACAGACAAAAATAAATGTTATTATCACTTACATGTGGAATCTAAAAAAAAAAAAAGTACAAATAAACTTAATTACAAAAGAGAAATAGAGTCACAGATGCAGCAAAAAAACTTATGGTTACCCGGAGGAAAAGCAAGGGGGGATAAATGATGAGATTAGGACTGACACATACTCACTACTACATATAAAATAGATAAACTAATAAGAACATAGTGTATAGCATAGGAAAGAGTGGATATATGTACACGTATAACTGATTTCCTTTGTTGTACACCTGAAACTAACAACATTCTAAATCAGATACACTCCAATAAAAAATTTAAAAAAAAAAGAATGAGTAGACAGCAATGAGACAAAAATGAGAAAGAATAACACAATAAAAACAAGGAGGCAAGGAAAAAATGATACGGAATTTCTAAGTTTTCTTTTACTGGAACACAGAATGTAAAGCAGGAAATGGTTAAATGACAAAAAGAAAAAAAAAAGGAGTAGAAGGAGAAAGGTGATGAAGGGTTATATATACCAGGTTAAAAAACTGGGTTTTATATAGTAGGTGAGTAGTCTTCAACTATTTTTATTCACAGACCCTTAAAAGAATTTTGAAAAATATGTAACCATTAACACATTATCAAGTTAATGCCTACAATTTTTCACCTGTGGTAAAATATGTACTTGAAAAGAATTTAATTTCCACTCTATTGGAAATACTGACATTTTAAACATGTTAAAATAAAACTTCTATCAACTATTTTAAGAATATGCAATAGAACCTAAATTCAGAGTCATAAAATTGTTATGCATTTAAAAATACACGAATAGACTCTTCTTTCAAGCTGAAAATTTTACATTACTATTTTATCAACCTTTATTTCCATCTCACATCCTCGGAGAACTTACAAAATGTATTTTGTAACTAAAATCCTTTCATTTTTCACCCTCAACCTCTCTGCAACAAAAAAATATTCATACTTTTCCACAAGAAAAATCTAAGACATTAATTTAAATTGTTTACTTGCTAAGTTTTCTATGATCCCAGCTACAATGCACCATAGTATGATCTGGGATGGATAGGTATATGCCAGAGAAGGCAATGGCAACCCACTCCAGTACTCTTGCCTGGAAAATCCCATGGATGGAGGAGCCTGGTAGGCTGCAGTCCATGGGGTCACTAAGAGTCGGGCACAACTGAGCGACTTTACTTTCACTTTTCACTTTCATGCACTGGAGAAGGAAATGGCAGCCCACTCCAGTATTCTTGCCTGGAGAATCCCAGGGACAGAGGCGGCTAGTGGGCTGCCGTCTATGGGGTTGCACAGAGTCGGACACGACTGAAGCAACATAGCAGCAGCAGGTATACGCCTTTCTTTTGTAAAGTTAGAGAGAGACTGCTGTGAATAAAGCATTGCTGCTGCTGCTGCTGCTGCTACGTCACTTCAGTTGTGTCCAACTCTGTGCGCCAAATCAATATTAAGAGAAATCAATGTGTAAAAGTTAAGAATCTGGACACTCACTCCATTAAAACCATTTATTCAATTGCTAAGTGAAAGAAGCTAGTCTGAAAAGGCTATATACTGTGTGATTCCAATTATATGGCATTCTGGACAAGACAAAACTATAGAGACAATAGAAAGATCCGTAGCTGCCAAGGGTTTGGGTAGGGAGGGTGGATGAGCAGATGGAGCACAGGGAATTTTAGGGCAGAGAAGCTCCGTGTTTTGGCTTTATTTTGACACTGTAATGGTAGATACATGACATTACACATTTGGCAAAACAAAATCATCACAAAGAGAGAGCCCTAATGAAAATTAGGGACTTTAGTTAAGTCTCTTGACTTCCTGAAGCATGGGGTCTAAAAGAGAATATTATTGAGTGATTACTGCCTAATAGAAACTGTAGAACTATCTCTAACTCGAAAACTCTGACAGATGAGTATGCTTTTGCCTTTTTCAAGAAAAAGACAATGAGTCTTGGGGTTATAAAGTGACTTGTCTGAAGCCATACAATTAATAATCAGTAGATCTGGGATTCAGGTCACATCTGTCTGACTGGACTATAGTACCACATACTGTCTTTCTATCAGTTATTTAAACAGAGGCAGCCAAGGCTAAGCAAGGAAGAGGACTAAGCCATACCCTCATGAAGTCAGAAAGGAATTAAAGCCTTATCATACAGTTCTCTCAGGAAACTCCTAGAATTTTGAGTTTTAAAGGGTAGCAAGAAGATGAGATGAAGAAATTAATCAGTGGACAAAATTAAAATAATAGATATGCCTTATAAAAAATAGCATGAAGGGTTTTGTCTTTGATTTGACTGAAGGGTAAGGACTACATAGAGTCAAAGGTGTGCAGACTTAACACTACCAAAATATCAGTTCTTTCCAACTTTATTTATAGATTCAATGTAATCGCCACCAAAATCCACCTTTTTGGATATTAACAAACTCATACTAAAGTTCATACAGAGAGGCAAAAGACCTAGAATAGCCAACACAACAGTAAATAAGAACAAAGTTGAAAGACTGACAGTAACATCAAGGCTTACTATAAAGCTATAGTAATCACGACAGTATAATATTAGAAAGAGAAAAGAAATCAATGGAACAACAGAAAGCACAGAAATAGACTCACTTAAGTAAAGTCAACTAATCTTTGACAAGGAGCAGAGGCAAAACAATAAAGCAAAGACAATCTTTTCAATAAATGGTGCTGGAACAACTGGACATCCATAGGCAAAAAATTGAATCTGGACACAGATCTTACACCCCTCACAAAAATTAACTACAAACAGATCACAGATCTTCCATGTAAAATGCAAAGCTGTAAAAACTCTTAGAATATAATACAGGATAAAACCTAGACGGCCTTGGATATGATGATGACTTTTTAGATAAAACAACAAAGGCATGACCCATAAAAAAATAACTGGTAGGTTGAACTTAAAAATTAATAACCTCTGAGAAAGACAATATCAAGGCAATGAGAACACAAGTCTCAAATAGAGAGAAAATATTTGCAAAAGACATCTAATGAAGGACTGTTATCTAAAAGATAAGAAGTCTTAAAACTCAAAAAAACTTTTTTTAATGAGCCGAAGATCTTAATAGATATCTCACAAAAAAAGATATACAGATGGCAAATAAGCATATGGAAAATGCTCTAATTCATCTGTCATCAAGGAAATGCAAATTCAAACAACGATCGGCCATACCACTATACAACTGTTAGAATGACTAAAATCCAGAGCACACACAACACTAAGTGCTGACTGAGGTGTGTAACTGGTGGTGTGAAGATGTGAAAAAGGAACTTTCATTTCCTGCTCGTGGGAATTCAAAATGATCCAGCCACTGTGAAAGACTGTTTGGAGGTTTCTTACAAAATTAAACATACTCTTATCATATGATTTACCAATCACACTCATTATTTACCCAAAGGATTTGAAAACTTATGCCCATACAACAATGCAGACGTTTACAGAAACTTTAATTATAACTGGCAGAAACCTGGAAGCAACCAGAAATTCCTCCAGTGAGTGACTAGATAAATAAACTGTGGTACATCTAGGCAGTGGACTATTATCAGTACTAAAAGATTAGCTATCAAGTCATGAAAGACATGAATGAAATTTAAATGCATATTACTAAGTTAAAGAAGCCAGTCTGAATAGAACTATGTATGTATGATTTCAAATATATGACATTCTGGAAAAGACAAAACTCTTTCTAATAGAATGCAAGTTCAATGATAGCATAGATTTCAGGGGCCTAAATTGAGCCTTGCACACAATAAATGCACAAAAATATGTATGGTATAAATGACTGAAATAGGCACTTGTGAGCGATACACCAATACAAGTGGTTCCTGAAGTCACAAGGCCTCTTAGTGATTATCAGTTCAGTTCAGTCGCTCAGTCGTGTCTGACTCTTTGCGATCCCATGAATCGCAGCACGCCAGGCCTCCCTGTCCATCACCAGCTCCCGGAGTTCAAGGTACCCAAAATCAACACTGAAGAAATGGGTCAAGGAAGAAAAGTCCACAAAGACCATAAAACAATTATGAATCTAAGTAGGGGAAGAATGAGAGAATGGGACCCAGAGTGAATGAGGAAGGAATATTCTGAAGGGAGAGGTCAGCAAATGCAAATACCACAGAAAGATCCAACATTAAAGTAATTAAAAACAACCCATAATACACAGCCCTCAGACAGAACTGTGATACTAAACATCTCTGAATTGTACATTTTACAAGGATACATTTAATGGTATACGAATTATACTTCAATAAAGCAGGTATTTAAAAAGAAAGAAAGAGATCAATGGTGGCTAAACTGTTTCCACAGGAGAAGAATGTAAGCAAGTAAAATGAGACATCCCGAGTAGGATCACTCTTACAAAAAATTTGGCTACCAAAAGAAAAAAAGAGAGAAAGATAGATGGGGATAATGATTTAAAACAACAAACGACTCATCACAGCTGACTTGAGTTTTCATCTTTGTCAAGTTACATTACAAGTTATATAACCTTAGTTTCCTCATCAAAAAGATGAGTTTCATGTAGTACCTCTGATGTGAGTATCAGTACTTCACTTCTTTTTACTGTGTCATAATACTTCACTGTCTAAAATACACTTTTTATTTATCCACTCATTAGCTGATGGACATTTGGACTGTCCCCAGTTTTGAGCTATTATGAAAAATGCTGCTATGAAATTTCATGTACAAGTTTTTGGGTGAGCAAACATTTTCTTTCCTCGTGGGCAAACAGCAAGAGTGAAACTGCTAAGTAATATGGTAATTTTACGTTTAACAACATTAAGAACTGTCAAACTGTTTTCTAAAGTGACTGCTTCCCTGGTGGCTCAGAGAGTAAAGTGTCTGCCTGCAATGCAGGAGATCCAGGTTTGATCCCTGGGTCAGGAAGATCTCCTGGAGAAGGAAATGGCAACCCACTCCGGCGCCCTTGCCTGGAAAATCTCATGGACAGAGAAGCCTGGTGGGCTGCAGTCCATGGGATCGCAGAGCCGGTCACGACTGACCAACTTCACTTTCACGTTTAGCTTTTCAAAGTGACTGCACCATTTACATCCCTACCAGCAAAGTGTGAGGGTTCCAATTTCTCCACATTTCTATAAACACCTGTAATCAACTATCTTTATGACAGCAACACTGTAAGTATAAAGTACAATATTATTGTGATTTTAATTTCCATTTCCCTAATGACAAATTGTTCAGTATCTTTTCATGTGCTTCTTGGCTTTTTGAACATTTACTCTTTTCAGTAAATACAATTTCAAAAAAGCTTAGGACCAAATAAAGCTTAAGGCATATTTTCAAGTTATATGTGACAGAGACACGACCACTTTACTTCTTAGCTGAATAAATGAACAAACTAATCAACAAATGAAAGATTAGGGATTAGACACATGTGATTTATTGGTACGTTGCTTCCATTTTTAAACAAATAATTTGAATTCCTCTGCATTTTCAACAGAATTTTTAGTAAGGTAAAGAAACTTTTAAAACTTGTAATGACAAAGAATATGTATTAACCTTCTGTTCAGTATTATGATAAATACCTATATTAGTATTTTCAGTTTGGTAATAATTAAGTACTCTATTAGATAAGTGCTAGGAAACTGGAACTATAATTCTGTTATTTGAATACTTTAATGCTTCCTTGAGGTTAGAGGTGAAGAAAAAGCAAAAAATTAAGAAATGAATGACCTTAAAATACACGGCTGACAAACTTAATCAGATATGAATGCTACAAATTTACCCAACACCATAAAGAATGACACACTCCTCAGGGGCAATGGGTTCTAGGAAAATGTTAGTAATCCAAATTGGCCATGATTTTCAAAAATACCTTAGGAAATATGTGACTTTCCGTGTAAAAGATTGAAGAGAAAGAAAACTGATTCTCTAATATGCCTGGTTAGAAACAAACTATGGATGGCTTTCTCCTTGTTTTTCCTTTCAGTTCAGTCACTCAGTCATGTCCAACCCTTTGCGACCCCATGAATCGCAGCACGCCAGGCCTCCCTGTCCATCACCAACTCCCGGAGTTCACCCAAACTCACATCCATCGACTCGGTGATGCCATCCAGCCATCTCATCCTCGGTCGTCCCCTTCTCCTCCTGCCCCCAATCCCTCCCAGCATCAGAGTCTCTTCCAATGAGTCAACTCTTCACATGAGGTGGCCAGAGTATTGGAGTTTCAGCTTTAGCATCAGTCCTTCCAATGAACCCAGGTCTCCTATTAGTCACATCATAAAGAAAGTCACTTATGTTTAACTCTAAGGTTCTTTGTTCTCATGTAATAAATACTTTGGGCTCCCGGGACCCCACAGGAAAATCATACATAAGTCTACTAACCTTTACTGCTGCCAGTTTATTCTAAGTACCTATCTATTATTAGTTGAAGATATTGACTACATAATTATTTTAAAAAGGCTCTTTCAATCAGAACAATGCTGTATATAAACTTAAAAGGAGAAAAATATGAAGCAGAAAAGTGATATAGCAAAGAATGAAATTTGTATTTGACATCACACAAACTAATGACAAATTAAACATTGTATCACTTATAAATAGAAATCGTTTTGAAATTCATAGTGCATGGAACACATACAACCATAATCTATAAAAATCCTCAATAACATTTAACAAAAAAAAGTAACAATAAAGAGTGAGAAGCATCAAGATTATCAAGTTATTCTTGTAGTTGTTGCTAATTGGTCTCATATAAAACTATACTAATGTCTCTTCATGCTCATACCAGTATTCCATTTGTTTTCCTCTTAAAGCATATATATTTATATAACACTAAGGACAATTTCAAAAAATATTGGAAAAATAATATTTATTTGCAATATAATTTCAGGAATTTTCTACTCTTACAAAAGTGTACAGGTCTTACAATCATTACATAGCTTTAATATTTATTTCTTAAATTTAAGGAATTAACTTCACTAATTCAAATTTCTCTAAAATCACTTCAAAATGAAAATTAGATTGTCTATCCTACAGTAAGAATCTTTGAGAATTTTTAATTCCATTAATCACTGAGTAGTTCTAATACTTCAGATGCTCACCCAACACTGGAAACAAAGGTTTTCTTTCACCAAAAAGAGCTCAACTCTCAGTTTTTGTTGCTTTTTCAAGGACAATTCATTTGAGGGTCTTTTTATTCATACAGATATCCATACTTAGCAATGTGATATTACTTTAATGGAACATTTCTAGAAACAACTAGAGTATATTTTGTTGAACAGAGGAACAGATATCCTGAGAAAGAACTAAGCACCCTCTCAGAGACAGGAGGGGCAAGGTGATCCTAAAATCGCCCTACCAGAAGGATTTCTGTCAGCTAAAAGGAGAGCAGGAGAGATTGGGGAACTCAACAAGACAAGCTACCACCATGCATTCCTTAAGATGGAAAAGGAGAAATCCCAGCCAGGAAGAATTCAGCAAAAATCAGTTCAGTGGAGGAGGGAAATACTCATCTACCACACTGAAGCTGACCTTTGATACTATTAATCATACAACAGTAACTCATAAAAGTTATCACTGAATAATTAAACAGGCATAGAAAATAGGAATGTATGTTAAATCTCACAAAAGAATTATTAAAATTCATAAAATAATATAAAAACATCACTGGTTTATTTTATTGCTATATGATCAATCTGTCCTCATATGCAAGATTTAAATTTGTAAAGCTGAGGCATTATTCACTTTAATGCCACATTTTTTCTAATCAAAATATGTCTCAAAAAAAGGAGAAGAAATAGGAAGAAAACAATAAAGCCAACCAATTTTAACAAGAAATGAATGATATATCTATTACCCTTGTTCGGTTTACACATAAAATAGGAGTTGTTTCTTTTGGCTGTCCTGCTTGACAGGGCTTGAAATTTTCTTGAAATGTATTGTCAAAAGTAAAGAGTAATGCAGAAAGAAAGATGAAAATATTTTAAATCTTACTTTTACTTCTGTATTTTAGTGGATCTGAATATTGTCATATATAATATATTTCCAACAGTAAGTTAAATAAACTTTGAGGCCAACTAAAGCAATCTTTCTAGTTTCTGTAAACTCTGATTTCATTAGACTACTTTGGAATAGGTGAAATCTGCACAGGAGTGCTCTTTGAGGTGTTTTTTCCCTTCCTCTAATTTGCTTCATCCTGGTATTCAGCCTACATTGACCAAGATCAGAGCTGGAAGTAGGTTGAGGATAGGTGGGAGGTAAAATTATAAACGAGCTCCTCTGCTGGTTCAGATGATAAAAGAATCTGCCTGCAACGCAGGAAACCTGGGTTCAATCTGAGGGTCAGGAAGATCTCCTGGAGGAGGGCATGGGAACCCACTCCAGTATTCTTCCCTGGAGAATCCCATGGACAGAAGAGCCTGGCGGGCTACAGTCCATGGGGTCACAAAGAGTTGGACATGACTTTTCTACATGCACATAGAAAAAGTAAAGAAAGAATATCCTTATATTCTTTCATAATCCATTGAAGAGACGAAATAATGTTAACAAACAGCACATCAATTTAGGAATCAACCTGATTATATTTCTGTTTTATTATGAAGAGAATATGTATTGAACCGTTAAAATAACTGCTTTGTATAACTATCCATCTTTGAAAAGGCATATACAAACTGCCACTCATTCCAGATACTTAAATCACATCTGTGAAGAACATAAAGGAACACTTCAGAAGTACAGGAACTCAAACCATGCTCAGGGTATGGGACCCATGTTGATGGCGTATTCCCTGTCTTGCTGGCCAAATCTGTACAAATATATTGACTCACATTTATACAGCATGTTTTTAAGGAGTCTCTCTTCATATGCTTTCTCATTTGATCATTAGGATAAGCCAATGAAAAATAATTCCTTCTTTCAGTTCAGTCGCTCAGTCATGTCCGACTCTTTGCAACCCCATGAATTGCAGCACACCAGGCCTCCCTGTCCATCACCAACTCCTGGAGTTCACTCAAACTCATGTTCGTCAAGTCGGTGATGCCATCCAGCCATCTCATCCTCTGTCGTCCCCTTCTCCTCCTGCCCCCAATCCTTCCTAGCATCAGAGTCTTTTCCAATGAGTCAACTCTTCTCATGAGGTGGCCGAAGTACTGGAGTTTCAGCTTTAGCATCATTCCTTCCAAAGAACACCGAGGACCGATCTCCTTTAGGATGGACTGGTTGGATCTCCTTGCAGTCCAAGGGACTCTCAAGAGTCTTCTCCAACACCACAGTTCAAAAGCATCAATTTTTCAGCACTCAGCTTTCTTCACAGTCCAACTCTCACATCCATACATGACCACTAGAAAAAACATAGCCTTGACTAGACAGACCTTTGTTGGCAAAGTAATGTCTCTGCTTTTGTATATGCTATTTAGGTTGGTCATAACTTTCCTTCCAAGGAGTAAGCGTCTTTTAATTTCATGGCTGCAGTCACCATCTGCACTGATTTTGGAGCCCCCAAAAATAAAGTCTGACACCGTTTCCACTGTTTCTCCATCTATTTCCCATGAAGTGATGGGACCAGATGCCATGATCTTCGTTTTCTGAATGTTGAGCTTTAAGCCAACTTTTCACTGTCCTCTTTCACTTTCATCAAGAGGCTTTTTAGTTCCTCTTCACTTTCTGCCATAAGGGTGGTGTCATCTGCATATCTGAGGTTATTGATATTTCTCCTGGCAATCTTGATTCCAGCTTGTGTTTCTTGCAGTCCAGCATTTCTCATGATGTACTCTGCATAGAAGTTAAATAAGCAGGGGGACAATATACAGCCTTGACGTACTCCTTTTCCTATTTGGAACCAGTCTGTTGTTCCATGTCCAGTTCTAACTGTTGCTTCCTGACCTGCATATAGGTAAAACAAAAAAGTAGAGGAAGGGTGAATTTGCTCTCTGCCTGAGCTCAGACATCCATTTTCTCCTGCCCTTGGACTCCTGGTTCTCGGGCCTTTGGACTTGGACTGGAACCATAGGCTTCTCCATTCCCAGCCTTCCAGACTTGGATTGAATTTCACCATTTGCTTTACTGATCTCCAGCCTGCAGATGGCAGATATTGGGATGTTTCAGCCTCCATAATCCAGTAAACAAGGAAGATTGGCCCCTGAATGGACACTGAAAGGATGCCCCCAACCCTGGCAGAATCTCACTCATGCATTCCAGGATTCATTCATATCACAAAAATTTACCAATTTCCTAAGATGAGCTACCCCACACCCGAGGTCAGAGGCAGCTGCTGAGAGGAGCAACCCCACATGCAAGGAGCGGTGGCTGCACGTGTGCAGGAGGGTCGAGAGGAGCTACTCCACATTCAAGGTCAGGAGGGGCGGCGGTAAGGAGATACCCCTCATCCAAGGTAAGGAGCAGCGGCTGCACTTTGCTGGAGCAGCCGTGAAGAGATACCCCACGCCCAAGGTAAGAGAAACCCAAGTAAGACGGTAGGTGTTGGGAAAGGTCATCAGAGGGCAGACACACTGAAACCATAATCACAGAAAACTAGTCAATCTAATCACACAGACCACAGCCTTGTCTTAACTCAGTGAAACTAAGCCGTACCCTGTGGGGCCACCCAAGACGGGCAGGTCATGGTGGAGAGGTCTGACAGAATGTGGTCCACTGGAGAAGGGAATGGCAAACCACTTCAGTATTCTTGCCTTGAGAACCCCATGAACACTATGAAAAGGCAAAATAATAGGATACTGAAAGAGGAACTCCCCAGGTCGGTAGGTGCCCAATATGCTGCTGGAGTAAGTGGAGAAATAACTCCAGAAAGAATGAAGGGATGGAGCCAAAGCAGAATCAATACCCAGATTGTGGATGTGACTGGTGATAGAAGCAAGGTCCAATGCTGTAAAGAGCAATATTGCGTAGGAACCTGGAATGTTAGGTCCATGAATCAAGGCAAATTGGAAGTGGTCAAACAGGAGATGTCAAGAGTGAATGTCAACATTCTAGGAATCAGCGAACTAAAATGGACTGGAATGGGTGAATTTAACTCAGATGACCATTTTATCTACTATTGTGGGCAGGAATCCCTTAGAAGAAATGGAGTAGCCATCATGGTCAAAAAAAGAGTCCAAAATGCAGTACTGGGATGCAGTCTCAAAAATGACAGAATGATCTCTGTTCGTTTCCAAGCAAACCATTCAATATCACAGTAATCCAAGTCTATGCCCCAACCAGCAACACCGAAGAAGCTGAAGTTGAACGGTTCTATGAAGACCTACAAGACCTTTTAGAACTAACAGCCAAAAAAGATGTCCTTTTCATTATAGGGGACTGGAATGCAAAAGTAGGAAGTCAAGAAACACTTGGAGTAACAAGCAAATTTAGCCTTGGAATATGGAATGAGGCAGGGCAAAGGTTAATAGAGTTTTACAGCCAAAGATGGAGAAGCTTTATAGAGTCAGCAAAAACAAGACCGGGAGCTGACTGTGGCTCAGATCATGAACTCCTTATTGCCAAATTCAGACTCAAATTGAAGAAAGTAGGGAAAACCACTAGACCATTCAGGTATGACCTAAATCAAATCCCTTATACAGTGGAATACAGATATTATACAGTGGGAGTGAGAAATAGATTTAAGAGAGTAGATCTGATAGATAGAGTGCCTGATGCACTATGGACGGAGGTTCGTGACATTGTATAGGAGACAGGGATCAAGACCATCCCCATGGAAAGAAATGAGAAAAAGCAAAATGGCTGTCTGGGGAGGCCTTACAAATAGCTTTGAAAAGAAGAGAAGTGAAAAGCAAAGGAGAAAAGGAAAGATATAAGCATCTGAATGCAGAGTTCCAAAGAATAGCAAGAAGAGATAAGAAAGACTTCTTCAGTGATCAATGCAAAGAAATACAGGAAAAGAACAGAATGGGAAAGACTAGAGATCTCTTCAAGAAAATTAGAGATACCAAGGGAACATTTCACGCAGAGATGAGCTTGATAACGGACAGAAATGGTCTGGAGCTAACAGAAGCAGAAGATATTAAGAAGAGGTGGCAAGAATACACAGAACTGTACAAAAAAGATCTTCATGACCCAGATAATCACGATGTTGTGATCACTAATCTAGAGCCAGACATCCTGGAATGTGAAGTCAAGTGGGCATTAGAAAGCATCACTATGAACAAAGCTAGTGGAGGTGATGGAATTCCAGTTGAGCTTTTTCAAATCCCGAAAGATGATGCTGTGAAAGTGCTGCACTCAATATGCCAGCAAAATTGGAAAACTCAGCAGTGGCCACAGGACAGGAAAAGGTCAGTTTTCATTCCAATCCCTAAGAAAGGCAATGCCAAAGGATGCTCAAACTACCACACAATTGCACTCATCTCACATGCTAGTAAAGTAATGCTCAAAATTCTCCAAGCCAGGCTTCAGCAATACGTGAACCGTGATTCCTACTTTACATAAGCAAGAATGGAAATCCAAAGTAGACAACCAACAGCCCAATTTGCCAACATTTTAAAGAAATATAGACAGAAACTGAATCTGAGATTTTTCATATTAAACCCTTGGCCTGTATTACTATACATTTTAACAACACCTGAGGGACTCTCCCTCAGTAGGGATTTTCCTATTGAGAAAAATAGTAACACCTAGGGGACAAACTGAAGTATTCCAGTTTGAGGCATATATATATTTTTTAATAATGGCAACATACACACACGCAAACAACACACTCATGACTTGGGTAATGACAGTACCATTACTCAGTAAAAATTTCAGTGTTATACTTCTGTTCTCCCCCAGTTCTAATTAGTCACTACTCTGTCTAGCTTTGGAATACCTCTCAAGTTTGTGCCTCCTACCCTTCCCTCTGTTCCTACCAAAATTCAGGTCTAGGTTTTATATAGCCTTAAACACCAGCTTCCCTGGTGGCTCAGAGGTTGAAGCGTCTGCCTGCAATGCAGGAGACCTGGGTTCGATCCCTCGATTGGGAAGATCCCCTGGAGAAGGAAATGGCAACCCACTCCAGTATTCTTGCCTAGAGAATCCCATGGACGGAGGAGCCTGGTGGGCTACAGTCCATGGGGTCGCAAAGAGTCGGACACGACTGAGCGACTTCACTTCACTGAACACCGAAAGACTCACCGTCGAGTCCTCTGTCACTACTCCACCTTCTCCATCCGTCTTCTACTCTGCTACCACCGGTTACAAAATGTCAACACCTCATCTTGCTGACAGAGGATTCAAGCCTTCAGCGCAGAACAGAGCCCACTCAGCCATCTCGACCTGGCCTTATCCTTTAGGTTTCATTTCCCTTTTGCCCACAACACAAATCCCATGTTACACTCTCCTAACACACCAAACCATATGTTCACTAGAAATGCCTGTGAAGCAGCATTTACAAGTTTCTGTGTCTTTTCAAGAACAAACAAAATTCTCTGAACCCTAAATTTCATCGGAGTAATATTTGAGCTGGTATAGAACTAGGTCCAACTATGTGCGAATGCAAACTGAAAAATTAAATTAAAAAAACTTCTTTGGGTGCTGTGACGCTGGTATTAAAACCCCTTACTCCTTCTCACTTGTCTCATTTTTAGAAGTGTGACAAATTTAGTGTTTCCTCCTAAAAGCAGAAAGGAAAATCAAGTACCAATCTGGAGTCTGCCTGCAACAAAGTAGTGATAACACCATGCACTTAAGGATGGTCTGGGGGGACCTGATGGCATTTTTGTCTGCGTATTCACTCCTTCTCTTTTTTATCATCTTTGTGACATAAAATGAGACAATAAACAATTCCACAATGCTGTTGAAAATGTTCCCTCCAATTACATTATTTTCCTTTTTTAAAAATCTCGCTTTCTGGTAAACTTATGCATAGTGATAGCAATTATGAAGCAGGATACAGTCTGAAACAGTGACCCTAAGAAGTATTCAAAAGCTAAAATGATAACAATGGCACCATGGAACTAACAGGGGTCTACCTAGAGAATTTTAAATATTTATATGCCCAAAGATTGCTCCATTTTCTATTGGGCAGAACAGTGAAGTTCAAAATACACTGAAGAAAGTTATCATTGGATATATTGGCAATCAATACCAATTAAAAGCTACATTTTAAAATGCATATCAGGTGTTACTGGAAAATGCATCCATCTGAATAGCAGCTATTGAAACGAAGTTTATCAAAAAGGGTAAATAATGTATAAAAGTCCCAAGTGAGTGATGAAAACCTTGTATAGATGACAAGCCCTGTATCAGTTGGAAGCCAGTGCTCAGACTTATTGGCACCAAGAATGTTTTCTTAGTTTCCTAAGTGTGCATAACATCACACCCCCAAGTTGGCCTAGAATAGCCTTATTTATTGCTTTATTCTATTAAAAACCACTTCAACTTACTTATATTCCTGACAAATCCATTTTATCATTTTAATTGGCAGTTCTAATGCTTCTTGTGGAGTATTTTGTATTTATTTATGCTTTCATTCAACATTACACTTGCTGAGAACCAGTGATGGGCTTGGTACTAGAGCTCAATCTCTGCTCTCAGGGAAGCTGGTGAGGGAGACAGGGACTGGTGAACAGATCCTTATAACACAGCATGACGGCAGCCTGAGGCAAGCAAGCAGAACACAGGAAACCAACTCTTCGTGGAGACAGAGCTCAGGGCAGGCTTTATGGAGGAGGAGGTGCCATCTGAGAGCTCCTAAAATAGAAGTAAACTATATGAAGTAATAGAAGAAAGTACGTGAAGATTTCAAATGTGTGGCACTTTGGGATGATGGTCAAGACCCAAAGTGCAGCCACACAGTGAGAGCCTCCAGTAGTAATAGACAGCTCAGTCTTACTATCCCTGACCCGGAGGTTTCAGTACTGCAGGGGTGGGGGGGCAAATGTCAAGGTTTATTTCTGCTCTGCCTGCTGACATTTTCACTAATTTCATCTTCAAGCTTTCCTCTAGTTTCTAAAATGTGATCCCACATGAGGTTTTGTTTTTGGAGAGGAAAAGATAATTACAAACAGTACTAGTGTAGCAGTGTTAGTCTCTCAGTCTTGTCCCGCTTTTCTCCAACTCCATGGACTGTAGCCCACCAGGCTCCTCTGTCCATGGAATCTTCCAGGCAAGAATACTGGAGTGGGTTGCATCTCCACTTCCAGAAGATCTGCCTGACCCAGGGATCACACCCAAGTCTGCTGCATGCAGGAGGATTCTTTACCAGTTGAGCCATCAGTTCAGTTCAGTCGCTCAGACGTGTGACTCTTTGTGACCCCATGGACTGCAGCACACCAGGCTTCCCTGTTCATCATCAACTCCCGGAGTTTACTCAAACTCATGTCCATTGAGTCAGTGATGGCGTCCAACCATCTCATCCTCTGTTGTCCCCTTCTCCTCCCACCTTCAATCTTTCCCAGCATCAGGGTCTTTTCAAATGAGTCAGGAGGTATATTCCAGGGAGTCATATTCCCACAATAATTTTTCTATCAACATTTTAATTCACTTATTCAAAAAATAAGTATCAAGGAACTGCTGGATGACAGGCTTGGCTTTTAATTCTGGGAATATGATGGTGAACCAGACATACCTTCATGAGTTTTACCTTACAGTTGGGGGTAGAGAAGACCAACAAAATAATGAAATGTCTCATGGTCCCTTGAGAATGGCAACAATACAACAAAATAATATGACAATGCTGGGGAAAAGAAAGCTTTGGAGACGGGGAATTAAGAAAAGCTTTGCCTGAAGAGCTCACGGAGCTGAGACCTCAAAGGAGATAAACCATATAAGGATCTGTAGGAAGAGCATTCCAGGCGGACCAAACTGCTAATGGAAAGATCCTAGGGTAAGAACAATCCTTGGCATTCAAATGACAAAAAACAACAATAACAATGAAAATGACAACGAAAAACATTGGGGGAAAAGGGGCAGAGATACACAATGAAGTTAAATAATTAGTACTGAATGATGTGGGTGTTTTAGGCCAGTGGTTCTTAAACTGTACTGAGCATGAGACTCACCTGTAATGCTTTTAAAAATCCAAATGCCTAGGCCACATCCAAGACCTATCACTGAAGCAGGAACCAGTGATCAAGTGTTCTCGGAAACCCTCCATGGGATTCTGATATGCCACCCAGCTAAAAGCACTAATTTAAGCCATGGAAAGATTCAGATTTTACTCTAATTACACAAACAGTCACTAGAAGATTAAATTTGAGCTGAAATTTCTGTTACGCACTGAATTGTTTAATTTTTCTCTGGATACCTGGGGGAAAGAAACGATAGGCCTTAAGAATACATTAGTTTCCTAAGCAAATTCTTTGAAAGAACAATAAAAATGAAAGCAATTATTGAAACATGTCCCTCTAGAAATTCAAATAATTTAGGTGAAGAAATGGTTCTTTGGGTAATGCCCCACTCAGTTCTACCCATTTCCTGATTCATTGCTTTAATGTATTCTCCCTGTATATCCTAGAATATGTTTGCTTATAATTTGTGAATAACTTTGTATCTCTGAAGAAAAAAATGATACACAAAACATTTGAGATGGTGTCTGAATTTTCCATATATTATTCTTTCTGGTTATTTGTAGCATTAACCGTGGGAGTTCTCTAGTGCAGGCCACATGGTCCCATCGACTGTAAATGGCACATCATTTTGTAGCACATAATTCTGATGAGAGTTTGCTCACTAGCACTGCATTGGGAAATAACCTTTGAGGAGAAATGGGATTTATTTAGAACTGCTGTAACCTGAGAAATTCATCATGGGTTAAAATATTTAGACACCTTCATCAGGTGCAAATGGCATCTCTATTTTAAAATAAACAGTAGAACACCTTTTTTTGGACTGCATTTAACAGAGAATAAAGTTTCCTATTGGTAGTCAAATGACTCATTTTCCAGCTCTTAGTGTCAACTTCTTATTTTGTAACAGCTAATAATTATACATAAACTAAGGTACCAAAATTAAAGAATAGCAAAAGCAATCAAGTCCTGGTCCCATTTCAGGCAGGTAAACCAATCAGCTAAAAACTTATTCAACTATCATGTGGCTCTACAGTCCTACAAGCTCTGCTGAGATACCATCTCCTCCAGTTTCATGAGAATATTAAAATACATGAACTACATGAAGGAATTTTATTTAACAAATCAACTCCTCCATAGAAAATAAACTTAAGATAGCCCTTAATTTGCCTACCCAAGACAATATTTCATCAAAATTGCATATGTAAATACTGTACTACCACCAGTTTTTCTTTAAAGGAATTTCAAGACAGTAGATAAATTTTCTGCACAGTCCATTTGAATGGAATTCACAGTATGCGAGTCAAAAGAAATGACAACTTCTATTCAACCCTATCTTCTTTAAATTCTATCTGATAAAGCTAGCTGAGTTAACCTATCTCAAAATAGCCTGTGCATTCTTTCTATACCTTTATGAAAACCCACAGCATCCCCATCTTGTATTACATATCTGTCTCCTTTTCTCTAGTAGACAATACATTAATTGAAATCAAGAGCTATGTTTATGCACTTTTGTACATTCACAGTACCATCCTTTGTGGTGTTATACAAACACCTAATTAATGAATAATGCAGACTTATCAGCCTCCCACTACTGAAGGTAAGACACATAAAACAGTTAAGTGCTGGAAGGTGCTGCAAATATACATTACCAATGACAAGCCCTGGTGCCTACCACTCTCTCCTCTTTGGTAAAAGGACAAAAAAGTGAGGAATAAGAAAAAAAAAAAATCATGAAAAAGCTGAAATGTGAAATGAGAGGTACTGCTATGCTCCCAGCAAGCAAAGAGACCCATTGAAAAAGAGGATTTAATGATTTAAGACTGCAGATGTAAATGAAAAATAAAATGGGCCATAAATTCATTCAATCATTCACTCCTTCTGTAAACAATTTTGAATATCTAATATATGCTCGCCATCGATAACATAAAACTAAGTAAGACACAACTGCAGACTCCAAGGAGCACACCAGCAAAAGCTATAATATATAGTAGTAAAACCAGTGGAGGAGCTACATGTAAGTGAACAAACACAAGCGTTTAATTCATTGGGAAGGAAAGGTAGTCATGGAACTAAGCCTAAATGGGGTGAGTAGAATTAGTCTAGGAAAAGAGGCAGAGAGGGATCCATCCCAAAAGAGGCAGAGCTGTGAGAGAGTACAGTCTGTGCAAAGAATGACAAGCAGTCTCTGTGGATGGAGCAGAGGCTGCAGTGGAGGGAGAAGCAGGAGAGGAGGCGAGAGAGGGAGGAAGGCGCTAATCATGGGGGCTTTTGTAACTGTCATCCTCCTGGCCACGAGAAACCAGCGAGCGGCTTTAAGAAGCCATGTGGCATAAGAAGACTTGTAAAGCAGTGTGCAGATGGGTAGGAGGGGAAGTAAGCAAAAAATAGAAAGGCTCCAAAAGATAGTTCTAAAATTATTAATAAATTTCGGTCCACCTGATCTGGCATAATGGCGAACACATGAACCTAACACAGTCACTACTCTGACAATCAATGAGTTACCGACTTGCTCAGAAAAAAAAAAAAAAAAACTTGTAAAGTCTGAGTAGGAAACTATTAAATAGAACATATGCATTTCAACTTTAAATGAATAAGTTCAATTTTCATGAATAAGTAATAATATTAAACTGTTAATACCTTTCATAATACAATTAAAATGATAAGTGAATTAATTGAAATGTTTATCACAATCTGACATTTCAATTATTGTATCTCATGTTACTTTTATGTTACTTTATGACCCAGTTTTCAATGCTGTCATATTATTTTGTCATTTGTTGCTTTTACAGGATTACTACTTACCTAATCTAAGTTCTTTTGTTTGAAATACAATTCAATCGTCTTAAAAATCTGGTTGAAATTAATTGAACAAAATCTACTCAGTTTTACTAGGTTGCTTGCTGGAATTTATATCACAGAGAAATTTACTTGAGGGTGAATTGCTGAGGCAAAATTATAACTATGACATGTAATAAGCAATCCTATGTTAGAACTTATACCACATTTTGAATATATTTTAAAAGATCATTCAAATTACAGTTAATATTTCACTAAGCAATGCTACCTTGGAGAAGGAAATGGCAACCCACTCCAGTATTTTTGCCTGGAGAATCCCACACACAGAGCCTGGTGGGCTACAGTCCATGGGGCTGCAAAAAGTGGGCCACAACTGAAGTGACCTGGCACGCACGTAATGCTACCTTTGTTTTTATGATACTGAATTTTCACTGTCGATAAGCCACGTTGATTGCTAAAAGTGCTATGCTTTCCTAGGTATAATAATTGCAATCAACTCTGATACTATATTCTGGTATTTTTTATTCATTTTATATCACCTTAGATCCATTGAAGAGGGCTAAGTAGAACTGGTCCTTAAGAGCTCTGGGAAGACATGGTCGAGTTTCACAGAGCTAGCAGTTTTCTGGTCCTCGGCTTTCACAAGCTACTGCAGGCCTGGCACTCCTACAGAAGCTGGCTGGACAGCACTGCTGCTGAAAGCAGAGGGAAAGCTGAAGTAATAAGATGCAGGGGACAGGGTTCAGCCTATGCAGACTAAACATCCGAAACAGTCAAGAATTTTCCAAAGCACATGTGGCTCAGTTATGGAGTGACAGAAGACAAACTAAGCTGATGCGACCAGGAAGAAAGGAGATGCCGGCAGCTGCACGCTCACCGCCTTAATGGAAGAACTCACTGCTCATACTCATGAAGTTCAACCATACGTTCTGAGTATTTCAAAAGATTAATTTTAAGAATTACTGTGACAATCTGTCGGTTCTTCTGCAGAGCTAGGTTGTAGGAAGAAATGTAATTTTTCTTAATTTTTAGGAAACATTTTTCTTCTTTTACAAAACCACAAGGTTTCAATAGCTGGCCAGTTAAAACTATTACTAGTCATAAACTCTGCATGCCTAAGAACTTGATACAACTTAAAACATGTACCACCCACAATCCTAATTTTGGCTTAGTCGAGAGAACAACATCAAATTCAGATCCCCATTAAATGCTAGAACTAGAAATTCAATGAATGTTTAAACAGCAAAATTTGAGGATGAAAGTAAGGATGTTAAGTGTTTGTTTTTTAAAAATACATAAAAGGTTCTATCTATATTTCTATCAACATCTATATTCCATAAACTTTGAAGCTGACCTGTAAAGACTGGATACAGAGCACAGTAGATTTCATTTTCCAATCATGGCCACAACAACATCTCCTATCCCAAATGCTCTTCTTACGTCCCATTGAGAGGCGAGGTCTAAATTCTCTCTCCTTGAATCTGGATGAGCTGATGACTACAGTGAAGTGACACTATGCGCTTTCAGTGCAGGTGATTAAAATATGGTCCAACCCTCACCTGACTCATCAGAAGCCACGTTCTTGAAGCCTCTGGCTACCACGTTAGCAGTCTGACTATGCAGGGGACATGATGCTAAAAGACCAAACTGCCAACGGGGGAACTCACAGAGTCCTTAAGACTACATGAATAGAGACATGCCTGGACCACTCCTTCAGCTGCTTCAGCCTCCTGCTATTTTGGCTCCAGATACCAAAGATTTCAAATGCATGAGAGATGGAGTCAGAACCACCTAGCTGAGCTCTGCCCAGAATTCTGGCCCACAGAAAGCAGGAGATAACATTGGATTTTACTGTCTCAAGCCACTGTGTTTTATAGTTCTTTGTTAGAAAGCAATATATAACTAGAACATACTCTGATATCAGAAGTGAAAGTAGCACAATAAAAGTAAGTGAACTCAAAACTGATAGTACTGACTTTTAGACCAGACAGCAGATGGAAGCCTGAATGAGACTGTCAATGAGACTTTGATGTGCCTCAGAGTTTTGACTGTGAGGGCCCCAAAGAAACAAGAGTTATGTTTTCTGAAGTCAGAGAAAAGAAGATTCTTGATAAGTGGTTGAAGGACATTTAGCAAAATATGATTGCCCACATTGAGGTAAAAAATAGAAAATGTACCTAATGAACGCCAAGGAATTAATTTAAGGAGACTTCTGAACAGCATACTGAAAGGAGCACATGCCTCCACTTTGCTACTTAGGACGTGATGCTGACAGACAGATGAGTTCAAAAAGGAACTATTTGGTTTTCAGCAAAATTTGGAGGAACTATTAAAAATAAGACTGAACTTTCTAGGTTTGAAAACAGAACTATTTTTCATTTCCTATCACTTCAGAGAGCAAAATAAAAAGGAGCCTCAGGGGAAAGATAAAATGCAGGTGATGTCAGAAAAATCTGGTCTACAAGTAAAGGTAAGCATGTGACTATAAACACTATCAAAATTTCAGGAATATCAAGATGGTTGCCTCATAGATTCTTTAAAATAGATAAAAGAACTTCTAAGGATGTTAAGGGAACAAGAAGACAACTTTCTTCTCTAAGCAATAGGACTACTAAGAATTTTAAGGTTGGGAAGAGGGTGGGGGGCAAAGTTGGGGGAAGGGGTTAAAAGGCACAGGTTTTTAGTGTCAGTTTCTCAGTCGTGTCCTACTCTTTGCAACCCCATGGATGGTAGCCCGCCAGGTTCCTCTTTCCATGGGATTTCCCAGGCAAGAGTACTGCAGTGGGTAGCCATTCCCTTCTCCAGAGGATCTTCCCAAGCCAGGGACTGAACCCAGGTCTCCTGCATTGCAGGCAGAGTCTTTACCATCTGAGCCACCAGGGAAATCCCATGAGTTACTGGGTATAAAATAAGATACAAAGATGCAATGTTCAGTGCAGGGAATAAAACAACAGTCAGTAATAATTTATATGGAGTATAACCTATTAAAATATCAAATTACTATGCTGGATACCTGAGACTAACATAATATTGAAAGTCAATTATACTTCAATTAAAAAAAAAAAAGTAAGGATGTTATCACACCAAATAGAGAACCTCTGGTAAAAGAGCAATTATCTCAGAAATTTAGGGAGTGTAGCTTTTGCTAACAGAGTGAATTATAAATTAACATGTAAGAAACTCTAAAAATTTCTTAGCAAATTATTCCAGTTGGAGCTAAAAGCAAACAAAAACATCACAAAATAAAAAGTGGATTTTGGACCCCAAACTCTCATGCACAGGTAGAAGCTTGAGAAAACTTGTCAGGAACAAATACAGGCCATGTTTTTTTGGAAAAAGAATGAAAATTCAGAGGATGGAAAAACAGACATAGTGAGAAGAATCAAGAGTCAAGGAGGACAATTCCCAGAAAAAGACTGCACCCCAACTTAAGCAAATGACAGCAAGACCATCTGGGTTTGATAGCTGCTATGGAATACAGCAGCCTCTCAGTTTTCCATCTTTGAACAGGTGGACCACGGAATTTTCCTGTGCCTGTCATACCATAAAATGTTGGCTACGTAAAGGGCAGATAACTTACATCTTTAGTTCAAAGTTTTTCAGAAAATCCTCTAGTTCAAGAATTTTCAATACTTGAAGCCTTACTCAAGGAGCCTCATCTGCACCTGGATTTGATTTAGAAAACAAGATCCTAGACTCCAAGGTAATGCAGTATGGAAAGAAATTTAGTGGGGGAGGGGGGGCTTTGATGGCAAACATAAGCATTTTTTAAATGTAAGAGGGCTGTAACGGTGTGGTCAAAGAATGACCAGCGGCAGATAACTGCAATAATATCTCCCATCCCACCATGGAGAGGGTAGTATGCCTGTCTACAAGATACTTATGAAAATGCATGGATGTATGTACACACTTAGAAGAAGTAATGGAAAGAAATGAACCAATATGACATCTATGGTTACCCAAGATGATGAA
The DNA here is from genome assembly GCF_014754425.2 of Oryx dammah. Taxonomy (NCBI): domain Eukaryota; kingdom Metazoa; phylum Chordata; class Mammalia; order Artiodactyla; family Bovidae; genus Oryx; species Oryx dammah. Next base: position 29,126,208 of record NW_024070187.1, read on the forward strand.
ACTAATGAACAAATCTATTTTCTTTTTATTGTCTGCATTTTCCAAGTGTACTACAGAGAGCAGATTATTTTCATATTCAAAAATATCATATAAGTTATTCATTTAGGGCATATATCCACAAACAATGAAAACTCTAATTCAAAAAGATACATCCACTACAATGTTGGCAGCAGCAGTATTTATAACCAGGACATGGAAGCAACCTAAATGTCTATGAATGGATAAAGATGGATGAGTAAACAAAATGTGGTATAAACATACAGTGGAGTATTAGTCAGCCACAAAAAAGAATGAAATAATGCCTTCTTCAGCAACACGGATGGAGCTAGAGATTATCATAGTAATTGAAGCAAATCAGAGAAAGACAAATATCATATGATATTAATTATATGTATAATGTAAAAAATGATACAAATGAATCTATTTACAAAACAGAAATAGACTCACAGATACAGAAAATAAACCTCCAGTTACCAAAGGAGAAGAGGTTGGGGAGAAATAAGCTAGGAGTTTGTGATTAACAGAAACACACTATTATATATAAAGTAAACAATAAGGACCTACTGTATGGCACAGAGACTGTATTCAGTATCTTGTAAAAAGCAGTGAGAAAAAGTCTGAAAAAATATACATATGTAACTGAATCACTTTGCTATATACCTGAGACTGACACAACATTGTAAATCAACTATACATCAATAAAAAATTGTTTGGAAAAAAATTGAATTAAATTTCAATTGAAAATAAAAACAGATCTGAAAAATCAGTATGAGTAGAGACAAAGCTATAAAAAACAAGTTAGCTAAAATTACAGCTAGCAAGACACTGAATGCAAATTACATGTTTTAAGTGGAACTAATTCTCCCCCAAATACTTTGTAAAGATGGCTCACAAAATTTCTTCAAAGAAGAGTTTGTTATCCATAGCCTGAATGATTTTTTTCACCTTATTATTTATTGTAGGGGAAAAAAGAATAATAAATAATATTATATAAACTACATCTTGCATTAAACCATTTAAATATTCCTCTAATTCTTAAAGATTCAGAGCACAATAATTTATAACATTTATAATAAATGATCACCCAAAGCTTCATTACAAATGCAATACAATGTCAAAGAAAATCAAATGATCTTAAAATCATTTAGGAACCTTATCTAAAATTCTCTCTCTTAAATATGATTATATTACTTCTATAACTTTTATTTTTAGCACCTTTGTCATATATTTTAAGTACAAAAACTACTTTAGTTTAAGATTATAGTGTTATATAAGAGAGAAATTGTATCACAAATTCCTATTTTGTGGCAACAAATACATTAAATTAGGTTAAATTTTATTGCTAACAACATTTATATTAGTCTCATGATTACAGTTTACATATGAAGTGTTTGATGCTTTAAAAACAAATTTTGTTGGAATAATCAATCGAAAATATTCTGTAACATTAAATACTGAAGGTAATAAATCTGTCAATGAATAAGCAATGAGAAAAATGGTAATTAAATCTGATCTCTGTGGTGTCATATTTGATAAGATCAAGAAGGTAAATAGATATGGAGCTGCTGCTTGCAGCTGAGGCATCTCTGAATTAAATTAGGGTGTCGCAGGCTTATCCGTCATGTTTTAATTGTCATGTGAAACTAAACATAAGTTAAATGACTACGTGATAGAGGCTGAGGTCTAAATTGTTTTTCTTTAAAGTGACAGACTGAATAATAAACTATCTCAGTAACATTCAGTTAGTAACAATGACTAATTTAATAAATAAACATGTTAAGTTCAAAGACTATTGGGATCACTCTCTTCCAGCCAACAAATGATCAGTCTCTTCCAATCAATCAATGAACGTTCAAACAAATTTTTTGCTGAAATCAAACTGACTCTTTCTAAAACACATCCATTCCTACAGAACAACTTTTTTTATTTATCATTCTACAGGCCAGTTCTCCTATTTCACAAGTACTGAGACAGGCTCAGAGATGGGTGACTTTCCACAGTGTCAGTCAGTGAATCAGAGGTGTGAAATAGTTTCTTTAAAACTTGACAACTCTACCTCGTTTCTCTGACAACTCTTAAGTCCCTTGCCTCCTGCCTGGAAGACACATTCCCGATTCTCACAAACTTGTTAACACAGGATTCTACTAGTCTATCAAAAACTGAATGGCCTCTGGAGGACACCTTTGCTTTATTTAGGAGATAGAAACTGTACCTGATAGAGGAGGTCACACAACAGGCTGAGATCACGTGTGAAGCTGCAGACGGACAGGTTTCCATCACACACACTGTCGGAAGGGCTACCTTGAAATCACTGTCAGGCGATTAACCACTTCCTCTAGTTCAATTTTAGTAACAGCAACCCCCCTTTAAATTATTGTTCTGTTAGTGTAACTGAGGTGTATGAAGTGGAGGGAAGAAGACTATCAAGTGTTTTTGTGATTTTTTTCACAGTCGCTTTGTGATTCAAATGGAAAATTACTCTACAAATTAATGATTTTCAAACAGTATCGAAAACTTGAAAAGTGTAACTAGATTATTTCCTCAAACATAAAACATAGTTACTCACATGACAGAGCCCACCACCATTTTATGTAACATTAAGGGAAAAAAAGAAAAAACAATGCTGGGATTGTCATTTGATGACATTAACCATATTCCAAAGTCAGTGGTCATAAAATACATTAATACTGTATGTCTTAGGATCAGTGAATATTCTTGGCTTACTTTAATGGGTTTACAAGAGACAAAAAAAGAATTTAAAAGGCTATAAGATAGAAAACAAGTATATAACAAAAACATAACCCTAGGCTTCCAAGTAACTAAAAAGTTAATCTCTAATTGTAGTTCTTAAGCATAGTAAATGTTGAAACATTGAGAAATATAGCAAACATTTAAAAACTCATGAAAGTATCGCTTTTATTTCTTAAAAAACCACAAGGCAATCAAAGCATAGTAAACATTAACTCTTTAGCAAACTTCTAAACTTAAATATCTAATTATTTGACAAACTTAGAATTTCAGTCTACAAATATTTACTGGGTATGTACTGTACACCAGGCTCTATTACAAGAACTGAAGACACAGAGGGGAAAAAAGCAGACAGAATTCCCTAAGTGGATCTCACATTGTAGTGGGTAGATAATAAGAATAAACAACAAGATTTCAATGTGAAATATCATGTTGGTGAGGAGGAAACTAAATCAGAGAAGATTTCTATTCTTCGATTCTATTATTGCAGTAAGAACACAGGCTCTTAATCCTAAAATCCAAATGTTTTTAAAGTAATCAAAATTTTGTTAGGATAAAACATGGGGCAGGGGAGTGCTTTATGATGGGCTACAAATTTTCTGAGGGTATTACCCAATGTCAAAATAAAGTCCTTCAGGTTCGGAATAGAATGAACAGCCTAGTCTATGTGTGTTACTTGCTCAGTTCAGTTCAGTCGCTCAGTCGTGTCCGACTCTTTGTGATCCCATGAATTGCAACACGCCTCAGTCGTGTCCAACTCTTTGCGACTCCATGGACTATAGCCCGCCAGGTTCTTCTGTCCATGGGATTCTCCAGGCAAGAATACTAGAGTGGGTAGCCATTCCCTTTTCCAGGGGATCTTCCTGACCCAGGGATCAAATCTGGGTCTTCCACACTGCAGGCAGATTCTTTACTATCTTACTAGCCTGGCAACTGTAGGCTTCTATACAAGCATTTGTCCCAGTGTTAGAATGTAGTCACAAGGATGGGTGGAATGTAGCTGATCAAGACAATCTGAGATATAGGGATGAACTATGGTTGCCCAGAAAAACTGCTAGAAAATCCACAAAACAAGCATGAGTGAAGCTGGATAGAACCTATAGAACATGAGGGACATTTGACAGTAGGTAATGGAGTAGTGAGGGAAGGTGGATCTCCAGGAATAAGACCTAATTACTTTAGAACATGGATCAAGGGTACAAGAATATAATGGTGCCAGTGGTAAAACTCACTAATCAAAAAGATCTTCAATTCTCACTGACTTAGCACAGGATGGATTCTCGAGTTGTCTCAAACACCAGAGGTCCATGGCTCTGTGCCTGCCACCTGCCCAACTCCATGAGCTGCCTTCAAGTGTCAGAGTAAGGATCAAAGTGAAAAGTAACTCAAGGAGTATAAAATTACTCTGAGGCTGCCGCTTCTCAAATGATCCTCCTAACATTGCAGTGTCTAAATTGGCAGTGTAAATTTTCTGACATTTCTCAGTCCAAAAAAATAAAATACCTAATTTTTAAATAAATGATAAAATTTGGCCCAGAACTCAACACAGCATTTTCATTTTCTCATGTAATGTGCAGTCCATGAAAAACAGCATTCTTAAACTTGCTTTTATTTTTTCCAATTAAGTGCTCACCACGTCCCAGAGCTGAGCATTGTAACGTTCCTCTGTGGAGGCTCAGTGAGCCCTTGCCTTAAGGAAGGGCTAGCTAGCAAGGTGTGACCACTTTGGTCTTTAGCTACATCTTTCTGAACAGAAAATAAGCCATACAAATATTATTAAGCAATAGCATCTGGACAGATGCCAGGAAAGTCCAAAGAGGACAAAAAGGAAAAGAAACAAAATCTCTCTGAATGTAAAGTTACAACAGTTTATATTTGGACAGCTAATAAGGAAATTAATCAAACCACTAAAATGTCATTTTCACTGCCTTTATGGAGATACCCTCCAAGTGAGATAACGAATATGGTCATGCGTGGTATCTCATGTTCTCTAATAAAATTTCAGATCTTTTCTGAGTTGTTAGAGTACCACAATCAGACTTTTCAATGTTATTATTTTATTAAATGGCCAAAGGAAAATTAATCTGTTTCACATGGACAAAACACATGTAAATTAAAGTTATCTGTTCTAAAAGTTAATAAAAATGGAATTTTTTTCTATTTTCAATTACAGTAAGACACTTTACAATAAATGTGACTGCTGTACATACTCTGTAATGAGAATGTTGCATTTATAATACTTCCTACTTTCTGAACAGCTGATTCTAGGCAATCTTCTCGATTCAAATTACATTAATCATTAAACCTAAGAAAGATGTTAAAGGTATGTGTATGTCTACTTAACAGGGTTGAAGACTGCACAAAAAGTCTAAAAAGGCTTATTCCAGGTCAAAAGAGGAAATTATCCCTTAATTCAATGGCTTTATTTCTCTGTAAACTAACAGAGTTTGAATATAATCCAACTTTGGGGGTTTTATCATGAATTCCTATCTCCTCCCTACACATCAGTATCATATAAAAATATCTTACATGCTTAGTTTCTGCCTCTTTTTGTCACCTCCCAAGATAAAATAATTTCTTTATTACAGACTGACTAATATGTCTCCAAGGGCCCTCATTCCCTTCATGGAACTTCTAGAAACTCTCCTTAAACTATCTCTTAGGATACAGCTGGTTGTGCTCATGAAAATTTTTCAGTATAGACATAGCAAGTAAAGTATTTTTCAATGACTGTACATAATCTGAATGGAGTCATTGAACTTTAGGTTTTCAATTCTTAATTGTACTTTAAGTTAAATCTAACAAAATGCAAATATTTCTTAGGCATGATAGTTAAGTCATAAACTCTCTTGGGAATATTTATACCAAATATACACAGCCAAGCGAAGGTTCTGGAATTACCCAATTACAGCAAGATTTTCCATATAGCTCATTATATAGAGTTCATGACTTAAAAGGATTATTCATTGTAAAAAAAACACTGTGGCAAATTAAGAAATTTGCATTTTTTCATTACAGTATATTTTTTACCTTTGAGTAAGAAGACATATGCCTGTTTTTCTTATGGCAAATTTTTAGATTGTTTTTTTCCAAGGGTATTTAAGTATTCTATTTTCTTCTAAAACTGATATATCATTCATTTTAAAATACTCTAAGTTCTATTTTTGTTTCTATGATTATTTTTTTTATTCTTTTGATAATTTTCTCTGAAAAAGAGAATTAAATCTATATATTGAAACACTATTTTTAAATTTAAATATTTTTAAGTTGGTTATATGAGAATTCTCACTTTTACTTAAGTAGGTTTAAAGCTAATTTTAACTTCAACATGTGTTCTCATGCAATCTATTCCCAGAACAAGAAAAATTACCAGGGCTGTAAATCAGAAACAACACAGAACTAGTTATTCATCAAGGCTATGTTACTGCCACTTAATACAGTGTGCTGAGAAAGATATTGCAAGGTGGCATATATCAACTTTCAACTCATTTTAAAAGTCAATATTTAAACTAAGGGAGTCTAAAGCCAAGACATTGTGCTGAGAAGTTCAAAATCTGTTTTCTACAACTGTGTGTTAGTATGTCCATTCTAAGTGCTTTGCTGGTTCATGCTTGCCCTATCTGCCAGTGAACCTGCTTCCCAATGTTTGTCCAAAAATGCTTTATCGATGATCACAGGGTCATTGCTCTAAATACTTTTCAGGGCTCTTGAGTGCCTAAAGATGTGTCATCATATCAGTGCTCCTCTGCATATATGTAAACATGAGAACACAGGCACGATTTACTCTTTTAGTCTAAAACAGACTACATTTCTTTGAAAGACATTCAAAGACATTCAAAGTGTACCACTAAGTAAATTCAGAAAATAAAAATCAGTCCCACAAAATATGAACATGAAAGTTACTTTCATGAAAGTTACCAATTCTCCTTATTTTCTCCAATTTCTTTCAGCAGTTTTAAACCAAAAGAAAATCTGCCTGAAGGGGAAAATGAAAAAAAAAGCTCTTAACTTCAATCTAAAATCTCTTACATAACCCAGGCCAGAAAATAAATGGATGTGCATGGACCCTATCAAAACCTTGGGTCTTTTTCTTTGACTACAGGGAGTTTATCTCAGATTTCTCCAGTGATAAGAAATACCATGAACAGTTAACTTTGGTGGGATGTCTACTATGTGACAGGCTTTAGACATGGCTTTAGCTCTAATCCTAACAACAACCCTGAGAAGGCATTACCCCATTTAAATAAAGGATTCTAAAATCAGAGAGGTTCTATTTTGCCTAAAGGCACGCACAGCTCCGATTCAAATTCAGATCTGAGAGCAAACCTTGTCTCTCTTCTCTTCTGCTCTTTTACTAATGAATAAGAGAGATGATTTTAATGGATTGTCTCTCTTGTATCAGTTCAGTCGCTCAGTCCTGTCTCTTTTTCTGTAATGTCCAACTTTTTTTTTTTTTGCATAGTCCTCTTGTGACCCCATGGACTGTAAGCACACCAGGCTTCCCTGTCCACCACCAACTCCTAGAGCTAGCTCAAACGCATGTCCATCGAGTCGGTGATGCCATCCAACCATCTCATCCTCTGTCATCCCCTTCTCCACCTGCCTTCAATCTTTCCCAGCATCAGGATGTTTTCCAACGAGTCAGTTCTTTGCATCAGGTATCCAAAGTATTGGAGCTTCAGCATCAGTCCTTCCAATGAATATTCAGGACTGATTTACTTTAGGATTGACTGCTTTGATCTCCTTGTTGTCCAGGGGACAAGACTCTCAAGAGTCTTCTCCAATACCACAGTTCAAAAGCATCAATTCCTTGGTGCTCAGCTTTCTTTATGGCCCAACTCTTGTATAAGTAAAAACAACTTCATTTGAATTACAGTCTCACTAAATAATATTCAAAGTACATCTCCCTCTATTTCTTCTAACTTGAACAACTAAATAGGGGCTTAATTTTCAAAAGATCAATCAACAATAGTAAATGATAAGAAATGTGAGGTCTGTGCATTCAAGCAGATAAAGCTAACAGAGATAATTGATCAATAGAAGAAACTTTACAGAGTGTTCCAATAAAATGTATATATTAATATATTTATCAGAAAGTAAATAACATATATATGGAAAGAACATGCCTTAATATCTTAAAACAATATTAGGTTGTTTAAGGTAAGCAAAATGGGTGTGTGGCCAATCTACCTGCTAAAACACATTCTGGCATGGAAACTGTACTGGGGAAACTCTGTATGTTAGGTTCTAGCTTATGTGCTCTGTGAACAATGAATGTGACAAGTGTATTAAGCAAAGGAGTAGCTGGGGAGTACTTAGATGAGCTGAAAGTTGGCATGGTCTTGAGAGAAATTCAGCACTAGGGCAAGACAAAGGAAAGCATGCTCCAATGTTATTATTGCAGAAAAGGGCTGGGAGGAAAGAGGGAGAAAGAAGGATTCGTCAGCCAGCTATACTATACGAGCAAAAGGAATAGAAATTGGGCAGAAATTTTAAAAAGGGCAAATAAGAGAATATGCATATCTAAATGAAGACCAAAGGCCAGAAGGAAAAAAAAAAAGGCACTTTTAAATATACTTACACAGCTAGAAAGATACACCAAGAACTTTAGTTCAAATTTCTCATTTCAAAGACAAGAAACCCAAGACCCAGAGTAGTTAAACAATTTGCCCAGACACACGGGGACAGCCAGAACTTGATGAAAAACACTGCTCACCTGCTATTTTAGACAATGTTATTTCCACTCTAGCAGTGGTTTCCCAACCATCATTCCTGAGGTGAGGCCAAGGGATTCTGGGAAGTTCCCTCAGGAGCCCAGTGAGGAGCCAGAGGGAGGGTATTCAAACATGGTGCTTCTGATTTTCTCTCTTATACGCTGAGATTCTGTTAAGATTTATTTGAAGAAAAGAACCTCTCTTTTTTCTTGAAGTACTCTTCAAGGCTTCATCAGCGATTAACATTGTCGAGGTCTGTGCTGTGACACAGACACAAACACAAAAGGAGAACCAGTCTTTTGCCCTCAGCAAACTAAACTATAATACTTGCTCAACAACCAGGTACTGAGAGCACGCTGTATGCCAGGCACTTAGCTCTACCCTGGGTAATGAAATGATGAGCAGAAAGCTGCTGGCCTGGCTGGGAGTGCGGTAAGTGCTGAATGAGAAGGACATTAATCCAGTAACGATACAGAGAAATAAAACACACAACTATGATAACGGGCATGACGGGAAGTTGCAAGAACCAAGGGGAACATGCGATCAGGAAACTTTAAGGAATCACTGTGTAGCAGAGGTGAAATGACTGTTTGAACCAGCAACTCTGACAATTATAAATGATAATAAGTATGTACAAGGCTCTATTAACACAGAGGAGGCAGTGATGAGCTCAGCTGGAGGGGGCAGGGACACCTCTGATGAAGGTGTCATTTGTGCTTCATCTAGGAAGACTTAATAAGGACATGTTATTATTGCAGAAAAGGGCTGGCAGGAAAGAGGAAGAAAGAAGGATTCTTCAGACAGCTATATGTATCAGCAAAAGGAACAGAAATTGGGCAGAAATTTTTAAAAGGGCAAGCTCTCAAGGAAAGAGTATAAGGTCGTCTCAAAGGAAAGCTAGAATTACAAAAAATATGCAAGGGCCAAACCAGGTAAAGCCTCATATTCTACACTACAAACTGAGATTTAATCTGCACATGCTGCCATGCAGGGGATGTGGGGTCACTGAAGGCTATAATCAGGAGGGTGACATATTCAAAACTGCATTCCAGAAAACTCCCCAGAAACTACCAAGAAAGATAAAAGACCAGAACAGGGAAGACTAGTGGCTATGAGACCAATTAGAAGCTGCTACTATTTTACAAAGGATCACTAGAACTGTGGATTCATTTTATGTTTCCTAGCACAGGTTGGTATTTCAAAAGTTTGTTAAATGATTAATAAATGAATAAAAGAACAATGCTGTCATGCCAGGATAGGGAAAGAATATAAGGAATCATAAAAGAGAAGCAAAAATTTTATGACCTGATGCTGTAGAAAAGAGGAAGTCACTGAAAGTTTTCCAGCAGAGGAGTGACATATTGCAAATATGTCTAGGAAAGCTTACCATGTTATGGCATATCAGAATGAATAAATGATACAATTACAAATGATTTAAGAACACTTACAACAAGACAGCTAAAGTAGTTCAAACATGAGCTAAAAATGTTCAGCCTGGTAATGGACCTGTATAAATACAGGAAAAAAATGAATGAAAGAGACATTTGCAAAGGAAAAAAAATGGGGTCAATCAAGAGATAAGATTGATTAATTTTTTTTCTATAAAGGGGCACATCATAAAAGTTGTAGGCTTTCAGGGCTACATGGTCTCTAACACAGCTACTTAACTCTGCCACATTAACAGGAGAGCAGCCACGGCCAGCCACAGACAATGTGTAAGCAAGTGGGCGTGGCTGTGTTCCAATAAAACTTTGTTTACAAAATAGGCAGTGGACTAGATTTAAGGAGCAGAACATAGCTCACTTGGCTCTAGGAGTAAAAGAGCACTGAAAAATTGATGCTTTGAACAGTGGTTCTGAAGACTCTTGAGACTCCCTTGGACAGCAAGGAGATCAAACCAGTCCATCCTAAAGGAAATCAAATCTGAATACTCACTGGAAGGACTGATGCTGAAGCTGAAGCTCCAATACTTTGGCCACCTGATAAGAAGAGCCCACTCAATGGAAAACATTGTGATCCTGGGAAAAACTGAGAGCAGCAGCAGAAGGGGGCAACAGAGGATGAGTTGGTTAGATGGCATCACTGACTCAGTAGACTTGAGTTTGAATAAACTCCAGGAGATAGTGAAGGACAGGGAAGCCTGGCATGCTGCAGTCCATGGAGTCACAAAAAGTCAGACACAACTTAGAGACTGAACAACAACAACAAGTAAACACAGCTGGGGAGGGTATCTGAGTCACAGTTACATTCACTATGAATGATAGGAACAGCAGTGGCTAACACAGCAGTGGCTTAAACAAGACAAAAGTTTATTTCTCTATCATAAGCAAATCCCCAGGTAACAGAGAGGTTTGGTATGGCAATTCCACAATCCTAAAAAGCCCAGGCTCTTCCAATACCAATTTCACACCATCCTCCACATATAACTCTTAGTTCTTGGTTCAAGACATCTGCTTGAAGTTCAACCACCAAATTAGCAATCTAAGGGAAGAAGAAGAGTAGAAAAGGGCACAACCTATACTTTGCGAGCCATCCTTTAAGTCACAAAGCCTTTCTACTTGCTAGCTATCTACTGTTTAAAAACAGAACAAAACAAAACAAAACAGAAAGACTGCACTTGTTTCAAAGCAAACAGCTTAAGCCTTTATTACTTATTCTCCCTAAACCAGAAAATATTTTTTGTTCACCTCCTGATTGTTGGCCTGTATAAAATTTCCTATTGGCTGAAGGTTACTCAATAAACTCTTTTCCTTCTGTCTGAAGCAATAAAACTGTACAACACTATAAACATTTTCCATGTTTAACTCCAAGATATTTGGTTTTCTGGATAGAAACAGTAGTGCTTTTGTTTTTTAAATTAAAGCAGCCCCTTAGATCTAATTCGCCTCAGAATGCCCGAAAGTTTTCTCTTCTTATGCTCTAATATTACTATCACTTATTCCTAAACCACGTGGATATATAAGAGATTTGACCTTACTGACTCAAGCTGCCTCTGAAAATGGTTCACTGACATGAGTTACAAGAAAAATAACAATGTCCATACTGATGTCTTAAAGGGTCTAGTATACAGGAGATTTATGCTATGAAATTATGTTTAGATAAGCAAGAGTCTCAATGTGCTTGTTTCTCAGTCATGTCTGACTCTTTGAGACCCCATGGGCTATAGCCCGCCAGGCTCCTCCGTCCAAGGGGATTGTCCAGGCAAGAACACTGGAATGGGTTGCCATGTCCTCCTCCAAGGGATCTTTCCAACCCAGGGATTGAACCCAGGTCTCCTGCACTGCAGGCATATTCTTTACTGACTGTGCTACCAGGGAAGCCCAAGAATACTGGAGTGGGTAGCCTATCCCTTCTCCAGGGGATCTTGCTGACCCAGGAATCGAACCAGAGTCTCCTGCATTGTAGGCGGATTCTTTACCAGTTGAGTTACCAGGGAAGCCCAAAAGTCTTAATACTACAGTTCTAATGAGGAGATAATTCCCTCAGAACTGGTAACACGGACATATTATTTCCTATTATTGAGATATAATTTCATTTTCCTTAAAAGATGACTTACAACTAAAACTGTCCTCATTAAACAAAAAGATTTGCACGTCCTTCATATTAGCAAAAAGAGATAAAAGTTTAGCATCCCAGACAATTTCTATAAGTTAAGAGGCCCTGAGGACCATGCAATAATTCAAGATGTGTCACTACTCACTCTCAATTTAAACAATAAGTCAAGAGCTATTAAACTTCTACTCTGACACTGAAAACACACAGATAATTCAATTAACATCTGAATCTCTGAAAATTAAATTTTAGATTATCCACTGACCTCTTTATTTTTCACTTTTAAGGGGATTTCAAAAATAATAACTAATGCACAAAACTTTCCATGTTGTAACTAAAGTTATATTCTCTACCCTAGATTTGATTTCAGATATACCTCAATTCACATAATATTTTTATTACCTGACATTTTAATCAAAGATCAAAAACTCCATGAGACAAAGCATTTCCAAAGTTCTGTGAAGTAAATTAACTTTATGAAATGGAACTCAAGTGAGCATTTTGTAATGAAATTTTATATTACATTTCAAGAAAGAATGCTGTCCTTATAAAGACAGCACATGTGGCTGAAACAATAATATTGGTAAAAAATATTTAAAAGAAAGGTGAGAAGAGACATTTTAATAATCCAAAGGAATATTCAATTTTCAAGAGTCTCCATAAAATGCTTACAAACTTTCTCAGGGATTATCCACAAGTCCTATATGACTTGTCTAGAAAGGATCCTTAAACCTTACATTTTCTCACAGAGATAGAAGAGAGCAGAGGAACTGAACACATTATTTCAGGATGCTCCACGTGTCTTAGTGAATGAAATGGCAACCCACTCCAGTATTCTCACCTGGGAAATGTCATGGACAGAGGAGCCTGGTGGGCTACAGTCCATGGGGTCACAAAGAGTTGGACATGACTGAGCGACTGAGCATTCACACGCACACCACGTGTCTTATGAGACTGCTGACTACCTACCATTACCATGCATTGCTAACCAGACCACTACAAACGCTTTCAAATGTATTTAAATACATGAGCAATATGTAAAATATATGCTTATCTCATGTATTAAAAATATACAGAAATTTGTACAGTAAAGAAAAAATACTTTCTGACCCTCTGAAAATTCTTTTTATGTCATACTACAGTTCAATAGTCTTTAACATGATTTTACAAATCCAGCCTGGTTTTCGAGCAACTGTAAAAGCTAGCCTCTCCTTTTCTTATAGACACTTAACCTCTCATGACTTCCCAATGTGATGCTCTTTCTCTGCCAAATTGACTTTCTCACATTTTGCCAACCGTACCATGTTCATTCCAAATTTAGCATTTTAAACCTCATTTATAACTACTGATCTTTTGCTTAAACTTGCACTACAATCCTCACCACCAGGGAAAACTCCAAGGTTCTCAGGAGACCTATGCTGACCATGCTAATCTGGGACAAGGACTCTCATTTCACTACACTCCCACTCTCATTCTGACACCAGACACCACCTGAGAATCCTCACAGAAGCAGTAATCATTTCTGAATAATAACTAATCCTGTGGGGTTGCTGTTATGGTCTGAATTGCAGTCCCCCTAGGTTCACAGCAGAGAAGGCCATGGCACCCCACTCCAGCACTCTTGCCTGGAAAATCCAATGGACGGAGGAGCCTGGTGGGCTGCAGTCCACGGGGTCACGAAGAGTCAGACACGACTGAGCGACTTCACTTTCACTTTTCACTTTCATGCATTGGAGAAGGAAATGGCAACCCACTCCAGCGTTCTTGCCTGGAGAATCCCAGGGATGAGGGAGCCTGGTGAGCTGCCATCTATGGGGTGGCACAGAGTCGGACACGACTGAAGTGACTCAGTAGCAGCAGCAGGTTCACAGGCTGCAGCCCCAAATACCTGAGAATATGACTATATTTGAGATAGGGCCGCTAAAGAGGTAATTAGATTACAAATAGGTTCTTAGGATTGCTGACAGCTGCTAGGCTGTTGTCCTTAAAAGGAAGTGAGATTAGGACACAGGGAGGACACCACGAGTGTGTGCCCACAAGGGGATGACTATGGGAAGAGGTAGCAAGAAGGCAGCCATCCACAAGCCCAGGAGAAAGGCCTCTGACGCCTGCACCCTGACCTTGAACTTGAAGCCTCCAAAACTGAGAAAATCAGCTTCTGTTGTTAAGTCACCCAGTCTGTGGTACACAGTTACAGCCAACCTAGCAAACTAACATCCCAGTCATACGTCCAGACAAGGTGTAAAGTGTCCTTATATTAATAATTTAGTCCTCAACACAGCTCGATGTGTTAAGTATGGTTCTTATTTGAGAAAAATGAAAGAAAAAAGCAATTTGCTCATGGTTTCAAAGTAGACCCCAGGACAAAGCAGAGTATGGGTCTACTTTCCTCTAAAGCTCATGGTATTAAACACCATGTTTTACTGATCATGTGGGAATGATCCAAAGATAATGTTATTACCACTAGTACTGCTTTTTCAGTAGAATGCTAATGATGATGAATTGATAGACTGAGAAGTAGAAAGTTTCTTTTATTCCTTTTCTTTTTTCTTTTCTTTCATAAGCATTTTAAGAACATATGTGATAATAAGGTTCCCTAATTAATAATGGTGTATTTAAAAGAGTTGTTTTTAAAAGTGGTCAAAAACTAGAATTTGGCACACACATGTTTATCTTGGTTCCATTCATATTATGCATAATTCATATCAAATATGAGTGATAACCTACAGTAGCCAAGGCCTAATAAAAGTTACCACATTTCACTGATACAACTGCCTGCATTTTTTTTTTCCATTGTGACATCCTGGAAAGAGGTACAACTTAAACCGGTAACACTTTACCACCACTATAAGCATGTTTTCTTTGAAAGGAATGATGCTAAAGCTGAAACTCCAGTACTTTGGCCACCTCATGCAAAGAGTTGACTCATTGGAAAAGACTCTGATGCTGGGAGGGATTGGAGGCAGGAGGAGAAGGGGACGACCCAGGATGAGATGGCTGGATGGCATCATTGACTCGATGGACGTGAGTCTGAGTGAACTCCGGGAGTTGGTGATGGACAGGGAGGCCTGGCGTGCTGCGATTCATGGGGTCGCAAAGAGTCAGACACGACTGAGCGACTGAACTGAACTGAACTGAAGCATGTTTTCACACTATTATATCTCTGAAATCAGACTGTATCTTATATCTTAGAGTTTATTAAATACTTTAATTCACTAACTGAAGTTATGTGTAACTGCCTAGACTTGAGTGAAAAAATGAATGATCACAATATCATCCATGAAGCATCCTTGAGATGAACTAAAGTAATATAGAAAAGATAGGTGAAAGGAAAATGTTTCCCATCTACATTTGCAGTGAAGACAACAGGGCAGTGGGGCAGGGGCGTGACAAGAAAAATAGAAGGACAAATGTCTCATTTTGCGGCTGGGTGGGGGGTGGGGGTGGTTAGGCGGGGGTGGAGAGAGAAGAGCTGCAAAGAATTCCTACATACATTCCCACCCACATACTGCAAAAAGAAAAAAAGCACACAACAGAGGCAGACTGCATGGTCACAGTCTGTCCATAAAGTGGAAACCAGTCTCACACTTTATAATCACACCTTCTATGCTGCCATAGATGCCGGCCTCCTGTGTGAGGCATCAAGTTTCACAGCTATGCTCAAACACAGGGCTGTTAACACTAATCCACAGCAAGATCTGTGAATGAGAATAAAGTAAGATAGGTAAACACCCACATGAAATATGGCCCCAATTAGTTGGGGACTCAACAACAAACACTTGTCCTACAGATTATTTCTCTGGTACTTTGGCAAATGAATAAACCAATAACGATTGGATGCTGTGCATGTCTACACAGCAGCCCACACTTGGAGACTTTTTTTTTGAAGTCACATTCAAGTCTGTTCATCTTCAGCAACCTCCTAAATGATTTCTATTAGAAACTAAACAATTTTCTTTGACATCACAAGGAATATAGCCTATGTCTCATTAGAAAAAGATGCAGTTACAAACTGAAACCAAGTCAGATAAATTAAAAAATGACAGATTAATTTCAATTTTTTCCTTTAAATAACACAATAAAAATCAAAGCCTATTTCCACCAAAAGCCTGCCCAGAAAACTACTGATGGGATTTGCCAATAATCCACAATTGATGTTATAAAGTCAGACAGGAGTACACTAAGTCCATCAAAGTTGTTATAAAGCAAATTCTAGTCTGTTACTGGCACCCAAGTATCTCGAAATTAAATCCAGAACTCTATCACCATAAATATTTTGCAAACTCAACACTGTTTCATCTTGCTAGAGATGAGCTTTACCAGTTGTTTTCAATCAGACAAATAAGAAACCATTAAAATCTGATGTGCTGACCTAAACTATAAAAGAAGCTATAAAATTATAAAATAAGCTACCCCACATTCCAAACCAGGAAAGCCTTTTATCTTTTTGTGTTGTTGATAATTATATTATGTCTTTATCAGGAGGGAGCTAACATAAAAACAACTTGCATTTAAAAAGAAATAAATAAAAAGAAAGATTACATGGAGTGATGAAAGAAAACATGATGGAACATAATTTCAAAATGTTGGCATTCAAGAAACTATAAAGGCTTTCATTTATTGTGAAATAAAGTAAAAGTCATAATCATGATCACAACTTAATAAATGTATTGGTCATATCAAGTTCCTTATTTTTACCAATATTTTATCTGCTTCACAGATTTATTGTAAGAATTAAATGTGTAAATATGTGTAAAACACTAAGAACAATGTCTATCATAGCAAGCTGTGTTAAAGTTTACTCTTTGGGATTAATATTAGCACATATTAGCTATTAGTGGTTGAGTTGGTAAAGAAACTGCCTGCAATGCAGGAGATGAGGGTTCAATCCCTGGGTCAGGAAAATCCCCTGGAGAAGGAAACAGAAATCCACTTCAGTATTTCTGCCTGGGAAATCCATGGACAGAGGAGCATGGCAGGCTGTAGTCTATGGGCTTCCAAGAGTTAGACACGACTTAGTGACTAAACCACCACGATCAGTATCAATGTAAATATTAACATTATCAGCACCGTCTGAAGGTCTAGTTCAACTCAATCAATTCACACAACTCCATTTCAGCTGCACTGCACAAGGAAACCTCTTCTCACTAACCCAGCTCTTACAGACACAGCTTTCTTCTCAACTCCTACTGCTTTCTGTTAGTCTGAAAATATACCATAGAATTTAATTACATTGCAATTGTTCCCTGTCAAGCATGCAAAATTAAATCAACAAATGGATTATAAAAGCCTTTAAAATGAGGAGACCATGGGTATATCACTTCTGCTATCTTTTCTGGTTCTCAAGCCTCAGACTCTTAGGAGAGCAGAGAGCTCCCTACAGAGCAGACAGCAACACTGGATCCTTTTCCACCAACACCATTTCAGGTGAGGCAGAAGCTGATAAAACCTGCTGCTGCTGCTGCTGCTGCTAAGTCGCTTCAGTCGTGTCCAACTCTGTGTGACCCCATAGATGGCAGCCCACCAGGCTCCCCCATCCCTGGGATTCTCTAGGCAAGAACGCTGGAGTGGGTTGCCATTTCCTTCTCCAGTGCATGAAAGTGAAAAGTGAAAGTGAAGTCGCTCAGTCTTAGCGACCCCATGGACTGTAGCCCACCAAGCTCTTCCATCCATGGGATTTTTCAGGAGAATCCCAGGAACGGGGGAGCCTGGTGGGCTTCCCTCCATGGGGTCGCACAGAGTCGGACATGACTGAAGCGACTTAGCAGCAGCAGCAGCAGCAGCAGAGCAGCAGTACTGGAGTGGGGTGCCGTTGCCTTCTCCAGATAAAACCTGAGAACACTTTAAAGATACAGATGAGGGTCCTGGCCTTATAGAAAGAGAAACACACATACTATAATACAGCATACGTTCAAAGCTAAATCACACGCCTACTGTAATTGCTACTGTGTATAATTCTAAAGAAGAAAAGATAATCAGAGAATAAGGGTTAGAAAAGACCTAATGGAGAAGGACCATAAATGTAAAAAGTAACCCTTATATAAGGAGCTAACAGGTAAAGAGCATTAACATGACAGTAAATAATTTTCACATAGTTAGAAAAACAGCTAAAACATACTAGGAGTTTAGTACATGCCAGGAACTATCTGTATATGCCAGGAACTATTCTAAGTGTTTTTTTTTAATATTAATACATTACATTTTCAAAATATCCCTGTGAGAGAGTCACTGCTGTTTCCATCTTAAATGAGAAGTGAGGCACAGAAAAGGTTAAATGATTTTCCCAAGATCATACGGCTAATAAGTGGAATGGCTTAGTTATGATCCCAGGAATTGGGGCTCTGAAATCCAGACTCTTTATCCTCATGTAATACTACTCTCTTTACGAGCTCATATAATTCTCATAACAATCCTTCAAAGGATGCGGGGCATTCCAAATATTGTAATCTATATGAACAGAGTCCCTCGAGCTGTGTCATCTGAGTGCACCATCTGAGCAGCCACGTGTGGCAGCCATAATGATCTGCATTGTATAGGTATAAAGTTTAATAATTTAGCCCAAGTTGCACAGTTAAACAATCAAATTCTGAAATATAGTCAGTCTCACTCTTTTCACTCAGACATGGAATCAGCAATGAAAAGACAAGGTAATAAGCAAGATTTATTCTGGGACCCAAGGAGTAAACCACTTTGGTTTGATAAAGAGTAAAGACAAAGGATAAAGATACTTAGTTCATTTCCCATCTGATCTCTATGCTCTGAATGGGAGAGAAAAGCCACTGAATGTTCCTGAAAAGCACAGTGTAGGCATCACTGTTCCAAAGAGCTGAGCCTCCCAATATTATATTACAAGGATGAACTGCGTAACTGTACCAGCAGTATATTATAAGAAAATCTCTTCTCCAGAGGAACAAAAAAAAAATCAAGAAGCAACAAAGAACTGAAGGCTCAATCAACATCAAGAAGATGGCAGCAATGGATAGGATCTAAACCAAAGGCAGAAAGAAGAGCTTAAAATAGAGCTGTCATGGGATTGAATTCATTAATGGGCATAAAAGTATCCTGGAAATAGAAAAATTCTTACAAATACAAGATGTTAGAGCCCTTTATAATGGAGAAGCAAGGAATATTAAATAAAGGGTGGGATAAGAACTCAGCATAGTTTTCAAAATCAGCTGGAGTCTATGTTATACAATGTTGTTTCATTTTGCATTTGTAATATTCAAAATTATCAGAATAACTTTAAGGAAAATGTAAGAACAATGAATTAAAAGTAAAATACAATTAACTGTATTTATTATACATAAATTTGTACTATTTAAAACCCTCTCAAATGACTAAGAAAAAAAGGACTCAAGTAAGAATATAAAACAGTAGGGCTTCCCTCGTGGCTCAATGGTAAAGAATCCACACAAGTTCAATTCCTGATCCAGAAGGGTCCCACATGCTGCGGAGCCACTGAGCCTGAAAGCTGCAACTACTGAGCCCACACGTAACAATGGCTGAAGCCTGTGTGCCCTTGAGCCCGTGCTGCGCAACAAGAGAAACCGTGGCAATGAGAAGCCTACACACCACAACTGGAGAGTAGCCCCCGTCCTCTATAATTAGAGAGAAGCCCATGCAGCAGTAAAGACCCAGCACAGGCAAGAATTAAGAAAATTCCTTTAAAAAAATGTAAAACATTACATAAGCAATCAAGATGTCTTTCAGTAGTAGGTAGATGGATACAGTGTAGTATATGCAAACAGGGTATTATTCAGTGCTAAAATAAATGAGTTCTCAAGTCTTGAAAAAGTATGGAGGAAATTTACATGCATATTCTTAAACGAAAGAATACAACCTGAAAAGGTTACATACTGTATGATTCCAACTACACGATATCCTATAAGAAGCAAAACTACAGTTGGTAAAAAGATTAGTGGCTGCCAGGGAGAGGGATGAACAGGCAGAGTACATAGGATTTTTATAGCAGTGAAAATACCGCAGTGATGGTACATTTGTCCATACCCATAGAATGGGATACATCTGTCCATACTCATAGAATACCCATAGAATGTCCATACCCATACCCACCACCAAGACTAAATTGCTACATAAGGTATAGACTTTGAGTGATTATACTATGTCAGTGTAGGTTCACCAATTGTAACAATGTACCATTCTGGAGGGGGATGTTGATAATGAAGAAATGTTATCCTTGTAGGGGCAGGCAGTATATGGGAAATCTCTATACCTTCCCCTCAATTTCCCATGACTCTAAAACTGCTCTTGAAAATAGGCTTAAAATAAATAAACTAAATATACAGGAGCTTTTTGGCTTTATGATCTGCATATATGATGTGTTTATTCATGCTTCTATTTGGATGCTGGAAAACTATCTGAGAAAAATAACCTTTATTAAGACAATATTAAGTCTGATACTTGTTTTCATAAGTCATTTTATCCTCAGCAACTCCATCACATAGGAATTAATGCATCCATTTTGCAGCTGAGAAAATTGAGTCCTGGTTAAGAAATTCATGTAAGGAACTTGTGAAGGTGAAGATCTAGCAATCTCTAAGCCTCTTAGAGACATGATTGCAAATTCAAAACTCCTTTTTCCCCCACTATACCATCAAGTCAAACCTCTAAGCATCACTTAGTTCAATAACAATTTCATAAATCTGAGTAGGACCTTTGTGATCTCTGGCTCTTATAATAGAAAATGAGTGGAAAGCCTACATCAGGTACTCACTTCTATCAACTACTAGTGAAAGCTGAACTAGCTTCAGAAGCCTCTGCGTTACTGTAAAAATACATTCCATAAAGGGAACCCCAACTAATATTTCAGTGGCAACAAGGAAAGAAACATAATGGCAAATACTAAAGTCAAAACCTAAATGAGACTAGTTTTCCCCTCAACAATAACGTTTCTAGAAAAGAAATGCAACCATTTCCAAACGCTCAACAGGAATTGGAGACTGGACAAAAATAAATAACCTGTAAAAGTGACATTAAGCATTCTGTGGTACGTTCTTCTGTACTTGATAATGAAACCAGATATTTTTCTTTTAAAATGTTAATATAATTGTGATTTTTTAAAATTACAGTTGCCTTTAAGTACCAATATGTAAGGAAAACATAAATGAGAGGCAGAGATAATTAACATAGCTCTTGTCTAGCAATTAAAAGGTCTTCCTTCACCAGATTCAAAATTACCCCTTTCCATTATTCCACATATAGGCAGCAGCTCAGTAAGACCAAATTATTTTCTGAGGGAGTAACATAATTTGTATCTGGCACACAATTAACATTCCTGAGTGAAAGAATGAATGAATTTTCATTTGGAGACAAATTAGAAATATAAATCCATCCTTGAAAAGAAAGGCGGGTCTCTTCACCAACTTCACCTTTATTCTTTTCAAAATACAATTTACTAACGAATATATTTACCTTAAGTTACACATTTCACAAAATAAAGACATATTTACCTGTTTGATGGCACACCTTTTGCCTACCTTCATTCACTGTTGTCAGAGACACTAATAAACTGCTTTACAACTTGCACAGCCTCCCAACCAGCTGCACAGCAACGCCCACACTCCTTAGCAAAGCACACTTCACTGCCTCCCATCCAGTCACATCTCCCTATCTCTGCACAAGCCCAGGCAAAGACTGTGATTAGCAAATCTAGGCTGAATCCGAGACACCTGGGGAGAGAAAGGGCGAGAAGGAAAGAGAAAGGAGGAAAAAATAAAACAACCCAGGAAATTCTGTTGTGCACCCTGGATTGGGGAATTATAATCTCCAGTTTACAAAGGATGTAATTTAAGCTCAGAGAGTAAGAGAAATAGCTAACGCTACAGTCAGCTAAGAAGGACTCCAGATTATATGGACTTTAGAACTCTTCAAGGACCAAGGCTCAAGCATGTGAAATACAAAGCTTCCTCTCTTCTTCGTGCTCCTTGTTGCTGTTTTTTTTTTCCTTTTCCTTTGTTTTTAACTTCTATCTGAATGAGAAGGATTAGATACCTTAAAAAGTGCTAATTTCAGGCAGAAATACTGGTTTTGAGCTTAAATACATTGTCTTGGAAACTTGAGCACTTCAGCAAGACACAGGGATCCTGAGCGTCCTCTCATTCTTTCTTTCATGTTCCTCATTTCAGGTTTCCTTATGTTTCTCAACACGCCTGTTCTTCTAGAATCTTTCAGAGTGATTCTGGTGGTGGTGCTGTGGGAACTACCACTGGGTAATGGACCAAGTCACTTTAGAAGGGTCTGAACTGTAAGCACCCAACTACAATTAAGAGAAGTGCAAATACCTGGTCTGACGGAAGAAAAAAAAGCTTTGACCAGGAAGAGATTTAAGGAAAGAGGTTTGGAGTCAGAAAGTCCTAGATGAACATCTGGTCTCTCCCCAGTCTAGTGAGAGTCACTAGACAGGGTACTTGTTCTGGCAAGTAAAATGCCTGTCTCACAGGATTGTGAGAATTAAATAAATTTGCATATGTAAAGGACTTAACACCTAAGAAAAGTCAGTAAGTTGCAGCAAGGGGTTCAGTAGTAGGATCTGAATTTGTAAGAACTCAGAGAAGCCTTATAGCACGCATGTGGTTCAGGACTAAATCCACCAACAGCCAGAGGGGCTACAGGTTGCAAGAGGCTTCATTCCCAGGAATAGAGAGAAACTGCAAGAAGAAATGGTGCTAAAGCAGCCATGACAGGCCAGAAAATTCCATCAACTACGCCACCCTTGGCTATTTGTCTGGCTGGTCCTATCACACAAAGGCATGTGATCTGACTTCAAAATCCTGCTTGGAACAAGACCATTACTTCAGCTAACACATGTGTACTAAATACCTACTCTACCCCAATCACAGGGAGGTACAAGGAAAGCAAGAATCCAGCCCTCAAGGACTTTACAATCTAATGGAACAAAGATTAATTCACCTGAAAGACAGCCAGCCACCAATTAGCTTAAAACAGCAAGTATCTGTGAAGAATTGTGACTGTTCTTTAAAAATGGACTTATTCTATACCAATACTCCTAAGGAAATTATACCAGCAAATATTTCACTCTATTCAAGCTGTTAAAGCTGCCTTCACTTCCAAATAAGCACGTAAGTAGTGTTAAGCCCATCAAGTAAAATTTGCCTAAATAAAAAATATTTTTTATAGGGGTTCAAGAAAGGCTATATTTAAAATTTCTTCCCAGACTTATTCAACATATCTATCATTAAATCTCTCATTTTTGAGTGATAATAATCAACCTAATCACAATAATACACAGATTATGATGCCACATTTTTTCTACTAAAGTCAGGATCTTTCTCTGAATTTGCACTTTTGCATATTAGGATATAAACTATGAGTTATAATCTCAAATGACAGCATTTGAAAAGAAACAGCACTATTTATTTAATGTTGGCTTTTTTGCTTTACTAGAAACTTTAGTAGATGAATTTAAAAACTAAATTCATAATTCATAATTTTAGGCTATTGTTAAATATATATAGTATAAACTCAATTCTTGTCACTGAAAATTCAATTATATGAAGCTTATTTCAAATTTGCCCCCATCCCTTCTGTAAGAAGCCATATTATAAAGCTTTCTGCAGATCAATTTGTCCTCTAAGTATTAGATGCCTCACTCATAAAAATGAACCCTCACATCAAACTAAGTGATATCTGAACTAAATGGCAAAATTGATAAAATTTAGAATTACAATTCCCTGACAAATTCAAGATTTGACATTTTTACAAGCCACAATTTTTCTTTTTCACTAGGAATCTGAAAAATATTTTATATTCTTTCACTGATAACAAAGAAGCTGTCAACTCCCACTCCAAAAATAATTAGTGATGACAATGACAGTCTAAAAAATTGGAGTTTGTTGCTGACAGGGTCATAAGAGATAACTCTAATATACTCATCAATATTCCATGGCAGCACTCACTTCTTTTAGCAAGGATTGTACATGATTAGTTGTGAAATCACTGTTTAAGAGCATAAATTTATAATGAGATAGGGAATTATAAAGGATATTCTAAAAATTTTCCATCTCAAGAATTTTGATCTCTCTTGTTTAAAACATTCTGTATAATTTTACAAACCCCAGGAAAAGACATTATTCCAAGTTATTTATTTCTTTTTACTATAAAAATAGACACATGGAAGTTATATAATTTGTCACTGCAAACCACATTCATAAATTATTATTCAAAAAGAAAGTTTGATAAGGCAGAATATGTAAGGAACTTTTCAAGTAAGCCTGTAACAGTTAAATTTCTCTGTTAAAATGATTTATTTTTGCTTTATTATTATTTGGATTAGAAACAGATATTATTTTGCTACACATATATAACCCAGAGATGTTTAATCAAAATATTTTTCCACATCATCACACTAGATTCTTACCTTTATAGTAAAAGCAAGCACTATTTTTTTATATTCAAGGAAAATATTACTTGATTTTCTGCATAAAGGCTGGAAATAGAATGCTCAAATGCTGGAAAATCCAGTATTTTGGAAATAAAATTCAACTGAAGAGATTCTAGATCTACTGACACAAACTGCAAATCAACTTCTCATTAATTCCAGGCACTTATACAGAACAAGAGGTAAAGGAAAGCCTTTTCGCCAGTGAGCTAAATGGTGGCCACCCCTGTTTTCCCCAGTTGTATTATGAAATGTTCCAAACAGGGGCCCATGTCATTACTAGATCTGGTACCAGTTTCACAGCTCAGAGTCTGGCTTCATTTGTTAAGCACCAAGCTACCCTATCACTTGTACAGAGCTGAAAAGGTTGTTATGGTTCATAATGTAAAACTCACAAAAGTGCACAGCTGCTGTTCATATTCTCAAGGAAGTCTGTTATAATAATGATGTCACGGAAAAAGGCTGGAATCTATTTCATGCACCAGACAGCCATTCAATTTCTCCAGTCAATACAGGTATACAGGTTGCACCATAAACACTGTGGTAGCATTACAATAAGTCAAAAAGTTCAATACACACACACACACACAAAATCACTGAGGGCAGGTAATTAGGACCTATTTATAGTTCTGCCTTCAGAAGCTTCACTTACCACTGGGACTACCCAAAAAATACAAATGTCACCATCTAACTGCCTGACACCCTATTGTGAATCACAGTACTTTGTAAAAATTACAATATAAATCATTAGGCTCTTGATAGGCAGTATACAAGGTCATCTAAACAAACAATTTCTCTTTAGTTAGGACCTGTATCTACATAGGAAGTGTGATGAATTAAATCCTGGCCTTCAGAGAAATGCAAAGCGACAATGCATTATTAATGTTAAGAGCTAACCTATGACTTTAAAACCTGCTGTCACTTGTTATGGCACAGAATGTCACGCTTCAGACCGTGGCCGAGAGAAGACACCATGTCGAAGTGCACTCTGGTTCCCGTATTTCAGTGTTCCTATACAACAAGACATACAAACCATCTTCCAAAAGAGAATTTTTAAAGTAATTTTAGAGATACATGAATATAAAATAGTTTCTAATTTATACATTTGTAGCATTTTAACGATTTTCATGAAATTACAAATTAAAGAAAAATTCTAAACATCAAAAGTACAAAAGATAACTACTAAAATTATTTAAATGCTCTTGAGATAAAGACAGAGCAGATGCCAAACATTGAAAAAGGCCTAAATTCTAGTTTAGGCCAAATGTGCCACTAAGTGCTTGTTTAATCTTAATTCATTTAACAGCACTCAATTTCAATTTCCTTTACTTTAAAAATTAAAACCATGAGAAATGACAGTATATAAAGTTCCATTTTCCCACATTAGTATTTTTCAACTGACAGGCATCAGGTATTGGAGGACCAAGCCTCTAAATGATGACCGCTCAACCATACTTGTTCATGCAGGGCACTGTCCTACACACCGAATACGTTAATTCATTTAACATTTAAGCAAACCTATGTGTTACATGCTATTATTATTGCCCTCATTTAGAGAGATAAAGACAATAAATGAATTCATTTAATACTTAAACATATGTGTTAAGTACTATTAGTATTATCCTCATTTAAAGGTAAAGACAAGTAGGAAAGAAGAGTAAAAATTCACATCCGTGCCAGATGACTCTAGGACCAGCTCTTTTCATGACCATACTTGGTTGCTCAGTCACTAAGCCGTGTCCTGACTGCATTATACTGAGGTATTCTTTGGAATGAAGAGATTTGGCTGTTTTAATTTTCTAATAATAAGGAAAAATAAAAATTTAAGAGTGGAAGGTTTGCTGACTGAAGATACTGCAGTGCTTTAGATCACAGCAGCTCTACAATAGAGTACGTATGCAAAGAAAGCATTAGATAATCCCTAGAGTTCCCAATTAGTTTTATTTCATCCACAAAATGCAAACATATTCTCAATATTACAAATAAGACCATATCATCTGCATGGACACACTATCCTATGCCTGTAGCTCTTAGGTGAAAATTCTTAATACCTGCTTATATTTGGAGTTGTATTCTGAAGCTAGAATTCAGTCCAATAATGGTATGCCATAAAGTGACAGCAACAATTAAATTTGATATTAGCTATAAGATGACATTTAAACATGGTATTTGTTGCATATAACTACAGCTTGAAAATGGAATGTTTCAAACATGATTATTTATAGCTGAAGGCAAACCCTACTTATCAGCATGAAAACGGTTTTGTTTAATTTACTACCTATTGAGACTTGTTTATTTGGTTGGTTAACAATAAGCAAGCAAAGAATAGTTTAATCTCAGTAGCATGAAACATAAATATTCATAAATTCTAAAGCTTAATGTCTTGACAAGAGTGTGAGATAGTCAGTAAAAAAAATTTCCTACACGTTCCCAGTCATTTATGATCATTAATCAGTTAACTTTACAGATAGAAAAGACCTTACATTTTTTTTACTAAAGTGGTAAAATACAGTCTATTCCTCTATTTTAATAGGCCTCAATAGGTCTAAAATCTCTGAGAATTCAAACTCTTTCCTTGCATCTTCAGGCAGCTACGAAAATAAAATTATTTGATGCCATTTCAATTCTTTCCTGCCACAACATAAATACACATGCCGAAGTATGTAAGATTAAAAGAAAAATCCATTTATCAGCACCAGTGCTGCACAAAAACCAATCCTAGTCCTCCCACTTTTTCTCCTTCTGAAGCAACAATGACAGGCAGGCAGACCTCAAATTAGACTTGCTTGTCTGGCCTGTCCCTCGCCTGTACCTAAGCACTCTTCAATCAGAGAACTCCTTTCACAGTAAGTAGCCCCTATACAAGGTAAGTGTGGAAACAGCTTCTAAATCATTTGAAACATTTTGGGCACAGCTGGCAAAACACCTGTTGGAAGTAGATGAGTGATGTTTGAAATGCAAAACAATAGAAAGTAAAGGACTGTTCACACAACTTTCACTGCACACTTCAGACAACTTTAAATTTACTCAAGGACTTTGGTGAAAAAGCAACAAACTACAGTTAGGGTACCATTTTAATATTCTTCCTGAAAACAGAGATCAGCCCACTGAAACTAAGCTCCCCAAAATGAATTGTTTCTAGGTCAACAATCTCACAGACGTAAGTCCTATAAAATGCTACTTTTTCTTTTTTTTCCAATTTCTTTATATTGCCCATACCATCTGCTAACTCTCACTTTAATTTTTAACCTTTTTAAATGTCTAAATATATTTTACAGCTAAAAATGGAAAATATCTAGAAAGGAAATATTACCTTTAACTTTACTATTTTGAACTACTAAATGATTACTCAAAGTTTGTAACCAGCACTTTTTAGTTTTTTTTAAGCACCTGTACGAGAACCAGGATGCACATTTCACAACTAAAATGTGGACGATATATAAATAAAGAACCTAGTTGAATTTTGAAAGACTTTTCACCAAGACAAAAAATGGCTTCAATCATTAACATTTAAATATTCAAATGAAGTATCTGACTTTTTACCAATGAAAACTCATTTCTAACCAATCAATAAGCATTTATTGCATCCTTATAATGTAACTACTACCATGTACCTCAAAATTCAGATCAACTTTTCTGCATGGAGTTGGAAAAAACAGAAGCGGAGAAACCAGTTTTAAAAATCTGTGCTAAAATTCAGTCATTTGAGGATAAAAGCCTTGGAGAGGATTGTGAAAGTGAGAATAAATTTTAGGGGTTACCTCTGGAGACCAACAGAGGATACAGTAACAGAGCTTGGTAATACTTTCAATTCAAGATAAAGGAGAGGAACAAGTTTGGTGCAATTATAGTGGTCTTAGTGCATTACTAACAATATGGTAAAGAAATGCTGAAACGAATGATAATCTAAGCTGACTAGCAATCCAGCGGCCTCACAGTAAGTCAGCCTATAGATATTGTACAACTGAGTAAATACTATTTCTTCACAAGTTCAACAGCTGTGACAAAGACAAAAAAAAAAAAATCTTTAAGAACTTAAAACTCTGGCAAAACCACAGAAATTTTTATCACCAGGAATTATGACACGTTGAAAATATCATAAGCAATGTTGCAGAAGCCTGAATTTATAAGAAGTCAGGTGGAAAAATTAACCAGACCGAGTGTCCAATTGTATCTTGAACAATTCCTGCTTTGTTAGTTCATAAATGTTTGATTTTTACGTCACCATAATGATAACACCCTCATGCATTAGTATTGCTGGCTTAGTTCCTAGACACAAAAAAAAAGGGTGGGTAGTATTAATTTGTAATAGTATATAATTCAAAACAAACAACTCATGTTAAAGCAGTGACCACACCAACTAACTAGAATACTGTTGAAATTCACCAGGTCCTTTCAGGACTGCTGGATTCTTTCAACTGTGGCAAATGTGTCCTAAAATGGTTTTGGCTTTAAAATGTGTTAAACCAAAAAAAGATACTTTCCTAATTAATATCTGGAAAGTTATATCAAACTATGAAAATAAGGAAATATAACCACTAAATCTAAAAGCTGGAAAATATCAAATGAGATTTTTCACCTCATATATACCAAAGTGTGTTAGCAACAGGCCACCTGTACTGATGGTTTCCATCAAGAAATTAAGAGAAAATAAGAAAGCTGTGACTAGATAGCAAATGTTAGTTATCAGTTTGCCTTGGATATGACTGTAAGTCATAAAGCTTATGAAATTTACAAACTCGACAAAGTCAGGAAACTCATACTACATTAGTCCAGGAAAACCTTCCAAATGTGCAAGTACAATGGACCCTCAGGCTGACTTTCAAACCGATATTTAAATTTTCATGACAACCTAATAACATCACAGACCATCAGCCTATCCAGAATTATTACTTCTATGTTGAAGAGGTTAGTTATTACCCTGATTTTAACTCATAGTGTTGGTTATTTCCTAATTATGAGAACCATAAAAATTATTCTAGAGGAAAGGAGAAATGAGGGAAAAACTCAAGTTTGCAGTTATAGTTCTTTGTGACTCACATACACAACTCTCAGTCTATCACTTTAAGTATCTGGTCCCATCAACAATTTCCATAATCCTTTGCTGAAAGTTGGTGATACCCAATTTAGGATGTCAGAGTCCTAAGAAATTTTATTCATCAAATGGTAAAGGGAACATAGTGACTAAAAGTTGAGTTTATGGAATCAGGTCTGGAGTCCTGGGTAAAGCTTAAAAACTTCTTTGCCCTGCTTCCCTTCCACAGAGGGCTGAGGTAGAAAAGAAAGTTAAAGTGATAGTCACTTGGTGGGGACCAACTCTTTGCAACCCCATGGACCATAGCCCACCAGGCTCCTCTGTCCATGGAAATCTCCACACAAGAATACTGGAGTGGGTTGCATTCCCTTCTCCATGGGACCTTCCCAACCCAAGGATTGAACCTGGGTCTCCTGCATTGCAGGTGGATTAATTATCATCTGAGCCACCAGGCAAGCCCCATGCTTTACAAAGGGTTTGGCATATGGCAAATGTAGCTATTATTGTAGTTTGTATTTTGGTGCCTAAGAATCCACAGCATATTATCTCCCTATGTTTGAAAAGCTATCAATTCAACATACTCCAGTCCTAAATTCCGAAGACCAAATAGAAACTTTTAAAAACCTAAGTGATTTTGGACTGGAATGGATATAAGTATTTCTTCATGTTTATCCCACTGAGCTGGGCTGCGCTTAGTCACTCAGTTGTGTCCAACTCTTTGCAACCCTGTGGACTGTAGCCTGCCAGGCTCCTCTGTCCATGGGGATTCTCCAGGCGAGAATCCTGAAGTGGGTTGCCATGCCCTCCTCCAGGGGATCTTCCCAATCCAGGGATGGAAACCAGGTCTCCTGCATTGCAGGCATATTCTTTACCATCTGAGCTACCAGGAGGCCCTTATCCCACTAGATGACTACAACTGAAAATTCTGATCATCATCTACAAAAGGCACGTAAGAAGACTATGAAAAGTACAGCGGACCCAAAGGGGAAGAATATGGCTTTGAGTTTCCTAAATTTCTTTCTGACTCACATATCCTAGACTAAGGCAGCATTATCTTCAATGCACTCAGGGAACCAATATACGAGTGAGAAGTGTATAGTCACAGATTGTGGCTACAGATTTCAGCCTTTACGGGCCTACTTAACCTACTTAATTATAATTAGTTGCTCAGTCTGTGAACCTTCTGCACATTCCCACTGCACATTATCTCTTTTCTGACTGCCCCAAAAGATGGTGAGATGGTTTCTCTTCCATCAAACAGTCATGCCTGACTCAATTTAAACACCTGAAAACTAATGAATTTGGCTTACTTTTGTTCTCAGGTTTTCATTTTCCCCATACAAGTGGAGTGTGTTCTAGCCCTAACCTCTTTGATCCCAGGAAATACTGTTCACAATATCGTTTAGAACCCAACCAAAGGGAGGTTTTACATTATTGTCATTATGAGATAATTCTGTCAGTTATTCCATTTCCTACCTGGGCATCTGGATTTAGGACTTCATTCAGCGCAGATTTTGCTTCATATGGATTAATCTCTTTCTAACGCTTACAAAGCAACCAACTCAACTTTCATTTCTTGTTCTAATTTCCCCTATTTTATTTTTGGTCCTTTACAAAATAAAAATACTAAACATTTGCCTTTATAGTAAATGTACACAAACTATCTAAGACTTACTAAAAATAAGCTAGACAAAACATGCATAGGACTCAATCAAATAACTTTGCTCATGCCTCAGACCATGTTCCAATCTCAACTCCCTTACTATCCCATGATTTATCTAGTCCAAGAAGCTTAACTCATAACTTAAATTTTATCTTTGCCCTTCCTCCAAACCACCATGTGTATCATCCATGTATGTATATGCTATACTTTTAAAATAAAAATAATTCATTTGTATACTATGCTTTAGCTTGTTTTTCCTAATTATTTCATGTGTTTAAGTCTTGTCCACCAAACAAAATCACAAGCTTACTGAAAACAGGAACTAAACAATCATATTATTAAAATTTTTCCTTCACTATAAATAGCATGGTGCTATGACACAAAGCAGTTACCAATTTATTCATTCAGTGCTTGACAAGTGAATCACTGCTAGTTAATGTGTTGAGGACTGAGGATAAAGAGGAAAACAGAAGGCAGTATCTGTCCATAAAAGGTACACTAAATACTGTAAGAGAGCCATGAAAAGTTTTATATTGAGATTTAAATCAGAGATAGTCACAGCATTATGGGACAACACTTGGGAAGTTCCTAACTCTGCCAGGGAAAGAATCATAGACAAATCTTTCCTTTAAATAGGATCATGAAGATAAGTAAAAATGTGCCAAGCAAATAAGGAGTGCGAATGACGTTCCACTAAGAGGAAACGGCACGTGCAAAGGAACAGAATCGTGAATGAATGAGCAAGCAGATAAACTGATGAACCATAGGCTTTAAGTATAGAATTGGAAAAAGTAGTGCCAAGTGATGAGGACATATAAGGATCTGAGGAAGTTAAAGGGCCCTATATGTTACAGGATGTAATCCTGGAAGCATTAGAGGTCATGAAGAGAGAACGGTCAGTATTCCTTCTGATGAAATGGCAGAGAGTTTGGAAAGGGATAAAGTAGATGGATCTGAGAAGCTATTTTAAAATATAACTGAGAAACAATGAGTATTTGAAATAAGGGATGCAGCAAATGGGATGACAATAAATGAAAGTAATATAATGTAATATGAATTATCATGAAACGATAACTGTATGAGAGGAGGGGAAGCCAAGAAAAGGTTCTGTGCAGCATTGACATTTAACATGAATCTTTACTGAAAGTCGAATCCTTTCTCAGTTTGTGAATAAATATTTCTTCTATCTTGAAAACTTAAGTTTTCAGTGTATAAACAAGAAGAAACAGGTCAAGATTAGCATTGTAAAGCTTAAACTGGAAACCATGTTTATCTATCTACTGATCTTGGAATGTCTTTCAAACACTAAGTCTTCAGAGATAACAGAATTCCATCTCCCCCACCGACCCCCCCAACCTGTCAAAGTGAAGGCATAGCAAACATACCTGTTCATCAGGTTTTCTTTTGAAATGGGTACAAATATAAGCAAGGCAGTAAATAGAGTCTATGTCGCTTTTTCTGTCCGGCCTCTACACAACTTGACTTCTTGCCTTCACTAGCCCCTCCCTTTGCCCCCTACCCCAGATTTCAGATTACTGCTTTAACACCTTAACTAACCTTTATGTGACCTGGTTAGACATATGGCGAACTGCCTGTGCATAATCTGCCACACAAAGTCATCGTAAGGCTTTTTCCTTAAGTTCAATGATTTAGTTACTAGGAAATGAACTATTGTGGCAAATCTGACTTGCTTTAGATACCAACCAGATAAACAGGCTGCTGATAACCAAAGCATAGAACGTCCTTGATGATTTACGCACAATACATCCACTTCAGGTACATTCACACTCTTGACCACGCTGAAACCTAGTAAATAAGTAAATAATTCAATGTGATGTTCACACTACATGTCAACAACAATACCAACAAAAACATGCATGTAAAACGTAAAACTTTCACTCTACTACTGGAGGCAACATAACTTTAGAAAGGTAAAGCACTTTCCTCTCAAATCATAGGCCAGTATCTATATTGTTCATCCTCATACCCTGTGAGTATCTACTCTATCCATGTGCTATGCCTACACTGAAAAGTATATGAAATCTTGCATCTTCCTGGTAAAGTGACTGCCAGTAACTGAAAGAGAATAGCATCTACCCAGAAGCTACCACCTCATGGTTAAGTTCTCAGCTCTAGTACCGCCTCCCTGAGAGCTATTTTAATACTCTAGCTAAAATAGCACCTCACACATATTCCAGTCATGGCTCTATCTTTTCAGCTTGTTTTGCTGTGTACATAACAAATAGCCTTGTTGTGAGTTACATTGTTACTCTTAGTATTTACTTTGTGTGTGACTACTGCTACTGGACTGGAAGCCTCAGCAGAGCCAGAAGCATCAGTCTTGTTCACTGCTTTAGCAGCAGTGTCTAGAATAGTGTCTGCCCCTTGTTCAACAAACATTTGGTGGCCTGATGAGTCCTTCCGAATCCACAAACCACCAAAATATTAAAACCCTGCTCTAAATAAAATCCTAACAGAAAAGGGCTTACTTGGTACCTCTGTGAGTTCACAAGACCCAGAGAGATGCATAACCAGACATTTTTGCTGTTTAGTCACTAAGTCATATCTGACTTTATGTGACCTCATGGACTGGGGTCACATGAGCCCATGCCAGGCTCCTCTGTCCATGCAATCTCCCAGGCAAGAATACTAGAGTAGGTTACCATTTCCTACTCCAGGGGATCTTCCCAACCCAGGGATCGAACCCATATCTCCATCGTTGTAGGCAGATTCTTTTACCATGAGCCACCTGAGGAGACACTGACAGACACTGACACTAATATAAACAGATTATTTTTCATTTCAGCTTCTATCCAGTGTGGACAATAAGAATTCAGGGGCAATCAAGTGTTACCTGCCCTTTAAATAATAAATAGTCAAATTATCTCTAAGATGAAGAAGGGAGAAAAGGAATATAAGGGAAAATAAAAGTAATCTTCTCACTGATAGAAGCATAAATAGCACAGTCAGGAATTAAAATACAAACACTTTTTAAAAACGTTATTCAAGCTTCAAGTTCCTTTTTTGTTTCTAAGAATGACTGTGGTTCTTATCTGAGCACACTACACTGCAATAGATAAAACAGAAAACGTGGTCTATATAATTTGCTCCTCTGGAGGTCAGCAGCATGTTTGGATCGAGTAATGTGAGGGCTCTGCTTAATACCATTATAAAATATAAAAGAAGAAAACTGAGATAAGGTACACAGAATCTTGCAATATCTTACTTCCAAAATGTAATGGAAGAAAGCTCCATTTTCAAAATCTGTTTTCTAAAAGAAGCCAGTATTAATTGCATGTTGATATATAAAGCACACAAAAGTTGCATTTTTCTCTACTTTGGATCCCAAACTCTTAGTTCTGGAAGTGTAGCCCATTGTACATAATTCCCAGGTCAGAGGTGCAGTAGACAAATTAATTAGTCTATTAAGTCTCAGTCGTATCCTGGCACTGTTTAGGTTAGCACCTTTAGCAACAAGTTTCTAATGCTTAACTATGCTGCCATTTGTTCCTGAGAGAAATTAGGAATGAAGGGGGAAAAAAAAAACATAGCTGGGAAAAGTTCCCGCTGACCTAAAGGCAGAAACATGTATGTGAGTCAGGGGTAGACTGATGTATTCATAAAAAGGAGAAAAACTCCAGTTGATTAGCTCTTGCTATTTTAAGTGATTAGGAGAAAAATAAATAGCTCCATATCGAAGTGAAATTTAAATAGCACTTAACACTCTACAAAATCAACCTAAAAAAGATGATAATTTGCTATGACTTAGCACTAAAGAGAAACCAATGATTTCATATGACAAATCTCTGAAGCATTTCATGGGAAGATTAAATACTTGACTAAATATTTGCGGATGCTACAAATGACAGAAATGAACCAAATCGTATATTTGAAAAAAATAGACGTGAGTCACAAAACACACACATGGGAAGAGGGAGAGGACAGGAGGGAGAGAGAAAGTTATCAGTTATCTTTCATCTTACAGCCATTAGCTACTGCAAGGTGTATCTAAAAGAAAAAAAAATGTCAAACATAGTTCAAACTTCAGTAATAAAAGCAAAATTTGTTGATTATCATAGAGCACAATAGAATACCTTTACACTGTGTAGGAATTTTCTTTTCTCTTAAAATTTTCCTCTTTTATTCAATGGGATTATGGTACAGTAGAACGTTTTCACAGCATCAATGATCCAGATGTGTGTAAGCTATAAGGCTCTAAACGTTGTTTTATGCAATAAGAATTGGGTGTTGAGACTGTCTCAGGTATTTGCGAACAGTAATGAGAAATGACACAGTTTACAAAGACACTGTCATAACAAATATCTGTTACTTATTGGGCAATAGCACTATCTTAGAACCAGGATACATCTACACTAAAGTGATGGTGATAACTAGACCATTTAAAATCCATCCAGAATGCTGATTACTGAAAAGTCAATCAGAGTAACTATATCTTATACTTTCTAAATGTCCTATTATTTGGGCTCTATGAAAGCTTAGGTTCATCTAACTCTCCCCAATTACTGCTGCTGCTGCTGCTAAGTCACTTCAGTTGTGTCCGACTCTGTGCAACCCCATAGAGGGCAGCCCACCAGGCTCCCCTGTCCCTGGGATTCTCCAGGCAAGAACACTGGAGTGGGTTGCCATTTCCTTCTCCAATGCATGAAAGTGAACAGTGAAAGTGAAGTCGCTCAGTCATGTCTGACTCTTCGCGACCCCATGGACTACAGCCTACCAGGCTCCTCCACCCATGGGATTTTCCAGGCAATAGTACTGGAGTGGGGTGCCATTGCCTTCTCCATCCCCAATTACAGTGCTATTAAATCAAGGATTATTAAAATCTGTAGTTACATCTCTTGTAGTTTTTCTTCAGGAAATAATCAGATATATTCAAATAGAAAAGAATTCTAGAGGTAAAAAAATGTTTATATTTATAATAGCAAAAAGCTAAAACAATGTAATGTCCAAAGGTAAGATACTGAAATAAACTGTGATATGATGGAATATTAAGAAGTCATTGACTATCATGCTTTCAAAGTAAAGTTAAAGGCACAAAAAAATTCCTAGATTACAGCAGGCACATATTGAAAAACTGTTAAAGGAAATAAAAATGCAGTGTATAAAACCTATACAAAAACTATATGCATAATTTGACTCCAATTTTAATACATACGCACAGTCATACAAAAAAGAGAAAACAAAACATACCAACATGTTCCCAGAGGTTATCTTTGAGTAGTAGAACTAAACACAATTCTAATTACAAACATATATTGCTTCTATAATTAGAAATGATGATACAGTAGCTACTACGATTGTTTGAGCCAAGTGGGTGGACCACAGTTGAAGATCATGTTCCTTGTGTAAGTCATCAGTACAACAAGGGATGAGGCAGATCATTAAGTGATATCCTCTCAACCACTTCCTAGGACCCCAACTCCAAGTCCACAAACAAACTCCAGCAATATCTTTGTCCCAGGTATGATTAATCCCTGTTCTTAAACTGTTTCATCTTAATATGTGTATTAATCAAAAGTCTACTTATCTGTGAGATGTACTGTAGAAATGCACAGTATTTATCTACAGCCTTGGAATTTCTTCTCTGAGGCCAAAAAGGAGAATGTGTTTGCATGTGTGTGTGTGTATGCATTTGACAAACTCATCTCTTTATGACAAACTACACTAAACCTGCCTCACATATGTAAATGAATATTTTTACAAGTGCTGCTGAAAAGAATCCTATCCTTCAAATTGACAGTTACAGTTTCCCCCAAAAAATGTCATTTTAAAAGTAAGTTTTAAATAGCACTTTGAATCAACTCTGCCAACTTTTTAAAGTGTTTAAAAAGATGCAGTTACTCCCTAGATTCTGCTTAAGATATAAAATTATTTTGGGGGCAAAGTCCATTCCAACATATCTCTTATTGACACATTTTTATACCATCATCTATGTCACCTCTAACCATCTTGTAAGTTTTATTTTCATCCTTATGAAATTAAAGCAAACTGCACTCCTTTGTGCTCTGTGTCTGTGGTTACTATGGTAGTGACCTGAATTGTAGGCCTAGGATAACCGTATTGGGGGCAAGGGAGAGAAGCAAGAGACCAAAAGAATGGAGACTATGTTCGGGTAGTGGTCAGCACCTTTAAACAATTACTTTTCCCTTGGAACTGCCTTTGGCCAAAACCTATAAAACTATGACCTGACCCTTCAGCTTCCTGGCATAAAGTATTCAGCCTTATGATGTGAACACCACGGAACTGGCAAGATCAGCAACCCTTTCCCTTGTTCTTTAGAAGCATTAAATTTTAAATCTCCCATCCTCAAAACTTCCCCCTCCAGTTCCCCCTACATCTAGCCAGGGCCTGGTTCACAGGTTCTAAAGACCAGATATGGAAATGCCACGTGGTGACTGAAAGCCTTTGATGGAAAACAGATGAGATAGGACACGTTGCCTAGCCCTTTAAAGTCTACAGCTCTCCTTCACTGTCTTTCAGGATCTCACAGAAGGTGACACATGGAAAAAACAGTTCGTGCAAAAATTTTGTACTTTTTACACCTTCGTAGGTTATCTCAATTGTCAACAAGGGGATTTCCTTGAATATCTGCATCAAGTGAATCAATGGTTTGAGGTATTTTTGAAGTTTTCCTCTCCTTAAACAATATCCTTTACAAAGAAAGGCCAGCAGATAATAGAAAAGCAGCAGATATGATTGGAGGGTGGAAGATGCATGAGGGGTACAGAACTTCACCAGTCAGTCCACCTACTCCTCAGTTTCCCCACAGGGCTCCTCAGATACCCCTCAGAAAGCTAGAGTCCTGAGGAACACAATTTGAAAACCAGTTAAGCAGATCCTGCCCTTGAAATCACTAGGTTAATGAATAATCACGCTGTTGACTATTCTAAGAGTCCACGACACATATTACTTAAAACGTTAAAAATCAGAAGAGGTAACTAATTTTTTCAACAATATTTTACTCCATTGTTATGAAGAAAATTATGTTATGAGATCATAAAAGTAACAGGCCCAAGTTCTTAAAAATGCATGATGTCCTTTTAAATTGCTTTAGAGGGAAAAAACACTGTTTCTTATAATTAGCTAATTAACTATAAAGCATAAAGTCATGTAAAATCTTGTTAGATAATAGAAATTATTGTAGTAGGCTCAGAAAGGAAAAGAAAATTAAGCTATGATCTTCATAATTTCCTAACCAGGCAAATAAGATGTCTAGAAACTTAATACAACCTGCCTCGCTTTTGTTGAGCCCTCATAAAACTGACAAAACAAAAGACAAAGTAAAGTTTTACAGAGTCAATAAAAATGTTTTGTAAAGTGCTCTGAATACCTTAAGTGTTACAGTAAGACCTCATTTCAAAGAAACATGGTTGAATGCCATGAAAATTAGTTTAATTCTATTATATATCCTCAAGAGACAGTCCCTTGAGAGATTAGCGTTTAATGACTTCCTACTTAAAAACATTATATTTAATAGCTCATACCACACTACATTGTAATTGTTTGTTGATGGCTTTTTAAAATTATTTGTACTTGTAAAACTCCTCAGCACACAATGAGGTACTTGAGAACAGAATGTAGGTTTTATTGATTTTAGTGTGGTTACTCATTAATTCATTCAACGCTCCTTGTATACCTATTAGTCATATGCTAAATACTTTCAGTAAGTATATATGGAAAAAAAGCCAAAGGCCCCTATCTCTCAATATTAAAAGGAAAGTGTAAGAAAGAAAAAGAAAACAAATGATTGCAATATATTGTCTTAAACACTGTCCCACAAGAACACAAAGAAGTGACAGAGACCTCACCTGGAACATCAGAGAACAGGCCAGGCCACAGTGGGACAGGTTCTGAAGACTACTGGGAGTTAACCACAGGACATGTGATGAAACACGAGGTTTGAAGTTTTAAGCACACCATATATCAAGACCCTCCTATGTCATACTGAGGATTTTGTACTTTATGCTAGGAAACCATTTAAGAATATGTTTTAGAAAAGTCACTTTGACTACAAAACAGATACCAGAATGGAAGAAGCAAAACTGATGGCAGGGAGACCAATGAGGAGATGGTTATGATGATTTAGGTGAGAAATGATAAGAGTCCTCAACTAAGGCTTAATAATCAAAACAGAGAATGGTTCAGTTCAGTAGCTCAGTTGTGTCTGACTCTTTGCGACCCCATGGACTGCAGCACGCCAGGCTTCCCTGTCCATCACCAACTCCCAGAGTTTACTCAAACTCATGTCCATTGAGTCGGTGATGCCATCCAGCCATCTCATCCTCTGTCTCCCCTTCTCCTCCTGCTTTCAATCAATCCCAGCATCAGGGTTTTTTCCA
This sequence comes from Oryx dammah, assembly GCF_014754425.2. Taxonomy (NCBI): domain Eukaryota; kingdom Metazoa; phylum Chordata; class Mammalia; order Artiodactyla; family Bovidae; genus Oryx; species Oryx dammah. The sequence continues at coordinate 29,165,695 of NW_024070187.1, forward strand.
ATGAGTCAGTTCTTCACATCAGGTGGCCAAAGTATTGGAGTTTCAGATTCTTAACAGTCATTCCAATGAATAGGACCGATTTCCTTTAGGATGGATGGTTGTATCTCTTTGCTGTCCAACAGACTCTCAAGAGTCTTCTGAAATACCACCGTTCCAAATTATCAATTCTTTGGTGCTCAGTTTTCTTTATAGTTCACATCCGTACATGACTACTGGTAAAACCATAGCTTTGACTAGACGGACCTTTGCTGGCAAAGTAATGTCTCTGCTTTTTAATATGCTGTCTAGGTTGGTCATAGCTTTTCTTCTAAGGAACAAGTGTCTTTTAATTTCATGATTATGATGATTTAGGTGAGAAATGATAGAGTCCTCAACTAAGGTTGTAGTAATCAAAACAGAGAATGGTAAACACACATAAGAAGTATTAAAGAAACAGAACAAGCAGAGAGCAAATCTGGTGAGGGCAAAAAACTGAAAATACTTCGGAAACCATTGGTTCACTGGAGGCAAATATTCAAGGAAATCACCTTGTTGACAACTGAGAAAATCCGTTCCAAGGAGGATCTTTAGAAGCTGTACAAGATGATTTGCTGTGTGTGGAAGAGATCTGTTCTGGGAACAGGAATATAAGTGCCATCAGCATTAATAATGGCAAATAAAGTCATGACTGTATATACGGAGTGAACCAGGAGAGGGCCGGCAAAAAAAAGCCTCAGATTAAACTCCTGGGAACAACAAAAAGGGAGGCAGAGGAAGTGAAGAAACATGTAAAGGAAACAAAAGCAGCAGCACAGGTGGTGAGAAGTGAGTTCGAGTAAAGAGCACAGAGTTTTGAGAAGGGAACACCTAAGTGTCAAATGATCCTGGATCACTTTTAGCCAAAGGACTAAAAGAGGCCAATAGATTTTGCAACAAAAGAGGTAACTTATGACCTTTGAAAAGATGGTTTCAGCAGTAAGAAAACAGTGGTGCAAAAGTTACTGAAGAACAAATACAATGTGGGAATAGAAAAAATTGCATAGCTCCTGGAACATATTAAGTGTTCCAACTGTTCCTAATTTACACTCCACTGCGTGTCACCTTATCCAAGTTTTTAAAATATGCCACAATCCCCCAAAGCAATACCCAACAAATGTTTAATGATGGCTTTGACTACAATTGAAATCTCAGTGGGAAGTAAGAGAAGTGCTCTAGGATACTCCCTGTTATTTGAGAATCTCTTAAACTAATACCCAAGCCAAGTTTAATGTTTTTCAGTCTAAGGAAGCTGAATTGTGAGGAGACATTGGCTTCTGCTGATTTTAAGTGCATGTGTTACGAAAACCATTCAATGAGTTGTGTCATAAGTCGTATTTTAATGAATCTTAAGAGAATAAATACGATCACTTTATCCCTATCGAAAACACTTGGGAAATATAGGCATATGTCATTTTATTGTACTTTATTGTGCTTCACAGTTCTTTGTTTTTAACAAATTGAATGTGGCAACCCTGCATTGAGTAAGTCTGGCAGCACCGTTTCTCCAGCAGCATTTGCTCACTTCATGTCTCTGTGTCATATTTTTGTAATTGTTGAAATAATTTGTTTGGCCAAAACGTTTGTTTGGGTTTTTCCATAACATCTTACAGAAAAACCTGAACAAACATTTTGGACAGCCCAATATTTCAAGCTTTTTCATCATTATATTCTTGTCATGACCTATGACCAGTGACCTTTGATGTGACTATTCTAATTCTTTCGGGCGCCGTGAACCACGCCCACATAAGATGGTAACCTTAATCAACGCCATATGTGTTATGGACGCTCCAGTGACGGGCCGTTCCCCCATCACTCTCTGTCTTTGCACGGATCTCCCTATTCTCTCAGACAGAATGGTATTGAAATTAGGCCACTTAGTAACCTTACAATGGCCTCTAGGTGTTTAAGTGAGAGAGAGAGTTTCAAGTCTCTCAGTTCAGTTCAGTTCAGTCACTCAGTCGTGTCCGACTCTTTGCGACCCCATGAATTGCAGCACGCCAGGCCTCCCTGTCCATCACCAACTCCTGGAGTTCACTCAGACTCACGGCCATCGAGTCAGTGATGCCATCCAGCCATCTCATCCTCTGTCATCCCCTTCTCCTCCTGCCCCCAGTCCCTCCCAGCATCAAAGTCTTTTCCAATGAGTCAACTCTTCTCAAGTCTCTCAGTTTAAATCAAAAGCTAAAAATGACTGAGTTTATTGAAGAAGGCATGTTGAAAGCCAACACAGGTGGAAAGCTAGACCTTTTGTGTCAAACAGCTAAGCTGTGAATGCAAGGAGTTCTTGTAGGAAACTGAAAGTGCTACTCCAGTGAACACATGAATAATAAGGAAACAAAATAGTCATTGCTGATGGACAAAAATTTTAATGGTCTGGATAGAAGATCAAACCAGACGCAACATTTCCTTAAGCCAAAACTCAATCCAGAGCAAGGCCCGAAATCTCTTCAAGTCTACGAATTCCAAGGTAAGAAAGCTGCAGAAGAAAAGTTTGAAGTTAGCAGAGGTTAGTTCATGAGGTTTAAGGAAAAAACCCATCTTCATAACATAAAAATTCAAGGTGAAGCAGCAGGTGCTGATACAGAAGTTGTAGCAAGTTATCCAGCTCTAGCTAAGATAATTCACGAAGGTGGCTACACAAAGCAACAGGTTTTCAATGTTAAGGAAAGAGCCTTCTACTGAAAGAAGATGCCATCAGTGACTTTGATAGCTAGAGGGAAGTCAATGTCTGGCTTCAAAGGACATGCTGATTGTCTTGGTCGGAGCTAGTGCTTTAAGCTGAAGCCAATGCTCCCTTATTCCAAAAGTCCCACCATCTGAAGAATTATGTGTACGTGCTTAGTTGCTCAGTTGTGCCCAATTCTTTGTGACCCCATGGACTATAGCCCCGCTAGGCTCCTCTGTCCATGGGGATTCTCCATCCTCATGGATGAGGAGTTGCTTCTTAAGGATGAAAAAGAAAATAGTTTCTTGAGATGCAATCTATTCCAGGTATAGATGCTGTGAAGACTATTGAAACAACAACAACAGATTTAGAATACTTCATAAACTTAGTTGATAAAGCAGTGGCAGGGTTTGAGAGGACTGACTTCAATTCTTAAATAAGTTCTGCTGCTGCTACTGCTAAGTCACTTCAGTTGTGTCCAACCCTGTATGACCCCATAGACGGCAGCCCACCAGGCTCTCCCGTCCCTGGGATTCTCCAGGCAAGAACACTGGAGTGGGTTGCCATTTCCTTCTCCAATGCATGAAAGTGAAAAGTGAAAGTGAAGTCGCTCAGTCGTGTCCGAATCTTAGCGACCCCATGGACTGCGGCCCACCAGGCTCCTCCATCCATGGGATTTTCCAGGCAAGACTGCTGGAGTGGGGTGCCATTGCCTTCTCCGAAATAAGTTCTACTGAAGGTAAACTGCTATCAAATAGCACTGCATTCTACAAAGAAACTATTCAGGAAAGGAAGAGTCAATAAATGGGTAAATTTCATTGTAAAGACTCAGATGATAATCAACATATTTTAACAATAGTATATTTTTTAATTAAAGTATATAACTTCATGTATTTAGTCATCAAATGAAGCTTTTTCCTGTTATAGCTATGAAATAAAGCACATGTGAAGTCCCTTTTATCTAATTTCTATTTTTTCTCTTCACAAACAGCTGTTTTTTTGACATCTCAATCTCCATTAATAAAATAACATTCCAGAGACAGCCTCAAACCTTTGGGGTTATCCTTCACACCAGTCTCCCTCATCCTCTATATCCAAATATTTGCCAACTACAACGGATTCCACATACTCAGTATGTCAGGAATTTGTCCCTTTCTTTCCATTGCTTTGGCCACCATGAAGTTCACCATTTTACCATCTGTGTAACTTCCAAAAGTGTTCCAGTTCTTCCTAAGCAGAACCACAACTGCTCTGCACAAAGCTCTGTTCCAAGTGATTTTATTTTCAACCCTGAGTGGTTCCCCTCCACCAAAAAAATTAAGTGAATACCCCTTGACATTTAAGATGCATTCATTACATGGCAGTTTTCTTCATACAGAACCTACTTAAGGCTTACTATCCTGAAACTTCATTTCTCCACCATTTCCTACTCATAGTTCCCTACCTTTACTCATGGCATTTCTGCTCACTGAATGTCCCTTTCTCCCATATCCTCTTCCCAGAAAAGCTGCTTGATATTTCAGTGATGATCTCAAACACTGGCTGGTTCATAATTTTATTTTTCCCCATCCACCTCTGACCATGCCCTCACAGAACACCTGTGTCTTGTATAGTTTCTATATATGTCCTGAACATTGTTTATTTTTGCTTTTACATTATGCCATTAGTAATCCACTGGGCTCCATGAGGGACAGGAAATGTGCCACAGCTATTTCTCATCTAGAGGCACCTAATGGTCTGATCATAGTAACACTGTCAGTATTTGCAGAACTCAGTTGAAAATGTAAATGCATTAATGCAGGTTTGGAAGCAAACCAACTCATCAAAGAGTGAATGAACTGGTCTGTCCACTAGCACTTTTACTGCCCCTTTCCTGGACACTAAGACTGGCACTTGCACTGACTGCATGCAGTTTCATCCAAGTTTACCAATTATTGTCAGTGAAACTTAAGTTCTTTGGATGAATGGATTATATACAAAAAAAGTTGAAGCAAAGAAAGTAAACATCAGGTTAATTTTAAGAGAGGAACTATCTTTTTCAAAGGAATTCCTATCATTCCACCACAAGGAAAATCATCCTTTCATTAAGTGTCAAAATAAACATGCTTTAAAGTAAACATGTTTTTAAAAAGCCAACACATAAGTTAATTTGAGGTCATCCGTTTTCTAAACTTTATCTACTAGATTTCCACATTACGAACACTATGCAAAGGTACTGTTAACTATTTTTTTAAAACTACAAGCAAATGTAGCCATTGCTCACATACACACACAAAACTATAAATCAATATAACACTATAAGATTCAATGAAAATAGTGACAGCTCTAAAAAAAAAAAAGGCAACCCAATGTATAGCCAAATAACTCATGAAACTCAGCATGTATTGCTGACTTTGGACATGATTGCCAAATTTAACAAGGTGTTCTTGAGAGAAACAAAATAAGACAGGTCCCTGGAGCATCCATTCAAAATGGCAGATGCATCTGAACTCCAGAGCAAACTCCTCTAGGCTAATGTTTTGGTTGGCCTGAAAGAAAAATAGTAAAATTTAAATATCTTTAATTTAAGTAATACTTTAGAATATAAGAAAACTCACTGCTAAGGTCAAGTTAGCAAGCATAACAGAAAAATGAGAGCAATATTAGGCCTAACTATGCTCAAGTAATTTTTCCTTACAGATAAGACCAAGACAAATTTGGTACAAATTCTGTAAAACCTGAAAAACACCTATTCAGAAGAAAAAGCATTAAAAGTCCTACAGTGCAATCTGGAGAAGGAATACACCTATTTCTCATGAATAGCATTTCACACAATCATTTATCGTTGAATAACATATATCAAAATTGTCACTTTCAGGAAAAAAAAAAAAATCAGACACAAATTAGTGCCTTGCAAGTAATCCTTGCTGCATGAAACTGGATTGCTACAAAGTACCACTCACTAAATTCATATAAAGTGCTGATTGCTGCCTGTCATTGTTCAGTACAATTCAATAGAAGCCAATTCTCATCAATACTCCACCCACTACCAGCGAGCTCTAAAAACTGACTCAGTTTTTCACCTTACTGGAACAGATGGTTAAAGTCCTTATGAATATCCAAACTCCATTAAAATTCCCCTGGTACCATGTCCAAGTTTCAGTGCACTTTTGTGTTTTTCCTTACATGTCTTTAAGACATCTGCTATAAGTTGTTTTTCTAATAGCGGGTTAAAGTTTTGGGCTGATCTGTGACTACTCTCTAATAACTTTAACTACAGACAACAGTTAAGATATAGCTGGCTAAGGTTAGGCAGCCAGTCTCTTATTAGGAAAAAAAAAAAAAAAACAGCAAAATTAAATGATTTATATCAGGACATACTGCTTATTTTTGGCATTATTACTTCCTTGCTTCCCTATAGTCACCTGTTGTTTCTTACAGATGAATGGAAATATCAATGGGAAAATAATTCTTCATCATTTCTATGCTCATCTATTTCTCTAAACTTGCATCTCTAAAAAATATTTATTTCTCGGGTAAAAATAGAGCTAATCATACATTGTGAAACTGACTAAAAGTATATAATATTCATGTTGTTCTATGTGTGGTATTGAAGGAATCCACATTCCTAGAGTCTAGATTTCAGCAAGATAGATCTTTCTTAAACAGGAAGAGAGAAGTTGGCACATTTCTGATCTAACAGATTCAAGCTCCGGTACTTGGAAAAAAAGAGAGAAAAGGTGATCCAACAGATACTTTATACAGTCCAATTCAAACTCTGCATTTAATAGATGAGGAAACTAAGTTCTAAATAGACAGGACATTTTTATTTCTAGGAAAGTAAACTAAATTAGGAAGGTCTAGGCAAAAGTACAAAAAGTTTACATATATCAGTCAAAATTCATTCAGTGGCAGTGATTTATTCAAGCTAACTTACATGTAAAGGAGATTTACTGGTTCTCATAACTGAAAAGTTAAGTAGGATGAGCTTCAGATAAGGCTTGATACAATGCTTCATGAAGTAACCAAGAAACCATTTCTCCACTATACCATTTTAGCTCATTATTCCAACACTGGGACGAGCAAGTCCAAAGGCAAAATACTCCCCTTCCTCAAGTTTGCCAAGAAAGAAATCACTGTTGTTCTAACATGCTTGAACAAAGCTCTAAGATTCAGTTTGACTGAATTGGCTTAGGTCACATACACACCCTGTATCCATCACTAGAGCCAGAAGAATGAAATACACTGATTGTCTTGATCTAAAATGTATGCAGAAAGTCAGCTTCTCTAGAAATTCATGGATACTCAGAAGGAAACCATGGATTATTAGTGGGAGAAAAGTTGTCAAATGAATGCTGGGGAGGCAGGAAAAGAATCCATCCTACCAATCAAGCCTGGGACACATTCTGATCCTATCTGAGACTTTGGCTCTGCTCTTTCAAAAGTCTCTGTTTTGACAGATTATGGAAAGGTAAAAGAAGAATAAATTTACACTGAAATGAAGCAAAATGCCCCCAAATGTCCCTATTCCAAATTAAGTTTATAGTAGACTAGGTCTCCCAATGGACTCTGATACCTTCCCAACTTTTATAGTCTCAAGAAACATAAAGCAAAAAAATTATCATTTTTCTCTAATTTATGAGTACAGTTAAGTTTTACCTAGAAATGTAAGAGCAAGAAGTCACTATACAAGTTAACAGTTCAGGTGATAGGACGACCTCAGTAATCCTACAGCCCCAACTATACAGCGCTTTCCCAGAAAAAGTGAAGACTAGTAACTACAGTTGCCAAGCAGAAGTAGCAGACGTGTACCAAGTAAACGTTTTAAACGCCTAAAGGCAGGGTCGCAGAGTTGGACATGACTGAGTGACTGAACCGAACTGAAAGGCAGGGAGGAAAAGGAAAGTTATCTGCAAAAGGAAAACGAATGTATTCCCAAAGTAAAAGAGAATACCACCATCCCCAGAACAGCATACGCCAGTCAAGACACCACACCCTTACACTGGATCCCATAATAATTAAAGGACTGAGTACTGAAGGCAATCCCATCCTTACCCCCAAGAGTGGTTTACCCATCATGTTATTTAATGTCATACTGTAGATTCTCCTAAGACGCTGTCCAAGCCAGACCTTTCAAGAGATTGTGGCCAAAGAGATTTGGAGCCCAAATTATCTTTGAGTTGAAAGATCACCTTATCTAGTATATTTTAGCTGCCTAAGGCCAGGGACAAATAGAGCAAAGGAAGTTTTATGACCACTCTCTCATCCCACTGTTATCAATATATCTCTAAGAAGAGCATGTCTGTTCTTATCTATGATATAAAATAGCTCAGATAAACTTCTCTTTTTTCATGTTTAAAAGAAAGTTTTTAAGGTTAGTTTACTGTGGGTAAAAACACATAACCCAAGATCTACTCTGTTAACAAATTTTAAGTGTAAAACCCAGTGGGGTTGACTCTGGGCACGATGTTGCACAGCAGACCCCTAGAGCTCATTCACCTTGCTTAACTGAACCATTACGGCTGCTGCTGAGTAACTCCTCATTTCCCCCTCTCCTCAGCCCTGGCAACCACCATTACTCTATGATTCTATGAATTTGTCTGTGTTAGGGACTCGTTTAAGTGGAGTCATGCATCTGTCTGTCTCTGATTTGATTTTTTCAGTTAATGCAATATCCTCAGGTTCTTCCATGCTGCCACATACAGCAGAACTTCCTTCTTTAAGGCTAAATAGTGTTCCAATATGTATATCCCATATCTTATTTATTCATTCATCTGTCCATGGATGTTTAAGTTTTTTCCACATCTTGGCTATTACAAATACTTCTGCAATAAACATGGGAGAGCTCCTATCTTTTAGAGATCCTGACATCAATTCTTTGGATAAATATCCAGAAGTAGGATGCCTGGATCATATAGTAGTTCTGTTTTTAATTTTTGAGGAGCCTTCTTATTGCTTTCCTTAGTGGCTGCACCATTTTACATTCCCACAAACAGTATGCAAGCATTCTAATTTCTCCACATCTTTGCCAATACTCTCATGTTTCTAAATAACAGCCATCCTGATAGGTATGAAGTGATCTCTCATCACGGTTTGGATTTCCTTTCCCTCCATGACTAGTGATACTATTTTTTATATACCTGTTGGACATTTTTAGGTCTTCTTTGGGTAAATGACTATTCAAGTTCATAATCCATTTTTAATCAGGTTATTAGTTTTTTTGGTGTTGAGTTGTAGAAGTTTATTATATATATTTGGACATTAACTCTATCTGATAAATGGTTTGCAAATATTTTCTCTCACTCTGCAGGCTGCCTTTTTAGTCTGTTGTCTGCCTAGCCGAGTAGTACTCGTAGGCTTACTTGTTTATTTTGCTTTTGCTACCTGTGTTTTCTGTGTGGGTCACATGCATAAAATTATTGCCAAGATTAATGTTATGAAACATTTCCCCTATGTTTTCTTCTAGGAGGTATACAGCCTCAAGGTTATGTTTTAAGTCTTTAATCCATTCTGAGCTGATTTTTTTGTATGATATAAGAATCCAATTTCATTCTTTCGTACATGGATGTGCAGCTTTTCCAATGCCTAAATACATTATTTTTTAAAGTGAGAAGCCTAAGTTCAAGAATGTTCAATCAATATTTATCAATATTCAGTCTAAATGTCAGAACCTGAACTCAGTGCTCTGGCATTCATTCAGCAGTTACTGTTCATATACTATTAGTAGTTACCTGAGAACAGTCTTTGTAAACCAGATACCAGTCACCAGAAATAAAAAAATAAATCAAAATGTCCAAACAATCTCTTTAATTTCAATACTTGCTTTCACAAACATAAAACTCTGTAGTACAGTTGACCCTTGAACAATATGAATCTGAACTGCGTGGATCCACTCACACACAGATTTTTACCCTCCCTATCCACAGTTCCTCATCCATAGACACAGAGGGCCAACTATGGGACTTGCACCTATGGAGTCTGGTATCTGCAGGGGGTCACTGGACCAGCTACCTCTCTTCCCCAGACACTGAGTGATGACTATACATAATATGCCTGTTGCATTCATATCGTGACTCTGCTTACTTGCTATGTGACTGGGATATTTTCTTAACTCTCTTAAGACTCAATTTTCTCATCTGGAAATAAGAATGATATAAGGCTACAGATACAGGAGTAGAAGATATATCTACTATACAAAGTGTACTTGGAATTGAGAAAGCATTAAATATATGTTAATTTATAATATTAACTGAAAACAAATCGGAACATTATTATGGATTCTTTAACTGATGCAGTGGCACAGCTTTGTTTTCCTTTTCAAACTTTATCATCATGGACATAAAAAATGCACACAAAGATATCAACAGAACAACTACAGAAAGAGCAAAGTATCTTATGAAGAAAAGCAAGCTGGTTAAAGATAGGTTAATTACAAGCAAGGGTATTTTGCATGACTGTAATGGAAAAATGAGTCAATGAAACAGCACTTTAGATGTGAGCTCCACTGAGATGAAACAATCTTAGGGCAGCACAGAAGCAGTGTCAATCACTCTATGTAATTTGGCCCCTCAGAATTCAAAACGTAGGGAAAATTTTAGCAAAACTGACAGCAGAAATGTTGCCAATGGTTAAAAGATTTCATATTTTGCAGTTTGAATTTAAAATGACAAATTTAAGCTCATAAAAGAAGCTGTAAAAGATAACATCTTTAATGTACAGGGTATGGCTGATTTTATGGGTCATACTACTAACTTGATTATTATCAAAATAAGCATACAAGGGGTCATCCAGAAAGAATATCTGGCTTTAAAGAGTGATTTTTTACACAGTTGGTAACAGTATGTTGATTAAAGTTATTTTACATAGCTAATTATAACATATATTAAAATTGAAATTAAAATTTTTTTAAGTCACAGTGATAAGGAAATTACCATCAAGGGTTTCTTTCTATTTCAGGTTTTGCAATCTTATGTCCAACTTTGAAAGGAAAAAGGTAACAGCTATTTGAATCAGTTCAGTTCAGTTGCTTAGTCATGTCCGACTCTTTGCAACCCCATGGATTGCAGCATGCCAGGCCTCCCTGTCCATCACCAACTCCCAGAGTTTACTCAGACTAATGTCCATTGAGTCAGTGATGCCATCCAATAATCTCATCCTCTATCATCCCCTTCTCCTCCTGCCTTCAATCTTTCCCAGCATCAGGGTCTTTTCAGATCAGTCAGCTCTTCACAGCAGGTGGCCAAAGTACTGGAGTTTCAGCCTCAGCATCAGTCCTTCCGATGAATATTCAGGACTGATTTCCTTTAGGATGGACTGGTTGGATCTCCTTGCTCTCCAAGGGTCTCTCAAAGAGTCTTCTCCAACACCACAATTCAAAAGCATCAATATATTAACAGACACCTGAAATTACCTTCTGTAGTTAGCAAACTCTAACTCACTGTGTACTTAACACAATGTTTATTTGTGGTTTGCTCTATAGATTACATACTGATGGTGGTTGTTTAGTTTTAGTCGCTAAGTTGTGTCTGACTCTTAGCAATGCCACAGTGTCTGTCCATGAGATTTTCCAGGCAAGAATACTGGAATGGGTTGCCATTCCCTTCTCCAGGGGATCTTCCCCACCCAGGGATCAAACCCAGGTCTTCTGCACTGGTGGGCGGATTCTTTACCACTGAGTCACCAGGGAAGCCCTATACACATTGATACTGTATTATTAGTGGTGAAAGAGAATAGCATAAGTATCACACACATACACACCACACACAAGAAATATCCACATATTACACATACGTATAAGAAACACTTTTGCGTTTTCATACTGTTCACGGGGTTCTCAAGGCAAGAATGCTGAAGTGACTGCTGCAATCCATAGGGGTTGCAAAGAGTCAGACATGACTGAGAGACTGAACAACAACATAAGAAACACTAAGAAAAAGAGAATTTTTTCATAAATGCTAATTCGAGATTTTTTAAAATATGAGAATCTTTTTTTAATCAATACATTTCAATTACTGAGAAGAACTCTAGTCACTTTTCTCCCTCACCACTTCCAAAAAGATATTTCAAAATTCACAAAAATCCCAATAAGTCATTTAGTTTTAATGCTATCAACCTGTAAGGAGACACACTGTACTTACCCTCCTACAGAATATAGTATTTCTACTCTAGGCCTTAATGAAGTTTGGCTCAAATGACTGTTCACATGTCAACATTAACCAGGCTAAAAACACTAAGTTCAAACTGTACATCACAAATATCCTATTTCTGTGTCTAGAGGAAAGACAGGCTCAGAATGCCAAGGAGATACTTGAGATAGAAGAAACACAAGGTGAAGGAGAAAGAGATTTAATTCTGCTACTACAAATTTTTCTTTAAATTTCAGAAAGTACTTCTTTTTAGGGTGGAATTCATGTACTTTAATGGTTAATAAAGCCATTAAAGGGGCAAAACCATTAAGGGAGGGGCAAAAACATACTTCCTTAACCTTTTCGGAGGAAAAAAAGATAATGAAGCAAAGAACTTTGAACACATTATTCCAAGACTAAATTTTCACAGATAATCATGATGAGTTATCTCCCCTTGAAAGAACACATAAAAAATTTAAGTCTGTTGTGTTTTTTTAACCACTTTAAGAAAAAACAGCAATTTACCAGTGCCAAACTTTCCAAAGAGCTTTAAAATCAATTATGGAGCTATTTGTAATTTGATTTTCTGTCAAAAATGTAATGAAGTGAGTATTCTCTGCAATAGGAGACGCTGTTTAAAATCAGTCCCCATTTGGCATGTTTTGCGTTCTGCTTATGCACCTTGGCAACAACAGTACAGCTAACCAGGATTTTTTTTTTTTTAACTGCTCTTTCTGGGTATGTTTGACAACTCCTCACTCCCACAGTCTTTTAACATGGGGCTTCCTCAGTCAGGGATGCAGATCCCACACCGAGCCCATAAAACAATTAGTGGGAGGCCTTGGCATTGCATTCAAAGACCTTTATAAAAAGTCAATGTAGCTGGCTGTGTGAAATCTGACGTGTGGGGAGCCCCCATAAAACTCTTTAATGGAAACCGGGGGCTTCTTCTGGAAAAGGTTGAGAAGCTGGGCCACTGCTGTATAATTAAAGTAGCTATTTAACAAGAAACAATAAGCATTTCAATAAAAAATAATCAGAAAGTAATAAAAACGTTAAAACTCTGGGCAATCTTTTACATTTATAAAAAGTGGAAATAACTGCTTTTCAGAAAGAGGGCTTTCCTTGTGTATGGGCAAAGTGGTTTTGTTTGCTCTCACATTTAGAAGAATCTGTCAGAACGCCTTTTAGCTAATAGAAAAAACACAATTAGAACCCTTTCCTTTTTTCAATGTACCCACCACATCTGGTTTTGTTCTATGATTTCTTTTTTCTTATTGAAATACAAGTGACATAAAACATTGTATTAGTTTTAGATGTGCAACGTAATGATTTGATAGACGCACAGATTATGAAATGAGTACCTGGGTTTAGTTAACATCCATCACCACAGAGTTACATATGTTGTTTTTTCTTGTCATGAGAACTCTTAAGATCTACTCTCTCATCAACTTCGAAATATACAATATGGTACTGTTAACTCTAATCACCATACTACTCATCATATCCCCAGGACTTACAAAACACTGAACTCTCAGATATAGACAACAGACTGGTTGGTTGCCAGAGGCAGGGGGTGGAGAAGATGGGTGGAAGTAGTCAGGGCACCAACCTCCAGTTTCTAAGATAAATAAGACTGCCACATCTGATTTTAAAATTCTTACAAAACTGAGTCTGAAGTCTCCTGGAAATTCTGAACCCCCAAACAGTGAAAACTTGCAAGAACACACTTTTTCTACTAGTGGCACAACTCAATACAGAGTTTAAAGAAGTATTAATATTCATATACAACTGAAAGACAATTACTTTTAAAGAATAAAGAATATGACAACCACGTCCCTGTCCCTGCTTTAATTCAACAGCTTTTTCAAATGGAAAAAAAGTGATTCAAAGTATATCCTAATAGCATGATTCTAACCATGGCATTAGGGGTGACAGTTTTTGTTAAAGTAACCTAGTTTTATTGGTAATCACCAGTCCCACACCAAACGCTGGATGACTGGATCACAGAATTTACCCATTTAACACAGAAACAGCTCAGTTTATGATGAAAAGAAAACCCCAACACACAGAAGAAGGTCTGCCCCTTTTGACCAAAGTAAAGACAGATGGAGAGAAAGGAGATCTTTACAAAACCAGACTGTATGGCCTGAACCCTCTATTTGGGAAAAATGGCAGGGGTTGGGGGAGGTAGGTACAGAAGTGTCTCTGTTAATAAATCCAGTCTGATATAAGGCACCCAAAGAACATCTCCCTTAGAGACCTGCATCTCAGGCATAACCTGGGGGAGGCTGCAGGCCTCTAAAAACAATGTTCATTAAACTGCGGGTAAAGACCTATCACTTGGTTAAAAGTAGCATTTTAAAAAATTTATTACAATAATATAGAAGATATCGTTTCTCTTAAGTAGAAAAGGTAAATATTGATTTATGAAACTTTTGTTTCCATGCCACAGTTTTAAATGTATTTATTATAGTTCATAGCCTAATAGTGTGAAAACAAATGCCCTAGGAGAAGAACAAATATCAGTTCAACTGCATATAGTAAATGACATGGGAATATAGATTGGAAGACTCTGGGTACTCATGATTTCAGTGTGGCTTGCAAGGGATTCAGAACTTCTCACAGGTCCTCCTGAGAGGTAAAGCCCACTGAGAGGGCTGGTGGGCTGGCAGAGGCCTAGGCTCAGCATAAAGGGTTGCATTATCTGAGGTCTTCAAAACTAAATGTAAATAGCTGGGATCATGGACTTTAGTAGTACACACCTACATGTTGATCAAAAAGGCCAGTGAGAACCAGGCACCCCACAACAGACACATGTATAGATCACAACAAACTAGGCTCCCAGCAGTGAACACACCACAACAATGAAGAAAACACTGACCAGACTGTCACAGGAGACAAGTACAGATGTATCTTACAGAGTAATACGATCTACGAGAAAACAAAAGACTGAGCATTTACACCAAACAGAATCAAGAGGAAATGACTTAATTCAGAAGAGGCTAAAAAATTATTAACTGGCAAGATTGTATTTTTAATAACCAGTTACCTGGCAGAGCAAGTTCACGAGGAAATTGAAATCCACTATATGTAGAAGCTGCACTTTTTGTAAATAGTAAAGAGTAAAACTACCCTCTTGCTATATCTACCACTTAAAGTGAGGCCACAAGTAAGAATAAAGAACTTAATTTCTAATTAACATGATATAATATGCATATTTATACAATTTTAATAGCATTGCCGCAATACTTCAGTCTCAGAAGATTAGAGAATAGTAGAATAGTATCTTTCATTCTAGAATAATTTCATTGGGGAAAAAAAACCTTTTTTGCTGTTACATGCAGAGTTTGGGAAGATGATCAAGTGTGTTTGCACATATATACAAACAAGTGGCAACTATGAAGCAATATATATAATCATGACATGATCTTATACATAGAAAACCTAGACTCCACCAAAGAATATTAGAATATATTTAGTAAAGTTGCAGGATACAAAATCAATATACAGAAATCTGTTGTTTCTATACACTAATAATAAACCTATCAGAAAAATTAAGGAAACATTCCTATTTATCATTTCATTCAAAAGAATAAAATACCCTGAAAGAAAATTTAACCAAGGAAGTGAAACAGCTGTACACTGAAAACTATAAGATATTGATAAAAAATTGAAGATGACAAGAAGAAATTGAAAAATGTGCTATGCTCGTGAACTGGAAAAATTAATACTGTTAAAATGTCCATAATACCTAAGGCAATATACATATTTAAAGAAAACACAACCACAATGCCAATGGCATTTTTTCACAGGAAAGAACAACCAACCCTATATTTGGAGGGAACCACAAAAGACCCCAAAGCCAAAAGCAATATTGAGAAAGAAGAAACAAAACTGGAGGCATCATGCTCCCTGGTTTCAAACTATATGACAAAGATATATTAATCAAAATGGTACGATACTGGCAGAAAAACAGATCAATGGAACAGAATAGAGAGCCCAGAAATAAGCTGACACACACATGGTCAATTAATTTATGACAAACAAATCAAGAATACACAATGGAGAAAAGTCTCTCCAATAAATGATGTTGGGAAAACTGGACAGACAAATGCAAAAGTGTGGAATCATATACCATACACAAAAGCTAATTCAAAACGGATTAAGGACTTGAATTTAAGCCCTAAAACTATAAAACTCCCAGAAAAAATATAGGTGGTAAGCTCCTTGATATCAGTCTTGGCGACAATTTTTTGCACTTTTCACAGAAATCAAAGGCAATAAAAGCAAAAATAAACAAATGAGACTACATGAAACTAAAGTTTTTGTAGAGCAAAGAAAACCACCCACAAAGTGAAATGCCAGCCTACTAAACGGGAGAAAATATTTGCAAGTCATATATCTGATAAGGGGTTAATACTCAAAATAAAGGGCTTCCCTGGTGGCTCACACCATAAAGAACCCGCCTGCAATGCACAAGATCTGGGTTCTATCCCTGGGTCAGGAAGATCCCCTGGGGGAGGGCATGGCAACCCATTCCAGTATTCAGGCCTGGAGAATTCCATGGACAGAGGAGCATGGCGGACTCTAGTCCATGGGGTCACAAAGAGTTAGACACTACTAAGCAACTAACACTTCGGGGCTTCCCTGGTGGCTCAAAAGGAAGAGACCCAGGTTCGACCCCTGCCTGAGTCAGGAAGATCCAACTCAAGCAAAAAAAAAAAAAAATCTGATTTAAAATTGGGCAGAAGAACTGAATGGTCATTTTCTCAAAAATGATATACAGATGGCCAAGCTACATAAAAAGATGCTCAATGCTAATCAATAAGGAAATGCAAATCAAAACCACAAGACCTGTTAGAATGACTGTATCAAAAAGTCAAGAAATAAGTGTTGGAAAAGATGTGAAGGAAAGGGAACACTTGTGTGCACTACTGGTGAGATATAAACTGGTACAGTCACAATCAAAAACAGCATGAAATGCCCTCAAAAAATTAAAAATAGAACTACCATATGATCTAGCATTTCCACTTCTGGAATTTATCCAAAGAAAACGAAAACACCGGCTCGAAAATATATGTGCACCTCTGTTCACATATACGCAGCATTACTTACAATAGCCAAGATACGGAACTGCCCATCAGCAGATGAATGTATAAAGAAAATGTGGTACACACACACACTTCAGCCATATAAAGAAGGAAATCTTGCCATTTGTAACCATATGAATGGACTTTGAGGGCATTAGGCTAATGAAAGAGAAACAAATGCAGTATGATCTCATCTATATAAGGAATTCTTAAAATACAGACGAAACAAGCTCATAGATACAAAGACCAGACTGGTGGTTGCCAGAGGGGAAAGGGGTGGATGGGACAGTTAAGGGTATCAAAAGGTACAAGTTTCCACTTATAAGATAGGTAAGTAATGGGGATGGAATGTACAATATGACAACTAGAATTAACAACACTATATTGCATATTTGAAAATTGTTAAAAGTGTAAATCTTACAAGGTCTCGAAAAAAAATTCTGGTGATGGATGACAGCTAGAATTATTGTGATGATTATTTGCAATACATACAAATAGCAAATCATTATGTTTTATACCTGAAGCTAATATAATGTGGAATGTCAATTATATATAAATTATTAAAAATGCTAAAATCACATACTTAATCTGCATATTTGGAGTGGTAGTGATGGTAATATGTTAAGTACCAAAAAATTAATCATATAAATCACAACTGGAATTGGTATTTACATTGATACATCCATATATTTCCTTTTTTAATCTCTTCATTAGTTAATTAAATATGTCTTCATTTCAAAACTATTTAAAGAGAGGCAAGAAAAAAATAGAACATTTGTCATAATGAGCAATTATATTCAAAACCTATTTTTAAATAATTTTGGAATTATATTTTACAATTTAGCCTGAACTAGAAAGGTTAACTCATGTGTGCTTTTGCAAGCATGGGGGGAGGTGTAAGAACTGGTTCACAGATAGTAAATCAAAATCATTTTGATAACTATCTACTTCCCTGAAGTTATTTAAACTTCATTGGGGGTTTTTCATAATAAGGTTCAAATAACTCATGTTCTTTCCAGGTTGTGGTTTCAGTTAATTATAAAAGCAAGAAAAAATGTAAGAGCTGCTAAAAAGTCAATGCCAATGAAAAAAGAATGGTCAAATACTCAGTTTTACATATTTCAAATGATGGACAGGTGATTGAATTTGCAATAACATTCATACATTCAAAGCCACAAATGCAAAATTCAAGGCATTTTTGGTATCTACTAAGACTGAGGAGTCATAAATAACAGGGTAAATCATCTTTAATTATTTTCAAAGACTTTTCACAACGAATCCTCAAATTTTGAATGATCAAAAGTTCCCTAAGAGATATTATATTATCATTAGCTTGATTATGTACCATAACAAATGAGTATATCATGCACATATTCAGTTCAGTTCAGTTGCTCAGTCGTGTCTGACTCTTTGAGACCCCGTGAATCACAGCACGCCAGGCCTCCCTGTCCATCACCAACTCCCAGAGTTCACTCAGACTCATGTCCATCAAGTCAGTGATGCCATCCAGCCATCTCATCCTCTCTCATCCCCTTCTCCTCCTGCCCCCAATCCCTCCCAACATCAGTCTTTTCCAATGAGTCAACTCTTTGCATGAGGTGGCCAAAGTACTGGAGTTTCAGCTTTAGCATCATTCCTTCCAAAGAAATCCCAGGGCTGATCTCCTTCAGAATGGACTGTCCCTTGCAGTCCAAGGGACTCTCAAGAGTCTTCTCCAATACCACAGACCAAAAGCATCAATTTTTCAGCACTCAGCCTTCTTCACAGTCCAACTCTCACATCCATACATGACCACTGGAAAAACCATAGCCTTGACTGGACGGACCTTAGTCAGCAAAGTAATATCTCTGCTTTTGAATATGCTGCTATCTAGGTTGGTCATAACTTTTCTTCCAAGGAGTAAGCGTCTTTTAATTTCATGGCTGCAATCACCATCTGCAGTGATTTGGGAGCCCCCAAAAATAAAGTCTGACACTTTCCACTGTTTCTCCATCTATTTCCCATGAAGTGATGGGACCGGATGCCATGATCTTCGTTTTCTGAATGTTGAGCTTTAAGCCAACTTTTTCACTCTCCTCTTTCTCTTTCATCGAGAGGCTTTTTAGTTCCTCTTCAGTTTCTGCCATAAGGGTGGTGTCATCTGTATATCTGAGGTTATTGATATTTCTCCGGCAATCTTTATTCCAGCTTGTGTTTCTTCCAGTCCAGCATTTCTCATGATGTACTCTGCATAGAAGTTAAATTAGCAGGGTGACAATGTACAGCCTTGACGTACTCCTTTTCCTATTTGGAACCAGTCTGTTGTTCCATGTCCAGTTCTAACTGTTGCTTCCTGACCTGCATACAGGTTTCTCAAGAGGCAGGTCAGGTGGTCTGGTATTCCCATCTCTTTCAGAATTTTCCACAGTTTATTGTGATCCACACAGTCAAAGGCTTTGGCATAGTCAATAAAGCAGAAATATATGTTTTCTTGGAACTCTCTTGCTTTTTCCATGATCCATATATTACTACTTAAATATATACACATTATAAAACACATTTTAATATCTTTTAATTCTAAGAAGTTTTAGACTGCCTTTCTCAAAATGGGATTAAATACTTTCATTATAATTAATCTTTATGGTTTTCTCTGCTTTATTTTGGTCATCCATGCCCATAGACAGTGTCTGAAGTTATGAGCAACCTAGATAGCATATTCAAAAGCAGAGACATTACTTTGCTGACTAAGGTCCATCTAGTCAAGGCTATGGTTTTTCCAGTAGTCATGTATGGGTGTGAGAGTTGGACTGTGAAGAAGGCTGAGCGCCGAAGAATTGATGCTTTTGAAGTGTGGTGTTGGAGAAGACTCTTCTTGGACTGCAAGAAGATCCAACCAGCCCATTCTGAAGGAGATCAACCCTGGGATTTCTTTGGAAGGAATGATGCTAAAGCTGAAACTCCAGTACTTTGGCCACCTCATGCAAAGAGTTGACTCATTGGAGAAGACTTTGATGCTGGGAAGGATTGGGGGCAGGAGGAGAAGGGGATGAGAGAGGATGAGATGGCTGGATGGCATCACTGATCGATGGACGCAACTCTGAGTGAACCCCGGGAGTTGGTGATGGACAGGGAAGCCTGACGTGCTGCGATTCATGGGGTTACAAAGAGTCGGACACGACTGAGTGACTAAACTGAACTGAACTGAACTAAATATTCCTGGTAGCTTGGATCTTCCTCATAGCTCAGATGGTAAAGAATCTGCCTGCAATGCAGGAGATCCTGGTTCGATCCCTGAGTCAGAAAGATCCTCTGGAGAAGGGAATGGCAGTCCACTGCAGTATTCTTGCCTCTAGAATTCCATGGTTAGAGGAGCCCAGCAGACCACAGTCCATGGGGTCGCAAAGAGCCAGACACGACTGAGTGACTAACAACACTACTACAACTACTAAATATTCCATCTCAAGATTCACTTATTCATACATCTTAAGCCATAACCTTCTCTCCTCAAGCCTACTCATCCAACTGTATCAACTAAGGCTATTCTCTGACTTGATTGGAACAAGTTCCTTGAATCCTAGTTTTCTCTGAATCCACTATCCTTCTACTTACTTTACATGCTAATCCACAATAAAGCACAAGAGTTCAGTCTACGGCACTCTCATTGTCTCAACTTATGCTTTCTAAGAGAACAGGTTCTTGCTCATAGCTTCAATTACCATATGTCTACTTCCAGCCTAAATCTCTATTCTGTTTCTCAGCCCAGTGTATTCCAACCCAGTATTACAAAATCAAGCTCATTTGCTTCACCCATAAACCTAGTTCTTTTTCAGTGTTCTCTTAGTGAATAAGTTTCATCTCTTCAGTTGTACAAGCAAGAAATCTAGACGGCACTTGGAAACTATCAACAGATCCTGCTCATGTGGTATTTATCTTTCAAATTTACCTATTTCTCTCCATCTATAGCCTTGCCCAAACCTAAGCTTTTAATGACCTACCTGCATAAGTCAAAACTCAATAGGTGCTCAAAGCACTGTGTGTACATTTCACACCATTTATCAATCTTTCAATTTTACATTTCATAGTGTGATTATTTGAACAATGTGTAATTTTCCCCTAGACTTGCACAGTTCAACCAGAAAGCCAATATCTCGCACATGTAGCTGTTTAAACTTAAATTAATTAAAATCAAATAAAATTAAGAATTCAACCCCAAGAAGACATACCAATGGCCAACAGCATCTGAAGAGATGCTCAATATCATTATGCAATAGGGAAAAGCAAATCAAAACCACAATGAAATATCATATCACACATGTTAGAATAACTATTATCAAACAGACAACAAATAACAAGTGTTGACAGGGTGATGGGGAACAAGGGAAGCCTTATCCTGTTGGTGTGAATTTAAATTGGTGAAACTATAATGGAAAACAACATGTAGGTTCCTCAACAAAATAAAAATATAACTACCATATGATCCAGCAATTCTACTCCTAGGTATTTATCCAAAGAAGGTGAAAGGACTATTTCAGAAAGATATATGCACCCCTATATTCAATGCAGTAATGTTCATAATACTCAAGGTATGGAAGCAACCTAAGTGCCCATCTATTATTAGTGGATAAAGAAGATGTGACACACTCATATGCATGTGTCTATGTATGTATAATAGAATATACTGTACTCTATTGTTTCTATTAGCTAGCATCTATGTATTATATTTTGTTTGTTTTTTTTTTTTAAAGATGCCCCACTTGCAAGCTCTGTATCTGTACTGAAAATCAAGATCAAGTGAGCTTTTGCCCTTCTGTTCCACGGGAGTTTTCTGTCCTCCCTGAGCTTGCCTTAGTCTATTTCGTATAACAGAATGTTTTCTGTTATATATACACACACATAATACATACATATACATAGTAAAATATTACTTAGCCATAAAAGGAAACCTTTCCCTTTACAACAACATCGATGGACCTAGAAAGTATTACACTAAGTGAAATAAGCCAGAAAGGCAAATACTATATGATTTCATTTATGTAAAATCTAAAAAGCTAATCAAGTGAACAAATATAACCAAACAGAAACAGTCATCAATAAAAAAGAACAAACAGGCCATTGCCAGACAGTAGGGGTTGGGGAGGAGAAAATGGGAGCTTAAGAGGTATAAACTTTCAGTTTTACAACAAATTAGTCACAAATATAAAACGTACAGATTGGGGAAAATAGTCAATAATTATGTAATGTCTTTGGCAACAAAGGATAACTAGACTTATCATGGTGATCTTTTTGTGATGTATAGACACATCAAATCACTATGTTGTACACCAGGAACTAATACAGTGCTGTAGGTCAATTATACTTCTAAAACAAACTCATAGAAAAAGAGATCACACCTGTGGTTAACAGAGGAAGAGAGGAGGAGCCGGGGATGAAGGCAGTTCAGTTCAGTTGCTCAGTCATGTCTGACTCTTTGTGACCCCATGGACTGCAGCATGCCAGGCCTCCCTGTCCATCACCAACTCCTGGAGTTTACCCAAACTCATGTCCGTTGACTCAGTGATGCAGTCAAACATCTCATCCCTCTGTTGTCCCCGTCCTCTCCCGCCTTCAATGTTTCCCAGCATCAGGGTCTTTTCCAATGAGTCGGTTCTTAGTAGCAAGTGGCCAAAATATTAGAGTTTCAGCTGCAGCATCAGTCATTCCAGTGAATATTCAGGACTGATTTCCTGTAGGATTGACTGGTTGGATCTCCTTGCAGTCCAAGGGACTCTCAAGAGCCTTCTCCAACACCACAGATCAAAAGCACTGATTTTTCGGCACTCAGCTTTCTTTATAGGCCAATTCTCACATCCATACATATAGGACTGCTGGAAAAACCAAAGCTTTGACTAGATGTACCTTTGTTGGCAAAGTAATGTTTTTTATTTTTATTTTTTATTTTTTTTGATGCTTTTTTTTAAATTTACTTCACAATTCTGTATTGGTTTTTTAATATGCTGTCTAGTTTGGTCATAGGTTTCCTTCCAAGGAGCAGGTGTCTTTTAATTTGGCTGCAGCCACCATCTGCAGTGATTTTGGAGCCCAAGATATATATGAAAGTTAAGAGTAAATCTTGAGAGTTCTCATCACAAACAACAACAACCAAAAAAAAAAACACTTTTTCCTCATTTCTTTAATGTTTTATGAGATGACTGATATTCACTAAACTTATTGAGATAATCGTTTCATGATATATGTAAGCATATCATTAGGTTGTAAACCTTAAACTTATATAGTGCTGTGTGTCAATTATATTTCAATGACACTGAAGTGATAAAAAAAATTCAATGCCTCACTCTCACTAGCTACATTTTAAGTGCCTAATGGGCCAATGCAGATAACAGCTACCATAGGGAATACTACAGATATACAACATTTCCATCTCAATTAATAGCACTACACTAAAAAGTGAGATTGGGAAAGACTAGAGATCTCTTCAAGAAAAGTAGAGATACCAAGGGAACATTTCATGCAAAGATGGGCACAATAAAGGACAAAACTGGTAGGGACCTAACAGAAGCAGAAGATATTGAGAAGAGGTAGGAAGAATACACAGAACTGTACAAAAAAGACCTTTACAACCCAGATAATCACGATGGTGTGATCACCAACCTAGAGCCAGATATCTTGGAATGTGAAGTCAAGTGGGCCTTAGAAAGCATCACTACGAACAAAGCTAGTAGAGGTGATGGAATTCCAGTTGAGCTATTTCAAATCCTGAAAGATGATGCTGTGAAAGTGCTGCACTCAATATGCCAGCAAACTTGGAAAACTCAGCAGTTGGCCACAGGACTGGAAAAGGACAGTTTTCATTCCAATCCCAAAGAAAGGCAATGCCAAAGCATGCCCAAACTACTGCACAAATGCAGTCATCTCACATGCTAGTAAAGTAATGCTCAAAATTCTCCAAGCCAGGCTTCAGCAATACGTGAACCATGAACTTCCAGATGTTCAAGCTGGTTTTAGAAAAGGCAGAGGAACCAGAGATCAAATTGCCAACATCCACTGGATTTTCGGAAAAGCAAGAGTTCTAGAAAAACATCTATTTCTGCTTTATTGACTATGCCAAAGCCTTTGACTGTGTGGGTTACCATAAACTGTGGAAAATTCTGAAAGAGATGGGATTACCAGACCATCTGACCTGCCTCTTGAGAAACCTGTATGCAGGTCAGGAAGCAACAGTTAGAACTGGACATGGAACAACAGACTGGTTCCAAATAGGAAAAGGAGTATGTCAAGGCTGTATATTGTCACTCTGCTTGTTTAACTTATCTGCAGAGTACATCATGAAAAACACTGGGCTGGAAGAAGCACAAGCTGGAATAAAGATTGCCAGAGAAATATCAATAACCTCAGATATGCAGATGACACCACCCTTATGGCAGAAAGCAAAGAACTAAAGAGCCTCTTGATGAAAGTGAAAGAGGAGAGCGAAAAAAGTTGGCTTAAAGCTCAACATTCAGAAAATGAAGATCATGGCATCCGGTCCCATCACTTCATGGCAAATAGATGGGGAAACAGTGGAAACAGTGTCAGACTTTATTTTGGGGGGCTCCAAAATCACTGCAGATGGTGATTGCAGCCATGAAATTAAAAGATGCTTACTCCTTGGAAGGAAAGTTATAACCAACCTAGACAGCATATTAAAAAGTAGAGACATTACTTTGCTGACAAAGGTCCGTCTAGTCAAGGCTATGATTTTTCCAGTGGTCATGTATGGATGTGAGAGTTCGACTGTGAAGAAAGCTGAGCACCAAAGAATTGATGTTTGTAACTGTGGTATTGAAGAAGACTCTTGAGAGTTCCTTGGACTGCAACCAAACCATCCTAAAGGAGTATAGTCCTGGGTGTTCATTGAAGGGATTGATGGTGAAGCTGAAACTCCAATACTTTGGCCACCTGATGCGAAGAGCTGACTCATTTGAAAAGACTCTGATGCTGGGAAGGATTGAGGGCAGGAGGAGAAGGGGACGACAGAGGATGAGATGGCTGGATGGCATCACCAACTCGATGGACATGGGTGCGGGTGAACTCTGGGAGTTGGTGATGGACAGGGAGGCCTGGCATGCTGTGGTTCATGGGATCGCAGAGTCAGACATGACTGAGCGACGGAACTGAACTGAACTGAAGCTGCATGAGAGCACTTTATACCCACCATCCACAACTTGACACTTATAGACAGCCTGAAAAAGAGTAGGCTACACACACACATACACACACATAAACTATTGAGGAATAATGAACATAAGATACTGGGACAACCACCAGAAATCATTTGTGGTTCGAATTCATCACGCTATGAATCTCATGACTGCAGCAGTTCCAATCCTTTTAAAAACTAGTAAAAAGAAATGACTTCTTACAAGTCAAAATTGGGTTTCCCTGGAGGCTCAATGCTAAAGCACCCACCTGGCAATGCAGGAGACACCTGTTTAATCCCTAGTCTTGGAGGATCTCACATGGAGCAACTAAGCGCATGTGACACAACTACTGAGCCTGTGCTCCACAGCCTGAGAACCACAACTGCGGAGCCCATGTGCTGCAGCCACTGACGCCCATGTGCCCTGGAGCCTGTGCTCTGCAACAAAGCCACTGCAATGAGAAGCCAGTGTACCACAGCTAGAGAGCAGCCCCCATTCGCTACAGCTAGAGAAAAGCCTGTGCAGCAACAGAAACCCAGAACAGCCAAAAACAGGTTCAAAAATTGTAAAAGTCAAAATTACCAGCACTGGCAGAAATTCTGAATCTCATTCCAAGGGAAGGTATGGTTGTTGTTATTAACCTTAGGACTCATTATCACCTCCTGGATAAGTTTATGTTAATAATGTATTAATAAATCTTACAGCATCTGTCACTGAAATGGAGATGGAAAGCAGAATGCATAGTCAATCTCACTTATAAACTAAATAATGCACATATATCGTCTACCTGGCAATTATGTCCTACTTACTATAACTATAGTGTACACTACTACACAACTATAACTAAAATTATAGTCAAATAAAGCATTAAATCAAACCTTCCCTAGATCCATGGATTATTACGTCTTCCAAAAGCAGTGTATATGTATTTAAAATTATTTTATTCTGGGAGTTGTAGGAATTTTAAAGTTTAAGAAAAATGGACTTTGAAAATTGGCTGGAAAAGCAAAAAAACTCAGCATACTAAGCACACTATGGTAGAAAAATCAAATAAAGTCAGGATGATGTACATGAAATACTAAGTCAAAATTTAACATTTAACTTTAAGACTTAAATGCCCTGATTTTCAGAATCATCACCTACACAGGAAGACATATGGCTAGTATTAATACTCAAGATAAAAAAATAAAAATGCCCGAAGACATATGCAAATCACCTGCGAGGCTTTTTCAAGCTACTTAAACTTCCAAAACCCTCTTGCTGTTGCTGCTGCTAAGTCGCTTCAGTCGTGTCCGACTCTGTGCGACCCCACAGATGGCAGCCCACCAGACTCCCCGTCCCTGGGATTCTCCAGGCAAGAACACTACAGTGGGTTGCCATTTCCTTCTCCAATGCATGAAAGTGAAAGTGAAGTCACTCAGTCGTATCTTCGCAACCCCATGGACTGCAGTCTACCAGGCTCCTCCGCCCATGGGATTTTCCAGGCAAGAGTACTGGAGTGGGGTGCCATTGCCGTCTCCGAAAACCCTCTTACTCCCTCATTAATGATTCTAACATACCCTGGTTGTAGAAGTAGCTGAAATGAAAGTGAAACAGTAGTCACTCAGTCC
Source organism: Oryx dammah (assembly GCF_014754425.2). NCBI lineage: Eukaryota > Metazoa > Chordata > Mammalia > Artiodactyla > Bovidae > Oryx > Oryx dammah. Next base: position 29,192,341 of record NW_024070187.1, read on the forward strand.
TGTCTGACTCTTTAAGACCCCATGGGACTGTAGCCTGCCAGGCTCCTCTGTCCATGGAATTCTCTAGGCAAGAATACTGGAGTAGGTTGCCATTTCCTTCTCCAGGAGTTCTTCCTGACTCAGGAGTCGAACCTCAGTTTCCTGCATTGCAGGCAGATTCTTTACGATCTGAGCTACCAAGGAAGTTTAAAGGTAGCTGACTTCCCAGCAAACATTTTTGCTCATCTTGCATAGCACTGAGTTGTTGAGAAGCAGTGGTCCAGCAGGGGACAATATTTTCTACCTTCTTTTACATTTAGGTGGGGCCTTCTGGCTGCTTTTTATCAATGGACCAGGAACAGAAGTTATGTATGTCACTTCAGGGCTTAGGTAGCACATTCTCTCTTCTCCCAAACAGAACTTGGATGGGAACATCACGGCAAGTTTAGAAGTTGTATGCTAAAGACAGAGGAATGCCTATCGGCCTAGATCCCTGAGCAACGATAAGGCACCAAACTCTCTCACCTCCTACCTAGTCTCCAGCCAGCCCACATCCAGTTATCAGTCAAAAATTCTCATCCTGTAGGTGAGAAATAAATACCTAGCATATTAATCCACTTGTACTTAGAGATTTATATGTTACAAGGACTGGATTATCCTTAGTAAGTATATGCTTCTATGTGGGCCTACCCCACTGCCCAAGGTTGAAAGCCATCACCATGGTGAGGCACCACTAAGCCACAAAGAGAGTGCATTACACAGATTTACTGGAGCAGAAGGGGCTGAAAATGCTATGATTGTAGTCTTTAAAAAGTATTATATAATGCTTTTCAAACCTCTGAAATTGTGATATCAATTATCAGGGCTTAATTTACATTCACTTACGAAGAAGGATATGGCAACCCGCTCCAGTAGTCTTGCCTGGGAAATCCCATGGACAGAGGATCCTGGCAGGCTACAGTCCATGGGGCTGCAACAGAGTCAGTCACAACTTAGCGACTACACAATGCAAATATTAATTTGATATTATACCATCTTGTCAAATTATTTGGCAGGTATAAGGTAAATGAAACTTCCTAAATTTCCACAAACTACACCAAAACATAGCTACAAGGAGTTCCAGAAATAGAGCAACCATAAGTTATAAACATCAAAACCAAGTTGGTTGTACACACCATAATTTATGGTGCACACTTTCTTCTCTGTTCAGATCAGCCAACAAGCTTCCTTTATGTTTCAAAATACAGCTCAGTGTTACCTTCTCTTAGCAAACTTCTCCCTACCCTCAGTCCTAGATAGTTAATCGCTGCAACCCTCTTGCCTTGTTCATACCATATTGTAATTCAATGGTTTACACATGGATTCTCTGTTCTAGATTCACTAAGCAAAAGTTTGAGTCTCATTCATATCAGAGGCTGGGACCAAGTCAGTAAAATGTACACTCCAAATGAATATTGATGAATGGATAATTTTCTCAGCACATCTCACTGCACAGAAACAAGAAACTAGTCTGTTTTGAATACAAGTATGAAAGACCCAAAAGCAAGTCAATGAGGTAGAAAGGAGGATACAGTATATGTGGTTAATATAAGTATTGGATGAGTCAATTTAATAACCTCTTATCAATAAAAATTTCTGTGCTTCCCAGGTGGCAGTAGTGGAATATAAGTACTATATGAGTCAATTTAACCTAATAAATTCTCTTTTGTCAATAATTTTTACCCTGAATTATCTGAAATTTTCAATACTGTTGTTTAACTTAAAAATATAATAGAAGTAAGCAGTTATCTTTAAAAAACATACATTTATAAATTACAGTGATCAACTAAGCTTATGTGTATAGTCTACAAGGCCTGACTGAGTCTCATTTCTTGCCACTGGTCTATAATGACAGACAAGAATTCAACAGACTTGAATTTACTTCAATAACTACATCAGGAGTTCTTTAATTTTAAGAGAAAAATAATACTTCAGAGAATAATATAAATGAGACGTGCTTTGAAATAAAATCACTTCTAACAAGGCCAGAAGGTTCTCAGAGGCAATCTGAGAGTATCATTCTTTATCTCACAGTCCCTCAGTTGCCATAAATGTACCTCAGCGAGGATACTGTCTTAAGTAATCCCAGAACCTTTCGTATGAATATATGACCAAAAGTTCCACTGCTAGATCTGGGAATACATTTTAAACCAGCTTTGCAAACCTAGAATGCCTCTTACAGACTCTTTCAAATGACAGGAAAACTTCAAGTACAATCTTCTTTGAGGGTGTTTGTGAATGAGAATGCCACTTTGGGACCCAGCTCAGAAACTCTTTCTTCCAGCTACAGAGGTAGTTTAAAGGGAAATATGAAAATTAGTTAACATTCCAGGGATCCCATGCAACCACATGCATTTAAAAGCACAATAGACCCCACAATCTCTAACCATTCAGCCGTGTAGAGGCTTCTGAGTGGGATGGTCCAGAGCTGACCTTGAATGTGTGCAAAGGCCATCTACACTACTGTAGTATACCTCCTGCATTACCTCATCAATTATCACAACTGAATAGTATTTAAGATCAAGAAATGGGAGGAGAAATTAAGTTGGGAGAAAGTTATCAGGAAACTCTCTTCACAGGCCTATTAAGTCAGAAGGCTGACGGACGGCACTTGCACACTGCAATGTGCTCACTTTGTGCTAGGTATTTCAGGCACCAAACACACATTAAATATCTTAATCCTTACAACAATTTCATGAGTTGGCACTATGATTAACACCCTGATTTCAGACTTTTGGCCTCCAGAACTATAACCAAATTCATTTTTGTTGTTCAAGCCACCAAGTTTGTGGTAATTGCTTACAGCAACCTTAGGGAATCAATAAAGGGAATAAGATTATGACAATTACGTCAGCATCATGGTGGAATGAGATGCTCCCTTTGTCTAACCCCTTCAATCTACAACTGGCTAAACACTCATAACTCAAAAAAGTATCCTCTGCCCAATACATTATGCAAGAGAGAGCCACACATCTAGACATCTGAATATGAGTGGACTGGCCACATAGAGAAGGCAGAACTAAGGGTTCAGCAAAGGCAGTGCCCCATTCCAGACCCTAGCCATGACAGCAGCAGAGGAAGCACACGAAACTGCAGCCTCTCAGCCTCAGCAGCACCTAAGTGACAGGGAACCAAGCGGCAGAGGTGGTGCAGGGCCTGGGACCCCAACCCTCCAACCGCTGCAGTGCCTGCAAGTCTGTCTCCCCCGAAGCAGTAATGCCCATGAACCTGACAACTTCAGCTCCCCCATACAATCCCCTTTCCACACCATGGCAGCCCATGACCCAGGCAAGCCTGCACACAGCAGAGCAGCCTACCAACATGGTGTCCTTAGTAGCAACATCAGCTATAGCAACAAAGCACCCAAGACCCTGGAGGTACCAGCAGTGAGGACAAGAGAGCTGGTAACACCTCTAGCAGAAGTCGTAGAGGGTCGATAGTGCCAATTCTCAGAGATATCTCAGAGGAAAAATAGAAGCATCTCAGATAAGAGAAATAAAAAAACTATTGCTATAGCTCCATCTACTGAAAAACAAAAGAAAGTGAAAGTGACTCAGTCGTGTCCGACTCTTTGTGACCTCATGGACTATACAGTCCACGGACTTCTCCAGGCCAGAATACTGGAGTGAGTGGCCTATCCCTTCTCCAGGGGATCTTCTCAACCCAGGGAACAAAACCAGGTCTCCCACATTGCAGGCAGATTCTTTACCAGTCAACCCACCAGGAGAAACAAAAGAAGGACCTCAATCTGTTGAACTATTCGAATCAAAGTAAAAAAAGCTTTACTTAAATAATAAAAGTACTCACTATTGCAAATATGCCATCAGAACAGCAGCTCATCAAGCAACATGAAAAATCACAGTAATGGTATCACAAAAAGAAAATCCTCCAGAAACCAAACTTGATGTCACAGAAGATTGTGATCTGATAGAGAACTCAGAATAGCTGTTATGAAGAAACTCAATGAGCTGAAAAAAAAACCTCACAAATATAGTTCAATGAACTCAGGAATAAATTTCATGAACAGAAGGAATATTTTAATGAAGAGACTGAAACTCTGATAAAGAAGAACCAAACAGAATATCATGAGCTGAAGAACTCAACAAGTGAGCTGAAGAACTCAACAAGTGAGATGAAGAATGCATTAGAAAGCACTGGAAATAGAGCAGACCATTTACAAGAGGAAATTAGTGTGCTAAAAGACAGAAATCTATAAATAATTCATGTGAAAGATGGGAGAGAACGAAGATATTTTTAAAAAATGAAGATGCTCCACAAGAACTATCTAACTTCCCTTAGAAAAGGCAACATAGGGCTATTAAGTATCCCAGAAAGAGAAGAGAGAAGAAAGCAGAGAGCTTCTTTAAAGAGACAATAGCCAAGAGTTCCCAAACCTGGCAAAGGAATCAGGTATACAAGTCTATGAAGCTAATAGAACACCTAATTATCTTGGTGCAAAAAGACATTCTGCAAGGCACATTATATTAAAATAACCAAAGTCAATAACAAAGAAATAATTTTTAAAACAACCAGGGGGGAAAAAGACAATAACCTACAAAGGTATCCCCATTAGGCTATCAGTAGATTTCTCAGCAGGAACTCTACCACACAGAAGAGAGTACAATAACATACTCAAAATATTGAAAGACAAAAATTATCAGTCAAGAATAACAGCAAATTTATCATCAGATAGAAAAGTGAAGAAAACACTTTCCCAGACAAACAAAAGCTGAGTAAGTTGTTACCACTAGACCTACATTACAAGAAATGTTGAAAGGAGCTCTTTTATCAAAAAAGGCAAAAGTATGTAAGATTTTAAGTAAGGTGTAAACAGAATCAGAAAATTGCAACTCTATATTAGGACAAGTTGTTAAACAATTATAGCATAAAAGTTAAAACCATTAAAATAACTATAGCTACTTTCATTTGGTAACAAATGCACAACAAAAAAGAAATAACCTGCAATAAAACTCACAAAGGAAAATGACAAAACCTGTAGACACAAATGAAGAAATGCGATCAGCAGAAAGAGGACTATGTTATTTATGAGATGTTTTATACAAATATCATGATAAACACAATACAAAAACCTAGACCAGAGACATGAAACAAACGAAAAAGACACTGAGAAAAACATCACAAGAAAACCACCATAGTAAAACTTCAGACAGAAACACAAAGAAAAAGAAACAATAAAAATATAGGAAAACCAAAAACCAAAGATAGACAATACCACCTCCTCATTAATAATAATCACTTTTAATGTAAATGAATTGAATTCAGCAATCTAAAGACACAGAGTGGCTGGATGGATTAAAAATAAGACCCAAGTACATGTGTGCCTACAGGAGACTCATTTCAGCTCTAAAGACAAACATAGGCTCAAAGTGAAGGAATGGAAGATGATGCTCCAAGCAAATGGCAGTCAAAAGAAAGTGGTTGGAGCTTCACTCATAACAGACAAAATATACTTCAAGAAAAAAACAGATGAAAAGTGACAAAAATAGACTTTATATCATGATAAAGGGGCAATGCAGCAAGAAAACATACTATTTATTATTAACATATATGCACCTAACATAGAAGCACTAAAATATAAAAAGCAAATTTTAACAGATCTAAAGAGAGAAACTGATAGCAGCAGAGTAATAAGAGGAGACTTTAACACCATATTCAGATCAGCAGATGGAATATCCAGACAGAAAGTCAATAGGAAACATAGGTGTTCAATGAAACATTAGATCACATAGAATTGATAGATATATAAGGAACATTTCATCCAAATGCAGCAGAATTCACATTCTTTTCAAATGCATATACACATTTGAGAATAGACCATATTTGAGGATATAAAAGAAGTCTCAATAGCTTTTAAGAAGACTAAAATCATAACAAAAAACAGTACGCAACTAGAAATCCACTACAAGAAGAAAGCTGGAAATATCACAAATGTGTAGAGACTAAACAAAATGTTACTGAAGAACTATTGAGTCAATGGAGAAAAACAAAGGATAAATAAAAACATACAGGATGACAAATGGGAACTGAAAAAGAACATAACAAAATCTGTAGGATACAGTGAAAGAGGAAAGTTACAGCAACACAGGCCTAACTCAGGAGACAAAAGGTTCAGACAGTATAGTTCATTGCAGTTCAGTCGCTCAGTTGTGCCCGACTGTTTGCACCCCATGAACTGCAGCAGGCCAGGCTTCCCTGTCCATCACCAACTCCCGGAGTTTACTCAAACTCATGTCCATCCAACCATCTCATCCTCTGTCATCCCCTTCTCCTCCCACCTTCAACCTTTCCCAGAATAAGAGTCTTTTCAAATGAGTCAGCTCTACGCATCAGGTGGCCAAATTATTGGAGTTTCAGCTTCAATATCAGTCCTTCCAATGAATATTCAGCACTGATATTCTTTAGGATGGACTGCTTGGATCTCCTTGCAGTCCAAGGGACTCTCAAGAGTCTTCTCCAACACCACAGATCAAAAGCATCAATTCTTCGGCACTCAGCTTTCTTTATAGTCCACCTCTCACATCCATACATGACCACTGGAAAAACCATAGCCTTGACTAGACAGACCTTTGTTGGCAAAGTAATGTCTCTGTTTTTTAATATGCTGTCTTGGTTGGTCATAAGTTTCCTTCCAAGGAGTGTCTTTAATTTCATGGCTGCAGTAACCATCTGCAGTGATTTTAATCCCCCCAAATAAAGTCTGACACTGTTTCCCCATCTATTTCCCATGAACTGATGGGACCAGATGCCATGATCTTCATTTTCTGAATGTTGAGCTTTAAGCCAACTTTTTCACTCTCCTCTTTCACTTTCATCAAGAGGCTCTTTAGTTCTTTGCTTTCTGCATAAGGGTGGTATCATCTGCATATCTGAGGTTATTGATATTTCTCCCAGCCATCTTGATTCCAGCTTGGGCTTGATCCAGTCCAGCGTTTCTCATGATGTACTCTGCATAGAAGTTAAACCAGTAGGGTGACAATATACAGTCTTGACATACTCCTTTTCCTATTTGGAACCAGTCTATTGTTCCATGTCCAGTTCTAACTGTTGCTTCCTGACCTGCATACAGATTTCTCAACAGGCAGATCAGGTGGTCTGATAGCCCCATTTCTTTCAGAATTTTTCACAGTTTGTGGTAACCCACATATTCAAAGGCTTTGACATAGTCAATAAAGCAGAAATAGATGTTTTTCTGGAACTCTCTTGCTTTTTCAAAATCCAACAGATTGGCAATTTGATCTCTGGTTCCTCTGCCTTTTCTAAAACCACCTTGAACATCTGGAAGTTCATGGTTCATGTACTGTTGAAGACTGGCTTGTAGAATTTTGAACATTACTTTACTTGCATGTGAGATGAGTGAAACTGTGCAGTTGTTTGAGCATTCTTTGGCATTGCCTTTCTTTGGGATTGGAATGAAAACTGACCTTTTCCAGTCCTGTGGCCACTGCTGAGTTTTCCAAGTTTGCTGGCATATTGAGTATAGCACTTTCACAGCAGCATCTTTCAGGATTTGGAATAGCTCAACTGGAATTCCATCACCTCCACTAGCTTTGTTTTAGTGATGCTTCATAAGGCCCACTTGACTTCGCATTCCAGGATGTCTGGCTCTAGGTAAGTGATAATACCATCGTCATTATCTACATCATGAAGACCTTTTTTGTATAGTTCTTCTGTGTATTCTTGCCACCTCTTCTCAATACCTTCTGCTTCTTTTAGGTCCATACCATTTCTGTCCTTTATTATGCCCATCTTTGCCTGAAATGTTCCCTTGGTATTTTCTTGAAGAGATCTCTACTCTTTTCCATTCTGTTGTTTTCCTCCATTTCTATGCACTGATCATTGAGGAAGGCTTTCTTATCTCTCCTTGCTATTCTTTGGAACTCTGCATTAAAATGGTATATCTTTCCTTTTCTCCTTTGCTTTTCACTTCTCTTCTTTTCACAGCTATTTGTTAGGCCTCCTCAGCAAGCCAGTACGCTATTTTTGCATTTCTTTTTCTTGGGGTGGTCTTAATCCCTGGCTGCTGTAAAATGTCCTGTAAAATGTCACCTCTGTCCATAGTTCATCAGACACTCTGTCTATCAGATCATCATTTGAATCTATTTCTCACTTACACTGTATAATCATAAGGGATTTGATTTAGGTCATACCCAAATAATCTAGTGGTTTTCCCTACTTTCTTCAAGTCTGAATTTGGCAATAAGGAGCTCATGATCTGAGCCACAGTGAGCTCCCGGTTTTGTTTCTGCTGTCTGTATAGAGCTTGTCCATCTTTGGCTACAAAGAATACAATCAATCTGATTTCAGTGTTGACCATCTGGTGTTGTCCATGTGTAGAGTCTTCTCTTGTGTTGTTGGCAGAGGGTGTTTGCTATGACCAATGTGTTCTGTTGGCAAAACTCTATTAGCCTTTTGCCCTCTTCATTCTGTACTCCAAAGCCAAATTTGCCTGTTACTCCAGGTGTCTCTTGACTTCCTAATTTTGTATTCCAAACAATCTAACCTAGCATCTAAAAGAACTAGAAAAAGAACAAAATCAATAAAAGGAAGGAAATAATAAAAATCGAGGAAAATAAATAAAATGGAGACTAAAAAAGATCATAGGAAAGATCAATGAAACAAAATGCTGATTTTCTGAAAAGATAAACAAAAATAAAAAGTCTTTAGCTAGATTCCCTAAGGAAAAAAAAAAGTTCAAACAAATAAAATGTGAAACAAGAAAAGAAATACAAAAGACTACAACAGATTACAATGAATAGCCATAAGCCAACAAAACAGACATGGATTAATAAAAGAAATGGATTAATACTTAGAATCATACAACCTTCCAAGATTGAATCAGGAAGATGCAGAAAATCTGAATAGACCGATTACTAGTAAGAAGTTTGAAACAGTAGTCAAAAATCCACCCCAAAAGCAAAACTCCAGGACCAGATGGCTTCATTGCCAAATTCTACCAAACATTCAAATATTAACTACCTATTCTTCTCAAAACCTTCCCAAAACACTCAAGAAAAGTCAGTGCTTTCTAACACAGCTTTCAAGGCCAACATTACAGTGATACCAAATCAGACAAGGACAAGCAAAAAAAGAGAAAATTGTTAGCCAGTATCACCGATTAAACATAGATGCAAAAATCCTCAACAATGTATTAGTTAACCAAATTCTATAATACTTAAAAAGGATCATACACCATGATCAAGTGGAATTTATTCCAGGAATGCAAAGATGATTCTAGATCTGCAAATCATTCAATGATACATCACATTAACAAAAGATAAAAATCATACAATTATCTCAGTAAATGCAGAAAAAGTGTCTGACAAGATTCAATATTCAATAATATGAAAGATGAAATATAGATGAAATATTCAACATAATAAAGGCCACAGATTACAAACCCACAGCTAAATCATACTCAGAAATGAAAAACTAAAAGCTATCCTGCTATGTTCAGGAATAAGGCAAGGATGCTCAATCTCACCACTCTTATTCAATACAGCATTGGAAGTACTTCCCTATTTAGGCAAGAGAAAGAAATAAAAGGCATCCCAACTGGAAAGGAGAAAAATTGTCACTGTTTTGTGATGGCATTTTACACATAGAAACCCCTACAGACACCAAAGAAATTTAGAAACAATAAATGAACACCATTAAGTTTCAGGGCACAGAGTTAATACACAAAACTCTATTATATTCCTGTGCACTAACAACAAGCTTGTAGAGAAAAACAATCAAGCAAAAAATTCCATTTACAATGGCTACAATACCTAGGAATTAACTAATGAGGTGAAAGACCTGTATGTTGAAAACTGTAAGACACTGTTGAAAGAAACTGAAAGAGACACAAATAAATGGACAACTATTCCATGTTCATTGTAAGAGTTAACATTGTTAAAATGTTCATATTACCTAAAGTGAGCCACTGATTCAATGCAATTGCTATTAAAATTCCAAGGATATTTTTTACAAAAATAAAAATCCTAAAAATGCATGAAAACACAAAAGATTCCAAACAGCCAAAGCAATCCTGAGAAAGAAACCAAAGCTGGAGTCATCAAAATCCTGATTTCAAACTACACTACAAAACTATAATAATAATCTTAAAAACCATGGTATTGGGGGAAAAAAAAAAAACAGATACACAGATCGATGAAACCAAATTTGAAGCCCAGAAATAAACATACATATTGATGGACAACTAATTTACAACAAAAGAGACATAAAAAATACAACTGAGAAAGGAAACTCTCTTCTATAGAGTGCTGGGAAATCTGGACAGAAACATGCCAAAGAATTTAACTAGACCACTATCTTATACCAAAAAAATTAACAAAAAATGGACTGAGGACTTGAATGTAGGAGTTGAAACCATAAAAATTCTAGAAGAAAACGTAAGTATCAGGATGGTCTTTGACATGAGTCTTAACAATATGTTTTTGGGTATGTCTGCTCAGGTAAGGAAAACAAAAGAAAAAACAAACAAGTGGGACTACATCAAACTGAAAAGCTTCTGCCCATCAAAGAAAGCCATCAATAAAGCAAGACACAACCTACCAAATGAAAGAGGATATTTGCAAATCATGTATCTGATAAGGGGTTAATATCCAAACTATATAAAAAATTCATACAACTCGATAACAATAACAAAAATAACCTAATTAAAAAATGGTCAGATCACAGATAGCCAATAGGTACATGAAAAGATGTTCATCATTAATTATTATGGAAATACAAATCAAAACCACAATGAAATATGACATTATGGCTGTTAGGCTATTATCAAAAGACAAAAAATAGTAAGTAGTAGAGAAGATGTGGACAAGGGCAAACCCTTATACACTATTGACAGAAAGGTAGGTGCAACCACTATAGAAAACAGGAAACAGATTTCTCAAAGTATTAAGAAAAGAACTATCATATAATCCAGACATGCCACTTCCAGGTATTTGTCTGAAGAATACAAAAACACTAATAATACAGAAAGAAATATGCACCCTCTATTCATTGCAGTATTATGTTTAATAGCTGAGATATAGAAACACCCTAAATGTGCCCTTGGGCAGATAAGTGGATAAAGTAGATGTGATATAAACACACACACACACACAAACAATGGAATACGACTCAGCCAAAAATAGATGAAATCTTGCCATCTGTGATAACATGAATGGGCCTTGAGTATGTCATAAGTAAAATAATTGAGAAATCTCATATGAATGTACCTATATGTGGAATTAAAAAATCAGTTCATTCGCTCAGCCATGTCTGACTCTTTGTGACCCCATTGACTGTAGCACACCAGGCCTCCCTGTCCATCACCAACTACTGGAATTTGCTCAAACTCATGTCCATTGAGTCAGTGATGCCATCCAACCATCTCATCCTCTGTTGTCCCATTCTCCTCCTGCCCTCAATCTTTCCCAGCATCAAGGTCTAATGAGTCAGTTCTTTGCATCAGGTGGCCAAAGTATTGGAGTTTCAGCTTCAATATCAGTCCTTCCAGAGAATATTCAGGACTAATCTCCTTGAGGATGGACTGGTTGGATCTCCTTGCAGTCCAAAGGACTCTCAAGAGTCTTCTCCAACACCACAGTTCAAAAGCATCAATTCTTCAGCATTCAGCTTTCTTTATAGTCCAACTCTCACATCCACACACGACTCCTGGAAAAATCATAGCTTTGACTATACAGACCTTCGCTGGCAAAGTAATGTCTCTGCTTTTTAATATGCCATAGGTTTATCATAACTTTTATTCCAAGGAGCAAGTCTTTTAATTTCACGGCTGCAGTCACCATCTGCAGTGATTTTGGAGCCTGAGAAAATAAAGTCTGTCACTGTTTTCATTGTTTCCCTATCTATTTGCCCATGAAGTGATGGGACTGGAAGCTATGATCTTCATTTTTTGAATGTGGAGTTTTAAGCCAGCTTTTTCACTCTCCTCTTTCATCTTCATCAGGAGGCTTATTAGTTCTTCGCTTTCTGCCATAAATGTGGTGTCATCTGAGTATCTGAGGTTATTGATATTTCTCCCAGCAATCTTGATTTCAGATTGTGCTTCATCCAGCCCGGCATTTCACATGATGTAAGTTAAATAAGCAGGGTGACAATATACAGCCTTTATGTACTCCTTCCCAAATTTTCCCTGGTATCTCAGAGGTTAAAGCGTCTGCCTGCAATGCGGAAGACCTGGGTTTGATCCCTGGGTTGGGAAGATCCCCTGGAGAAGGAAATGGCAACCCACTCCAGTATTCTTGCCTGGAGAATCCCATGGACAGAGGATCCTGGCAGGCTACGGTCCACGTAGTCGCAAAGAGTGGGACACGACTGAGCGACTTCACTTTCACTTTCTTTCCCAAATTTTGAACCAGTCCGTTGTTCCATGTCCAGTTCTAACTTGTTGCTTTTTTGTTTTTTCCTAACTTGTTGCTTCTTGACCTGCATACAGATTTCTCAGGAGGCAGGTAAGGTGGTATTCCCATTTCTTTAAGAACCAGAATATTATTAAAAATAATAATTAACAAAATAAAAACAAATTCATAGATACAGAGAACAGATTGGTGCTTACAAGAGCAGAAAAGAAAGAAGGGCAGAGAAGGGTGAAATGTATAAAGGGGTTAACAGAATAGTGACAGAAACTAGACTTTTGCTGATGAGCCCACTGTAGAATATACAGGTATCAAATTATACTGTTGTACACATAAAATATACAATGTAACAAATCATCATCACCTCAATAAAAATAAGTTCATGAGGAACACCTAAGAACTATAAAAGAAGAATTAATCAAGATTATGGGTTTTTCATAATTCACTTAAATAGACGATATCTGACATGAACGCATTAATGAGACACCATTAGATCTGATGAAAAGTCCTGTCTTCATCTACAGATATCCATCAGCCTACCCTTTACTATGACTAAGCTTTTGAAATAAATTACTACCTATAATAAGAGAATTGAAACCGAAGATAAAATCTGGGGGTCATTAACATATAGATGGCATGGAGAGCCTTGAGAAAAAGTGATATCATTACAGATAATAGTACAAAAAAAGAAAAGAAGGTGATATAAAGAAAACCTTGAGGAGCTCTACCATTTAGAGGTTTAGGATGAGAAACAAGAAAGACAAATTCAAGGAGCAGTAAGATAACAGAGAAAACATGATATAACAGAAAATGCTAATAGTGTTTTACGGACATTGAAATGCGTGTTGAATAAATCAACACTAACTGAAAAATCCAATTCAAATGTAGTATATAAAATATCAGACATACACACTAGTATGTCAAATTTACTCTTACAAAATCCTGAAATTCTAATACAGTGTCAAAACTTTTGATTCAGTCTAGAAAGACCAATTCTCATGAAAAATATCTTGTCTCTTATTCAAGGTGAGCCAGTGAAACTTTCCATATTTATTTAGCATGGACCCTCCCTGAAGGCTTTTTAACTTGTAAAGATCCCAGACATGTGCATTCTCATTAGTCCTACTATTATACAGAAAAAGTAATGTCACTTAGCAAGCACTTAAGACCACCTGTAACACTTAAGCATCGGAGAAACAAAGATTTCCCCAGCTATTATGTAAGGCACTGTCCCTTCCCTGGATGAATTCACAGGCTAATGAGGGGACACACACAAGTAAGTCATAAGAAATAACATTTCTGTACAGTATGACACACAGATGATAGTAATGTGCTAAAGACTGTAGAGAGCTATAGAGGTGGCCTCTCATTCTACCTAGAGGTTCTGGTAAGGGTATCAGTGAAACAAGACGGCACTGCCTGAAGCATGTCTTAGTAGAGGGTTAGGTAAAGAGAAAATGGAGAAGAGGGGAGTTTGAGATAGAGGCTGAGCATAAGGATAGGCAATTACTTTATGGCTTAAGCATTGAATCCTAAATGCTCCAACCACATCATTTTATCTCCTGCATAAGTGAATTCATGCCGAATGAATTTTGTTTCCTATTAACATAGCTTAGTTTCCTTTCACCAGTCATAGGCAATGCCATTCTGGGTCAGAAACAACAAAAGACGCCTTCCTCTCAGTTAAATGAAGAATTTTACCAATAACACATTTTCAGGGTTTATAGCGTAGTCAATGTCACTTCACCACGCGAGTGCATCACAATATACTGAGAGGTTTTGCAAATTGCACATGCCCAGTTACCACCTTCAAAACTCTAAAGCAGTATGTCCAGAATAGGGCACAGGCATGCACATTTTAAAAACGTCCCTGCATGTCAGATTCTATTACCCTTCTCAGAGTTGCTGATCCGAAGCTGAAGGCTGTGGCATAAACATTATACCAGTTGGAACTCAAAGGTGACAGCTGGTAAAATGTTCTACCTACCTGGATATGGAGAGGAATAATCCTGGCAGAGATTGTAATCCAAAAAAGCTGCTCTATAAAATCCAGAAATTAACCAAATTACAATACCGAAGACCTCATTCTTATTAAAGAGACAAAATGTGAACTATCCCCTAAAAAGTAAAAATAAAAGATACATAATTGTCATCAAGAGTTTAATTCAGCATTAAGAAATCAGGCCAGAGAGATGTAAGAGGAAAGGATATGTCTTTCTTGGATGAACAGGCAGGAAGACTAATAGTGAGTCATGAAACATTTTTGCCTTTGGCTATTGCCCCTCAAGTATGAATATTTTATGTGATTTTTTTTTTTACCCATATAAAACTCAAATGTCTAGTCTGAAATGCACTGGTATTTGAACTAGGTTTTTGACATAACAAAAATAACAAATATAAAGGGGGGGAAAGGTTTTGATTTTATTTGGTCTTTGGAGACATTTTCAAAGGTTTTACTCATTTGAGTTCCCAAATCAACCAGACAACTCAAACTGATTGATTTATCAAAATACCTACAGAAAGAAAATAATCTGAAGAGTTACTCAGCTTTAGCAGCCAGGAAAATGTAGTCACTGGAGATAATGTGAATTACATCCAAACACTATTCAGAAGAGAAAAATTTTGGCTGAATAGAAACTAAGAGTTTCCTTCATAAGAACCAACCTTAGCTGTGAAATACATTTTTTTTTAATCACCAATATTACTTTGTTAATTTTATTATCCACTCAGTCTTCCTGTGTAGCTTAATACCTTCCCAAAGGAAAATAAATCTCTATTAAAAACAGAATGAATAGGTTTTTAAAGGATGAATTCCATTTAAATTGCTTCTTTAGTAAAAGTTAAAATTCCAAATTTTACATTAAGACAGAAAAGGAAATGCAAAGAAAATCAGAGAGATATACCACCCTGCCCTCCACATGACTAGCTGTGATATATTTAACCATTAGGTACGCTGGTGCAGCCAGAGGTAAGTAGGCATTCTATGCAGGGAGCCCTTAGCATCACAGCTATGAGGAATACACAGGAAGGCAGAACATGGCAACATGATCACACCAACTATCTTTTGGGTACAAATGGAATGTGGGTTAATCAAAGGAGGAAAACTGAAGGAAGGCTATGTGAACGGATGATCTGACTAGTCAAAAGCAATCTGACTTGAATAAAATCCAAGTTGACAGACAATATAGATTAATTTTCACTGATTAACCTGCATAAACAATATTTAAAGTTGTTTTTAGACTATAAACTGATCTTAAGAGGTCTATACTTTAAACTGTCAGCTGTTCTGCATTAGAAATTAGTTACCTTCACTGCAGAAGCAATACTAAGGTAGTAAAATCTACATATTCTAAGTATGATGAAAACCAGAAAATTTCAAGCAGTCCAATAAAAACTGAGACATAATTTGCTATTGAATTAATAAAAGTGAGAAAATTCATGCCAATAGTTAAGAAATTAACAACACTAACAATCATAACTATCTTAAAGGGAAAAATGTACCATCTTTGGAAGATTTTAGATTTGACCAACAGTTTCACAAGTTATATGAGATAGATTAAAATAATTTACAAAGCAATTTTCATGGCGCCTACTGAAAATAGAGATTATTTAAGGATTCCAAGGCCTTTACAACCCAAAGTCACTCAAAAGAGAGGACTCAAAATTTAGGGTAGACTATTTCATATATTTTTATTTTCTTGTAGTGTTTGGGGTAGACTATTTCATATTTTTTTATTTTCTGGTAGTGTTTGAAGTGTACACATGAAATTGTGACAGACAATGAAGAAAAACAAATAGTGAAATGAGAGATATGCCAAGCCTGCTTTTCTTGATATTTGCCAAGTTGCAGAATAAAAGCAAACCAATGTTAAAAAGCAAGTAGGTTCAAATACAACCTTTTTCATATTTTAGGGTTCATCATCTTAAAACCTCAGAAAACTTACTTCCCTGCTTGCTACCAGAGAAAATAATGTTCTACAATATTAATGACTATTTTTTCATTTTAGAAACAAAAGAATGTTTCACCACTGATTAAAGTTTTATAATCATTGATTTTTCTTATTAGTAATTCACAAATCATTTGGTGTACATGAATTGAAACCAGGAGAGGTAGTTACTGTAAAACCACTGTAGAAAAATATTTACCAAATAACTGAAGCTATGAATGAGCAGTTTGAGCTAACCTGATGTTCTGTATTCTCATTTGCTACCATACTAATAATACACATTGTTTACCACTTTTTCAAATATTAGATGTAAATTAACATTAAGTCTAATTGAGGTGGCAAAGTGCCCGAAAAGTACTTCAAAGTCCCTATCATAGGCACTAATTATTAAAGAACTGTACATGAGCAGGATATATGGCCAAATGTATACTGAAATGCTGCCATGTACTGGAATGTCAGAATGCTACCTAAGGAGATGATGTATGACACTGAATTTATGTTTCTTCTTTTCCACTATGGCTAATTATAGGCTGCTGCTGCTAAGTCACTTCAGTTGTGTCTGACTCTGTGCAACCCCATAGGTGGCAGCCCACTAAGGCTCCCCCGTCCCTGGGATTCTCCAGGCAAGAACACTGGTGTGGGTTGCCATTTCCTTCTCCAATGCATAAAAGTGAAAAGTGAAAGGAAGTCGCTCAGTTGTGTCCGACTCTTTGCGACTCCATGGACTGCAGCCTACCAGGCCCCTCCGTCCATGGGATTTTCTAGGCAAGAGTACTAGAGTGGGTGGCCATTGCCTTCTCCAGTATTTAAAGACTAAAAAACTATATAAACAAAGTAAGACTATACAGATCACATATTTGACATCTTTCTATTTCTACTATTTCCTTATTCTTATTTCCTTATTCAGGCTTCCCTGATAGCTCAGTTGGTAAAGAACCAGCCTGTAATGCAGGAGACCCCAGTTCAGTTCCTAGGTTGGGAAGATCCACTGGAGAAGGGATAAGCTACCCACTCCAGTATTCTCAGGCTTCCCTTCTGGCTTAGCTGGTAAAGAATCTGCCTGCAATCTAGAAGACCTGGGTTAGATCCCTGGGTAAGGAAGATCCCCTGGAGAAGAGAAAGGCTACCCACTCCAGTATTCTGGCCTGGAGAATTCCATGGACTGTATGGTCCATGGGGTCAAAAAGAGTCAGACATGACTGAACGACTTTCACTTTCACAGATTCTGTATTTTCATAAGATGCAAATGGTAGGTTATGGCTATTAAATTTCATAAACAAAATATAAATGTGTATATATCCATTCACTTTACCAAGTATATTAGTTTTCTAGTTTTCTGCATAGGAAATACCACATACTAGGTAGCTTAAACAACAGAAAGTTATTTTCTCATAATTCTAGAGGCTAGAATCCAAGATGAAATTGTTGACACAGTTGATTTCTTCTAATCAACTTCTGCAGCTTCCATGTAGCTGTCTTCTCTCTGTATCTTTACACAGTCTTCCTTCTGTATTGTTTGTGTCCTAATCTCTTCTTATAAGGAAATCAGTCACATTGGATTAAGGCTCGCCCCAATGACCTCATTTTTACTTAATTACTCCCCTTTAAAAACTCTATCTCCAAATACAGTCACATTCTGAGGTATGTGAACGTATGAATTTGGGGAGGATACAACTCAGCCAATTACATTAAGTAAGCACTGGCTTTATAAAGTTCATAACCAAATTCTGGTAAAAATATCAGACCTCAGGTACATTTTAAATGATGCGTTTTCAAAAAAAGTAGGTAATATACAACTTTAAAGTAATGTGATTTTTATGGAAATAACATTTTTTCCAAAAAAATTTTGAGACAGTTTACAGTGTTAAGAGAATATGAAATATGATAGTAGAACAGCAAAAAGAAAAAAATCAAACAAAAACTGGAAACCATTAGATACTGTAGAAGATACAGGCATACATAAATTCATTCTACAGTATCCAAAAGACAATAGGTTTAACTCTGAATTAATCAGAAAATGAGGCATAAGGGTGGGAGTGAAGTGGGTTATCTTTTAAAGAAAGGTAGATTGCAAGCTTGTCCAAAAAAGAAATTTTGTCCTGACAGTAAGCTCTCAGAGGAAAGTAAGGAATGGATTAATATAAAAGTATCTCCTAGTGTCTTTCACAGTAACTTCATTTGGAATGTAATATGCACTGGCTGTGCTATATGCATACTAACAGACTAGTAGAAAGCATTCACAGCTGGAGATTCATCATTATTCTTTAGGCCTTTCATTGAACAAAAAGTACTAAGCCCTACTAGCTCCAGGCATCAACTCCTCTAGATGCTGGTAAGCCAGAAACCAAAATCCCATCCTTCACAAGCTTCCGTTCTAGTGAATGTACACTGGGAACGCAGAGAATGAATAAGCAAGAACAAAGAATCAAAACATTTCACATTACTTTCTTTACATTCCTGCACTGAAATGAAGCCAAATATAGCAGAGATCAGCAAATGAGACTGTTGAGATATAAAGTTTGCCTTTTCTTTAAAATATTATTATTAAGTGAATGTATTTAAAGAGTTATGGAAACTCAAATTTTTTAATCTACAACTTGAAGATTTAAAAAATTCTAGTTTTAAAGATAGGATAGATTACATTTTAAGTAGTTTAGCAATTTGGACAAAGAGAAATGATCAGAGAACAATATATCCATGTACTTACAAGCCACAGTAGCAAATATAATATTTCAGAGTTTTTTGTTAATTTTTATTGGAGTATATTTGCTTTACAATATTGTGTTAGCTTCAATCATACAACAAAGTGTATCAGCTATGCATATACATATATCCCCTCTTTTAGGATTTCCTTCCCATTTAGCTCACCACAGAGTAATGAGTTCCCTGTGTTGGTTCTCATTAGTTATTTGAGATTAGTTATTAGTTATTGAGTTATTAGTTGTGTGTGTGCAGGCACACACACATGCACACACGCGCTTAGTCGTGTTGACTCTGCAACCTCATAGTCTGTAGCCTGCCAGGCTCCTCTGTCCATGGGAATTCGCAAGCAAGCATACTGGAGTGGGTTGCCGTTTGCTTCTCCAGGGGATCTTCCCAACCAGGGATCAAATCTGTCTCTCCTGTGTCTCCAGCATTGGCAGGCAGATTCTTTAACACTCAGGCCACCTGGGAAGTATTTTATACATGTGCTGTGCTTAGCTGCTCAGTACTGTCTGACTCTTTGTGATCTTATTGACTATAGTCCACCAGGTTCCTCGGTTCATGGGGATTTTCCAGGTAAGAATACTGGAGTGCATTGCCATGCCCTCCTCCAGGAGATCTTTCCAATCCAGGGATCAAACCCAGGTCTTCCCCATTGCAGGCAGATTCTTTACCATCTGAGCCAGCAGGGAAGACCAAGAATACTGGAGTGGGTAGCCTATCCCCTCTCCAGGGGAAATTTTTGACCCAGGAATTGAACCAAGGTCTCCTGCATTGGAGGCAGATTCTTTACCAGCTGAGCTACCCAGGAAGCCCTATTTTATACATAGTAGTGTGTATATATGTCAGATCCCATCTCCCAATTCACATCCCATCCTCCCTTTCCCCTTGGTATCCATACATTTGTTCTCTATGTCTGTGTCTCTATTTCTGCTTTGCAAACAAGCTCATCTATATCATTTCTCTAGATTCCATATATAAATGATATACACTGGGTTCCCAAAAAGTTCATTCATGTGAACATCATCCATAACACCTTATGGAAAACCCAGAACAAAACTTTTCCGCCAACCCAATGCTATTTCTGCTTTTCTCTTTCTGACTTACTCACTCTGCATGACAGTCTCATTTTGCACTCTTGTTCTTCAGAACCTTTATCTTTTTGGCCACAAGTGGTACAGATAATAGCTAAAATATCACCAAGCATGACTAAGTATTATCACCATCCCTTCTCACTCTCTCTCTCTACCAAGTTGATCAAACCTCAGAATACTATTTTCCACTCAGGTTTTTAATAAATATGAATGTATATACATTATATACATAATAGATACTATATTTTATTTTCTATATCAAAGTTTTACAGAAGTAGCATTAAACTCTGTGAATTCTCTGCATTTTCTTTTCTGTCTTCCCTGTTATTTTTGATGTGTTCCATTGGTCCAGGTAGGTCTAACCCATTCATTCCAACTCTGCTATAGCATATTTATAGCATAAATAACCTCAGTTTGTTATTCCTTCCTTAGTAAAGGGATAGTCAGGTTGTTTCCTTTGCATACATACACACACAGTCTGCAGAAAGAAAACTGAGAATAAGAAAAACAAAATCAAAGTATCTTGCCTTACCCTCTTAATCATTCCACTGTTGAAATGAAACAGTATAGATGTGAGCAGATCTCTGTATCCACACAGTCATATACTTAGATAGAAATATGGATATGCAGGCATATATATGAATGGTGTAATAAACGCCCTGGTACAAGTGTTCCCTGCATATGTGAGAGAGTTCCTTCCTCTGCAGCAGACACACAGCCATAGAAGTACTGGGTCAGAGGGCACACATACCTTCAAATTCACCAGGATGAGTCAAATTGCCTTCCAAAGTGATGGAAAATAATTACTCTATTGCCACATGCAAGCCAAAGTTGGGGATATCAGATTTATTTTGCCAATCTGATGGGTATAAAGTGATATTTCATTGCTGTTTTACTTTCTGTTTCATAGATTAGGAACAACGTTTTGAGCTGACTAAATCCACAATTTCAGGAGAGTGAATAGCTGGTCAAGAACACAGAGAAAAATCTCTCACCCAACATAAGTATAGTTTATCACTTAAGGTCACTCTGCATCTGTTTCTATCTCATCAATCTACCAACAATAATTGACTGTCATACTGGTGTCTCCACCCTTCCCACAGTCTGAACACACAGACCTAGTCATATATTAGAGTACTTCCAAACTGATGAGAGATCTCAGAAGAGTTGATTAGAATATTTGTATGTTACATTGCAGAATATAAGTAAATATGCAAAACAATGCTTACTCTTACATTATCAGTGAGGCACTCTGATATTTTCTATTGTATTGCATCTCAATGTATTTAATTGCTAATTAAGACATTAAGTTGATGTCATAATTCTATTTATGCATCACAATACTCAGTCTGAAAAACACTGGATCTTTCTTATGCCCAAAGTGCCTAGACATAAGAGAATACATTTAAAGTTTCAACCTATAATGAACTGAAGGCCCCTACCCTCAACACAGACACTGATAGCAAAAAATGCCTAACGGGCATGTGCCCAAAGAGGTCCAGGCCTCTCAGCCCTTTACTGTGACAAGATCTCATTCTACCTTTCACATGGATGCGCACAGGACAGGTTCGCAGCAGGTCTGACACTCCTGAGGAACTATTTTTACTATTCTAGGATTGTGCTGTTTTGTTTTATGGTAAATTGTCTTTTACATTCCAGAGAGATATGGACCAGGCATGTATTTTGAATACTCCTAAAAGCATACTTTATTTTCTATGTTATTTCAGTTTCAAGATTTGCCATAACGAAAAGCAAAATTGTTTCTATGCCCCCAGGAAGCAGGCAAACAACTTACTGATACTCTTTGTTAAGCAAATAATTCAGACAGTTTCTTTGTTGCTCAAAATACTGCCTCACAGGATATGAACATTTGCATTCTTGAACAAAACAATCAGACATAGAATGTTCCATTAATTTTAAATCACATTTTTGGCTAATTTTTCTTTTTCTCAGAACTCTGCCCCCTTGTTTTTAATAAACGTTCACTGTATTCGACAGTAGAACGCTAATCCTAAGTGGTGAAAGTTTCTAACTGTTTCTATATACACAGGAAAACTTAAATTGTATCTTTATGATTTTGCATTAAAAATATAGGACCCAACATTCTGATCAACACATAAAATGTTCTTAAAACTTACTAGTGCTATGCTGACTATATTCTGCTGGCTATTTTATCTTTTCATTTCACTGGATGTGATATAAAAATACAGTGTCCAGCCAACTGACGTCTGAAGTTTAAGTTATACACAAAGGCAGTACTGAAGCAGATGTGGGGACCTAGTGCATTACAGTGTGGTGTCTTTTAAAAGTGTGCATGCACTCAGCATGGAATGTTATGATTGGATAAGTTACAGGTTTCCAAATTTAAGAAAAACAACAATACTGTTTTTATTCCAATCTTGTTTATGCAAAGGTTCTGAAGATTAGAACTGCAGGTTATTTCTAACCCTTGCCTATTCCTCCCACTTTCCCTGAGTTCCTCTCTCAGACTGGGAGTCTAAGCAACAACCTGCTGTTTTCTGGAACAGTACAGTAGCAATTGGAATAGCAAGCTCTGAACCTGGCATGGACTGTCACAAATATATACTTTATCAATGACATCTCAATTTTTTAAAAAAATTTTTAAAGAAATAGATACCTGAAATGATAATTACGTGTGGATGAACAGGGAAACTCAGTTAATGTCACAGATATCTAGAGGGAGAAAAATGCCCAATTTAATTCTAGTAGAAACATTCCAGGTCAAAAAGAAAAGTTTTAGTACCTGGCTTAAGTTTGACAGTGACTATAATAAATTTTTTCAGGAATTCTTCATGAATTTGAATTAGGAAATTTCCCATTTCTGTTGAAAAGTTTTTAAACACCAATTATAAATATCAAGTCTTCTTCTGCTGCTGCTGCTTAGTCGCTTCAGTCGAGTTCGACTCTTTGTGACCCTCTATACTGCCGCCAGCCAGGCTTCCCTGGCCAGAGGATTCTCTAGGCAAGCGTCCTGGAGTGGGTTGCCATACCCTCCCTCCAGGGGAATCTTACCGGCCCAGGGATCAAACCCAGGTCTTCTGCACTGCAGGCAGATTCTTTACCACTGAGCCACCAGGGAAGCCCCTTCTTTTGCTGTATCTCCATAAATACATATAAACTACGTTTAATAGTAGGTCACATAATACTAGTAAGAGATGATACTACTCAGAGCTCTTTACAACTTTATATTCATATTCATACTTCATATTCAACTATATCATTTCCCAACAGTATCAGTTTTTAATATATAAAAAATTTTAAAACTCCAAATCATCATTCAAATCGCCCGACTCATTTAGCAATGAATCATTGTAGGGACCTTCATGTTGGCTACCAAAACATCAGGTCCTACCCCCTAGAACCTGTGAGTGTTACCTTATACAGTAGGATCTTTGCAGCTGTGATGGAGGACACTGAGACAGGGAGAGTATCTTGGATTAACCGGGTGGACTCCAAGTGCCATCACAAGTGTCCTTATAAGACGAAGAGTGAAACCAATGTCACACACAAAGAAAAAAGGTAATGTGGCCATGGAGACAGACTGAGGAATGTGGCCACTAATCAAGGAACGCTAGGAGCCACCAGAAGCTTGAAGAAACGAGAAACGGATTCTCCCCTGCAGCCTCCAGCGTGGGTTTGGACTCACTGAGTCACAGTGAAACTGGTTTTTGCATCTACCATCAAGGACTGTAAGAGAACAAATTTATGCTGTTTTAAACCACTAAAATTGTGGAGTATTGTTGCAGGAGCCCCGGAAACTAATACAACTATAATTGCTATTATCTCAAAATAACAGAATGAATTTTCAAAATAATAAAATTGGGTCTAAGGAGTCTCCAGACACTTCGGAAAATAGATCTTCTTCAAGAATGCTGTGAGGAGTCTAGGAAGGGTTCTAGGAAAAAATAGGCCTTGAAAAATGAAGAGTGTTTAAAGTAGGAAAAGAAAGAAAATGCCTAATCCAGTTGAAGAATTGAAACTACATTTAAAGTCTTTCAGAAAATAATTTATCAGTAATTATCAGAACATGAAAATGATTATACCCCCTGCTTCAGTAATTCTACTGCTAAAAACAAATATTTAGAAAGCAGCCAAAATCAGATCAAATTTTATGGAGTAAGATGTTCCTACAGTACATGTCTTTTATATCAAAACTAGAAACAATCTGGCCAATAAGTATATGAAAAAATGTTCAACATCACTAACTATTACAGAAATGCACATCCGAATTACAATGGGTTGGCTTCCCTGGTAGTCTAGTGGTTAAGAATCCACCTGCCAATGCAGAGGGATTTGATCCCTGGTCCAGGAAGATCCCACATGCTATTGGAAAACTAGAGAAAGCCCAAGTACAGCAATGAAGATCTGGTGCAGCCAAAAGTAAATAAATCTTAAAAAAAAAAAAAAAAATTTACAGTGAGGTATTACCGGTCAGAATGGCCATCATTAAAAAGTCTAAAAATAACAAATGCTGGAGTCGGGGCAGAGAAAAGGGAATACTCCTACACAGTTGGTGGGAATGTAAGTTGGTACATCACTATGGAAAACAGTATGACAGTTACTCAGAAAACTAAAATTAGATTTTCCATAAGATCTAGCAATCCCACTCCTAGGCATATATTCATACAAAACTATAATTGAAAAAGAAACATGCATCTCTATGTTCATAGCAGCACTATTCACAAAAGCCAAGACATGGAAACCACCTAAATGCCCATCAACAGGTAAATGGATAAAGAAGTGGTGCGTATACACAGTGGAATATTACTCAGCCACAAAAAGAATGGAATGGCGCCATCTGCAAGCAACACAGATGCAACTATCATATTAAGTGAAACCAGTCAGAAAGAGGAAGACACATACCACATGACACCACTTATACGTGGAATCTAAAATGGGACACAAATGAACTTTTATGAAAAAAAGACAGATTCACAGGCAGAGTGAATAGACTTGTGGTTATTAAGAGGGAGAAGCTTGAGGGAGGGATGGACTGGCAGGTTGTGGCTAGCAGATGTAATCTATTATATACAGAATGGATAAGCAACAAGGTCCTACTATATAGCACAGAGAACTATATTCAGAATCCTATGATAAACCATAATGGAAAGAAATATTTTAAAAAGACCTTAATGAGTTACAAAATTTTACAGAAATTTTGCATAAAGAATTTTCTGTGCATTAAAAAAAAAAACTAGAAACAATCTAACCTTTCAAGTACAGAACAAGAATTAAGTAAACCACAGTATGTCTTCTTGGATAAGTATCTTATATATCCATCAAAAATAATGTTTAAAAAGAATTCAAGAAAAAAACTTATGTTATACATAAATAGGAACTTACAAAAGAATATATACATTATTGCTTTTAATCTTATTTTAAATGCACAGAAAAAAGACCAGAAAGACATATACAGGATTATGGTCCACTTTTTCCTTTTAAGTTTTACTAAAAATACAGCAGATACTTTGAGGGCAGGATGTGCTGAAAAGAGGGTAGCTGGCAGATATAAATGTTCCCGTTTTTTTGGGTGACTGGAAGACATAAGAACAATGCCTTACCAGACAAGTCTCCCAAATGCCTTCAAATGCACTGCGTCGTCTACAATGACTTTAATCTGTGAATTATGCAGGAATACATATTACTATCTCTTATTTACAATGGAGAACAAGAAGTTCTGGAGGCCACTCAAGGTCATCCCACAAAAGCAGAAGAGCTGGGACAAAAGCCACAGCACATGTCATTTTAGTCTGGGGGCTGAGTTCCCCTCCACGTGATGGCGGTGTAGCAGCAGAGCCAGGATTAGCCATGGCGAGAGGACAACTTTATCAGAAAGCTTTAGAAAAACAAGGTTGAGGCCTCAAACCTATTCTCACTGGCTGATATTTAAGCATGGAAATCCTATCAGTAAATATCTCAAGTTTCCTTGTAACCTTTCAGACTCATGAGTAAGCCAAGGCATAACTAAACCAGAATTTTATAAATATTGCTTATTATATATAACCTACTATACATTGCCTACTATACATAAATATAAGAGATAATCTTTCAAATCAATACTATCTTTTCATTTCACTTATTTTTGAATTAGGATATAGTTTATATTAATTTTTTGGCCAAGCCTCTCCATACAATAGGGTCTTAGTTTGACAGTTAGTCATTTTATGACATATTCTAATATTCTGAAAGCCAACAATTCTTGACAAAGTTTAATTTCACTTATAGGCACAAATGAAAAAATAACTCCTATGAAACTCTAGAGACTTAATGTAACCCAAAATATGTTTTTTAAAAAAAAGTATTATAACTAGGTATGATTTTTTCAAACAGTTTACATTCTCATTTAGACTGTAGAGTCAATTCACAGACATTTTATATCTGTTAAGTTATATTATAAATTTATTTTAAAATATTTTTATATTTGTAAATATATACTACAGAACCTTACTATTTTAGTTTTAACTTTGATAAGTTCTTTCACACTAAAATATAACCAAATAAATGATATTCATAACTATTGGTATAAAAATAATGTTCGAATTAGAGCTAATTTTCAACTTTCAGATTTATATACAACAAATTCAGAGCATCAGAAGATCAATCACATAATACTAAATAACAAATGTCAATTTAAAATACTCCATTCTCAAAATTTTATCTTTCTGTATGGAACAGATATTTTGATCATCTATCTAAATCTAAATCTAACTGTCAAAAACACTCTACTCATGGGCTATGTAGCCATGCACATATATATCACTAATTTGAGAAGTTATATCAACTTCAACAATAAGATAAACATTTTTTTTCAAACGTCTAAAGATACTATTCACTTTTATCCTTTGAGTAAGTAGTAGACTTTTTTTTTCTTTTTTAATAAATCCCCAAAGAGCTTTCAACCAGGACTACATCATTAAATGAAAAAATAAATTTCTAAAAGTAGAAAGTCTTTATTGCTATCCTTCCTAAAAGAATACTAATAATAGCCAAAGCCCTACTAGTGAGATTAGTCATAAAACATTGAAATATATATGTTAATGTCAACAGTAGACTTCAAACTCAAATACCAATCAGAAACTCTTTTAAGAAATCCTACAGATAATCACAGATAGGTTCCTTTGTTTTCTCTAACGAGTGGCATGTTTGGGTAACATTTTAGCATTATAAAGTATACAGTAAAATCACTTTGCCTATTTTAGAATGCTCATATGATAATTTCCAGTAACTGGACACAAAAGAAACATACCAGTTTAGGAAATTTGATTGTTTTACTTAAAAATCAAACACTATATAAAGCATATTTTTGATACCTTTCATGTTCTGTTTTCATGAACACCAGCGTATTTCTTAATGATTACTTGCAAGTGCCATATGTTCAAATTTAACCAGCGGATTATAGGTACATACTATAAGCTGCCTCTAGGATACGAAAATCAAGGTAATTTTCCTTGATTCAGCTGTCTCATAGAGCAACTCTTGAAAAGGACCTGAATGTACAACTTAACATCAGACCTGATGTATAATAGCAGGCTAAGATTCTTCATGAACCAAATTTTAGAATTAACAGATTTTTGTGTAAAATGTCCTTGTTTTTGCTTTTTTTCTTTAAAAATTGAAAAAAACATTTCAATTTCCCCATAGATTATAAATCAAGGAAAAATTGAAGGTAGCTACATAAACAGTCCATTGGCTCCATCTGTTGTATATGACACAGTGATCACTAATGTAGAACATTTAGCCTGTTCCACTCTTTGCTGCCATCTTTGAGTAAACATGTCTTGAAGCACCATTAATCTAGGCAATGAGGGATATTTTTCTTTCAAGAACAACACATTTTCAACACTGGATGAGCTATACAACTCTAAAAACAAGAGAAAAGAGAATTTTCTGATGCTTGTTTACATTAATAGCTAGACATCATACTACCAAGTCTTTCCAATGTAAAATCACTTTATAAAACTTAAGACATTGATATTAACTACTTTGTTTTCTAATATTATTTTTCTTTATCATGGTATTTGCAGAATAACTATTCTGCCTAATCCTCAGAAAACCAAGAAGAAATCAGTAGTTTCATGATGGATTTAACATAATTTTAAAAATCCAATAATGATCAAAAGACTCACTCTATTTATACAATCATAAGAAAAAGTACATTAAAATGTAAAAGTACAGAACATAAAACAGCAATCTCTTTTACTATTCAGCGCCTAAGATGAGCAAGTTGAAAGAAATAAGAAGTCTCCTTTCTTCAAGTAATTCTGAAATACCCCAAAATCAAATCTATAACTCCTCCCTATTAGAAAATCAATCAAATGATATGTCAGTGAAAATACCCTGTTTCATAAATATCCCTCTTAAATCATTCTACTGGGAGCAATAAGCAATACATTATCAAAAGGAAATCCTGAAAGAGCCAATCTTTTAAAATTATAAAAGGTAGTGGTGGGGGAGGGGGGTTGAGCTTCTCTGGTGGTCCAGTGGTTAAGAATCCACCTGCCAATGCAGGAGACATGGGTTCAATCTCTGCTCTGGGAAGATCCCAGTTGCCGCAGGGCAACTAAGCCCATGAGACACAACCTCTGATCCAGGGAGCAGCAACAGAGAAGCCATCACAATGAGCAGCCTGCACAGTGCAACTAGAGAGCAGCCCTGCTCACCACCACTAGAGAAGGACCCTGGGCAACAGTGAAGACCCAGCATGGCCAAAAACAAATAAATATTTCTTAAAGGGACAAATGTGAACTAAGATCAAGTATGACACCACTGTCCTGACATTGTCGAAACTTCTAGCACAAATAGGTAATTAGGGCTCCTTTCTTCCTTTCTCTTTTTCTTCCTCTCTCTGCCCCTCTTCCTTGCTTTCCTCTCTTCCTTTTTTCTTCTTTCTCTCTCTCTCTCTTATAAAGACTACAATAGCTATGTTCAGTGAGGAAAAATAGGTGCAGAAAAGGTATAAATGCTTACTGTTTAAGAACAGCTGGTCTGTGCCAATATACTGGAGAAACTGTTCAAGAAAAGTTGATTCGTGCGAAAATGTAACCCCTGAAATGTTGCCAAGGTCACAGAGACTGAGGGTGATCTCCGACACACAATGGGTACCATTTGTGCATTTGTGAAGTGAAGCTGGTAGTGGGTTATTTTTACATTACGCTTCTTACTGCAAGCAAGTTGGGAAAAGAAAACACAAGTTGGTTGTGTTTTCACAGTATTTCATTTCACCATCCTTCTTGTGGGGTTACTAAAATATTAGCAGTGCCCTGCTTATGAGATACATGTGATCTCTCAAGGTGGGAGTTAGCAGCACTGTTTCTAAGTGAAATATGAGAATAACAGTACAATCTTGAAATTCAATTTCAATAACTACATTAACATGACAAGGTTCTCAAGAATTGCCAAAGACAACAACAATGGATTGTTTACCTTGAGTAGCACATTTCACTGCAGGGACTCAAATTCTGTCCCTCAGCCCCATTTACGCTGTTACCCATTTCTGACGATGCCACACAGCAGTAGGTTCTCTGCACTATTCTCACCTTTATTCAGATTAATACAGGCCACTGACATTTGACTTCTACTGGTGGTTCTTAGAAGGCCATTTTAAATGGATGGAAAGGCACCAAGAAATTTTGCCTTAAGTCGTATGAGACTCCAACTATAGAAAAGCAAGTAACCCAGTTCCTGAGAACTGAATAAAGAACTTTTAGAGAAAGCCAATTTCAATTTTTGTTTATGAGAGAAAGACTCAGCTGCTCTGCATTAGGTTGGAACTTAAACATGTTTTTTCAAATTCAGGAAATAAAAAAAAGTCATATTTTCTCTAAGAACACATGGTTGTATTTCTTCTTGGGAAGCCCACACACAACATGCTGAAGAGTCCACTTCAGACAAATTTGCTATTCAAATATTTAAAAGGCATTAAGGTGAAGCCTCATTAAGAAGGACTGAAATGGCCCGTTACTATAGACAGAGAGGGCCTATCCTGGGATTGACTATAAACACTGAAGTGCAGAGTCTCGAGCCAAAGGAGAACGTTGAGTTCACAAGTTTCCTCTTTAAGAAGGTGAAAATATTTTTTTCAGTTTTTAGACATTATGACTCATTATTTCTGTTTTTAATTTTTTCATCTCAGATTATAGAGGATTTATTGATATTATTATTGTAGGGGAATATTTTTACCTTAAATGTATCACGTTGTATTTTCCTTTTGCTAAAATAAATTAGCAACATTATGTCAAAAATTGTCCTTATAATCATTAAAAACAGTTAAAATTTACTGGACTCCATAGTGTTAAATTCCTTGCACCAATAATCTTCATTAAAATCTTACAAAACTGACTTTCCTATTTTTACAGATTTAAAAAAAAAACCTCTCAGGCTTACAGTGTGAAATTACTCACATTGAACTTCAATGCTCATTACATGATATTTCCTTAAGAAATAATATACTCATCATTGACAAAATACACCAAAATACACAAACCTTAATTTCAGTTCAGTTCAGTTGCTCAGTCATGTCCGACTCTTTGCGACCCCATGAATCGCAGCACGCCAGGCCTCCCTGTCCATCGCTACCTAATAATTTTTAAAAGACTCAATAACCTATCTCCAGTAACTCACCTGTTAAAAAGCTGACAGATAAATGGATTCTGAGAAAAGAACCTGGGATATTTCTCCCTCTCCTAAAGAAATCCTTGCCCACCTTTTCAGATCTGGTTCAGGTATTACATCTTCTCTAGAACGTTTTCTTCCTCTCCATACTGATGTAATTACTTCTTTACAAAGTTATAGAATTTATTTAGCAATTGTGGCTAAAAGTTGTTTGATTTATCTTCAGCTCCCAATACAGTACCTGGTACATGTTCAATAAATTTTGTGTTCACTAAATGCTTGTGAAAAAAACACATGTGCAAATAAAACAACTCAGCTATGAGATCAGATAAAATGTGATCTAAGTATGAATACAAGTCAAATCTTATATTAAAGTTCCCTAAATTTCAATGTGTGTAGGAATCATGTGGCGATCTTATGCCTGGGGTTGACATGATTGGATGGCATCATCGACTCAATGGACATGAGTTTGAGTAAACTCCAGAAGATAGGGAAGGAAAGGGAAGCCTGGCATGCTGCAGACCATGGGGTCAAACAGTCAGACACCACTGAGCAACTAAACAACGAGAGAGTCAGATTCAGTAGGTCTGGAGTGAAACCCGAGATTCTTATACATTTCCAGTACTGTCTCCCAAGTGATGACATTGCTGCTGGTTCTCAGACCACCCATTGGGTAGAAGACATATACTACTGCAACAACACTTACCAGATTTGGTGAATGGTTTGGAAAGCCATACATTCCACTTGAATGTTAACCTCTATTTAGACCTGGCACCAAATCTCAAGTTATTAAACTTAATAACTAACAGCAATTATGTGTTTATGTGTATTTCCCTAGATGAGACACAAGCTTTTTTGAAAAGGACCATTTTTAATGATGTTTACATTTTCAATCCCAAGAGACAGGACAGTACTGTATATGTAGGAGAGACTCAATCTTAGTTCAGTTCAGTCCAGTCACTCAGTCGTGTCCGACTCTTTGCGACCCCATGAATCACAGCATGCCAGACCTCTCTGTCCATCACCATCTCCCGGAGTTCACTCAGACTCACGTCCATCAAGTCCGTGATGCCATCCAGCCATCTCATCCTGGGTCGTCCCCTTCTCCTCCTGCCCCCAATCTCTCCCAGCATCAGAGTCTTTTCCAATGAGTCAACTCTTCGCATGAGGTGGCCAAAGTACTGGAGCTTCAGCTTTAGCATCATTCCTTCCAAAGAAATCCCAGGGTTGATCTCCTTCAGAATGGACTAGTTGGATCTCCTTGCAGTCCAAGGGACCCTCAAGAGTCTTCTCCAACGCCACAGTTCAAACACATCAATTCTTCGGCGCACAGCCTTCTTCATAGTCCAACTCTCACATCCATACATGACCACAGGAAAAACCATAGCCTTGACTAGACAGACCTTAGTCGGCAAAGTAATGTCTCTGCTTTTGAATATGCTATCTAGGTTGGTCATAACTCTTCTTCCAAGGAGTAAGCATCTTTTAATTTCATGGCTGCAGTCACCATCTGCACTGATTTTGGAGCCCCAAAAAATAAAGTCGGACACTGTTTCTACTGTTTCCCCATCTATTTCCCATGAAGTGATGGGACCAGATGCCATGATCTTCGTTTTCTGAATGTTGAGCTTTAAGCCAACTTTTTCACTCTCCTCTTTCACTTTCATCAAGAGGCTTTTTAGTTCCTCCTCACTTTCTGCCATAAGGGTGGTGTCATCTGCATATCTGAGGTTATTGATATTTCTCCCGGCAATCTTGATTCCAGCTTGTGTTTCTTCCAGTCCAGAGTTCCTCACGATGTACTCTGCATATAAGTTAAATAAGCAGGGTGACACTATACAGCCTTGACGTACTCCTTTTCCTATTTGGAACCAGTCTGTTGTTCCATGTCCAGTTCTAACTGTTGCTTCCTGATCTGCATACAGATTCCTCAAGAGGCAGGTTAGGTGGTCTGGTATTCCCATCTCCTTCAGAATTTTCCACAGTTTATTGTGATCCACACAGTCAAAGGCTTTGGCATAGTCAATAAAGCAGAAATAGATGTTTTTCTGGAACTCTCTTGCTTTTTCCATGATCCAGCAGATGTTGGCAATTTGATCTCTGGTTCCTCTGCCTTTTCTAAAACCAGCTTGAACATCAGGGAGTTCATAGTTCACGTATTGCTGAAACCTGGCTTGGAGAATTTTGAGCATTACTTTACTAGCATGTGAGATGAGTGCAATTTGTGCGATAGTTTGGGCATTCTTTGGCATTGCCTTTCTTTGGCATTGGAATGAAAACTGACCTTTTCCAGTCCTGTGGCCACTGCTGAGTTTTCCAAACTTGCTGGCATATTGAATGCAGCACTTTCACAGCATCATCTTTCAGGATTTGAAACAGCTCAACTAGAATTCCATCACCTCCACTAGCTTTGTTTGTAGTGATGCTTTCTAAGGCCCACTTGACTTCACATTCCAAGATGTCTGGTTGTAGATTAGTGATCACATCATCATGATTATCTGGGTCATGAAGATCTTTTTTGTACAGTTCTTCCATGTATTCTCACCACCTCTTCTTAAGTACTCAAGGCTAAAAGCTATCACTGATTTGTCTCTCTCATATGGTGTTTGGCATGGTGCCTCAAAACACAGGAGAACTTCAATAAATTAATTTTGAATGAATGAATGAACAAGCAAACCATTCCTTCTCTGTAAATCATCAGGTTTTTATCACTCTGATCAGTGCCAAATTCTGGCACTTGATAAAAATTCAAACTGATCTGGTAAGCCCTGGATATTAATGAATTTGCAATGTTACACGGATCATACAAATTATTTCTTTGCTCTTCTATTTTCGAATGCTACTTCCTTTTTTCTCAAAGGCTACAAAGACTCATTTCAACATTTCCTTTTTGCTGTGCCAAGATTAAAATGGGCAACCGCTACTGTTTTGTTTTACAGTCAGGACTACTGCCACTTAACTAGCACCAAGATTAGTGTTAACTGTATGATGGGGACCACTACAATCATCCCATTTATCACTTCCCACTTACTTTTTAAGTATCAGTCTCAGCTTTACATGTACAAAAATTACTAATCTAGGAAAATATGAAAGTTTATTTCCTAAACATACCTTGTTAATCAGAATTTGGTATCAGAAGGAAAGAGAATTGCCTGCAAAAAATGTTTCTACTAATAGTCAAAAAATAGATGTGACTCTTTCATTAAACTAAGTTTTACTGGTTTCCTCTCTGTATATTTCAGTAAACTAATATATAATGTGGTATGTACTGTGGGAAAGTGCTAAACCTCTTTAGGTGAAGAAGGAAATCATAGGGCCTAGACTCCATCTTAGTCCTGTTCATGCTGATCATGCTCAGCCACCTTTCCAATGGACTCTGAACTCTGTGTTTAGTGCCTATGAAAACAACAACAGAAGGATAAGACCCTCTCCAGACAGGGGAACCTTGAAGATCATATCTAGGTTACTCATCGCCTAAGAGAAAACATACACTAATCACCCCTTCCTCCAGACAGGCCATAAATTTTTCTGTATCTATCTGAGTGTAACCTCAGGTTTATTGATTATTGGCTAATTGTTTCACTGTTTGAGCACATGAGCACATAGCACGTGAATCAAGGGGTTATTGGGATTGTATTTTCCTTGGTTTATGTAAGTCTCAAGGAATTTGGAGTGGTGGGTTCAGACACGTACACGTGGGGTATAAAAGATTTTCACAAATGCTGGTCAGGGTCCTTGGCTAACAGGAGACTCTGACTTGGGCCCACAGGTGTAATGAACTGCACTCCACTATCTGCACTGTCCTTCTGATTGAGTTTGTTTCCCAGAACACATGGCTACAACAAGGTTTTTAACATACCAAACAAGTATTAAGCACCTACTATATACACTGCATACATTATAGAGTGTTGTGAGGACTATAAATATCTCAACAGAGCTTTGAAACATTTCATTAAAAAAAAAAATTTCACCAAAACAATAGAAAAAGATAAAATATTATTCTATTTTTTACTTTTTGGTTATTTGATTACCTTTAAAGGAAATTTTAAAATAAAAATTTAAGGATATACAGTGGGCTTAAAAAGATGTGCTGTGTGTTTTATCCTTTGAGATCTTCTTCTATGGACTGGACTGTGTCCCTGCCAAATTTGTATGTTGAAGCCCCACCTCTCAGTATGATGATATTTGGAGATAGGGTCTTTGGGGGATAACTAGGTTTAGACTCTTCTGGCAGGGTCACTGGCAGGGAGTAGGAGGTAGCTTATGTTGGATTAGTGCTTTTATAAGGAGAGACACCAGAAAACAAGAGCTCAAGCTCTCTGAATCTCCCATTCTTCCCCTCTTCCACCTCCAAGTGAGGCTACAAAGAATCATTCATCTGTAAGTCAAGAAGAGAGCCCTCATGAGACCCACCCATACTGGTACCTCTACCTCAGACCTCCAGCCTCCAGAGCTATGTGAAAATTTCTGTTGTGTAAGCCCCCAGCTCCATGTTATTTTGTTATGGTAGCTTGAGTTAAGACAATACCTCTCTGGTTGTCTTTTATACCTTTATATAAGAATTATTCTAAGTTGTAATTATGTAATTTAAACTGCCATGAGTGTATTTTTATGGTATAGTAAGAGTTTTAGAAGTAAAGTTGGAGCTGGTAAATATTCTTCAATTGCCAATTGTTGGTAAATTTCAGAGTAAGAGGTAGACCTCTGCATTTATTTTAACAAGTAACTCAGAAATATGCTTTGGGTGACGGGTTACCTCATTAGCAATAAGCGCAGACATGCAGACATTTCCCTACACAAAACCTCTTTCAGCAGCATCAGAAAGAGAATGCTTTTTGCATGTGTCACTTCTCAGGTCCAAGCCCCTAGCACGCTTCTTGTTATATGCAATTAGCTCCATGCCAAGATTTAGTACATTTCATAATAAATCCCTTGACCGCATTAACTTCAGGCTTGGCAAAGATGGAAAGGCTCTATTCACGAAGGCAGAAAACAAGCCACGGGACTTACCCCACAGCAAAACTCACTTGCTAGATGCCAACACACTACAAATTTCAACAGCCTGCCATGCCCTCCCATCATCCCTCCTCCTCTACTGGGGTAAGGAAGGGGCAGAAAAATACAACCTACCACATGACTGTGACTGAAGAGTGTGTATCATGAAAAGAGCTACAGGCAAATTTGGTTTGTTATTTCTTCCTCCTCAATTTTGTTACTAGCTTGATTTTCTTGAGTAACCCTCCAAACCCGCCCACCCTGCAAACCTAAAATCCCTTCACAGATGAGATTCAGAGTTTACCCTCATTTAAACAGTAACCATCTGTTGCTTACAGGAAGACTGTGGATCCTTCTCAAGTTTCCCGTTTTGGAAGCCTGGGGCTGTGTTACATTATAGTGACTGTATGGGAAAGCTCTCAGCAGGACAGCAGCATCAGTGAAAATCACTGGGGGTGACTTAGAACTAATAAGCACTTCCTCTGTTCACATCAGCAGAAAGGGTAAAACCTTTTCCTTTTATCCAATGACCAATTTTTGTATTGAAAGAACCAGAGCTTTAACACCACATGCATGAACTCTGGAGCCCCACAATCCTAAATTTTAATCTTCACTTGTTTTCACTGTGCCAGTTTGAGCCTCAGTTACTTCAACTGGGAAATAGATTATACAGAGTTGCCATAGGGCTTAGCCATGTTTGACTCAGAAAATGCCTATCATGCATAAGATACTTGAGAAATTCTAAATATATTATAATATTATTGAAAAAATATTTTAACCATAGGCAAATTAAGATAAAAATATAGGAAGGCAAGAGATAAAATATCTTTATTAAAATTCCACTAAACTGGCTTGTGGATTACAGATGTGGAACATCACCACTATACTAGGGACAATAAAAATTCATTAGAAGGAAGATCTCCCTTGGATTCCACAAAAGAGACTTTTGGTACTGAATTACTGAAAGGACTACATTATAAATTTCTCATTCTTTGAGGCTCCAGCATACACATAAAATTAAAAAAATAAGGCTCCTGAAGTCTATATATATATATATTTTTAACTACTAAATAGGAGTATTATAAAATTTAGAATGTTTTAATACTGGTGGAAAGTCAGGTTTACAGTATAAGAAACAATGGAATATATAGTTGCCTGTGATAAAATTAAATAGGAGAAGGTGATGGCACCCCACTCCAGCACTCTTGCCTGGAAAATCCCATGGACGGAGGAGCCTGGTAGGCTGCAGTCCATGGGGTCGCTAAGAGTCAGACACAACTTAGTGACTTCCCTTTCACTTTTCACTTTCATACACTGGAGAAGGAAACCCACTCCAGTGTTCTTGCCTGGAGAATCCCAGGGATGGGGGAGCCTGGTGGGCTGCCGTCTATGGGGTCATACAGAGTCGGACACGACTGAAGTGACTTAGCAGCAGCAGTAGCAGTGGTAAATTAAAATTTTTATTCAATTCTATTACGATAGGTTTTTTTAAAAAAAACCAACAGCACTATCACTTTGACATCAATGAAGATCCATGCCCCCACCATTCTACAAACTTGGTACATATATGCTCCTGGTCTTCTATGTGCTATGCTTAGTCGCTCAGTCATGTCCGACTCTTTGCAACCCCATAGACAGTAGTCCACCAGGCTCCTCCATCCATGGAGATTCTCCAGGCAAGAATAGTGGAGTGGGTTGCCATGGCCTCCTCCAGGGGATCTTCCTAACCCAGGGAGTGAACCCAGGTCTCCCACATTGTGGGCAGAGTCTTTACTGTCTGAGCTGCCAGAGAAGCCTCTTCTCTTTATAGACTGATCATTTCTATTTTCTTCAAAGCTACTAATATGCTCTGTTTTTGTTAAGAAATTCTACTTTTAATGTATAGTGATCAGAGAATGCTATTTGCCATAGTTCTACTTCATAAAATTAATGTTTTATTTGTGAATGTTATCAATTATTGTGAATGCAATAAGCACTTAAGAAGTATGTGTAATCTTTACTGTTAGGGTGTAGAGTTTATATTAAAATTATCTCTATAAGACCTACCCTACTGTTTGTATCTTCTATTTATTGATCTTTTGTTCACCTGATCTGTCCTGTAACTTTTACTAAGCTTTCTTTTATGGGGTAGTTTTTGTCCAAGTACATCCGTTCACTGAGAATGCTAAATTTCCAGGGTTGAAACATCAAGGCTGTCAATAGAGCTCTCCTTATTTTTCTGGATTCATGTTTTCTTATTTTTGGCTTCCAAAGATTTCTCTTAGTATCCTGCCAGCTTAGCAATGCACTTAAAATTATATTTAATAGTAGATTGTGCTTTTTATATTATATATTTATAAACTCTTGAAAAATTTTTAAAAAATATTCTGCCATAATGTCAAAAATGGAAGTCAAGTGTTCTTTTTCTACATAAACATTTCCTTCAAGTACAGAACAATGAGACATTTTGGCAAAATGTCTCTTGTATTAGTTTCTTCTCTGATAATAAACGTGCTAGCTCCAATGGTTCCACTTTAAAAACAAAGATACTTTTGCATGTCCTTTTTATGGTTTTTAAAACAAACCTGAATAGAAAAAATGTTCAAACACCATCATTCTATATAAACTGTTAGGGATAGGCAGACTCATTTCTCAGATCCTCTAAACATCAATAATGATGATTTTCTAATAAAGATATAAAATTTTCTATTTTTTTTAAATTAAGTCTTCTTTTCACTAACTGGATGAAAAAGGTACCAGTATCTATATCTATTAGCAACTGATAACAAAAATTAACTTCCCTAAAACTCAGCAGCTTCACATACTAATTATTGCTCAGGAGTCTATGTATCATTTGGAAGGTTCTTCAGGTCAGTTGGGCTCATTAAAGATTGTGCGGTAAGGTACAAGTTGGGGAGGTGACTCTGCTCATCTCTGCTGGGCTCTCATATGTTTCAGGGTCAGCTGGATGGTGGCCAGCCTAGAATGACTGGCTCGAGTATAACAACTTAACTGTCCACTTGGCTGATGCTCTTCCATCAGGCTAGTCTGTCCTCGTTCTCCCGGCAGTGGCAAAGCTCCAAAAGGGAACAGACACAACAAGGATTCTTAAGACTAAGCCTGAAAATTGTCCTGTCCTTATCCCTGCCACATTCTATTGGCTCAACCAAATCACAAGGCCAGCAGATTCAAGAGGTAGGAAATAGACTCTATTTCTTAATAGGAAGAATTGTAAAGTCACATTGCAGAGAATATAGATAGAAGAAGAGAACTGGGGCCATTTTTGCACTGGATAAGTCATAATCTGTAAACATGAAACTTAAGTTTGCAGTCAATATTTCATAAGATATATCCAACTTATTGACACATCTCTAGTCCTAAAAAGGGAACAGATCCACAGTCAGACATCTGACCCTGCCCTTAGTTATGAGGCTAGCAGCATTTCTCCTACAATATGAATGTAAATGCTTTAGCAGTGCAATTATTTTCTATTTTGTCATAGTTCCCACTACTCCATATTGTTCTGCCCTCAACACACTCTACTCCCAATCAACTCTCAAGCCATTTAAGTTTTCAACCTATGGATTAGGAAAAGAGTGAAACTAAAACCTGGAAAAATCATTACAATGAAGCAATAATAATTAATACAAAGAAAAACAAGCTAAATAAATCCTATATTCTGCACCTTATATTTCATATATTTTTAATATATATTTCATATGTATTGAACATATCACAATAAAGAATTCTCCATCTAGAAACCATTTTTTAAGTATGTTAGATAAAAAGCTTATAAAATGTATTATATTATGAAAAGTATTCCTCTTGGATAAAATCAAGTTATTAATAAGTTGTTTAATGTTTTAACATGAACAGTCTCAAATACTTTATGAAAATACAGCAGAGGTGCTGTGCTGTGGTTGGTCACTCCGGCACGTCCAACTCTTTACGACACCATGGAATGTAGCCCGCCAGGCTCCTCTGTCGGTGAGGATTCTCCAGGCAAGAATACTGGAGTGGGTTGCCATGCCCTCCTCCAGGGGATCTTTCTACCCCAGGGATGAAACCCAGGTTTCCCGCACTGCAGGCAGATTCTTTATACCATCCAAGCCACCGGGGAAGCCCAAGAGGACTAGAGTGGGTAGCCTATTCCCCTTCTCCAGCAGATCTTCCCAACCCAGGAATTGAACCAGGGTCTCCTGCATTGCAGGTGGATTCTTTACCAGCTGAGCTACCAGGGAAGCCCAGAGCAGAGGTATAAACATGAAATACATGAGCATATATATCAGTAATGAATAAGAAAACCCTGGGGAATGAGCTATCACATTAATATTTAATTAGTAACAGAGATGGAGAAGATAAGACTGACTAGAATGTCAACGTGATGAAATGCAAGAACTCTTTGTTCCATCTTGTTTTTTGACCATTGGCTCCTTGGAGACTCTGATGAAGTTATGGACCAGAAAATGTACAGACAGACAAATTTAGAATATTGATAGCATCAGAGTCTGCAAACACTCGGTCCCAAGAAGCTCCCTCATATTCACAACTACCTTATGAAAGAGCAAGCTCTGGACTAGAATCCAGCTAACACAGTTGTCTTGTCAGTGGAAGAGGGGAGGTAAGCTATCAACAGAATTGTGTTACTTTTCCAGGGTTAGTTTTCAATGTTCCTACAGGACACTGTCAGGAAGGGCAGATCAGTAGAAAGAACCCTGCAGTAACAACTGTAAAGTAAAGTCGCTCAGTCGTGTCCGACTCTTTGCAACCCCATGGACTGTAGCCTACCAGGCACCTCCCTCCATGGGATTCTCCAGGCAAGAGTACTGGAGTGGGTTGCCATTTCCTTCTCAGGGGATCTTCTCAACCCAGGGATCGAACCTGGGTTTCCTGCATTCCAGGCAGACGCTTTAACCTCTGAGCCACCAGGGAAGACTCAGTAACAACTGAGTACTGCCTAAAAATGTCAAGGTCACTGAAGAAGAAAAAGGAGGAGAAGAGCAAGGAGGTGTCCGCATTGTGTCTCACTGTTTTGCCTGGTGCCAATTCTGATTCTGCTGCTACTGCTGCTGCTAAGTCGCTTCAGTCGTGTCTGATTCTACATATTAGCAACTCTGAAGAAAAGGAGCTATTCATTCAATGTGCACTGCCAACCAAATCTGAGCAGTGATAACATTTATAATTTACTAATTTCTATATTTATAATTGCTAAGTCACTTCAGTCGTGTCTGACTCTGTGCGACTCCATAGATGGCAGCCCACTAGGCTCCTCTGTCCCTGGGATTCTCCAGGCAAGAACACTGGAGTGGGTTGCCGTTTCCTTCTCCAATGCATGAAAGTGAAAAGTGAAAGTGCAGCCTACCAGGCTCCTCTGTCCATGGGATTCTCCAGTCAAGAGTACTGGAGTGGGTTGCCATTCCCTTCTCTGATATTTATAATTATGATATCATAAATGCCTTTTATAGAAGACCCTTGTTTTACCTGTATTTCATGATCCTTGAGGAATTCTGAAAAACCCTATTTGAAAGCCAGGCACTGTAACCTTTAAAGGTACAGCCCGATTGACCTAAATTCAAATTCATATCTCCACTCTACCAATTCTAGCCAGATTATCTGGACCAGGCAAATGAAGTCTCTGCTTCTGATTTTCCTCATCTCTAAAAAGAATAGATTATAGTATCGTCTCTCAGAGTCACTGACAAGATGAAATGAAACAAGTATGCTGGGTATTTAGCATAGCATGACAAGTAGAAGACAATTTTAATAGGCAACAACAACAAAGGAGAAGACAGGCAAAAGGGTAAACCTTCAGCTAAATCTTCATGTATTTCCACTGCTACTCCTCATCCCCCAAGCTGAACTGAGGAGAATATGAGGGGAATAACAATTCTTATTTGCAAGACAAGACAGAGCTATATGTGTTCCCATATGAAATTTATCTGGTAATAGAACAGTTCTTGCTTCCTGGAATACAAAAGACTATGCACTTTCCT
Source organism: Oryx dammah (assembly GCF_014754425.2). Classification (NCBI taxonomy): domain Eukaryota; kingdom Metazoa; phylum Chordata; class Mammalia; order Artiodactyla; family Bovidae; genus Oryx; species Oryx dammah. Next base: position 29,234,088 of record NW_024070187.1, read on the forward strand.
CTGCAAGCTATTAAAAATGTCTTCCTCTATAGAAATGATGACAAGAATCCACAGAAAGATGTCCTCCTCCCCAGCCTTCCAATAGAGAAAGAATAGAAAAGGTAGGCAACAGAGGAGCCCTTTTTAGAGTAGTTTCAAACTTGGCTACCCAATGGGTTCACATGACAGCTTTGGTTTTTGTTTTTAAACACACAGTACTTGGTCTGGAAACCAGAATTTGGAATCAAAATCATCCAGCAAAGGGAATCAGCATTTTTTAAAGCTTCACAAATTTTGTCGTGGGAACATTCAGGGTTCACTGTCTTACCACGGCAAGTTTTTCATTTCACTTATAAATTACTCCAGGATATCTCAGATTATTTTAGAAAGATATATTTAGAGTTGGAAGAAACCACAGCCACCCACTGAGGTGAAATCAATGGCCTCATTTTACAACTGAAGAAAAGGAAGCCTAAAGAATTTAAAACATTTGCCTAAGCCTAGAACTTGAACCCAGCTCCTTTCACTGCCAAATTCTTGCATCTCATCTTTTTCACTGTCAAGTTTTTGAAAAAAAAAGAATGATTCTCTATCTTTGAAAGTTGATTAAAATACCACTTTAATTCCTTGTATGGAGGGTAAATTAGCTGTTCTGCCTTGAATTTACAGAGACAATCAGGATTTAAAAAGTACTCTCTGAAATTCTGCCAGTTCTTGAATAAGAACTACTCAAATAGGCAGCCAAGTGTTTAGCTACTTTAAAGAAGGGCTTTCCTGCTACGAAAATTCTATCTTTTCAGAAAATAACAACAACAATAAATACAACAGTGTCTTATACTTTTTAAAAAGTAAAATTACAAGAATTTTTGTTGTTTTGACGTTTTATATAACAGGATGTTCCATAAAAAATTTGTTCATATCATAATCACTTCTCTTAGACACTGGATAAAAGCCACAGATTAAAAAAAAAAAAAAAAAACTAAGTACTTTAATTCAAATTTAATCTAGGAAATTTGAATACTCCATATGGTTCATGTAACTGAAACATAGGAAGTTTTTTTTAAAACATATCTTACTTTGTATTAAAAACTAATTTTTCATTGGCTAGTCAATTCTTGTCATACAGCAATATGATGACCCTGAAATATATATGAACTACATATTTTTGTAAGATACTGCTCCAATTCTATAATGATGGAATTTTTAAAAGAGTTTATGGAAAGAAGAAAGAAATCACTGAATATTAGAAAAATGAGGATCACAAATTCAAATATTAGATAAATCAAGTATCTTTCATGGTACTTTCCATTAATACCTGAATCATTTTAAGAGTATCCTTGTCTGTTCTGTTCTAGGGAAGTGTGGGGCCAGTTCTATCATTTACTTACTAGGTTAACTCAGATAACTCACTTTCTCTAATTTAGTTTTGCCATCCATTTACCAAACAAGCTCACAAAACAAAGTACTAGCAGCCAATTACTTCCTAAGGTTGTTACAGTGAATGATAGACTAAGTCTGGAAATACAGTACATGCCAAATCTATTCTTACCACCATCAAAATGGTCATTTGAAAGCTTTCTAAATCCAGAAACTAGAAGAAATTGTTAAAAAAAAAAAATCTAGCCATGAATGTGAAAACTTTATACTTCATTAAATTAAATGTGAGGGACTTCCCTGGTGGTCCAGTGGCTAAGACTCTGAGCTCCCACTGCAGGAGACCTGGGTTTGAGCCCTGGTCAGGGAAATAGATTCCACATGCTGCAACTAAGACCTGGTGCAGCCAAAATAAATAAATGCATTAAAAAAAAATCAATGTGAAACCTGTAAACTGCAATATATTCATTTAAATTGAAGGTAAGCAACAAGCTTTAAGACTATTTGACAAGACAGCAAAAAAAGCAATCATTTTCATTACATAAGAATCTCATTCATGTTAGTAATAAGCTAAAAACTGCAATAGATAAATTATCAAATACATGAACAGGAAAATCACACAAAATGAAATACAAATGTCTATCCAAATAAATACATCAGAAGTTAAAGAAAAAAAGAAAAAAATGTAGAACCTCAGAAGGGATCAAAGGATAGAATATTAGAACAATAGAACACAAATCTCCCATCTAATTAACAAAGATTTTCATAATACTAGCCAGTAGAGCCAGTCCCCTCAAACTCCTGAAACAAATACAAATCATACAGCATTATGAAAAAATTTTACAGTATATTTTAAGAGCCTTAAAAAAATTCCTATTTTTTTGATCTAGTTATTCTGTTAGTAACATATTCTAGAGATATAATCTGACTCAGTATATTCGAAGACCATAGAGTCTTTAATTAAAATTCTGTTTCAGAAAACCATGTGGCAACAAAGGCAATATGATTCCAATTACAAGGTGGGGAGGGAGGGTAAGGAAATAGATGGAGGGAGAACATAAAAATTCAAACATTGAGGTTACAGAACTCCTTTTACCTCTACTATTTCTACAATAAGCATGGATAATTTTCACTAATAAAATGTTTCAACTGTCCTAATCTTGCATTTCTAGACAATATATTAAATGAAAGTCACTCAGTCATATCCAACTGTTTGCAACCCCATGGATTACACTGTCCATTGAATTCTCCAGGCCAGAATACTGGAGTGGGTAGCCTATCTCTTCTCCAGGGGAATCTTCCCAACCCAGGAATCAAACCAGAGTCGCTTGCATATTAAATGAAAGCCAACACATTTGATAGTTGATGCCCTTGGGAAAAAAACACATGCATATCATTTTCTACCTTTCTCAAGCTCGTTGTTTAATGAGTTAAAATTTTAATTTACAGGCTAATTGTAATGAGCAAGTACCATGTTCTGGCATATGTTCATGAAGCCTGTGTTAGAAGTCTTCACACCCTGGAGGGTCAGACTGAGATTACTTCTGTAGTTGAGATTAATTTTAAACCTAATTCCTAGGAGGCAGAGCATATAAGAACCACCCCCACCACACACACACACACACACTTTCCCAGCAGAATGATGAGGGTCTGGTCCACAGGCTGAGGTTCTCCCTCTTTTCTGATTTACTCCAGTTCATCTACTAGCAGAAATCCCAACTCTGAAGCCATATCAAACTAGTTCTCTGACCGATCCCAAATCCGATAAAAGACACCTCCTGTTCTTCCCTTGGAGTTAACTCTGATCCCATCAACAACTAGGAGCATGACTAAAAAATGGATGGAAACCTTTTCCAAAGTCCATACCCTGGCCTTGTAGGAGTCCCCTGATGCCCTGTCCCATTCCCCAGATGTCATTCTGCAAAAAAAAAAAAAAAAACAGCAGCCACATCAAGACCTACTGTTTCTGGCTTTCTCTCTCATCATCTCCCCATCAGGGAAATTCCATGATTCTGGTACCCACGTCAACATGTGTTTTTCAGTACGATGGCATAAGGTGGTGGCTCTGGATGTTACCATGTTGAAAATTTAGCTTCATTTTTTTCCATAGGCTAAGGGTTTTGAGAGTCCCTTGGACTGCAAGGAGATCCAACCAGTCCATTCTGAAGGAGATCAGCCCTGGGATTTCTTTGGAAGGACTGATGCTAAAGCTGAAACTCCAGTACTTTGGCCACCTCATGCGAAGAGTTGACTCATTGAAAAAGACTCTGATGCTGGGAGGGATTGGGGGCAGGAGGAGAAGGGGATGACAGAGGATGAGATGGCTGGATGGCATCACCAACTCGATGGACGTGAGTCTGAGTGAGCTCTGGGAGATGGTAATGGACAGGGAGGCCTGGCGTGCTGCGATTCATGGGATGGCAAAGAGTCGGACACGACTGAGCGACTGAACTGAACTGAACTGAAGGGTTTTACTGATAGCCCAAAAACCAGTAATAATCATACTTACAAATTACATTATTTATTCATTCTTACTATTATCCTGTCATCTTTTAAAATGGTATTTTTAAGCAAGTAATGGAATCTTTTATATTAAGTAACTTTTTGAAAGCTGTACTGACTATATTCAGTAATGACTTAAAATAAAAAAACATTTTGATAGAGCTCACTGTAGTAAATTAAAGTCAAGCACATTTTAAAAATGTAACTTCATTCTCCCCATTGCTTATTTGTTATTGGAAAAGACATAAGAAAACAAAGCCCATCTCTCCATTACTATGGAACCAGTTCACCCTGCAGTGTTCACACAGAAAAAGTGTCAACGAACCCTTTTATAATCGCATCTATTTTCTTCTTCTTATGGAAAATGAACTGGAACAATTTCACTGAAGCACCTGGTGAAGAATTTTCATTTACTTTTCACGTTACACTAAAATTTCACCTATTCTCTAACTGCTGTTGTTGTTTAGTTGCTAAGTCATGTCCAACTCTTTGCAACCCCATGGACTGTAGCCCACCAGGCTCCTCTGTTCATGGGATTTCCCAGGCAAGCATACTGGAGTGGGTTGCTATTTCCTTCTCCAGGGGATCTTCCTGGCCCAGGGATCAAACCTGAGTCTCCTGCACTGGCAGGCGGATTCTGTACTGATGAGCCATCAGGGAAGCCCAATCTCTAATTACCAAGAAGAAATTAAGAAGCTTTAAACTGACTAATAAATTATCAGATCCTTAAGAGTTATTAATTCACAATCATTGTTCTCTTCATCTAACACCTTCTGTCCCATGCTGAAGAGGCACTTGTTCACCTCAGATGTAGCTGGTTGTCAAAAACAGATTTAGGTTAGAGCCTTCTCATTTCCTCCCTGTCCAAGGTCTATACTTTAAATTGCTGGCACTAGGTGGATGGTGCTACCTTTCATTAAAGAAAGAGGAGAAAGAAGGACACATGATTTCTGGAGATTTTATTTTTAAGAAATATATAAAAACACAGCAAATGTTATGCCCAAGTCGCGAAATCTCCCAATGACCCCCAGGGAGCCAATATCCGATGCAAAAGCAAGAGAGTTTTTATTACCAAGCTCGAGCTGGGGCTCCCACCGATACCGACACAGCAGCTATAGGGAGGAGCCCTGAGCTCTGGGTTACATTGCATACATAGGGTATTCTTGCGCAAAAAATTCGAAAACCGGGAGTCTCTGTGTCTGATTGGTCACCTTCTGGTGAAGGGTTAGGTGTTGAGTTCTGATTGGTTCTCGTTTCCTGGGCTGGCCACGGGTGCTGATTGGTTCCCATTTCCTGGGCTGGATTCGAATTTCCCGGGCTGGCCAAGGGTTCTGATTGGTTCGCAGGTGGTGGGGTGAGGTCAGGGGATTTCCAAAGGCTCTTGGATTTCCAAAGGTTCTTTTCCCGGAACCTTACAAAATGGAGTAGCTTAGATTCTTCACAATTAAACAATTACTGACATCCACGAGCCTTTTAAAGAGCCCAACTCTTGTGTGCAAACCTCTTTGGTCTCCTATACGCTCTACTCAGCTTTTCTGACCAACATGCCCTGCCTTTAAAACCAGTCTTGTCAAAGTGAACTTTATCACTCCAATAGTATTTAACTCATGTTCCTAAGTATTTCATTTTCAAAGAAACAGGCAGCGATTTTCTCTCACAGAATTTCCCATTAGTCTTTTGCCAACATTTTGTGCAAATTTCAAGAAATATGAAATAATGAAGCAAATATTTTCCTGAAGAATTTTTAAAAGAAAATGAGAAAATGAGAAATCACTAATCAAAAGGTGAAAATATACATTCTCCTACTGAATATTATCTGAACTCTCATTATAACAATTTAAGTCTTCCAAAACAAAGACATAACTGTAGATATTACAGAGTCATTAAGTTGGTATTTCCACTTATAAAAATTTTTAGGCATTTGTTTTTGGCTGAAAACAAATTAGGTAGTAAAAAATTAAAAGACATTTGTGAAGTACAGAATTTTACTAAAAAGTAGAAGCTGACCAAAATTTGAGTTTGCAGCTGAGCTATCAGTTGATGTGTAATAAGCAAGGATTATTGAGGTATAAAAAGATGAGTGCCAAAGAATTGATGCTTTTGAACTGTGGTGTTGGAGAAGACTCTTGAGAGTCCCTTGGACTGCAAGGAGATCAAACCAGTCAATCCTAAAGGAGATCAGTCCTGGGTGTTCATTGGAAAGAATGATGCTGCTGCTGAAGCTCCAATACTTTGGCCACCTGATGTTAAGAACTGACTCACTGGAAAAGACCCTGATGCTAGGAAAGACAAAAAGTGGGAGGAGAAGGAGACGACAGAGGATGAGATGGTTGGATGGCATCACCAACTAGATGGACACGAGTCTGAGCAAGCTCTGGGAGTTGGTAATGGACAGGGAAGCCTGGCATGCTATAGTCCATGGGGTCTCAGAGTCGGACACAACTGAGTGAACTGAACTGAAGCAAGGGTCTGGGATTCCCAGGCGGCACTAGTGGTAAAGAGCCTGCCTGCCGATGCAGGAGACATAAGAGACTCCAGTTCAATTCCTAGATTAGGAAGATCCCCTGGAGAAGGGCATGACAACAGACTTCAGCATTCTTGCCTGGAGAATCCCATGGACAGAGGAACCTGGTGGGCTACAGTCCATAGAGTCGCCCAGAGTCAGACGCAGCTGAAGCTACTTAGCGTAAGCACGCACACCCACGAGTCTGCCCTAGGGTAATTGTTTAAATAGTGTTATAGGTTTTAAGTATAACATTGGCAGTAAGGAACATGAGGTCATGATTTAATCTCAGGTCTACCATTTACTAGCCATGTAATCTTAGCTTTTTCAACCTTCCAATGTTCAGTTTTATCATCTTTAAAGTTGGAATGAGATGTTGCAAAGTATACTGAATCTCTATCTCTCTATAAATACATGTACTTAAATATATGTTTATCTACAAATATAACTATATATATATGCCTTCCCAGGACTTTGGTTGCTCAGATGGTAAAGAATCTGCCTGCAATGCAGGGGACCCCAGTTCAATTCCTGCATTGATCCCCTGGAGAAGGGAATGGCTACCCACTCTAGTATTTTTGTCTGGAGAATCCCATGGACAGAGGCACCTGACGGGCTACTACAGTCCATGGGGTCACAGAGTCAGACACAACTGAGCGACTAAGCAAGCACAAAAATATATATATATATCTGTGTGTGTGTACATATATATATATATATATGAAGGATTTGTAGCATTGCCTAAACAATAAAGCACATTATAAAAAATATCTATACACAGGGACAAACTGGTTAGAAAAGAGTCTCCACTTGAACAGTCACTAAGGTCCCTTGTAATCTCTTCAGGCTTGCTTGGGGCCTCTGAAGTGCTCATGCCTGTTTCACATTTGCCCTCTCAAATGAGTGAAGCCAACCAGAACTATCAGTCCAAAAATATAATGAATTGGATTTGCTTGAAAACAGCATAATTCTGTAATCTAGTTTGTTTATTAACCTGAAAAATGTTATCATGTTGATATCAGTAACATTTAGAAAAAGGTTATTACCAAGTGTGTAAATGTTTGATGAACAAACTAAGTGTGTAAGCCAACATTTCAAATGAAAGGTATAAGTTACTTTCTCATTATATAACAAATCACATCTTTGTCATATTGATTTATACTGGTTTCCTTATCTTATGTGTTTTTACTGATAACTAAAGGACCAAACATACATTCCATTCTTTGTATAAAATATATTAACTTTCTGTTAACTTCAGCATACCCCAAAGTCAAAATGTTAAAAACTAATAATGATGCCCAAACATTCTAAACCCTTTAATAATTACTATGACCTTACTTTTATCAGCAAAGGATGCAATAACCTCCCCTTCCTTTCACATCTAAGAGTAGGGTGAAATCCACTCTGTCAACAGAGGGAGAAAAGAAATGGAGATATTATTTGTTTTAACCTATTAGTTGAAGAAAAAGGTGGGTGATGTTTCATCAATACAAATGCAGAGCCAATGGCAATACATAATTAAACTGGGGAAAAAGATATTTCTATCATAGCACCTCAAAGCTCTAACTTTTGAGGTCCTAGCTTGTAAACATAAGAAAATACAGTACTCCATATAATAAAATTACAGATATCATATAAAGTTTGCCTCATATATTTCCAAAGTGCAGCTAATATTAAGTATAAGTAACACTAAAGAGTTTATTTATATAAAAGGATAGCCACAGAGTCATTATGTATACTGGATTTTACCTATAACAGTTTTTGAACTAAGTTTGTTTACTAAAAAATGGAAGCAAGAAAAACAGTGGGATTTTGATAGTCCTTCGATAGTATTGATATCAGCCAATTCTAGTAAAATTTCTGTAAACCACAATTAGATCTTAATTAGGTAGGAAATATGTTTTTCCAATTAAAACACATAAGAGAGACAAAGAATAAAGACAAAGACTAAAAGCAAAATGTGTGTCAAGAAAGGTAAAAAATTAAGACATTTTTCATTGTAATGGTATCAGATTAAGCAGGCAAACAAATTTATATCTGAATTAAACTGACAAACTGAATTGACTGCCAGATTAGTATAATAAAATTCCCACAATCTCAAAGTAAAATAAAATCCATTTCTCACAGAGTTCAAATTTACAAACAGAACTCTGTTAGAACACAGTTTTATTTAACTCTCCCAAATCAGGAGAGACCTTAAATTGGATTCACAAAATAGGACATTTTAATAGTCTGAAAAACAAAATTGTATGAGATTATAATGCCAAGTATGAATTAATGATTTACTTTTTAATTAACGCTGCTTTACAATTATTGCAATTTAAGAGCATTCAAATCATATGCAAAAGTATTGATAAACGGTAGAATCAGAATAAATCAGATCACTTTACACACAGCATCAAACTGAAATGCTTAAATACCAGGCATCTTGCCTTAAGGCCAACATAAGGCCAATTCACTTAAGAACACAGAGCCAGTGCACCGCAACAAAAGATCCCTCCTGTTGAAACTATGACCTGATGCAGTCAAAAATAGTTTCAAAAAACCACAGTCTTGGTACTTAATAGACATCGATTAAGTAACTAGGAATTAATGAATTTGTAAACATATTTCATTTCATCTGGGCCTTAGATGACTTACCGAAATTCCTCTGTTCTTCAATCTCATCTATAAAAAGTCATGGCATTTCAAAAATGCTTAACACTCAATGACCAGCTTCAGTATGATTAATGAGTAGACAATTTTCAAAGTCTAGCTTACCTATAGTCTTTTGAGCAAATGGTGCTAGGAAAACTAGATATCCACATTTGAAAGAAGTCGGATAATGCCAGACCCTTGCCTTACATGAAACTCAAAAGGGATTAAAGACTCAAACTAACATACCTAAAAGAGAATATAAAAGAAAAGTATCATAACATTGGATTTGACAATGAGCTCTTAGCCATGTCACTGAAAGCTCAGACAACAAAAGCAAACAGGACTAGGCTAAACTTACAAAGCTTCTGCACAGTAAGGGACACAATCAACAGATGCAAAATGTAGAATGGGAGCAAATATTAGCATATTATGCATCTGAGTTTAATATCCATAATATATAGAGAACTCCTACATATCAACAACAAAAAAGGAACTCAATTAAAAGATGGGCAAAGGACTTCAATAAAAGTTCTCTCAAAAGTTCTCTTTTGATATGCAAATGGCCAACAAGCAAAGGAAGAGATGTTCAGCATCAATTAATAGAAAAATGAAAACTAAAAAGCACAATCAGATACTACCTCACACCTGATATACTGTTGGTGGGAATATAACATGGTACAACCACAACAGAAAACATTATGGCAGTTCTTCAAAAAATTTAAAAAATGTCATATGATCCAGCAGCAATCCCACTTCTGAGTCTAGAGCCAAAAGAACTGAAAGCACATCTCAGAGAAGTATATCTGCACCCATGTTCACAGTAGCATTACTGACAGTAGCCCAGAGGTAAAAGCATCTGAAATGCCCACAGACAGATGAACGGAAAAACAAAATGCAGTATATACACACACTGGAATATTATTCAGTTTTTAAAAAGAAGAACATTCTGTCACATGTCACAACATGGATAAATATGCAATGTGATATGTCAGTCACAGAAAAACAAATCTTGTATAATTTCACTGACATGAGATATTTCAAGTTATCAAACTCACAGAAACAGAAAGTAGTATAGTGGTTACCAGAGGCTAAAGGGAAGGAGAAATAGGAAGCTTTTTAATGAGCAGAGAGTTTCAATTTTGCAGGATAACGAAGTAGTGATAATCTGTTGCACAATATGAATATACTTAACATTATTGAACTTTACAGGTAAAAATTGTTAACATGATAAATTTTGTGTTTTCTATACAAATTTTAAAGGCAATAAAACATAGGTAATAATAATTAACATACATGAATTTACAAAGTCATAATTCATTGCTTCATAATTCATAGCTTTAAAGTATAGATAAGATTTAGAAAAGCAAGAGGAGGAATGGAAAGACCAGGCAGAAGACAACCTACCAAAAGGAAGGGGAATGCAAAATTCCAGGGAAACAGGCAAATAGGAGAAGAGCGGCCCAGATGCAAGGTGACAAGTGGATTGAGGATCATTTGATAATGTGGTCAGTACTCAAGAAAAACTCTCTGAAGTGACAGAACAAATAAAGCACTGGCCAGACAGACCAGAGAGGCAAAAGAACACCATCAGGAATACCTGTTGCAACCTAACTAGCTAGTTGTCCTATAAATGAAGACATATCCTACAAAATCTTTCAAAGCTAGCGCAGACTTACATTAATTTTCAGTTCAGTTCAGTTGCTCAGTCGTGTCCAACTCTTTGCGACCCCATGAAGGGAGGCACGCCAGGTCTCCCTGTCCATCACCAACTCCTGGAGTTCACTCAAACTCATGTCCATCGAGTCGGTGATGCCATCCAGCCATCTCATTCTCTGTCGTCCCCTTCTCCTCCAGCCCCCAATCCCTCTCAGGATCAGAGTCTTTTCCAATGAGTTAGCTCCTCGCATGAGGTGGCCAAAGTATTGGAGTTTCAGCTTCAGCATCAGTCCTTCCAATGAACACACAGGACTGATCTCCTTTAGGATGGACTGGCTGGATCTCCTTGCAGTCCAAGGGACCCTCAAGAGTCTTCTCCAACACCACAGTTCAAAAGCATCAATTCTTTGGCGCTCAGCTTTCTTCACAGTCCAACTTTCACATCCATACATGACCATAGGAAAAACCATAGCCTTGACTAGACAGACCTTTGTTGGCAAAGTAATGTCTCTGCTTTTCAATATGCTATCTAGGTTGGTCATAACTTTCCTTCCAAGAAGTAAGCGTCTTAATTTCATGGCTGCAATCACCATCTGCAGTGATTTTGGAGCCCAAAATAATAAAGTCTGACACTGTTTCCACTGTTTCCCCATCTATTTCCCATGAAGTGATGGGACCAGATGCCATGATATTCATTTTCTGAATGTTGAGCTTTAAGCCAACTTTTTCACTCTCCTCCTTCACTTTCATCAAGAGGCTTTTTAGTTCCTCTTCACTTTCTGCCATAAGGGTGGTGTCATCTGCATATCTGAGGTTATTGATATTTCTCCCAACATTACTTTTAAATTGATTCGAATTAAAATTTCTTTGCTCCAGGCTTGGGGGGGGTGGGTTTTCCTTGTGGCAGAATCCACCTGCAATGCAGGAGACGCAGGTTCGATCCCTAGGTTGGCAAGATCCCCTGGAGAAGGGAATGACTAACCACTCCAAGATTCTTGCCTGCAGAAATCCATGGACAGAGGAGCCTAATGGGAGTAGAGACTGTGTCTTATATCCTTTATTCTAAGTTCAGTTTTATGCTTACAGAAAGCATTTACATGTAACTAGGCAATCAGTGATCACTTATTGTGAATGTTTACAAAGAGCTTTGCTAAATACTTGAAATTGTTAAGAAGAATCTTAAAACAAAAAGCTGTAGATTCATCCATCATCCTATTCATGAAAGGTGAAGAATTATTTTTTATTTTCCATCTGAAAATTAAGGTTAATAATTTCATATACATCTACTTTCATCAAAAACAGAATTTCAAAATTTATATTTCAAACAAATACTGGCAACCATCACTAAATATGTGATACTGATAGGGACTTTTCACACTATCTTGCTCCCGGGTTTAAAAAAATAATCGTGAAAAAAAAAAGTGCATGCTTTTAGAGTGTGTTTAAACTATAATTTAGACTCTAGGGTTTTGTCTACAAATATGTATTTACATTAGTTTTACTTAAATTATCAATTTTGAATTCCCAAACCATATTCTAGAACTTTGCTACTAGAAGTTAAAACATTTTTTTTTAATGCCCTTGTGAGGTCACAGAGGCTGCAAGAGATCAGTAAGAGAAAGCAGACCTCACTGCCTGGATGTCAATTATCCAGCCCTTGGGCGCTAGCTCACGGAGCACCACAGCTTAAAGTCATTACAAAGATAGCATTAAGACAATTAAACAAATTACTTGGAATCAAGAGTACTTAAAATCCATTCCTAACCTGAATAAAAGGTAACAAAGGACAACCTCAGAAATTGAGCGAAATTACAGAAAAGTGTTACAACATGAGTAAGCATTCATTTGTTTTTCTCTTGCAATTTAAATTTTTTCAAGCATTCTAGAATCAAACCTTAGGGTATTTCAGCAATGCATACCAAGAAAAGGCCTTCAAGTATTTCAGTAATGCACAACACTCAAAATAGCTTCTGTACACAGGTAGTATACTAAGTTGTTTAAAATCTTTTGACCATTCACTATTCTCACCAAAGCAATCAATTTTTTAAAAAATGTATTTACTTTGTCTTTCTTTTTTTTTAGGAATAGTGGAGTGTTTTAAAAAAGAAGAAGAAGAATACTGGAGTGTTAAAAGATTCTATCCTCCTCCAGGAAATCACAAGTTAATCATTTTAAAAATTATTAAGCTCTAAAGTCCAAAAAATCCTAAATAAGATTCTGAGGTAAAACTATTGATTTTTCTTTTTTCCAGAACAAAATTCCATGAATAATAAGGGCAGGGGGAGGGAATCATAGATTTCCTTCCCTCTTAGTAACTTAAAAAAAAGATAACATGAATACGTCATAAATCAAAAAGCATGACACTGACAGAATATAAACAATCCTAAGGGTATAAAGTATTCATATATATAAAATTACAAAGTAAACATAAAACCTTAAAATAGCATAAGGGATTAACAACAGTTCCAATTCCAAATATGCCATGTTTTACTATACCAAGACTAACAGCTAACTTTACAAAGGATGTACAATACATAAAGGAACCAGAGATCAAATTACCAACATCAGTTGGATCATAGAACTTGATCAATTGGATCATGAGAATTCAGAAAAACACCTATTTCTGCTTCATTGACTACATAAAGACTTTGACTGTGTGGATCACAATAAACTGTGGAAAATTGTTAAAAGAGATGGAAATACCAAACTATCTCACCTGCCTCCTGAGAAACCTGTATGCAGGTCAAGAAGCAATAGCTAGAACCAGACATGGAACAACAGACTGGTTTCAAATTGGGAAAGCAGTACGTCAAGGCTGTATATTGTCACCCTGCTTATGTAACTTATATGCAGAATACATCATGTGAAACGCTGAGCTGGATGAGGCACAGGAATCAAGACTGCCAGGAGAAGTAACAATAAATATCAATAACACCACCCTTATGGCAGAAAGCAAAAAGGAACTAAAGAGCCTCTTGATGAAAGTGAAAGAGGAGAGTGAAAAAGCTGACTTAAAACTCAATATTCAAAAAATGAAGATCATGGCATCCAGTCCCATCACTTCATGGGGAAAATGGAAAATAGGCAGGGAAACAATGGAAACAGTGACAGACTTTATTTTCTTGGGCTCCAAAATCACTGCAGATGGTGAGTGAAGCCATGAAATTAAAAGACGCTTGCTCCTTGGAAGAAAAGCTATGACAAGCCTAGGCAGCATATTAAAAAGCAAAGACATTACTTTGCCAACAAAGATCCGTATAATCAAAGCTATGATTTTTCCGATAGTTATGTATGGATGTGAGAGTTGGACCATAAAGAACGCTGAGCACCAAAGAACTGATGCTTATGTACTGTGGTGCTGAAGAAGACTCTTGAGAGTCCCTTAGACTGCAAAGAGATCAAACTGGTCAATCCTTAAGGAAATCAACCCTGAATATTCATTGGAAGGACTAACACTGAAGCTCCAATACTTTGGTCACCTGATGGAAAGAACCAACTCATTAGAAGAGACCCTGATGTGGAAAGATTGAAGGCAGGAGAAGGGGACAACAGAGGATGAGATGGTTGGATGGCATCACTGACTTAATGAACATAAGTTTGAGCAAGCTCCAGGAGATAGGGGAAGGACAGAGAAGCCTGGAGTACTGCCACCCATGGGGTCCCAAAGAGCCAGACATGACTGAGTGACTAAATAACAACAACAACAATCTTCACCACAAGTACATGGTACTTTACAGAGAATACAGGGAAGAATTTGCCTTGAAGCCAAATATTCCCTGGGTATGAATTGCAGCTCTGTATTTCCTGGCTGTGTAATCTTTGGTAAACTGCTTAACTTTACTAAGCCTTGGTTTCTTAATCTGTAAACTGAAGATAATGCCTAACTTATACTATAAGAATTAAGATAATGTACATGCAGCATTTAACATAATACCTGTCATTAAAACAAAATTATTTACACTGGAGTTCTGAAACTTGAAAACAACAGAGTCTACTTGAAAATTCAAGTTACCCAGCTCCTCATCTAAGGTTATTTCCACTGCTTCACAATTGCCGTTCAAGATTGTATAAGACAGCGTCCAGTGCTGACATGGGAAATCCCAAATTCTGAGTGATGTTAACCTTCTTTGTATCATCTCAGTTTTAGAGAAAAAACTTGCAGAGTCAGGTAAGAATTCAGTGCAAGATTTTCAATAATGTTCGAGCATTATAAATCTGCTCTGCTAACAGGATAATTTGTGCAATTTAAATTTTGCACAAATTTTTATTTCAAAGAATATGAAATCCATCTATAATGTAAAAACCTCACTGTAACAAAGGCATTCATATTTATTTTCACATACTCATGAAAAGTTGCATTATTAAACATTAAATCATTTATTTTTTTTCCCAATTCTCCACTATCTAGAAGAAAAAGGACTGAGAAGAAATAAAAGCTATGGATCCTTTCATTCAAAATGTACACTGATAACTAACCTGACAGTTTCTATTTATAGCAGTAATTCCTTAATCATCATACAGCAAATAGTATAACCAAGTAAAGATGCTGTCCATCACAAGTGGAAAATGTGTACTTTGGGTTTTTTTGTTGTTGTTTTTTTTTTGGTTAAGACATTTCCAAAATCTTGGCTGGAAATAAGAAGAAGGGCAAGTCAATATGCTGAGGGCTACAACAGGGATATACTCCACAGACACAGTGATTAAGAATTAGTGTATGACTATGATGGCCCTTGGGAGCCGAAAACCTATTCTTCAAGACTCTATTCCAACCTCAGCGGAAGAAAATCACAAAACCAAGCCCAAATATAACACAAACTCCACCCTGAAGGAACTCATGCATCATGCATTTTCATTCAAAATTTTAAAAGCAAAATTTAGTGAAGACTGATCAGGATTTATAAACCTAGTATTTTAAAAGGCTGTTTAGGACAATGTGATACATTTCTTTAAAATCTAAATGCCTCTGCAATTTCTTCCCTATAGTAATATAATTTGATAACATATAGACTAAATGTATTTTCAATTACCCATAAAGCTTGCTAAATATCACCTTAAAAGTACTACTAATAATTTATTCAATCTGTAAGACATTTGCTATTTCTTATGCAAAAGTTGACCAGGTCTCAAAGGGGAAAGTAGAACTGCTGTTCTTTAAATTCATTCAGCTTTACATCTTCAGAAAAAAAGTTTAGAAAGCCAAGCATATATAAAACATGAAGCAATTTATAAAAACTAAACGTTTAAAAGAAATGCTTACATAATCCAAGGAAAATAATTTAAATATTACTAATTAGGAAACGTACAGTTAAAAACACAGTTACATTCTATTATATAATGAATAAAAGACTTATTTCAAAATCAAGCAAGTCTTTTGACCCATATAATATAGATGGAACACACCTCTAATTTCAGTCAAATCTAAAAGAAAAAAAAAAAAAAACTACCTGGTTAAAGTGTAGACCATATGCAAAGCCTAACACTGAAGATACATACTATCTGAACAGTTTAAATTTAGACAGAGTAGCTCAGATTAAAGACCTGGCCACATATACTTAAAGTCTATAACTGATCACTTAGAAGGACCTCAAAGAGAAAAGGAAAGGGTGTTTCTGCATGTGATCTGGAAGAAATTTTAGCATCACAGGAAAAATTTGCCTTTCTTCTGGTGCTTAGTAATATAAAGGAAAACGGACTGAAGAAAAAAAGTGTAAAATTGTTTTCATACATTATATGAATAATGATTCTAGACTTTAAAAGAAAACTTATGGAGGCTTTATCTTTTACATTATAGAAAGAGTAAGTGAAATTCACAAGTTATCTAGCAAGTAGAAATACAAATTAGCATTCCTCTCTACGTGTGTGTATACGTGTGAAAGATAAATTATTTTAAACGAAGTACAGACTTACTGCTATTTTTTTTAAAAGAGATTTTAGACAAAGTTAAGATTCAATTTTTTATTTTTGGCCCTCTCATCAGAGTGCTCTAACATTTGACTTCTAAATAATGACTCCATGGAGACTAATATTACTATGTAAATAAACAGTACTAACAAGATATTAGAAGTTACAGAAGAAATTAAAGGGCAGAATTCAATCCATCATATCTAGTCTACCAAACTGGGAATCCCAGAGATGAAATATTTGTCTAAATAAATTAATGAGACTAGACAAATATAAATATTAATCTTCTTATGCATTTGCATAAATTCAAATATTTTCACATTCCAAGAATATTTTCACTCTGCTTCTTTTCATGGCATTAAGCATTGGCTTTTGTCTTCCCTCTGCAGAGAATGGCCTTCCTGTCATATACATCTGTTAAAGTTATGCTTATTCTCCAACACTGGAAACAAAAGACACTTCTCAGCCCTTTCCAAGGAAATGTGATCCTCTTAGTTTCCCCATGCAAAGCCAACAACAGTAAGAAGTTCTTTTAAACTGAATAAAGAAGTAAATCACGATCTTAATATGCAGCTGAAACTAGCCTCAAAACATATCACTATATCAAAATCATAATCATGCATTGAGTAATGCACCAATCACTTTTTGAAGGTCCTGAAAGTTTCTGTTTTTCCAAAGGTTTACAAACAAATATTTTCAATCTGATCCAATCTGAAAAGAAAATATATGTATCCCATTGAAACTCTAAAATCTTTTACTTAGGTTAAAAAGAAGAAACATAAAACATAGATAGTCAAAACTAGAGAGACAGGCAAAAGAACTAAAGTACATTCCAGGTGAAGACTGAGATGGCACTAACCCAGACCCTAAGAGGGAGGAATAAAGAGGAAGAAGATTCCAAATTAAGGTATTAGAGGCAGCAAGAATTACAGAGCTGTTTTCAGATCTGGTTTCAGTGTTTGAGCATCTGGTGAAGTCACTTATAGGTAATAACCTAGAAGGACTATACTTCTGGGGATTGATCCTGAGTTCAGCACTGGACATCCTGAGTTAGGAACTCCAAGAACACACACAAAGTCTTTGAATATGGGCCAAGATGAGAGACGTGCTATACACTGGAAGGCGTGCTTGTAAATGAACGCCTTCTATCCAGACTAAAAATCATGGTGGAATGAGAATGTGGTCTCTCAGAACCTTACAGAGAACACAGATATTTAAGAAGTCAATAAATGAACCTAGGGGCTTCCCATGTGGCGCTAGTGGTAAAGACCCACCTATCAATGCTGGAGATGTAAGAGACACAGATTCAATCCCTCAGTCAGGAAAATCCCCTGGAGGAGGGAATGGCAAACCACTCCAGTACGCTTGACTGGAGAATTCCCGGGGACAGAGGAGCCTGGTGGCTACAGTCCTTATGGTTGCAAAGAGTCAGATAACGACTGAAGAAACTTAGCATGCACAAAAGAACCTAGAGAAGCTGAAGTCAGATAAACGAAAAGAAGATAATACAAGTGAAAAATGTCATTCTTTTAACAAATTGTTCATGTCTTAATATGCAGCACCACTGGATACAGGGGATATGCTAGTGCCTGAAACAAATCTCTGAGATTTGGCACATCGATGGTCATTAGTAACCTGATGAAAGCAATTGTAGCTATGGGGCTTCCCAGGTGGCTCAGTGGTAAAGAATCTGCCTGACAAGGCAGGAGATGCAGGTTCGATCTTTGGGTTGGGAAGATCTTTACAGGAGGAAATGGCACCCCACTCCAAAACTCTTACCTGGAAACTCCCATGGACAGAGGAGCCCGGCAGGCTACAGTCTAACGGGTCGCAAAGAGTCAGACACAACTAAGCAAGTGAACAAATTCTAGCTACAGACAATGAAGTAAACGATGAATGAGTAGTCAGGAACATACACAGATTCTTTCCAAAGAGTGAGAGTAACAGATGTTGAGACTGAATCAGGGAAGGGCGAAGAGTTTGTAAAAAGGGAGTTAGCAAAGAAAAGGACAGGAAAAGAGAGAGAATATGACTGAATAAGAATATTGTTATTTTAAGTATCAAGAGGAGCAGAAGTGGGCACTGGTACAAAAGCAGAAAGCTGATAGTCATCTCTGAGGACCTGTATTTTCTCAGTTAAAAAAAAGAAATGGTCACCCTCTAAAAAGCTACAGAAATATGTTAAGGTAGAACACTTGAGAACACAGATAGTGACAAAATCTCTACTAGGAATGAGAAAAGGAGCAGACTGGGGACAAATAAAAGCTTTGTGAATGAATAAATGAAAAAGATGAGGTTTCCTAGATACACATGTTAGACTTCATCGTGAGGGCAATAGGAACTGCTGAAAACTTTATGTAGAAAAAACAATGTGAACAGATTTGCTTTGAACTATGTACTACATTCTTATGAGTTTTAATAAACAAAATAACTAAAATCTACCTTTCTATTTCTGAATTAATCTACATGATATTCATAAACTCATTTTTATTCTATATATTGAAGTATATCATTGGTAAATTATAAAACAAACCTCCATATACCATGAAGCTATTAAAATATATTTATGTAATATAATATTTAAATAGAAAAAGGTAAGTTCAGGATTTAAAACTTTAAATATGATTTAAATAAAGTTGATTAAAAGATGATCAAGTAAGTCTGACTTTTTGTTCACATTCAACCTTCAGTCCTAGTAGTTCCAAAACATACTTAAAGCTCCTTGAGCTTGTACCCTTGTCAAAATACAATGACCTAAGATAACTAAGTCCCTAATCTACAGTCAAGAAATTCTAAGAAATTATCTACTTCTATACAACTTAATCTTTTGATAAGCCTTTAACTCTTATTAAATGACCCATTTATAAAAGAAAAACAAAATTGTGTGGCTCAGAAACAGCACCTAATAAACATTTCCTTCCTAAGGATTATAAGTCACCCTAATATCCAAAATGACTCTGAATCCTTATACCTCTACTCCTCCACCTAAAATATTCTAAGCAATACCTTTTTTTTTTTTAAATAAAATGAAGTTTTTTTTCCAATCCTGTCATTCTGATTTTTTTTATCCTGACACCTTCCCAAATGTCACCATTACTGTCCACCTGCCATGAAGGAGATGCCAAATGGGAGAGGTTGAGATTCACGTTGGGACTGTATCCCAGAGAGGATCTTCTGGAGACTAGATTCCAATAATTACAGTGATGGGTGCTCAAGTAACAGACCACAGTACAGCTACTGCAACACATATGCCTTGAATTCTGTCTACTCCAAATGTTCACACTTGAGAATATAACAAGACCTACCAACTTCCTTCTTTTTTTATTTATATATGCAGGTAAGAGATCAACTAAAACCTACAGTTTTAGTTTAAAAGAACAATTTAAGCATACAACTTTTCATGTACATTTGTATCTATCTTTCATTATCTTTAACCTCATTACCATATATTACAGTACTCCCCCACTGATCCATGGAAGATACGTTCCAGGACCCCTAGTGGACACCTGAAACTGAATGGTCCTAAACTCCATATACACCATGTCTTTTCCTAGATACACATACCTATGATGAAGCTTAGTTTATAAATTAGGCACAGTGAGAATATGTGAACTGCCAGCATCACTACTCTTGCACTTTGGGGCCACTATTAAGTAAAGGGCCGCCTGAACTCAAGCACTGCATACCTCAGCAGTGCATCTGATAACCAAGTCAGATACTCAGTGACTAGTTGGTAAGTAGGGTATACTGCATGGGTGCCTGGGACAAAGGGATGATTCCCCTCCCAGGTGGGATAACGTGCAACTTCATCACACTACTGAGAATGGTGTGAAATTTAAAATCTAAGAATTGTTTATTTCTGGAATTTTCCATTTAATATTTTCAGACTGTGGTTGACTGTGGGTAACTGAAACCTTGGAAGGCAAAACCACAGGAAAAGGGGGACTACTGTGGCTACCCATATGCTAAATCTTATTCTGTCTGACAACCACACATCACTGTGTGGTCATTTAATTACATATAACTTCCAATGGACAAGTATAACATACTTAACAATTTCAGAAGATGTATGATTATTCAGATAGAGTTTCAGGAATGTACTGCAGAGCAACTCTGAATAAAAACAGATATCTGCCTCTTTCATTTGTATAATTACCACTATTTCTGAAATAAGTTTGAGTCTGGTTCTCATCACAAATGATTCAAGTAAATAAAACACAGCCACATTGTCGCCTAGAACTTGAGAAAATCATATCATAAAATGTTTATCCACAGGAAAAGTCCATTTTAAAATATATTACGTCAAAATGAAACATTAAAGGAAAATACACAGCCTAAATTAGAAACCAAACAGCGGCTGCAAAATAAATCCAGAGTGCTACTATTTTCTTCACCTTTCTCTTTGAATATTCTGAAGGCCTTGCAGAGATTTTCAAGGGAAAAGAAAACCCCAGAACTGTTATTCACCACTCCAGGCTGCAAGGCCAATGCCCTCCACTGCTCACTTTACTTCTTGGGGGTGACCACCACCATGGGGATTCCTCAGAGTCAGGTACAGACAGGTGAGCTATCTAGAAGCACCATTTCTATTCAACATAAAACTCTAAACTAAAATCTCTCATTAAAAAAAAAAAGATTTCTAACATTTATAATTAAATTTGGAATCCCAAAGATACCTTGTCTTTATTTTTACTTTTCAATCTAAGAGGTACCATGCAGCATACAGTAAGCACTATATAAAGTTAACTGCTATTATTTTTTTTTTTACTTTTATTGGAGTATAGTTGATTATGCAGTGTTAGTCTCTTCTGTACAGCAAAGTTACTATTATTTCAAATAAAATGTAAACTTTCCTTACAACTGAAGTCTATACAAAGTGGTTAAATACAAACTATTCACCTACTTGTATGAAATTCAACATAGGATGATCTTATTTTACTCATGCAATAGGTTCAGGGAATATATACAATGTGAAAACAACCTCTGATAATTCCTAATCTGTAAGCACAACTGAAATTGTAAATAGAAAAACCTGCTGGATGTGCTGTGCTTCATCACTCAGTTCTGTCTGGCTCTTTGAGAACCCACAGACTATAGTCCACCAGGCTCCTCTGTCCATGGGGATTCTCCAGGCAAGAATACAGGAGCATGGCAATACATTGCCATGCCCTCCTCCAGGGGATCTTCCCAACCCAGGGATCGAACCCTGCTCTCCCACATTGCAAGAGGATTCTTTTTTGCACAGAAAAAACCTATTCTGACCTATATTATTATGTATCATTTCTAAATTTCTCCATTGTTAAATATCAATAGATTAGCAACAAGCACAATTTTATAATCAGCATGTATTTATTTGGTAACATTTTTGCTCAGTGCTGCAATATAGGATGTTTTGGGATACCAAAAAGCAATTTCCGTCTGTACTTATATGAGTTTTAATTTCAGGGACTATGACTTTACTTTGGTAGTAAGAAAAGGGAAGGATAGGAGGCTTGACATGTAGAATCCAAGTAGCTGGAGCAATGTGGAGAGTATTCTAGGAACATGCAGGGCATGGGGGGAACAGACCAAAGGAAGAATTCAAACGGTTGAAATATGTGAAAGTGAAATATGACCATCCAAGTGGGTCCAGAAAAACTCTGGGATGGAACAGGTAATATCAAGTTCTAATCAGCCTTCAAAGATCGACAAAAGGATTTAGATATGCATTATACATTGTTCTAAGCACTTTACATGTGTTATCACATTTAATATTACAACAGCTCTGAGAGCTAAGTGATTATCAGTATCTCTATTTTACATACCAGGGAAGTGACACACACAGGGCTTATATAATTTATCATAAATCGTCCAGCTAGTAAATAGCAAAACAGGAGTTTCAGTTAGTGTCCTTTCCCTTAATCACTGCACTATACTATATATAATTCTCAAGACAAAAATGGAAAATATATTCACATATCAATTCAGTCACTCAGTCGTGTCTGACTCTTTGCAACCCCGTGGACTGCAGCACGCCAGGCTTCCTTGTTCATCACAAACTCCCAGAGCTTGCTCAAACTCATGTCCATCGAGTTAGTGATGCCATCCAACCATCTCATCCTCTGTCGTCCCCTTCTCCTCCTGCCTTCAATCTTTCCCAGCATCAGGGTCTTCTCTAAGGAGTCAGTTTTTCGCATCAGGTGGCCAAAGTATTGGAACTTCAGTTTCAGCATCAGTCCTTCCAATGAATAGTCAGGACTGATTTCCTTTAGGATTGACTAGTTGGATCTTCTTTCAGTTCAAGGGACTCTCAATAGTCTTCTCCAACATCACAGTTCAAAAGCATCAATTCTTTAGCACTCAACTTTCTTTATAGTCCAACTCTCACATCTAAACATGACTACTGGAAAAACCATAGCTTTAACTAGATGGACCTTTGTCAGCAAAGTAATGTCTCTGCTTTTTAATATGCTTTCTAGGTTGGTCATAGCTTTCCTCCCAAGGAGCAAGCACCTTTTATTTTCATGGCTGCTGTCACCATCTGCAGTGAATTTGGAGCCCAAGAAAATAAAGTCTCTCACTGTTTCCATTGTTTCTCCATTTATTTTCCATGAAGTGATAGGACTGGATGCCATGATCTTAGTTTTCTGAATGTTGAGCTGTAAGCTAGCTTTTTCTTTCATTTTCATCAAGAGGCTTTTCCTTTGCCCATGAGATTCTCCAGGCAAGAATACTGGAGTGGGTTGCCATGCCCTTCTCCAGGGGATCTTACCAACCCAGGGATTGAACTCAGGTCTTTTGTACTGCAGGAGGATTCTTTACCATCTGAGCCACCAGGAAAGTATATTCACATATATGAAAAAATAAAGGAATGGGACAGAATGAAATGTGATGGAATGGAATGGGATTTGTAAAAGAGACAGTCACATAAAAAAGTTTTAGGTTGACTTAGTCCAAGAACTTCTAGGAGAGACTGAGGCAAAAATGCCTAGGATCAAGAAGATGCATGTCTGCCACACTTAAAAGCTGGTTCCAACTATTATTAAACACTTTCCTTTACTATAATCTCAACACTTAGTAATAGGAAGTTGAGAAAATTCCTACAAAACTTTTTTTTTTAATGGAGTAGCAAACACCTCTTCCTTAAGAAAAAAAGATGCCTGGCTGTAAGACACTAACAGATAGAACAAGTTTAATTTAAAACAGACTCAATTTAATTCATAAATTTAATCCTTATGCCTCAGCTTTTTTATATAGATATTTAAGCAAACCTTTTATATGAAAATTGCCATTAAAGACCTATGAATTAAAAAAATAAACAGTCCTTTTCCCCAAAAGCTGCCTCTTGTGACTATGGATTTCATTCTCTAATGTCTGATGACTATTTGGGGAACAGTATTTGTTCAGCTTCTTAATGACATTCTGGATCTCTAAATGTTTACAAGTACACAGTTTTTGCTCCTGAAGTTTGTAGCACATATAATTCTCTTTATTTCTTCCCTACCCAAAGAGACCAATTTTCCCCTAGTAAACAATATCTGGATATAAAATAAAGTAACAGGCTACATTGATTGTTTCAACCTTCAATTTCTCCCTTCATTGGCAGTGTTATACCCAGCTTAGGAAGTGTTAGGGAATTATTTGTGAAAGGAGAATGGGGTCAAAAAATTTGCTTCTCTTATTCCAATTAGAGAGTTTCATCAAGGAACTAGAGTTTCAAATTAAGAGAAAAAAATAAGTTCTATTTAGTTACAGATGAAAATCCCCAAAGACACATTGATCACAATGAAAAACATTAACTGAGCTTCTGGAGACTCGGGAAGAAGACTTTTTCATTGGATGAAATGGAAAGGATTTACTTTTGAAATCCTAACCACACCACCCTTTAGTTATTGATATGCAATTAAATAATTTTTGCTCACAGGGGCAACCAAAATAACTCAAAATGTTTATTTTCACAGACTTCTCTATTATTTTTACGGCATGTTAACCCCCTTTGAAAGCCTTGTCACTGAAGCCCATTGTTTTAAGGTTCATCATCTTTATGCCACCTGGGTTAGGATTTGGCTGCAAAACTGCCACACTACAGTGATCAAAGTGTTCACCACATCAAGAATGCAGGAGTTAAACATATGAGGATTCCAGTACTTTGCATCTTTGTTCTTGAAGTAAATGTGCAGAAGGTCTTCTGAAATTGTGTCTTACTTAGCAAATTAATGCTGGAGAAGAGATGCTCTTTTACCTCTATCAGTATACAAATTAAGACTGGTCTACTGACTCAGCGTTAAAGCAGCCCTCACAGGATGAGTATTTATGTGTGCAACATAGCCTTTCGTCTAAAGCATAAAAAACTCATTTGTTTAACTGAAAAGATGGAAAGCTGCTTTAAAAAAAGACTAATTAAAATACACATTTTTTCAACTTCACTTTACAACTTACAGTGAATATTATCTATTCTAACAAAGCGTAGCCTCCTGAAGCTTAATTCTCTCATCTCCCAACTGAACTTGCTCCGGACAGTCTGATGGGACCACGATTCAAATTTTTCAAAAAGGCAAGATCTAAATCACTTCCAGATTTTCCTCTGTTAGTCTAAAACTTCTTGCATTAATAAAATATGATTAGGGCAATAGTAAACTAGATTGATGTGCTTATCTATTAATACAGCTACAAAAAGAAAGGTAGTCATCTCTGAAATAAAGAAGAGAAACAGCATAATGTAGACAAAAATTCTTTGGACTTAATCTCATCTGTGAATAATTAGAAGAATTTAAGTTGGTCTGGAAAGGGTGGAGAAAGACTCTAAAGTGGTAGGATTACAAGGTTTGTCACTTTGATGTATTAAAAATGAAGAAAATGAAGAAGTTAGAAACTTTAAATGCACACATGCACACACATACCTGTCAACCATCAACAGCAAATAACCTCCCTGTCCTATTTTTCATATGTTTGAGGTTAATAACAAATAAGATGACAGTTGTATTCAGTTCTTTGATTAAAACAAATAACTATTTTCATTCTATTTTGACTCAAGGTAACCCAATTTGTTAGTCTATTGAAATCCATCATTCATAGTCAAGGAGGAACTAAAATATCTACCTCCAGATTTTAAAATAAAGGCCTAATCCAAAATTCTGTAAAAGTTTTAAGTTACAGAAGTTAAGTGTGACATGAATTTCAAGATAATGGTGGTTCCTCTAATGACTTTAAATTTTATAGTTGGAGTACCCAAATGTTTTTAATACATTTGTTGTATTTCCTTATGTTAAAAAAGTACTGCATTCTTATTGAAGAAATTCGTGAAGAAAAGTTGAGTTATATGTAAGTATAAAACAATTACATTATTCAGAGATATTTTCAAGTTATTTGGTGTATTTACTTCCATTTCATAAACACATTGTTTCCCAAACTGGTATTTATTGAACACTGTCTGAGAAATGTTAGTATCTCTTCCACTAAAAGCACTGTTTTGTGGTATAAACAGTATAAAACAAATTAAGAAAAGTTAGCTGATGTCTTTATTGAAGGATTTCGCAGAGCCTATAATGTGCTAACATTTACTATGATTTTTCAAATCATAATAAAAGACAGGAAGCAAGTCATAACAAATTTAGGTAGTAAGCAGCTTCCCAAATTTATTTCCCACTTAATATATTTTCCTCTTTTGTCTATTAGCATCCAGCTTGAGAAACACTGAAATTACACTATTAGCAAAGGACACTTCCATATCACTAGATATTTTCAAAATCACATTTTAAGGCTATAAATTATTACTAGGTTTAAGTCTCTCATAGTTTACTGATTTTTTTCCCATTTCTATTACCCTTATATATAAATCTTACTGCTGCTTCTAAGTCACTTTAGTCATTTCCGACTCTGTGCTACCCCATAGACAGCAGCCCACCAGGCGCCCCCGTCCCTGGGATTCTCCAGGCAACAATACTGGATGCATTATTCCTTTAGATAAAGTAGTAACCTCTTTAAGAAAATGTTATCAAACTATCTATATTACCACATTTTCTTACTGAAGTACAGTTGATTTTAAATGCAGTGTTAAATATTTTAATAACACTGTTAAGTATTAAATAAATATTCATTTTAAACAGTATTCTTTTTACTGGTCTTGTGTGAAAATTATCACTTGAGTAATATTTGTTAATTTGATTGGTGCCAAGTGAGAACTCATTTTTATTTTCATTTACATTTCTCTGCATAATAAGGCTGAATTATTTTCATATTTTTATCAGCCATTTATATTTGCCTTTCTTAGACTGGATTTCAGCTTTTTCCCCCATCTTTTCACTTCTTGATCCTTCTCTAAAATTTAAGAAAGTTCCTCAGATTTGTTCTTTACATCACTGATTTAGTTTTTCAAGACTAATAATGCCGCCTCCTCTGCAGACTTAAATCCGGCTCTCAGTTCCAGGGTTCCTTGCACTCTCTGCTCACTTCCCCTAAAACATGAATTTGTTCTCTTAGAGTTCCCCACTGCAGTTCCATAGATACCATACCTTAGAAGATGTTCTCTTATGGTACACTGTTTAGTAAGCATTCTAATCATTGTAAATATTTCCCCCAAACAAGCTTCTCTCTTGCATCTTCAGGATGATCAGTCTTCACCTTGAAGTATACACTGTCAACAGATCCCATGCTGTTGAGTTTTACTAGTGCCTCTTCGACGATGATGGTGGTGGTCACTGTCAATAGAGGATATGGCCTAGCTCATTTCGCTCTTGGATAGTTACAGAATCCCTTTTTCAGTTTTGTAGCAGGAAGGTAAAGAGTTATAAGCCCAGTTCTCAGTGACTCTCAGGAACTTTTTTTTTTTGGCTGTGCCAGGTCTTAATTGTGGCACATGGGCTTCTTAGTTGTGGCATATGGGATCTAGTTCCCTGATCAAGGATTAAACCCAGGCCACCTGCATTGGAAGCTCAGAGTCTTAACCACTAGACCACCAGGGAAGTCTCTTGCAGGCATTATTTTACAGCTGGTCTTCTGGACTGCAGAGGGAACTTCTCCTATGTATTGCTGGTCTGAAAAAGGATCATCTAAGAGTGAAATGCCTACCATTTAGCTCTCCATTCCCATCTTGAGCCCTCTATCTGAGGAGACACCATCCATTTGGGATGCAGCAGTGGGCAGCCCCAACTGTCTCTACCCTCCATACCCTCGCTGCTTGCTATCGTTCATACAGCTGTTGCACGGATGTAGGGAGACATAAGAGAATGGAGACCTAAGTGATGGTAATACTATAGCTTCCTCAGAAAAACAGCCTCCTTGCAGCAGATGGAGAGCAGCCTCATTTTCTCACTGTTTAAAGACTAGAGGCATTTGAACAAGCAGCAGATGTTATGAAAGCAGCCAACTACATTTCCTACTTTAAACTGGCTGGGCTGTTTCATCAGACAATCTGGTTTCAACCAGCTCAGTTCCTTTCGGGTGGAGGAAATGCATCAAAATTTCTGGTGGAATTCCTCCTTTTCTTCCTCCAATATGGTGTGTTTCTTTCAAAGTCTTCATCGGTCTTCCAAGAGCAAAGTGGAAGAGGCAGAATCAGCAACTATGAAAAAGGCTATTTTTCAATGAGAAGCCTCTCTGAATCTAAAATAAGTAAAAATTCTGATTACTTCACTGCCAAGCATAAGAAAGATTCATCTGATCCTTTCATATGACCTTATTTTAAGTAAATTTATTAATGCTGAAAAGGAATAACACACAGAAGACTAAAAGGCATTGTTTATTGAATAATCACAAATATCACCAGTGGCAGCAATATACACTCATTTTCTTCACTGGTAACTGGCACCTGAAGAAATTTCAAGTAGGCTTTCCCATTAGTTTAAGTTGAAGGTAGTTAACAAAAAAATAAGCATTATCCTGGTACCTTCTGGGTTTTATTATTCTTGTAGATTTCGTCAAGTACATGACAGTGCTTTTATATTTTCTATCATTCTAGATGACACAGGGAGACTAAGTTCACATACTGATCACTAATGAGCATCCTGGCTTTCTTATCTCTCCTTGCTATTCTTTGGAACTCTGCATTCAAAGGGGTATGTCTTTCCTTTTCTCCTTCGCTTTTAGCTTCTCTTCTTTTCTAGCTATTTGTAAAGCCTCCTCAGACAACCATTTTGCTTTTGTGCATTTCTTTTTCTGGGGGATGGTCTTGATCCCTGCCTCCTGTACAATGTCATGAACCTCCATCCATAGTCTTCAGGTACTCTATCAGATCTAATCCCTTGAATCCATTTGTCACTTCCACTGTATAATCATAAGGGATTTGATTTAGGTCATACCTGAATGGTCTAGTGGTTTTCCCTACTTTCTTCAATTTAAGTCTGAATTTGGCAATAAGGAGTTCATGATCTGAGCCACAGTCAGCTCCCAGTCTTGTTCTTGCTGACTGTATAGAGCTTCTCCATCTCTGGCTGAAAAGAATATAATCAATCTGATGTTGGTATTGACCATCTAGTGATGTCCATGTGTAGAGTCTTGTGTTGTTGGAGAAGGGTGTTTCCTATGACCAGTGCATTCTCTGGAAAAACTGTGTTAGCCTTTGACCTGCTTTGTTTTGTACACCAAGGCCAAATTTGCCTCTTACTCCAGGTAGCTCTTGAATTCCTACTTTTGCATTCCAGTCCCCTATGATGAAAAGGACATCTCCTTTGGGTGTTAGTGCTAGAAGGTCTTGTAGGTCTTCACTGAACCATTCAACTTCAGCTTCTTCAGCATTGCTGGTCAGGGCATAGACTTGGATTACTGTGATACTGAACGGTTTACCTTGGAAACGAACAGACATCTTTCTGTTGTTTTTGACTCTGCATCCCAGTACTGCATTTTGGACTCTCTTGTTGACTATGATGGCTACTTCATTTCTTCTAAGGGATTCTTGCCTATAGTAGTAGATATAATGGTTATCTGAGTTAAATTCACCCATTCCAGTCCATTTTAGTTCACTGATTCCTAAAATGTCAATGTTCACTCTTGTCATCTCCTATTTGACCACTTTCAATTTGCCTTGATTCATGGATCTAACAATCCAGGTCCTATGGAATATCGCTTTTTACAGCATTGGACTATATTTCCATCACCCGTCACATCCACAACTGGGTGTTGTTTTTGCAACCAGTAGATACTACAGGAAATCAGTCCTGAATATTCATTGGAACGACTGATGTTGAAGCTGAAACTCCAATACTTTGGCCACTTGATGCAAAGAACTCACTCATTGGAAAAGACCCTGATGCTGGGAAAAACTGAAGGTGGGAGGAGAAGGGGATGAGAGAGGATGAGATGGTTGGATGGCATCACTGACATGATGGACATGACTTTGAGCAGGCTCCAGGAGTGGTAATGGGCAGGAAATCCTGGTGTGTTGTAGTCCATGGGGTCACCAAGAGTTGGACATGACTGAGCGACTGAACTGACTGACTGACAAGCATCCTGATGCTGGCAAGTTTGAAGTACTTAGTTGTCATCAATTTCTCATTGCCACTTGAATGCCAGCAAGTAGAATTTCTGTGTATAGGTCACTTTTATATTCCATATAGATGCCCTGAAAAGGGAAACTAATAGGAAGCATTTATCAGTTCAGTTGCTCAGTCGTGTCCGACTCTTTGTGACCCCATGAATCGCAGCACACCAGGCCTCCCTGTCCATCACCAACTCCTGGAGTTCACCCAAACTCGTGTCCATTGAGTTGGTGATGCCATCCAGCCATCTCATCCTCTGCCGTCCCCTTCTCCTCCTGCCCTCAATCTTTCCCAGAATCAGGGTCTTTTCAAATGAGTCAGCTCTTCTCATCAGGTGTCCAAAGTACTGGAGTTTCAGCTTTAGCATCAGTCCTTCCAACGAACACCCAGGACTGATCTCCTTTAGGATGGACTGGTTGGATCTCCTTGCAGTCCAAGGGACTCTCAAGAGTCTTCTCCAACACCACAGTTCAAAAGCATCAGTTCTTCAGCGTTTAGCTTTCTTTATAGTCCAACTCTCATATCCATACATGACTACTGGAAAAACCATATCCTTGAGTAGATGGACCTTTGTTGACAAAGTAATGTATCTGCTTTTTAATGTGCTGACTAGGTTGGTCATAGCTTTCCTTCCAAGGAGTAAGTGTCTTTTAATTTCATGGCTGCAGTCACCATCTGCAGTGACTTGGGAGCCCAAAAAGATAGTCAGCCACTGTTTCCCCATCTATTTCCCATGAAGTGATGGGACCGGATGCCATGATCTTTGTTTTCTTAATGTTAAGCTTTAAGCCAACTTTTTCACTCTCCTCTTTCACTTTCATCAAGAGGGTCTTTAGTTCTTCTTCACTTTTTGCCATAAGGGCGGTGTCATCTGCATATCTGAGGTTATTGAGATTTCTCCCGGCAATCTTGATTCCAGCTTGTGCTTCCTCCAGCCCAGCATTTCTCATGATGTACTCTGCATATAAGTTAATTAAGCAGGGTGACAATATACAGCCTTGACGTACTCCTTTTCCTATTTGGAACCAGTCTGTTGTTCCATGTCCAGTTCTAACTATTGCTTCCTGACCTGCATATAGGTTTCTCAAGAGGCAGGTCAGGTGGTCTGGTATTCCCATCTCTTTCAGAATTGTCCACAGTTTATTGTGATCCACACAGTCAAAGGCTTTGGCATAGTCAATAAAGCAGAAATAGATGTTGTTCTGGAACTCTCTTGCTTTTTCTACAATCCAGTAGATGCTGGCAATTTGATCTCTGGTTCCTCTGCCTTTCTAAAACTAGCTCGAACATCTGGAAGTTCATGGTTCACGTATTGCTGAAGCATGTATAAATATGTTTAAAAGTTAGGAAAGCTTCTCTGAAGGTCTGTGTTAGACATGTTAACAGTGGTGATCTACTTTCAAAATGGTTTCATCTGAACACCACTGTAATTTAAGAGTAAATGCTCTAGAGTAAGAAAAACACAAGTTTAAATCCCGGCTCTACTAGTTAATAGCTGTGTGACCCTGAGCAAGGTAATTAACCTCCCTACAGCTCTGAGTTTGCTTTGCGAAGTGAAGATATCAATAATGCCTGCTTTATCAGATGGTTAGCAAACTAAAAATAATAGATAAGGCAAACAACATAACTCTTACTTAGGTGTTCTATAAATGTCTAGTGTTATGATTAACTCCTCACATTTTCTGAAATAAAAATAAATGCCTAATCTTTACCCAAAGTTGTTGTTGCTGTTCAGTCACTCAGTCATGTCCAACTCTCTGTGACCCCATGGACTGTAACACGCCAAGCTTCCCTGTCCTTCACCATCTCCCGGAGACTCAAGAATTTTCTCCAACACCACAATTCAAAAGCATCAATTCTTTGACGCCCAGGCTTCTTTATGGTCCAACTGTCACATCCACACGTGACTACTGGAAAAATCATAGCTTTGACTAGACAGACCTTTGTAGGCAAAGTAATGTCTCTGCTTTTCTAATATGCTTTCTAGGTTAATCATAGCTTTTCTTCCAAGGAGCAGGTGTCTTTAATTTCATGGCTGCAGTCACCATCTGCAGTGATTTTGGGGCCCCCAAAATAAAGTCTCTCACTGTTTCCATTGTTTCCCCATCTATTTGCCATGAAGTGATGGGACCAGATGCCATGGCCTTCATTTTTTGAATGCTGAGTTTTAAGCCAGCTTTTTTACTCTCTTTCACTTTCATCAAGAGGACCTTTAGTCCCTCTTTGCTTTCTGCCATAAGGATGGCACCATCTGCATATCTGAGGTTATTGATATTTCTCCTGGCAATCTTGATTCCAGTTTGTGCTTCCTCCAGCCCAGGATTTCACATGATGTACTCTGCATATAATAAGCAGGGTGACAATACACAGCCTTGACATAACCCTTTTCCAATTTGAAACCAGTCTGTTGTTCCATGTCCAGTTCTAACTGTTGCTTCTTGACCTGCATGCAAGCTTCTCAGGAAGCAGATAAGGTAGTCTGGTATTCCCATCTCTTTCAGAATTTTCCACAGCTTGTTGTGATCCACAGGGTAAATAGCTTTGGCATAGTCAATGAAACAGATGTTTTTTTCTGGAATTCCCTTGCATTTTCTATGATCCAATGCATGTTGGCAATTTGATCTCTGGTTCCTCTGCTTTTTCTAAATCCAGCTTGTATATATGGAAGTTCTCAGTTCATGTACTAGACTTCCACTTAAACAAGATGAAAGGATCTCACCCACAATGGTTTATTAGCAACTGGTACTTTGCTTGAAATTTTATTTGTACACCTTGAGAGTCCCTTTGACTGCAAGGAGATCCAACCAGTCCATCCTAAAGGAGATCAGTCCTGGGTGTTCATTGGAAGGACTGATGCTAAAGCCGAAACTCCAGTACTTTGGCCACCTCATGTGAAGAGCTGACTCATTGGAAAAGACTCTGATGCTGGGAGGGATTGGGAGCAGGAAGAAAAGGGGACGACAGAGGATGAGATGGCTGGATGGCATCACTGACTTGATGGACATGAGTTTGAGTGAACTTCAAGAGTTGGTGATGGACAGGGAGGCCTGGCGTGCTGCAATTCATGGGGTTGCAAAGAGTCGGACATGACTGAGCGACTGAACTGAACTGAGATTATTATAGTTGCACCATTCATTGTCTATTAGGCATATTCTGAAATAAACAAACATGAATTTTTATTGATTATGTTAGGATAATGAAAAAAAGTGGGCAGTCTACAGGAGAGGTAAAAACTACTTATCCTTTAGAAAACAGACATTAAGTTTTAAAGCCTCAGCCTAGAGCAAAGGTCCTTTCCCAAAAGAATCACCTAGCACGGGCCTTTCTGAAAATAAGTGCTTACATTTTGGCTTACACAGTGACTAGGGAATATTATTTGCTTTTCATAGGCTGAAAAGAAGCTTGCTATGTTTGGTGCAATACAAAAGAGAGTCCCAAACAAAGAATGTTCTTGGGCTCTTAAGCCTAATGAACAGCTAGAGACTCAGGAGTATGAAAAATATGCTGATAATTACCTGAGTCTACAATCTTACTCCATTTTACACAAAAACATAGTATTTATGAAACATTTTTAATACACACTGAATTTTTCAAATAAACCCCTATGTAAGTCAAAGGGTTTATTTCATTTTGAGCCTTGTTAAAAGTGATTCAACATATCAAAAATTGACACCCACATTCTCAATTCTATTTATTGTGTTCTGAGTCATTGATACAACCACTTTTTTTTTTTAGCTTGTATTTGTATCCATGGCATATAGTGATACTACACGTGAGTACAAGAACCTAATTTGTTAATTATTTCTGTTATGGTCATGCTGAAGCATTTCCATATTGGAATTCATGTTATTTTTGAAAATGTATTTGTTACAATTTTTTACAAAACTTAAATTTTAATGTAACTTTTTCCTTTATACTACAATAGGATTAAAGTAAAGTTTCATATCATGTTATTATTTTAGGATACTAAAGGAGTGCTATAAAATAGACAAGACAGTGTGGAGCTTGAGAGAACAGAGTTAACAAGAATAAAGAGCTTCATAGTGATCCTAAAATATATAAAGGCAGCCTAGAGAAAATGCAAATAACACAGTTGATTTCCCTCCAACCAGAGACTGTACTAGAATTAGTTTACCTTGCAATAAGAAAGAATTGAGGTTAGGTATTTTACATACCATCCTGTAGAACAAAACTGTATATCAGTAGAATGAGAAATTACATCAGCACATTTAAGCCATTTAGAGTAAGAATGCTTTGCTTATCACAATATCAAATTGGACTGTAACTGGGTAATTCTATAATTACTCATTTAATGTTTGTCTTAATTTTTACGTGTTTCAAAGTGAATTCATAGAAAATGAGTCTTTAGTAACAGCTCTAGCGCTTTTACAAGTTGGGGACGGAGTGTGATATATGTGCAGAGGGTCTGAAGCCTGATGTTGGCATGTGCTACTGGTCTAACCATGACCTCTTCCTCTTCCTCAAAGAGAAAGAAAAAAAGTAAAACAAACAAAAACAAAGAAAAAATAACGCTGGTCCTAAAACAGTAAAGGGTATTATTTTGGTATCTTTTCATCCAGATACAGTGAAAGTTACTTTAAGAAATATGAATTAAGTATGACATATCCATTGCACTAAGGATAATAATATATATAAGATATACCAACCTTCACATGTATTCTCATCACAGAAATATAAAACCACCTGCATCTTCTATTAAAAATTTTAATGTGGGATAAAAAGTAGTTCATTAAACCTCGATACTCACCATAAAGTAAAATTCAGAAATGATTGATGATTATCAAAAGGCACAATCTTCCACTTACAAAATAAATGAGCCCTGGGGATACTATACACAGCATGGTGATCACAGTTAATGATACTGTATTTTATATTTAAAAATTGCTGAGATTTCATCTAACAAGCTCTCACTATATTTGTATATATTGTGACATGATCACCACAATGAGTTAGTTAACATCCATCACCACACACAGTTATATATTTTTTTCTATAATGAGAGCTTGTGTACACCTGAAACTAATATAATGTTATAGGTCAATTACACCTCAATTTTTTTAAGTAAAATACACTTAGTCTTTCTTCTTAGCTTTACAAATGAATACATTAACTCAATCAATAAAATCTCTAGTGGCAACTATCTCACATATATGACAGTTGCAGAGATTAGGCTTCAGGCTGACATGAGTCTTTCCCAAAGGAACTTTTTGTTATTTTTACTCCATGAACTCCATGTTATGAGAAATTCAGTGAATTAAACAAACTGCCATTTTTAAGTCAGAAACGTTTGCTCATTTTTAATAAGTCAAAGATAAACTACTTCAAATCAGTACTTTTGACCAGGATAATATGACCAGTGGCACCAATCTATTTGCAGGTCCCTAGGAGTTTAAAAACTCCAGACTGAGGACTATAATTCCACAATATATTAGAGTCTAAAAACAAAATACTGCTATTAACAGCAAGGCAACGTTTCACAAACAGACCTTCAATTTTAAACTAGGCAATATTTCTTTGTTTAAATCCCAGGATTTTTCCTGTAGCTGAAATTCCACACATGGTCTCCATATCCCCAAAGAAATGCCCTTTCCAGATGAGTTCCTAAGGACAGAACTATGTTTCTTCGAAGTCAGCAAGCTATTTATAAAAATTACAGTATCCCCCAAGGGAAGATCAATTGGCAAGTATAAAATTACTTTATATATGTATAGTAGTTGCTCTGCTTTTTCTTAAAGGGGAAAGATAAGACAATGATGATCAAAAAATAAAGTACCTGAAATGTGATAATTTTTAATATGGGTACTTATCATTTCAAGAAGAAAATGTGACTGATTAATTTTCATGACCCTATAAAATATCTGAGTTCTCTACTGAACTGGCAAGTATATAAATGTAATCAATAATTTATTTCATTACCATGACTGCCATTTGGAACTAGAAAAAGTAACACTCCATATGTTAAAATATCTCATTCATAATATTAAAACATCACTTACTAATTTATAAAGGTTAATACATAAATGGTTTATATATGTTAAAATATCAATCACTGCCTAAAATTAGACATACGGCATTTATCAGCAGGGCTTGCATGATGCTCATTAATCCTCTCAGGATTTTCCCTTTGTGTATGTGTGTATTCATATTTTTTCTATCTACACAGCTTAATTGAATAACTTTACCCCCAAATATTCACTTAAGCACACAGATAATATTCAAAATGCTACCAACTATGGCCTTTGTATATATACTGAATAAGAATGGAGCTGGCCAGAAAGAAGACAGCCATGTCAGTGTGTCCTGGCTTAATGACACCACATCCACTTTCAATAACCATAGTCATTTTGTAATTGTAAGATATATCAGTTGCACAAAATAAAAATAGGTAAGAGAAGGAATGTGTTTATCTTTGTCATGAGTTACCAGAAAAACTCCACTTTCTGCAACCTCTTCCCACCTTACATGACCACTATTCCTTAGGGCCTTACATTCATGCAACAAATATTTATTTATAGCCCACTCTGGGCTAAACACTGTGCCAGGGAGAAGGTGATGTATAAGAAAAATAAGGTCCCACGTTCAAAGAGTTTACACATAAGTTTATAATCTAGTTGGAGAGGATGTTTGTGGTCCCTTATGTTATTGTATAGTGTTCATTATGTGCCAAGCTCCAGTGTAACAGCTCTGCAGTTACTTCAACTGACCCATTTATGTTGGCATAAATATATCTATATAAAAATTCAAGAAACCCTTCAATAATTAAGGAATAGTAAACCAGAGACAAATATAAAGTAAAAATATAATTTATAGCTACATAAATTAGAAGTGTATGTTCAAAGAATATTAGATACTGGATTATAAGAAAAGTAAATCAATCCAGGATAGACTGTATCAACTGACAAAATAAAAGTAATTTCATATCAAGGACAAAAACATGTGCTAATACTAATAGTAAATACTTCTCCCAAACTAAATTCTATTGTCATAATTCTAACACTGTAATCTAAGATAACTCATGTCTCTATTAATCTACCCAAAATTCAGAACTATATTTTTAAATATACACATTAAACATTTCCAACTTAACAAAACTGAGGCAGACTGTATTTTACACATACAGTTACAAGTTATAAATCATTCAACATTTCATCAGATTTTCATGGAATCCCATGAACTGGTTTGACAAAGAGTCAATCTCAACTTCTTTTAACAAAGTCACTTAAATTTGGAAATCTAACATATCCCTCCAGGAGAATATTAACTTTCACCAATAGACTGATGAATTTTCTGAGTTTACCACTGGGGTGTACATGATGTTCACTAATGCTATGAGAATCTTCCGTTCACCAGAAGGAAGACAGTTATAACATCTACTAATTGAAACAAAAGTCTGTGAACTTCCATCAGAAAGAGAAGTACCTATTTCTCTATCCTCAACAGTGAACGAGCACTTCTACAGCAGTGAACATTTAAAGCACACGTGGCTCTGAACTGGCCACGTCCAGGCAAGTTAGGCTATTTATTGCCCTCATGGGAAACAAACGAGAGAAGGAAAGTCAAGTGCATTTCAAAAAGGAAGTTGAACCCAATGGATAGAAAAAGATTCAAGATATAAAAGCAATCTGGGATATTTGTTTGGAGCAGGTCCTAGAGAAAATAAACAGTAGAAATGCACACCATGGGTGATGGGATTAGCCTTGGACAGGAGAGGTGCAATATTTCCTCCGAAGCAAGGGTGATTCAGCTGAAGTCCAGACTTCCAAAAGGTTTACACACAGATTGCAGGACAGACCTTGATGGGGGAAAATACTTCCTCTCTGTTTTTATGACCCTTTAGCTGAAATTAAGCATTTCCTTTAATTGTGAAACAAATCACAGTATCAATACCTGTGATCTTGTCACTAGAGGAAATCATGGTTTCATATTATATCTCAGATGCTACAGATATCTAAGAATATTATTTACTCATTGACTACTTTGAAATTAGGTAGTCATGGGACCTTCTACTAGAGCTCATCCTTGAAGGCACAATAAAGACTCACTGTATCACAAGTATGTTTTTTAATATTTAAAAACCGGCAGCTTGTTAATTGGTTTCCTCTGAAATACTAGAAACTTTTTCATCAAAAAAAAAAAAAAAACAAACATTTTTGTGGGGGAAGGGGCGTCTATCCACTTTTCCTAGTTTGCCAAAAGGTTCCAGAGCATAAAAAAGGAGAACAACTGCTCTGAAGCAAGAGGGAAGGGGTTTTTAAAAATTAAGGCAGGAAGGATCATGTTGTAATCTCCCTCCATTGTCTCAACTCTTGAGGCAAAGTCTGCTGCACACAGAAGGCCTTGTGTTCAGGATGAAGAGGGGCAAGAACTGAGAGGAAGGGAAAGAAAAGTCAGTCAAGGGACAATCCTTCACGTGCTACTGGTTTTGACTGAAGAGTCAGAACAAATGGAGAGAATACAATATATTCCAGGACAGCTGCTATAAAACTCCACTGCTCACTAGTCTTTCACTTGGTTTCTAGCCTTTCTCTCCACAGCCCTTCTTGTTCCCACACCCTTCAGTCAGTCCTCTCTCTAGGACAGCCCGCAGAAAGTAAAAACGAAATAAACTTTTAAAACACACAGTATAAAAACCCTCCTACTTTAGCCTGCCCCACTCACCTAATTATCAACCTGCGTCTGTGCCCATATATTCCACCTTCCCTAAGTGAATAAACAATCTGTGTCTATCCAAGACCACCTCCTTCTCCACTGACCCCTCACCCCAGGCCCCAGGGTCCCCTTTCTGCACTAGATCCCACCTCTCCTGGCTACCTGAAGGACAGAACCACAGCAGTTCTCATACACCCCCACCCCCACCGCTCAGGACTGGATCACTTCTGTGCTGAATGTACTTTCGTTTAAAAAAAAAAAGAACTTATCTTGGCCTCATTTCCTTTCCAAACAGCACTCATTTCTCAGCTCCTTTTTTCCGCAAGTATAGACATCCTTGCTACCTGCCATTCCCCCCTCAACTCTTTCCCTCTCTTGAAGGCAATCCAGTCACGCCTTCCCTCAATGTCACCGGCTGCTTCTGTCAAGGTTGCCAGCTGACCCTCCTTGTTGCTGAACTTTAAACAGGATTTAACTAAGATTATCAATTCCTTCTCCTTGAAATACCTTCACCAGGTGGCTGCCAGCATACATACAATGTCCCGACTACCTTTGAACCTCACTCTGCATCTTCCTTTGCTGGTTATTCATCTCCCTAACTTCCAACCCTCAGAGTTCTCTAGCATCAGTCTTTGAATTTCTTTTCTATCAACACTCACTCTCTAAATTGTCTCATCCAGTCTAGTGGCTTTAGGCAAAACCTACGTGCAAATGAAACTCAAATTTGTATCTTCAGCCACACTCCTACCTGAACTCCAATCTCAGATACCCATTTTAACTGACATCTCAACATGCCCCAAAATGAACTCCTGATTTAACCCACACCTTTACTTCTCAGCTTCCCCTTGGCCCCACAAATGGAAACTTCAGCCTTTGATCTGGAGAAGTCCTCGCATTTGTTTCTGACAGCTCTCTCTTATCTACCTCTCACATCCAGTTCAAATCCGTTTGGTTCTTCCTGTGAAATACATTCTGTGTTTTACTTTTTCTCTTCAGCTCTCATCTGCTGCCACCCTGGTTCACCTGGGTATGCTACAGGAAACATCAGCAGGTGTCTTAACTGCCATCCTTGGTCCTGGCATTACTCCCCATGCAGGAGCCAGAACAATCTTTTTTAAGCCAATGACAACTCATGTTACTCATTTGATTAAAACATTCCAATGACTTTCCATATCACTAAAAATACAAGCCAAGGTCCTTAAGACTGCCTACAAGTCTGAACATGATCTCGTTACCTCCTGACTTTCTGATGCCCTCTTAGTCCTCTCCCCTTGGACCATGCTGGCCACTTCAGGCATGCTGGCCTTCAAGCTTGTCAGTCACAATGCTACACGTGTTACCTGGACATACTCTTCACTCTGTCAGGACCATCTCCCCGCAACATAGAATGAAATGACTGAAAGGTACCTCACTTCTCATACATGAAAATAGCTACAGTGATTCATTCTTTAAAAAATAACTTTTATCCTATTTTTAAAAATACTTCTGTTAATGAAAAATGTCCCTGTTGGGTACTTTGGGGATTAATTATAGAGAACTGTCATATATAGAAGTTAATTTCCCCAAAACAGACTTTCAAAGACTCAACGAAACTTAGCTTCAGCTTTCCTTGAATTCCTAACTGAATCCTAAGATTATGACACACCAGCATAGCACTTATTTACCAATGTTCAACTGTATTAAACTGGAAAACTTATGGTTACTTTCACTGTAATTCATTAAGGCATTTTTCAATATATTGGATAAGGTAACAAAATTCAAATACAGATTTCTAGGGAAGAAATGAGCTTCCTTGGTAGCTCAGCTGGTAAAGAATCTGCCTGCAATGCACGAGTCCTCAGTTCGATTCCTGGGTCAGGGAGACCCCTTGGAGAAGGGACAGGCTACCCAGTATTCTTGGGCTTCCCTGGTGGCTTAGACAGTAAAGAATCCACCTGCAAGGAGGGAAACCTGGGTTCAATCACTGGGTTGGGAAGACCCCCTCGAGGAGGGCATGGCAACCCACTCCAGTATTCTTGCCTGGAGAATTCCCACGGACAGAGGAGCCTGCTGGGCTACCCTCCATGGGGTCACAAAGAGCTGGACACAACTGGGCAACTAAGCACAGTACACAGAGAAGAAATAATTCTTCCAAATTTGTTCCCTATATCCTGATCTATATATTAAATCAAAATAATAACACTCAGTGTTTCTTCTTAAAGGTTTACATGTAAATGGACATGTACAGAATTTTAATCAAAAATTGATTTTTGTAGAGTTTAAATATTGGATATAAATGAGGTAGAAACTTCAGCTTGTGATTGAAACAAATGAGTCTAAGTTTTGATAACAATCTTTATTCTTTAGTCCTTCTTAATTTCCTGGTTATTGTCAGTCTCATCATTTTTTTTTTCTTTTTAGTCTCATCATTTTTAACCTGACAATTTATTTTGAACTGCTTTAAATTTAGCAAGTTTCTGAAACAGAAATTATTAGTACAAGTTTTCTCATATACCACTCTGCCCAGTTACTCACTCTTTAAATCATGCAGTTAAGTCCTCTATGAAATATGTCATCTGTGATAGTATTTTATAAAATTCTAATTATCAA
Source organism: Oryx dammah (assembly GCF_014754425.2). Classification (NCBI taxonomy): domain Eukaryota; kingdom Metazoa; phylum Chordata; class Mammalia; order Artiodactyla; family Bovidae; genus Oryx; species Oryx dammah. The sequence goes on from NW_024070187.1 coordinate 29,275,350, forward strand.
CATTCTGTGATGATTTTTCTTTTCTCCTCTTTTAGTGTTATATTCTATTTTTCTCTATTCTTAGTTGGCAAAAGCAGAGAAGTCTTGCAAAAAGCTAAACCAAAAGAATAAGCAAAACTACTAATCCAATTCTTCTCCCTCCCTCCTCTCTGGGTTTTCCCTGAGGAAGGGCACAGGTAGAAATATATAGCTGCTAAGTTCTGGCCCATTTTTATCGTCTTAGCCACATTCATCAATCTTATCAATTTGCACACTTGATTACTGAAATCATGACTGAGAATTATCCAGAGATCAATATGAAATTGATTTGGAATCCAGAGCCATTACTTCTTCCTTTTTTTAGCAAGTCTTTCTTTCTTAGAGCAAAATTCTGCTCAAAATCAAATTACACTGCCTATGTCTGGGAGTGTACATGGAATCCAGAGAGACCCAGGGTGGGGTCGGGGGGTGGGGAGGTGGAGGAATGGGGAGACAGAAACCTAGCCAGCTCCACATCCTCTGGGGCAAGCTCTTCTAAGAGTACAGCCCATCCCTCCAGTCCACAGACAGCATTGAGGGGTGGGGGGAACTGACTTGGGTCTTCCCACACTGTCCCCAGATGCTATAGTCCTGAGAAGGTGACTAGAGATGAGTCATGAACTTGAAGGATGTCTAGACACAGGTCAGCAAGCAGCTGGCTCCAATCCTAAAGCCCGATTCTTCAATTCTTCCTTTGAGCCACTCTGAATTCACTCCCAATAAATCTAAGATTGGTTTCTTTTTCCTGTAACTAGAACAGAGGGGGGCTAGAGTACGACAGAGGGAAGAGACAAGAAAAAGCAAGCCACAGTGGAAGATAATTGAAAATAGAGAGGTATTTTTACATTTATTCAATATTTTTTCCAAGTTACAGCCCCAGCTTGTTCTTCACTATTCCCACAAGACTAGAAGTGCATTATAGAAGTGAGAGAAGCATGAGGCGAGTATCCAGAATAAAGGAGGTGGAGCTGAACTGAGGTTGAGAGAGAACATGATTTAAGGTTTTCACCCAGTTGCTGCTTACCAAAACACAAAAGTAATTCATGCACCACACTTCTTTTGAAGAGCAGCTGGTATTTCAAAAAATATTATGTAAAAGTTTCTAATTTAATCTCTCACTGAATGGATACATACGCAAAATAACAACCAAAAGATAAACCTTCAAACTCAACATTTTGATTAGTTAAAATAAATCCAGCATATTATGACCGACAGAACAACAAGGATAAAAGAACCCAAGTGCATTATGTTATTGGTGAAGAATGGCACCATTACCACTCATTTGAAGTTAGACACCTGAAAGGAACCTGGACAGAAGAAACACATCAAAGATCCAGTGAAGCATGACTTCAAAAGGTACAGCACAGATGTGTGTTTCTGGGAAACAGCCTGCACTGGTGCCAGAGCTCAAACACTGGGTTGGTCGTTCACTTTCAAACCAGAAGAGTCCACGAACAGTATCACCACAAATTGTTTTCATAATGAACTTCCAGAGATTTACCTGGCAAAGGTTCCCTTTTTATTAATAGAATAACTAGGAATCAACACACTGTTAAAGATCACGGCCTCCTGAGTCTGACTGCCTGGCTTCTCCCACTTAACTATTTACTAGCTCTGTAAACAATGTTGGGCAAATTATTTAATCATGTTGGAACCTGACTTTCTTAGGACTGCTGTAAGTATTAGAGGTAATTATATTTTTAAAACAGTGGCTGGCACACAGTGAGTCCTACTTTTGCTTGAAAATAATTAGAAGTTTTTCTCTACTATCCAAGTCTCAGATGAGATCACAGAAAATGATAACTTTTTTCTAAAAACAGACAGATGTTAAGTGGGTGTTTGTGTAGGTAAAATGAAAATATCATTAAAATTAAAAGATATTGAACAATACTCAGGCATTTTTATTAACAAAGATAAATTGATTTTTTTCCTTCAGTCATTTTTTCATCCTGTAATTATCTCAGAGGAAACCTGGGGTTGAGAGTTCAATTCTAGTTTTTAAAATGTCCTACACATGGTTACAGCTACTAAACACATTCTCAGACTATGTTTAATGACCAAGAGTACAAAGAATGTTTTCTAAAAAATATCCTCTGATATTTTTATAATGATTATTAGTACCCAAGAAGTGGTTAACGCCAGTTGTTATAGGTAGTTGTAAACAATAGTCCATTATGGAAAACACCCATAAAATGGACAATATTTTATAAAAATCATGGCTTCAAATATATCTAGGATATAGGACTGACTAAATCTTTCAGTATTCTATTTTATCACTGTTCTATTTTATAGATCAAATATGTGCTTTTGTTAAGAGTCCATTACGTTAAGATTATGCAAGACTTGTTTACAAATACGTACTGGTACACCAAGGGATGTCTGAAGTCACAAGTTAAAGGACAGTTCAAAGACTTTACTCAAAACTCTGAAAGAATTCTGATATATACAAGACTGTCATATAGAATATAAGGTAAAATTGTAATATTTACCTTTAAAAAAAGATACATTGAAATAAAAGTTTGTGCCTCACATTATTTGCCCCAAAAGTACTAGGATGTGTGTTTAACCTCCCCCATCCCATTGGTATAACAAGAATTTGGCTGTAACATCAGTCTGTTTTCCCATTACCCAATAAGGCCCAGTTTCCATTCAGTTCAGTTCAGTTGCTCCATCGTGTCTGATTCTTTGCGACCCCATGAATCGCAACACGCCAGGCCTCCCTGTCCATCACCATCTCCCGGAGTTCACTCAAACTCACATCCATCAAGTCAGTGATGCCATCCAGCCATCTCATCCTCTGTCGTCCCCTTCTCCTCCTGCCCCTAATCCCTCCCAGCATCAGAGTCTTTTCCAATGAGTTAACTCCTCGCATGAGGTGGCCAAAGTACTGGAGTTTCAGCTTTAGCATCGTTCCTTCCAAAGAACACCCAAGACTGATCTCCTTTAGGATGGACTGGTTGGATCTCCTTGCAGTCCAAGGGACTCTCAAGAGTCTTCTCCAACATCACACTTCAAAAGCATCAGTTCTCTGACACTCAGCTCTCTTTACAGTCCAACTCTCTCATCCATACATGACCACAGGAAAAACCACAGCCTTGACTAGACGGACCTTTGTTGGCAAAGTAATGTCTCTGCTTTTCAATATGCTATCTAGGTTGGTCATAACTTTCCTTCCGAGGAGTAATCGTCTTTTAATTTCATGGCTGCAGTCACCATCTGCAGTGATTTTGGAGCCCCCCAAAATAAAGTCTGACACTGTTTCCATTGTTTCCCCATCTGTTTCCCATGAAGTGATAGGACCAGATGCGATAATCTTCGTTTTCTGAATGTTGAGCTTTAAGCCAACTTTTTCACTCTCCTCTTTCACTTTCATCAAGAGGCTTTTTAGTTTCCATTAGGAATATCTAATCCCAGGAAACCTAACTCCATTCCCAGCCCAAGGATGGAGTTCAAAATCCAACTGGAGTCAATCAGAGCAAGTATCAGTACTCTCACTAGAATTTCTGATGTGAATGCACTTGACTGTTACACTTGGGCAGTATAACCTGAATATGTGAAGTGACAAGGACATCTTGTCTGGGGATGGAGCAAAGTGCAGAGTCTGGAGCATCCGAGAAAACAGAGCTGGATCCCAAAATAGAGGATCCCTAAGCCTCTGGATCAAACCTTGCCTGAAGCCTGGTATCCCTGAACTTTATTTTGTGAACCAATACATTTCTTTTTTCTTTCACTGTTTAAGAGAGTCTTAGAGGCAGTTTCTGTAACATGTAACAGTTTTGTGAAAAAGCTGAAAAAACATTAAAGACAGCAAAATCCAATCAGAATAAATAAGAATTCTAACCCACAAACAAATAATTCTCAATTTTACTTTGAAGTAAGTAGTAAATCAGTCCCTGTACTTCTATTTGGGGGAAAGAATAATTAAAATATATATCTGCTAATTATAAGTGGCCCATATCAAGAAGAAAAAAATCCCATGAATTGTTTTTTTTTTTAATTCAGGAAAATTACATTTTTATTCTTAAAAAAAAAACACAATACAATAGTATAGTACAGAAGTTAAGAGGATGGTGTTTGGGGTCAGACTATCTGAGTTCGACTTAACTCTGAGACTGTGGGCAAATTACTTAATTTCTCATGAATTTTTTAATTTTATTAAAGATTACATTTATGACAACAAATTAAATGGTTTAAAAGAGTGTCACAGAGTAAATGGCAAAAAAACAAATGTCACCTATGTTTCTGGATCAAAAAAAAATCACAAGTCAAGTCAAAATACAAATTTACTAAATACTTTCACCACAAAGGACAATTTTTCCCTAGTATACAAAAAGGTCCTAAAAATAAACAAAAACAAAGACCAACAATGTATGAAAAATAATCACTATAGAAATATTTTTACAAAAATTCAAACATAAGTGGTTAAGTATATGAAAAAATGCTCAGCATCTCTGATATGAAAAATGCAAAGTAAAACCATCAAAGAGACAACATTTTTTTCTTTATCTAAGCTTTGCAAAAATTTAAGAGTTTGATAAAATGTTCACTGGTAGCAGAAACGATCACATACTGTGGGTGGGCATCAAAGTGGGTACAAACTATCTGGTGTACAATTCTCCATGCTCTAGGAAATGTTCCTGAAGTTACAAGCACACATGTTCATGAAAAACAAATGATTGGAAAAACTAAATACATTATATCTATACACAACATTTAACATAACTGTATGCGGCGTTTAAAGGAATGATATAGCTTTATATGTTAAGTGAAAAAAGTAATCAATGCAAAGAAATAGAGGAAAACAATAGAATGGGAAAGACTAGAGATCTTGTCAAGAACATTAGAGATACCAAGGGAACATTTCATGCAAAGATGGGCTCAAGAAAGGAACGAAATGGTATGGACCTAAAGAAGCAGAAGATATTAAGAAGAGGTGGCAAGACTACACTGAAGAACTATACAAAAAAGATCTTGATGACCCAGATAACCACATGGTGTGAGAACTTACCTAGAGCCAGACATCCTGGAATCTGAAGTCAAGTGAGCCTTAGGAAGCATCACTATGAACAAAGCTAGTAGAGGTGATGGCATTCCAGTTGAGCTATTTCAAATCCTAAAAGATGCTGCCGCACTCAATATGTTACCAAATTTGGAAAACTCAGCAGTGGCCACAGGACTGGAAAAGGTCAGCTTTCATTCCAATCCCAAAGAAAGGCCATGCCAAAGAATGTTCAAACTACTGCACAATTGCACTCATCTCACACATTAGCAAAGTAATGTTCAAAATTCTCCAAGCTGGGTTTCAACAGTACATGAACTAACCTTCAGATGTACAAGCTGGATGTAGAAAAGGCAGAGGCCAAGAGATCAAATTGCCAACATCCACTGGGTCATAGAAAAAGCAAGAGAGTTCCAGAAAACATCTACTTCTTCTTTACTGACTTCGTCAAAGCCCTTGACTGTGAGGATCACAACAAACTGCAGAAAATTCTGAAAGAGATGGGATTACTAGACCACCTTACCTGACTCCTGTGAAATCTGTATGCAGGCCAAGAAGTAACAGTTAGAACCGGACATGGAACAATGGACTGGTTCCAAATTGGGAAAGGAGTACACAACCCTGTATATTGTTACCCTGATTATTTAACTTATATGCTGAGTACATCATAAGAAATGCTGGGCTGGATGAAGCACAAGCTGGAATCAAGATTGCTGGGAGAAATATCAATAACTTCAGATATGCAGATGACACCACACTTATGGCAGAAAGTGAAAAGGAACTAAAGAAGCTCTTGATGAAAGTGAAAGAGGAGAGTGAAATAGCTGGCTTAAAACTCAACATTCAAAAAATGAAAATCATGGCATCTAGTCCCATCACTTTATGGCAAATAGATGGGGAAACAATGGAAACAGTGACAGACTTTCTTTTCTTGGGCTCCAAAATCCCTGCAGATGGTGACTGCAGCCATGAAATTAAAAGATGCTTGCTTGTTGGAAGAAAAGCTATGACAACCTAAAGAGCATATCAAAAAGCACAGACACTACTTTCCTGACAGAGATCATTTAGTCAAAGCTACGGTTTTTCCAGTATCCATGTATGGATGTGAGAGTTGGACCATAAAGAAACCTGAGTGCCGAAGAATTGATGCTTTTGAACTGTAGTGTTGGAGAAGACTCTTGAGAGTCCCTTGGACTGCAAGGAGATCAAATCCTAAAGGAAATCAGTCCTGAATATTCATGGGAAGGACTGATGCTGAAGCTCCAATACTTTGGCCACTTGATGTGAAGAACTGATTCATTGGAAAAGACCCTGATGCTGGGAAAGATTGAAGGGAGGAGAAGAATGGGACGACAAAGGATGAGATGATTGAATGGCATCACTGACTCGATGGACATGAGTTTGAGCAAGTTCCAGGAGCTGGTGATGGCAGGGAAGCCTGGCGTGCTGCAGTCCATGGGGTCACAAAGAGTCGGACACGACTGAGTGACTGAACTGAAGATACAGAACATATGTATAGCTACCCTACCTTATATTTAAAAGCAAGAAATACACATATAAAACATGTTTTATACATGCTATATACACTGTTCTGTATCATATATCCATTTATACGTATATGTACATGTACACATACAATCTCTATAAGGATAACAAGAATCTCAGTCACAGTCTTTGTCTCTGTGAGGACTTCTAAGTGTATAGAAGAGGAGGAGGAAGTTCACCTTGTAGTTTTCGAGTTTTCTACCATACACCTAAAAAATCTAGTAAGTTAAATCATTCTTTAAAAAAAAAAAAAAAAAGGCAAATTCTAAGCACTTTTTATTCTGTTGCACCAAGGCTTTAAAAAGGTCCATGCTAAAGGAACACATGTAAGTGAGTCATTATCAAAACAATGCCCTTCCATTTTTCCAGCAGTTATCTCCTTTAAGTGGCTCACTAGGGAAGATTACTAAAGATTAGAAAACCTACTAAGAAACATTACTAAGACTCACTTCATTTGCAGTTATTTTCATCATTCCCCAATTAACGACCATCAATAGGAAACATGATGGCTTTTCAGTGAATGGCGATCTCACATTTTAATAAAATGTATCATGATCTTTGGAGATAGAATCTTTATATAGTACAGTTTTACAAAACTTAATAAATATTCTCAATATAAACTGGCATCTAAAACATATATATATATATAAAATTGTATCTTTATGGCCATATTTGCTTATGTCAACAGAAAATACTTTGCCAACTGATGAATTTATTGCAATTCTGAAAGCTTGTTAACCTTACTAGAAGAATATTCCATTTTTAGAAGTCATTTCTTTAAGAAAACAACTTCAGTGGTAGCATGCACAGGGAATGACTTTGTACTTGCAGCTCTTCTGTGAACACTGCTGCCAAAAAAATGCCCCCAAAAAAGGTAATAAATTATGTCTTCTATTTTAACACTGCTGTAAAGATAACCCTTGCTGCTACAGAAAACCAAAACACCTATAGAAAACTCTTTATGATTTTCTACATAACCAAAGATGACTCAGACAAACTAATCAATGTCTTCCCAAACAGGCCTAGAGATTGCATAAGAATATGGTTTTAAAATGGATAAGGCCTCATCCTGGTGAGGAGGACTACTACTATAGCTTTTCTGAAGGATAGTTTCAAAGAAAAAAAATCGCAGATTATTCTATGATTATAATGTCAGCCTCTTTCTTAGGAACTGTTGTGTTCAATCAGTGGAGGAAAAATCAGTCCCTTTTATTATCAAAATATCTAAAGAAGGTATATTCAGAAAACTAAGATCATGCTACCCGGTCCCATCACTTCATAGCAAATGGAAGAGGAAAAAGTGGAAGCAGTAACAAATTTATTTTCTTGGGCTCCAAAATCACTGCAGATGTCGACTGCAGCCATGAAATTAAAAGACACTTGTTCCTTGGAAGGAAAGCTATGACAAACCTAGACAGTGTATTAAAAAGCATCACTTTGCAAACAAAAGTCATATAGTTAAGCTATAGTTTTTCCAGTAGTCATGTATGGACGTTAGAGTTGAATAAAGAAGGCTTAGTGCCAAAGAACTGATGCTTTTGAATTGTGGTGCTGGAGAAGACTCTTGAGAGTCCCTTGGACTGCAAGGACATCAAACCAGTCAATCCCAAAGGAAACCAACCCTGAATATTCATTGGAACAACTGAAGCTGAAGCTCCAGTTTACTTTGGCCACCTGATGCAAAGAGCTCGTTAGAAAAGACCCTCATGCTGGGAAAGACTGAGGGCAGAAGGAGAAGGGGGCAACAGAGGATGAAATGGTTGGATGGCATCACCGACTCAATGGACATGAGTTTAAGCAAGCTCCGGGAGATAGTAAAGGACAGGGAAGCCTAGCATGCTGCAGTTCATGGGGTCACAATGAGTCAGACACAGCTTAGCGAGTAGAAAACAACAAAGTAGGTACTGCCATTTCCTTTTCAGAGTAAGGCATGGATGAGCAGCTAAACGATGTACTTTGGTGATGCCAAACTTTCTGTACTAAATAATCAGTGATCCAGAAAGTAGAAAACACTCCCATTCTGGTGAACCATTTTATTGATTCTGGTTCATAAGATTCTAAACTATAGAATTTCACTTCGTGTGCCAAACCTTAATCTCTCAGTCAAACAGGAGTTTAATGCCTTTGAAACGGTTTAACTTTGATCAGTTTTTCACTGCTTGTAAGTTGTAGGGGGAGAAAGAAGGGAAAAAGATATTTTCAAGTATGCAAAATTGGAGGAAGCTGGGATATGAAAGGAGAAACCACTTAAAGTAGACAAAATTGTACGTATAAGGGGGAAAAGGCCAGGAGAAAAGGAAGATAAGCAGCTAATGAATTCAACCTAATGGAACTAGTCTCTCCTGCAAACAAATCTGTACTTGTAAAGCTCATGCAGGAGCATCAGAGTCCAACTTACTGATTCTCAATGACTTCCTGCAGGCCAACTGCCTCAGGGTGATCACCTGCAGATGCATGCCGGGGAACACAACTGTGCCTCCTGCAGCCCCACAGCAGCCTGGGAACACTGTCGAAGCTGGTGATATTTAAAGGCCCAGATATACTATTGTCAGCATACTTCAAACACAAATACTTCTACTCTGTTCCACATGATTTGCAAAAACCAAAGAAGACTTTTTTTCCCATTTAATCAGTCAAACCAAGCCCACTTACTCTGTATTGGTAGTTCTCAAATACCCTTGCATACAGTGAAGCATTTATCTTCTCAAGAATCAAGAACAATGAAAAATGTCTCATTTTATGTATTAGGATTATCTGGTACCAGTGTTTACAGTACCCAAATATGCATCATACCCAAGTACGTATAGAGAAACTCATTTATTCATAAATTACTCACTCCCTTCCACACATACACATTCAAATATTTATTTAGCATCTCCTAGGTGCTAAGAACCGTTTGGGGTCCATGGTATGCTATGGAGTAAAGAAACAACAAATAAACTAATTGCATCATCATAAACTGTTAAAATTCTATATGAACACAGCTAGGAACAAGGAGCAATATCTAGTTTGGAGGCATGGAGGGCTGCTGGGGTAATATCTGGAAAGGTTAAGCTAAGAATTTACTTTTTGAGCACAAACTTTAAGCTCAAGAAAAAGATCAGTTGACCAAGAAAAGATGAAGAAAAAAATACTTCAGGAGACAGTAACAAACAGCTACAAAACCTCCCAAAGATAGAAAGTAGCTTGAACATTCAGGGGGGAAAAGGTGTGGGCAAGGGACACTGGACAGAATATGGGGCTGTTTTATGGGCCTTGTTAACAACAGTATCTTCTTTACCCTAAAAATGAAGAATTATTAAAGGCTGAATTAAACATGATAATTCTAACATTTGTTGATCATTGACTATGTGCCACGATCTAAGCACTTTATATTAATTAACTTTTAAAATGCTCATTACAGTCTATAAAGCAGGTACATTTTAAGGATGAGGAAACTAATGCCCAGAAGAGCTGATCATGTGCTTAATGTAAATGCTCAGAGCCTACGTAACCCATGCAGTGTGACTTTCATACTCCCTTTCTACATGAATACTGACCTCATCACACAAGGCATCAGCTCCTCTGAGGTACAAATAAACCTTCCTCCATCAACTCTTAGGGACTCTGGTTATCTGGAGTATTAATAGTGTCTGGTATTAAATGACATTGTAGTGTCATTTACCTTCAGTAGTAAATCCAGGAAATTATCAACATCATTAACAGCTACCTCTACTATTTGATACAACACGGCAGTATCTAGAGGTGATTTTCCAAAAAGGAAACCACAGCAATAATAGTACCTGGTAGAGTTTTTAAGCAGGAAGGGAGGAAGAAACTAAAACTATAAACTACACAGAATAAAATCCTATCTGTAGGGCTGATATAATTAACAGCTAATAAAACCCAGTGACTCAAAAAATATATTAAACACTAGAATTTTAAAATTAATACTAGCTTTACTGAGACAGTATGAACAGCTTACTCCTTTAAAGAGATAAAATTATATTCATAAAAAGAAATATACTGTAGCACACGAAAGTACATACATACATGAGTAGAATTCTATAATCACACATGGTGTTTACACATTAGCATTCCTAGAAAAGGTTTTTAAGTCATAAATACTTTTAATATTATTTTTGCTAAATTTTGGTATTTTTGCCTTTTGAAGGTGTCCAAAAAATTATTTATTACTTACATAGTTATTTGATATAAATATTTTTTATGTCAGCCTAAATATATTACTTATCAGAATAAGTTTGGATAATAAAACACACACATGATGATGAAGTTTCATTTCCAATCTTTTAAAATTCAGAATGATATGATCTTTGTTTTTACTATGATAGAAAAACCAGATCTCTGTTTTTTTCAACCAATAAATGCACTGCATTTTAACCTACACTATCGGCTGGCCACTAACCAGAAATGTTCCCGAAGTAAGTACTGTTTTTCCTTCCCAAATTAGAAATGAGTTATAATATTCCTGCACTATTTTTCAAGTTAATGCTGTGAAATTTAATAAACTGCTTCTATCAAATCACAATATTTTATTCAACATTTCCTCCAAGAAACCTTACATAATACCAAAGGTCTAGATCATGTGTCCTTGTTTTTTGTCTAGTATCTTGGACTTCCTTACCAGAGAGGCACTTCACTCCTCAGGCAGCAGCTTGTTTCCTGGCCTCCACCTTCCCATATTCCACAAGCTCTGTGATGATCAGCACTGTATTTACAAACGTATATCCAAGACAGCATGGCGCCTACCAATCTCCTACTAAGCAGCCAATAAGTAACTGTTAAAAAGCCTTCCTAAGAGTATCATAAGAAAATTGTAACATGTTGGAATAAATGAAGAGAGCCAGGAAGCTTTAAAACAAACAAACAAACAAAAAAGAATAACAGCATAACCCTTTATTAAGATTTAAATCCTGAGCAATTCTATTTTGTAGTCCAAAATATGCGAGCACGCACATTTTCAATTTGCAAAAGTATAAATCTGAAGTAGTCAGGGTGTGGTATTATAAAGAGAAATGTATAATCTAAAGCTAATCCAACTCCACTTTTGCTAAATCCTGAATCATAAACTTTCAACACCTTTTTAATTCTACCACACCTATCTTACTTGGCAAGAATGCATTTACTTTTTTTTTCCTTTGATGATTTAACACACACACACACCGCTACACAAAATCTTGAGTCCTAAATATTACTACTTAGAATAAAACAATGGCTTGCTGAAACATATATATTTTAAGTTCATTAGCTTTTTACTTTCCAAACTATGTTCCTAGAACCCAAGACAATGGTTCTCACATACATCAGGATTACCTGGAGGGCTTACTGAAACAGAGCATTAGCCCTACCTTCAGAAATTCTGATTTTAGGAGGTTTTGGGGTGTAGTCCTGGTGATGGTGATCCTGCTGGTACCAGGACCACAAAATACCCATTCTTAAATATTGCTGGAAAATGCTACAAATTTCGTAAGCCCTCTGAAAGTTTCACTATATATATCAGCATATTACAAGCTCTAATAAGTTTTACAATAAATTAATAGCTTTAATCAGTTATCAAACAAAATTATTTAACCCTGGAGTCAAAAAGCAACCATTAACATCTTACCATGCTCTGTAGAATCCACTTTGGAGATGCTCAACATTGCTAATTATCACAGAAATGCAATCAAAAGACAATGATGGTCACCTCACATAGGAAATGGCCATCAAAAAAATCTACATGTAATAAATGCTGTAGAGGTTGTGGAGAAAAGGGAACTCTCCTACATTGCGGGTGGGAATGTAAGCTGGTGCAGCCACTATGGAAAACAGTATGAAGGTTCCTCAAAAAACTAAAAATAGAGTTATCGTATGATTCCCTAATCCCACTCCTGGGCATATATCCAGAAAAAAATATAATTCATAAACACACATGCACCCCTATGTTCACGCCAGCACTATTTACAGGAGTCAAGACATGGAAACTGCCTAAATGCCCACTAACAGACGAATGGACAAAGAAGATGTGGTGGGCATACACAATGGAATACTAGTCAGCCATGAGAAAGAATGGAATGCCATTTGCAGTAATATGGATATGACTAGAGACTGTCATAAGAAGTGAAGAGAGAGAGAGAAAGGCAAGTACCATATGATATTACTTAAATGTGGAATCTAAAGTATGACACAAAAGAACTTTTATGAAACAGAAACAGATTCACAGAGAACAGATCTGTGGTTTCCAAGGGTAGGAAGGAAGAGAAATGGACCAGGAGGTTCAGGGTAGCAAATGTAAGTTATTAAATATGGATTATATAGGGATAGATTGGGAATTCAGAGTTAGCAGATGCAAACTGGTATATATAGAATGGATAAACAACAAGGTCTTACTGTATAGGAAGGGACTATATTCAATATTCTAAAATAAATCGTAATGGAAAGAATATTAAAAAAGAATATATATGAAATAACTGAATCACTATGCTGTACAGCAGAAATTAACACAACATTGTGTATCAACTCTATTTCAAAAGTTGCAAAGCAGTAAAAATTTTAAAATAAGAATACACTTTGGAAAAAATCTACCTTTGACTCTTTGGAACGAATTCCTTAAATGTACTCTATCAGAACATAATTCTGTCTTTGTAAATAATCCAACTTCTTACTGTGTGTTATTCCTATGCAAATAAAATAGCATCTCATCCAATCATGTATGCCATTTCTTGCAGTAACTTGGGTAGCAGTTGGTGCGAAGAAATATTAAGATTTTACAGTGCTTCAATCATTAAATCAATTAATTAGAAGTTACGGATAATTTAACATTATTGCACATTCAAATCACTGAAAGCCACAAATCCACCTTGTGTGTTCACATTTCCTAATAAAATGCTTAAGCAATGTTATAAAAGACCTTAAATATGTTCAGATCTAATTGTTTTCTCATATACAATCTTATCAAGTGTTTATAAACACCTTGCATGAAGCTAATATGGCAGGCATTTCTCTCTGTGTGTTACTATGAGTTAGTCTGCTGAGAAAAGAAGCAGAAAGTGAGTCACCAATTCACAGAATTAAGTGATGAAATGTCTTTTGACTCACATTCCAGTCACCTCTCTATTACACTGTACTGTCTCAGTGGTAACTTGTATACTCATCCTGTTCATCTAGCAACTTTTCTCCTTTTCCTTTTAATCACAAAAATTTCATGTGAGTTAAATATTTCATATTATAGCACAGATACCTTCAACTACTACTAAGCAGCTCAGCACTGCTGGCTGCCATAAGAAGGTTCTTAGTTACTCAAGTCATCTCTGACTCATTGTGACCCCATGGACTGTAGCCTGCCTGGCTCCTCTGTCCATGGAGATTCTCCAGGCAAGAGAATCTCCCTGGTCTGCCACACCCTCCTCCAGGGAATCTTCCCAAACCAGGGATCAAACCCAGGTCTCCCACATTGTAGATGGATTCATCATACGAGCCACCGGGGAAGCTGTAAGAATAGAAAAAAATAATTACTAGGGAAATTTTTTAAAAAGCTAATACTGAATGAAAGCATCAGTTAACAGGTAATAGGATTTAAAGAATATGAGCTCCATGAGAAAAAGCTTTTTGTCTGTTCTGGTGCCTAACCCAGTACCTGGCACACTGGGTATTCCACAGATAATTTGTTGAATTTGTGAATGAAATGACTGACAGACAGCAATTTGAAAGCAGCACAGAAATGTGAATAATACGTGTATGAGAGTTTTGTTCTCTGTATAAATTTTGCTTTAAAAGGACTATTTGTCAATGTGTTTCCAAAAGGCAATATACAGACTTGATAACATAATCATATTGTCTAATGTCAAGGAGAAAGGATCTACCACTGAAAGCTTTTACCCTATAAAAGGGGATGCTTTTGCTGCTCAAGTCTTAAACAACTCACCAGAGAAGCACAGCAGGAGATTTGGTGTAGGGTACACCTATCAAACAGAATGCCATTTTAGGAACAGCATGCATTTAAGGAGCCAAATTACATTATATAAAGAAAAGTAGAGCTTCTCAGGTAGTAAAGAATTCCCCTGCCAATGCAGGAGACTTGGGTTCAATCCTCAAGTCAGGATGATCCCCTGGAAAAAAGAAATGGCAATCCACTCCAGTATTCTTGCCTGGGAAATCCCATGGACAGAAGTGCCTGGCAGGCTACAGTCCATAGGGTTGCAAAGAATCAAACATGACTTAGCAAATAAGCACACAAAGAAAAATTATTTCAAAAGAAGGAAAAAAAAACTAGTTTTTTTTTTAAGAACTCTGTATTTTTGGTTTATTTTTATAATTAAATCATTTTTGAAAGTAGTAACATGCTGCATTTTTGACCACATAAATTATTAAAGAATTTATATCTATTTGACAAGTCATATCAAAAGTTATTGTATTTTAACTCCTACATTTTATGGGCAAAATTGTTACTTCTAGAAATGTAAGACTTTTCACCAAAATCACTAATACTATTATAAAACTATTCATTTCACTTTCACCAATTTAATATTTTAAGTACATATTTATCTTTCATTTTGGGTAAGCAGAATAAAATTTTTTTCTAAATTATTACTAACAGATTTCTGACAGGAGGCAGGTTAGCAATTATGCATCTGTTTCCATTTTTACTATTATACAGAATTTTCCAGATGTTCCTCTTTCCCCAAAGAATAGTTACTACGCTCCCTTTATAAACACTTTACTAATGATAACATTAATTGGACAGAAAAAAATAACTTTAATAGGAATCTCAATGATTCCATATTTTTTTAATAAGAAAATCCAAAATCCACAAGAACAACTTCCTCTACAAAAATGGGTTAAATAAATGAGAGTGAGGACACGGAAGAGCACAGTGGAAAAGAGAACAAAGTGAGCAGGAAATAAATCTGGAAGCAGTCTGGCCCCTAGTGAGCTTTAATCCACATTAAAAGAAGACCCTAGTGTTGCAGGTGTGCAAATGACTATACTTGACAGAAGAGTAACATCTGCAATATCCCCTCAACCCTTATTTAACCTTAACATTCTTCACAAGCTATGAACTACCAGCAACAGACTGCAGCCAAAGGTCTCCTGTGAGATTTCTATTACTGTTTCATTTATGTTTCAAATATATCTTTAAAAATCTAAGTTCTACATTCTGTACCATCCTGTCAATTCATTTATCTTGACTGGCTATTATCAAAGAAAATACGATTTCATATCCTTCTTATGAGGTCCAACAGTTTAAAAACATTTTCCCACAAATAAAAATAAACTTCTAGATCCTCTCCCAGTAACCAATGGCACAGGGGGGAAATCCAGCATTCTTAATTGCAAAAGCAAGGATTTAAGAAGTAAATGTTATCATGAGCCTGGCTGAAACCAGGGGAAAAAATGCCCTATGTCAGTAGTATTTAATCCTTTATAAATATATATTTATGAGATATGATTTTATTTTCTTATAAAACTTTTTGTTGGTATAAAATGAAATCCATTTTGCTTCCATATTCCACAGAGCATGTTAAACTTGTACCTGGCAAGCACTGATTTATCTATTATAGGAGACACTCTGATTTACTCTTCAGCATCTTTTAACACAAATAAGGATGAGCCAGTCATTATTATCCAAACACCTAATCTTATATATAAACTACAGAAAGAACAAACGAAACCCAAAGTTAGAAGACATCCATAAAGATCAGAAATACATGAAATAGAGACTAAAAATTCAATTAAAAAGATCAATGAAACTAAAAACTGGTTCTTTGAGAAGATAAATAAAATTGATAAACCTTTAGCCAGACTTATCAAGAAAAAAAAGGAGAGAGCTCAAATCAGTAAGATTAGAAATGAGAAAAGAGAAGTTACAACTGACAACACAGAAATACAAAGGATCCTAAGAGACTACTAAGAGCAATTATATGCAAATAAAAAGGATAAACTAGAAGAAAAGGACATATTCTCATGTACAATCTTTCAAGACTGAGTCAGGAAGAAATAGAAAATATGAACAGATCAATTACCAGTACTGAAACTGAATCAGTAATCTTAAACCACCCAACAAACAAAAGACCAGAACCAAGCAGTTTCCCAGGTGAATTCTATCAAACATTCAGAGAATAGTTAACACCTATCCTTCTTAAACTAGTACAAAAACTACAGAGAAAGAAACACTCGAGAATCCATTCTATGAGGCCACTGTCACCCTGAAACCTAAACCAGACAAAACTTTCACAGGAAAAGAAAATTACAAGCCAGTATCATTGATGAACATAGATGCAAAAATCCTCAACAAAATCCTAGCAAACGGACTCCAACAACACATTAAAAGGATCACACACAATAATCAAGTAGGATTTAACCCAGGGATACAAAGACTCTTCAGTATCTGCAAACAAACCAATGTGATACATCACATTAATACATTGAATAATAAAAACCATATGGGCATCTCAAGAGATGCAGGAAAAGCTTTGGTAAAATTCGACATCCACTTATGATGTTAAAAACTCTACAGAAAGTGGTCATAGAGGAAACACCACGTGTGCTCAGTCATGTCCTGTGTGGCCCTAAATGGGAAACCTTAAAAAAGAAGGGCTAGCTTTGCGGTTTAGAGCTAAGATGGCGCCTGGCGGAAGAGATGAGGGCGCGGCCTAAGTTGTCTGTCAAAACTTTTGATTGGCTCTCTTGATTTCCGTGCACGTGGACAGTGCGTGATCACCAGAGACTCCTGTTATAGTGATGGCACATGACGATTTGACCTTTAATGTGATTAGTGCAACTATGGAAAGTCCCTCGCAAACCCCTCCCTGCTTGCCTTTATAAACCAAGAGCTTGCGGCAATAAAGTGGAACTGCTTAGACGGAACCCCTGTCGCGTCTGATTGTCTCTCGCTCGCCGAGGGGCTGGGTTGGCGGACAGCAGGCTCACCTCTCCTCGGGACCCCTCGGCTTTGCTGAGGGAAGTTCCACTGCCTCTCTCTTTCTGCAGAGCGCCCCCTGCAATGTCCGACTCTGTGACCTCACGGACCGTAGCCTGCCAGGCTCCTCTATCCATGAAATTTTCCAAACAAGAATCCTGGAGCAGTTTGCCATTTCCTACTCCAGGGGATCTTCCTAACCCAGGGATTAAACCCATATCTCCTGCGTCTCCTGCATTTGCAGGTGAATCCTTTACCACTGAGCCATCTGGGAAGCCAACTAAGGGAACATACCTCAACATAATGAAGGTCATAGATGACAAACTCACATCTAACATCAGACTCAACAGTGAAAAGCTGAAAGCACTTCCTCTAAGATCAGGAAACAAGGATGCCCACTCTTGTCATTTTATTCAACATAGTCTTGGCACTCCTAGATACAGCCATCACAGAAGAAAAAGAAATAAAAGGAATTTGTACTGGAAAAGAAGAAACAAAATTGTCATTGTTTGCAGATGACATGATACTATACATAAAAAAATCCTAAAGATGCTACCAGAAAACTAATAGAGCTCAATGAATTCAGTAAAGTTGCAGGACATAAAACTAACATAGAGAAATCTGTTGCATTTCTAAACACTAACACTGAAATGTCAGAGAAATTTGGATATAATTCCATTTGCTATTGTATCAAACAGAATAAAATACTAAGGAAACAAAACAACTGTACTCTGAAACTTTAAGACATTCATAAGAGAAATGAAAGATGACACACACATATGGAAAGATGTATCATGTTCTTGGATTAGAAGAATCAATATTGTTAAAAATGACCATAATACCCAAGGGAATCTACAGACTCAATGCAATAACTATCAAACTACCAATGGCATTTTTCACAGAACTAGGACAAAAAAAAAAGTTTTAATTTTTATGCAAACACAAATGACC
The DNA here is from genome assembly GCF_014754425.2 of Oryx dammah. Classification (NCBI taxonomy): domain Eukaryota; kingdom Metazoa; phylum Chordata; class Mammalia; order Artiodactyla; family Bovidae; genus Oryx; species Oryx dammah. The sequence continues at coordinate 29,293,760 of NW_024070187.1, forward strand.
CCAAAGAATCAAAAACATTTTAAGATGAACAAAGCTGGAGGAATCATGCTCTCTGACTTCAAATTATACTACAAAGCTACAGTAACCAAAACAGTATGGTACTAGCACAAAAAGAGACACACAGGTCAATGGAACAACATAAAAAGCCCAGAAATAAATCCATGTACTTATAGCCAATTAACTTAAGACAGAGCAGGCAAGAATATACAATGGAGAAAAGACACTCTCTTCAATAAGTGATGCTAAGAAAACTGGACAACTACATGTAAAAGAATGAAATTAGAACATTCTCTAACACTATATACAAAAGTAATCTCAAAATAGATTAAAGATCTAAATGTAAGACCAGATACTATAAAGTTCCTAGAGGAAAACAGAACACTCTTTGACATAAATCTCAGCAATAATTTTTTGAATACATCTCCTAGAGTAATGGAAATAAGAACAGATGGGACCTAAATAAATTTAAAAGGTTTTACACAGCAAAGAAACCCATAAATGAAACAAAAAACAACCTATGGGATGGAAGAAAATATTTGCAAATGATACAACCAACAAGAGATTAATTTCCAAAATATATAAATAGCTAATACAGCTCAATGTCAAAAAACAACAAACAATCCAATCAAAAATTGGGCAGAAGACCTAAATAGACATTTATCCAAAGAAGACATACAGATGGCTAACAGGTACATGAAAAGGTGCTCAATATCTACAAATAATAAATGCTGGAGAGTGTGTGGAGAAAAAGGAGTCCTCCTACACCATTGGTAGGAATGCAAATTGGTCCAGTCACTATTGAGAGCAGTATGGAACTTCCTTAAAAAACTAAAAATAGAACTACTATATGATCCTACAATCCTCTCCTGGGCAAATATCCAGAGTAAGCTGATTTGAAAGATACATGTATCTCAATGTTTACAGCAGCACTATTTACAATAGCCAACATGTGGAAGCAACCTAAATGCCCATCCATTGACAGATGAGTATAGAAAGATGAGATGTGTGTGTATTACTCAGCCATAAAAAGAGTAAAACAATGGTATTTATAGCAACATGGATAGACCAAGAGATTATCATATTAAGTGAAGTCTGACAGAGAAAGACAAATATCATATGGTGTCACTCATGTGGAATCTAGAAAAACATGATACAAATGAATTGATTTACAGAAGAAAAATAGATTCACAGACACGGAAAACAAACTTACGGTTATCAAAAGGGGAGAGGGAGGGAGAAATTAGGAGTTTAGAATTAACAGACATATACTACTATATATAAAACAGATAAACAAGGACCTACTGTATAGCTAGGGGAACTATATCCAATAACTTGTAATAACGTAGAGTGGAAAAGAATCTGAAAAAGAGCCAATATATACATATAACTGAATCTCTTTTCTGTATACCTGAAACATAACATTGTAAACCAACTTCAAGTCAAAAAAACTATATTAGTCCAAATATCACATGGATGCACTACTTTGGGGAGAAGGCAATGGCACCCCACTCCAGCACTCTTGCCTGGAAAATCCCATGGACAGACGAGCCTGGTAGGCTGCAGTCCATGGGGTCGCGAAGAGTCGGACACATCTGAGCGACTTCACTTTCACTTTTCTCTTTCATGCATTGGAGAAGGAAATGGCAACCCACTCCAGTGTTCTTGCCTGGAGAATCCCAGGGACGGGGGAGCCTGATGGGCTGCCGTCTCTGGGGTCGCACAGAGTCGGACACGACTGAAGCGACTCAGCAGCACTACTTTGGTGCAGGCATATGGGTATAATCATGCAGTGGTTAAAGTTTAGAAGCTTCACAGGTGATGAAGATGTCTGCTCTGTCACATGCTCAGGATCTACTAAAGAATCGGACACAGAACAATCACCAGATAATAAGCGCTACCACAGAGTTGTGTACCAGCACAAAAAAGGAGTACCTCATGGGGAGTCAATGGAGAAGAACATTATGATAGGAAAGATTTCCTGAGCTCCTTTCTGACTAGATGCATGGGACAGTGTCAGCAAAGATCAGGCTAACCAACATGATGTACTGAGTTGATGCATCAAAACCCAAACAAAAATGGTTTAAACTGTTAAGCACCTGAATTGGTAGCTCCATCATACATTTGATTTTACTTTACCACAATTTCAAAAGAAATTTAAACACCAATCGAGACTCTGAACTCCAAAAATGAAAGGTACACTAAGATAAAACAATTCAATCTGTAGGCTCCTAAGACTGGTACCTCTAACCTTTTCTCTGCTCCCTATCTTGGGCAGAATGTAGCCCTGGGAAAGAAGTGGAGAGTCATTACTCTGCCATAGACAGAGGTGGACTGTGTATGCAGCAAAGGGCTCCCAGCATGTTATTTCATGTCTTTCTATTTTTTCTTCACAAGTCCCTTCTCTGCTAGTTGTCTCTAAAACTATATTCCAGCCACTGGTCCCCCAATGTACAGGCAGAGTTCCCCAAAGGAAAGATCTGAAACACAGCCTTGCCTCCCCACACATCCATCACAGAACCTGGAACCCACGAGGAGAGAACCATGAAGAGACATGAACCAAAGCTCAGCTTCCGTTAAGTCACTTCTCCCACCAACGTGTCAACAGTAATGGACCCCTCCTCTTTGCCCACTTCACTCTAGTTTTAAACAAAATCTTTGAAAAGTAGCTTTGTCTCAGAATTTAAAGCTGCTCTTCCATGAGGTAAATTGAGGATGTGACATGAGAAAGGGCACCACAACCTCAGTAAGAAATTATTTCACCATATTTCAACTAAGCATTTCAAAGAATCTCTAACAAGAAAGCCTGCAGTACGGCGTGGTGTTAGTTTAGTCTCCAAGTCATGTCTGATTATTTTGTGACCCCATGGACTACAGCCCATCAGGCTCCTCTGTGCATGGAATTTCCCAGGAAGAATACTAGAATGGGTTGCCATGCCCTTCTCCAAGGGATCGTCCAGACCCTTAGGTGGCCTGCATCTCCTGAATTGAGGGTGGTTTCCTGTATTGCAGGCAGATTCTTTACCACCAAGCCACCAGGGGAGCCCACAGTATGGCATAGAGGTTCCCTGTAGAAATGCTTGCCAAATGTTGATGCCAAAAATTAACCTGAAAACATCTGTCTTTTTTATATGAACACTTTTTAATTGGGAGGCAAAAATACAATTTTATCTAAAGCACACATTCAGGAATATCATTTCCCACTCAAATGCAATCATCACTCAAAGCTTAGCTCTAGGATGCTGCCACTATACTGTGAGAAGAATGCTGGACACTAAAAAAGCCTTGGTCTCCTGTGCTCTTTCTGAGCAGCTGATCAGGGAATGCTGCTGTTCAGGAGCCCAACTGGGAACAAACAGGTACCCCATCTGCCTGGCTTGGAATGTTTGCTAGAATGCTGTGGTTTAGTCCTCTGGGTACCACACCTACAGCAGTAGTGTTTCAATAAGACTTAGGGACTCACCTCAGTCCAAACCTGGCTTTACTGCCACTGCCCTCATGCTCCCCAGAGCCCTGAGACAGAAGGTCGCAGCTGGTCTCATCTGAAAAGGACAGGGAAGAGAGGGAGCCAGCCACCTCCTATTTTCCCTCAGTATTCCTCGTTCCTTTCTTTTCTACTCTGCCCATCTTGCTCCTTATTCTTTTTTCCATTTTCTCCTTTTCCAACTTACTAATTTACATATCTTACCTAACCATAGTTAAAGCTGTCCAATAAGTCAGGAAGCTCTGGCCTGTAAACATGAGTGGTCTCTACTTTCTAAAAGCTCACAGCCCAGTAAGAACTAATCAAATAGATAAGCAATTACCACATAATAAAGTTAGTGCTACCACCAAGCTTGGTACCAGCATTTAGTGTGTTTCATTAACTGGGGAAGGAGGAAAGGAGTTGAAAGATTCACTTACCTATGACCTAAATAGATGCATATGGTATGAATTTGCCAAAAGCCACCTAATTTTTTTTTTTTAGGCAGCTGCCAACACATAGTTCCACCTAGGCCACAAGAAAACATTTATAAATCTTGCTCTTATTATATTTATGACTAAATCCATACAATCTAGCACTTACATCTTGTTCATTCCTATATCCATATTGCCAAGCACAATGTCCAGCAAACAGTAGGTACTCAAAAGTTTTATGGAATTAACTTTAATAGTTTACATATACTACTGTTTCACTGAACCTCTATTAATTTTGATTTAAGATCCTTCTAGGCAGGAACCACTTCCAACCCTATCTTAAGCCAAATCTTAACTTTTCTGCATGAATTCTGTTAGGGATAGAGTCTACATTTGTTTTAAGTTTAAAACAAAATTTCTGTTTATATATATATATATGTTGTAGCTAAGCTTATTTGAGAATATTTTGCTAATATTTTTAAATCTGAGTTTTCTGTTAGTATTAAACTTCAAGAATGCTAAATAAAACTTAACCTCCTAAGTGTCTACTAATGCTTACCAGTTACAGAATGCATGTTTTCAATTAGTAGGCTGCAACACCTTTTGGCTTTATTTTCACCACAATTTTCTGTGGCAGTAAATTTAATTTCAAAAGAAAGTAGGTATAGATTATGGAACCCAGTATAGCTGTGTAACACATAAATAAGTCTCAGCCAGCTTTAAAGCATATTAAAGAGAGTTGTGAAATATACGTGTAAACATGAAATTCTGAAGTGTTAATCCAGTGACACTTAAGTATTGGTTCCAGTTTATAAACAGATTCTTTCAAAGCTTCTAGGCAAAATCTGAGGAACAGCAATGGTGTGGCCTGTCACAGCTGGTAAGAGTTAAAGCATATTGTGAGCACTAATGATCTCTCTCAGAATCCACTATTCGAGTTATTGTGAATACCATATTTCTGAAAAAGTTCAGTTTTAGCAACATATATTATATGCTTAAAGTCAATGCTAAAAGTAGAATGAATCAGGTTCTTTTTTCCCTAACAGTTTAAATGTACTTCTTTTCATTCATGAAGTTTCTGAGTATAAATCAGATTAGGCATCTGTGTGATGTTAACACTTGTAAGAGCTGCAAATATATTTACACTTTTGACTTTGTTTAGATTTGACAACCTGAGTTAAGAATCCTAGATACAAATGCCCTTTGAGATTGAGTTAGTATCTGTCTTAAAAGTTCTGAGATCTTTCAAGTACTCAGAGAAAAAGGCTTCTGTTGTTGATTCAAATCATTACTGTATCTTTATAAGAAAAATATGTTTTCATCACAACAAGGCATTAAGTAATTTAAAACACTTTTTTGTGGAACACTCTGCACAGTCCCAGGAATAAACAATGAACAAAACAGTCTTCTTGCCCTGGAGAAGTTTACAGTCCCACTGGAAAGGCAGACCAGCAATCAGGTTACATACAGGCACTGGCAAACTGCTCAAAAATTATGAGCTCGGTAAAGCTCTCCAAGAAAACAAAGGTTTGTTGTAGACGGAGTACATTCCAATGGTTTTGTTTTTTTTTTTTAATTCACTTCATAGTTGATTTTTTTGGTGAAGTTAAATCATAAACTTTTTAATCAGACTACTGAGTTAAAATCCTGCTGGTAAAGGTCTAGTACCCTAGGAAAATTCCTTCTTGCTTCCCTAACCCCTTTTCTCACAAGTTATACAATGTGGGTCTTTGCTGGGCCTCAGTGGAAGTGGCAGTGAAATAATACACTTGCTTCCCAGGCTTCAAGCATCACAGTTTTGTAGCAAAGATGGATATGAAATCCAGGCAATTTCAATTTGTTTAGCTACTCAGTAATCCTGAAGCAAACTGAAGGAGCAGGAGTGAACAAAAGCTCAGAATGACAGACTGTTTCAGGAAATGTTCCTTTTGGCAGGAAAGTGCTCCTCTGACTATAACAGAACACAATACTTTCAAGTCAACCTTTCAAAACACAAGTTCTTACTAGGTAAATTATGTCCCACTATTAAGGTACTGTGTCTATGTCTGTGACTGTGTCCAAATGTACAGTACTGGGTGAGCTCCTTGTTAAAAAATCTTTTTTCACCATGAAGCAGATACTTTTATATTCCCATAAAATCTGTCAGCATGTACTTGAAAATCACAAGAGCACCCAGATTAAAGGTCACAACCAAAGCTATATTTATGAAGGACTGAATTAGGGTCTCAGATCTAGGACATTGGGGAGGATGAAGAAGAACTTGTTTACACACACACACAGAGTAAGCAGCTGTTTAAGCAGTGTGACAGAGGGGTTGATGAAAGAGCCTCTGAGCTAAAAATACTTCCACTGGCTGTGCCACAGGACCTGAAATTCCCACAGTCCCTCCACAGGAGCTCAAATGGAAACTCCTGCGTAGACACAACTGGTATCAGCATGGGCAGCTCCTTTACTATTATCAGCCAGTATTTTAGCTCAGATCAGCTTTGTGCATTAGCCACCCATAATACTCAACAGTGCCCAAAGAATGAGAGGGCACGAAGAGAAGCTGTAAAGGTAAATGAGGATTAACAAATGTCTGGATATGTATTTGACTTTTTTCCCATTAGGGGGAAAAAAAAAAAAAAGAGGGAAAAATATATTAAGTCCCTTCATCCAGAGAGGACTAAGCAAGTTCCAACTATAAAATTGTACCCTCTGGCCCAAGGCTAACCCTATAAGAGAAAACTAAACAGTTTTGAACCTGTCTATAGAATGAGTGTGGAATTTTTTTTCCATAAATGTCCAGTTATTCATCACCCCCCAAAATCAGTCTAGACTAATAAAACATTTCTTGAAGTAAAGATACCATAGATTTCCAACTATACAAAATTATAAGTCGTATTGGATAGCTCCGTGGTAGAGCATTTTGAGACAAGATCTTGACTAAAAGTCAGCAGCACCCTTAGAATTTCCCCCATTGGTATGATTTTTTTTTTTTTTTTCTGTTCTGTCCACTGGGTTCATCTCAGCACCCCAGAGAGTCCCTGGTAGTCTGGGTACTCCAACTACAGAAATAGTATTGCCTGGAAGGTAAAGCTTAGACTCTACTAGTGAGGTACAGCTCTGGCTCTTAATAGCTGTATAACCCTCAGAAAGGTATTTAGCCTCTCTGTGGCTCAGTCTCTTAATATGTAAAATGGGGGCAATAATTGTATCTTATCCTATAAAGATGTCATGGAAAATATATGAGTTAAATATATAAAGTACTTGTAGCACTGTCTGGCACAAAAGTAGCAGTATATAAATACTGGGTATTATTATTGTTCGTTGAATAAATGAGAATACCTAGAAGGCTAAAATAGCCAGAGTATAAATAAAAGCACAAGACAAAAAGACTGTAATGAGCTGACCACAGGGGTATCTGTAAAGAAGTCCTCAGTAAAATGGAAAAGAGTGAATACAAAGAGCAGTACTGCTTTCACTACATAAAACTAATTCAGAGTATTTGTTCTTAAACCTATGTTAACAACAGAATCATTAGCTGAGCTTTCCAAAACACTAATGCCTAAGCACCACTGCAGTTTCTGACTTAAATTTTTGAAGTTCTCTCAGTGATCTTCCTGGGAAGGATAGTTAAGAACCACCCATGTAGAACTGTGGATTCCAATATTTTCCACCTCAGTGCATTTTAGGCAAATAACACATTCCATCCAATATGAGAACCTCCTCGTGAAAGTGGTTGGAAGAGAAAAAGAATGAGAAGCAATGACATTTTATTTTCTTGGGCTCCAAAAATCACTACAGAAGGTGACTGCAGCCATGAAATTAAAAGACACTTGCTCCTTGGAAGGAAAGCTATCACAAATCTAGAGAGCGTGTTAAAAAGCAGGGACATCACTTTGCCAGCAAAGGTCGGCCTAATCAAAGCTATGGTTTTTGCAGTAATCATGTATGGACGTGAGAGATGGACCATAAAGAAGGCTCAGTGCCAAAGAATTGATGCTTTCAAATTGTGGTTCTGGAGAAGACTCTTGAGAGTCCTTTGGACTGCAAGGAGATCAAACCAGTCGATCCTATAGGAAATCAACCCTGAATATTCATTAGAAGGATTGATGCTGAAGCTGAAACTCCAGTACTTTGGCCACCTGATGCAAACAGATGACTCACTGGATAAGACCCTGATGCTGGGAAAGACTGAAGGCAAAAAGGAGAAGAGGAAGGCAGAGGATGAGACTGTTAGATAGCATCACCAACTAAATGGACATAAATTTGGGCAAACTCTGGTAGATAGTGCAGGACAGAGGAACCTGGTGTGCTGTAGTTCATGGGGTCACAAAGAGTCGGACATGACTTAAGGACTGAACACCAACATCAGAAAAGGTTTTCTAATCAGTCTTGTTAACTTCTCTTGAGGTGCATCTATCTCCCATCACTACCCCCGGACCCTAGAGATATTATCTCTCATTCTTGAGAAGCAAAAGACATTTTAAAGTATTTAACAACTAGTTAGACACAGGCACTAATCAACAGAATGACACCAACTGTCGTTAGGATTTCCATTTTGCAGACCAGGCAGAGAAACTGAGGCTGTGAGGATAATATGTCAAAAGCCACAAGCCTAAGAACAGTAGAGCAAGAATCTAATCAAAGAATGGAAAGGGGAAATTTCTGAAACTATGAAAAGGAAATTACATTGAGTACTTGAAAAGTTCAGTAACTGGAAACAAATTTTCTAGGGATTTTGTGGTACATTCTCTTCAGAATCAAACTGTTATCTTCTATACTGACCATGAATTCTCAAAGGACTTTACAGGTGTGAAATTACTATCTTTAGAGACAGACAGATGGAGAAGGAAAATTACTTGCACCTATCTTTTCCAAATAAAGATTTTAAGAAAAGCATAAGCCTGGACCACTTTGTTTTCCTTGATAATAGTGCCTTCTAAGTCATATGACTAACTTCTATGAAATTCAATTTTTAGAAGATAAAATGTAAAAAACAATGCAATAGCTAGATTTTTACTAAGAAGCATTTCATGTCTTCATTTTTATTTCTACAGAAAAATAACTTGACCTATTAAAAACAATGACAAAGTAAAAACTAATGGTAATATATTCTCAAATACTAATTGAGATCCATATTTCACATTTTACAACAAATCCCAAACAGAATGAACGAGTTCATCCAAACAGTTCAAATTACATAAACAGTAGCATAAACTATTTATTAGGTATATGAGAAGAGGTTGTAATGACACATGCCTTTTTAAAATAAAACACAAGTGAAAGAAAGGAAAACCAACAAACCAAAGAAACTATACAGTACCAAAATATCAATAAAATGTACTATATGCTATGAAAAATGTCATCATTTAGCATAAAATATGCTTAAGTCCTAAAAACAAAACAAAAGAAAATAAAAATGTACACAAATATTAAATAATTGTTCATGTTGAGAATCAAAAGCACTCAGAAAAAAACTGAGTGAAACAGTAATTACCTTACAAAACATCAGACACTACGTTCTTCTGATACATATCATCTGACTTAATCCTTACAATGGCCACAGTAGGCAGGCTATGGCATTATTCACACTTTACAGTCCAGTAAAGCCAATGCTTAAGAACAGTAAGTACCCTTCCCAAGATCACACATCTAATCAAGGTGATTCTGGGATTTAGATGCAGACAGCCTAACCCCAACACCCATGTTCTTTATCATGTGAAAGTGAAAGTCACTCAGTTGTGTCTGACTCTTTGTGACCTCATGGACTATACAGTCCATGGAATTCTTCAGGCCAGAATATTGGACTGGGTAGCCTTTCCCTTCTCCAGCAGATCTTGCCAACCAGGAATCAAACCGGGGTCTCCTGCATCGCAGGCGGATTCTTTACCAACTGAACTATGAGGGAAGCCCTCAAATTAGCAAAATTAAGATTTTTACTAATAGTTTAATATCTATTTATCAATATTACCAATAACCACTAAATTATCAAAACAAAAATTACCACTATTGACAATACATCATTAATAGGAGGATATGCTGCACAGCTTTGAAAGAAACTTAGGAAAATGTTTCCAAAGCATATATTCCTTTTGCTAGTAATTCTACTTTTAGGTCTATAATCCCAGGAAGTGAAATAAAGGAGAATTATTTGCTGGAAAATATGCATAATTCCCAATATTATATAATAACACTATTTATAGTCATAGTAGTCCAAATATCCATCAGAAGTATAACCAAATAATTTTTATTACATTAAAATGTATAATCATTATGACCATATTACAACATGGAAAATGACAGAAAGGTACATTAAATATGCAAGAGAACATGTCTAAGAGGGACTAAGAAAGAAATAAAAACGCCTCATTAATTTGTAGTAGAGTTCACACTAATTTTTTTTTAATTTAGTTTCTCATTAATACTGTTATTTTGTGCAATAAATATATTCTGTGCAGAAAATGTTTAAAAGTATACAGTACAACAATATATGCAATGTATCCACTATACATTTTTACATATACTAACCATTTAATCAATAGCAAATAATAATATCTAACACTTATGCCCTTACTATATGCCCTATCTAAGGACTTTATATGTATTAATACCTTTAATCCTCACAACAATCCAATCTTACAGTTGCATTATCTCTAGCTTACTAATAAGGAAAACAGGGCATAAGGATGGTAAGTAACTTGCCTAAATTCAGCCAGTAATAAATTGCAAAATCAGGATGTATTTCAGGGCCCACACTCTTTTAAGAGTTCTACTCTGGCATTCACTGTGTGGCCCTGTCAAAAACTCTTATTACTGGAAAGCAGAATAAGGTCATAGGTAAACAATTGGTAAGCATAATGTTTACATATGGCAGTAACATGCTGTGTTTTTAGGAAAGCTTATTTTCTGAGCCCAAATTAAAGAAAAACCATCTCTGAAGTTCTCCTTTACTGAGTCCTGGATTTATAAAAATGAGAATATGTTTTTTTAAAAAAGAATTTTAATATGAATAAAAAAGGAAAAAGTCCCTGAGAAATATATCTTTATAGAGACAATCTATTTTCTTCTTGTCATTGCAACATATCCCAATTCATTTTAAGTGTTAAATAAACTCCAGTACTTTGGCCACCTCATGAGAAGAGTTGACTCATTGGAAAAGATTCTGATGCTGGGGAAGACTGGGGGCAGGAGGAGAAGGAGACGACAGAGGATGAGATGGCTGGATGGCATCACTGACTCGATGCATGTGAGTCTGAGTGAACTCCGAGAGTTGGCGATGGACAGGGAGCCCTGGCGTGCTGCGATTCACGGGGTCACAAAGAGTCGGACACGACTGAGTGACTGAACTGAACTGATTTATAAACAGATGATATTTGGGTTATTTAAAACCAGTTTTAAATTAACTATTTTTCATCCAAACACCATCCTGGCATACTCAAAATTCTACTCTGACCTTTAGACTTTCAGGGTAGTGTATCTGGCAACTACCTCCTTGGCGTTTTTCACCTGTGTATTGCATAGACAGAGCAACTTTGCAATGCTCAAACTATACTCTGGGTTCTTGTTTTCCCTATTTTGACATTGCTAACCCCATTCTTCCAGTTGTACAGGCAAAAAACTCCTGTGTCATCCTTGACTCCTCTCTCACACCGCATATGCCATTGGTCAGCATATATGGTCTGAGTATGACCATTCCTCACCATCTCTACCTCTATCACTCTAGTCCAAGCCAGCATTTTCTCTAACTGGATTGTTGAGGTGGCCTCCTCACCGCCTCCATCCTGGCCCACTACAATCTGCCCTCAACATAACAGCCAATGCTACCCTTTGAAAACGTCAGCCAGATGATGTCACATCTCTACTCAAAACTCTCCACCTCATTTAATTCAGGGAAAATCCCAGAATCCCAAGAGCAGCCCACAAGGCTGTACAGCAAGAAGGCCTCCATCTCCCTCTCAGACCTCGTCTCCTCCCCTCTGTCCTACTCTTCCAGCCACACTGCCATCCTGGTGTTCCTCACATACAGGTCTCCCAGTTTCTTTCCTCCATCTGAGCACTGGCTGTTCCCTCTACTTGGAAATCCTTTCCCTCGGAATCCACGTAGCTTGTTTCCTCATAACCTTCAGGTCTCTCCTCATATGCTGCCTTTTGAGTGCCCTCCCTGATCACTAGTTGTTAATAACAGACCTTTCCATCGTTGCCATGCCCCTTCCTCTGTTTTATTTTTCTCCATGGGTGTTATGAACACCTGCCACTGTATGTAGATTTTCTTATTTATTTTATATATTATCTGTCTCCTTTAAGAGAATATTCAACTCCACACTGGCAGGAGATTTATAGTTCATCTTCATAAACTAGATCATCTCTGAGCACATGTAGGTATTCTGTAAATAACTATGTAATTAACCAGTTTGCTACTAAAATTAGAACAATGGTTAAAATCCTTATGTGAGATGAAGTAAAGGAAGAAGCCATAAGTAAAACATCAATTATTTTCATAACAAGAAGCAATAAAGGTTGTCTTCATCTTCCTGTACTTTGTTAACTTTTGTTTTTCTGTATTTGACATATAATGCAAAATACAAAAACTATATTTAAAATAAATGTATTAAAGTTTGGGTCAAAGATACTACTCAATTTTACTTATTATTATCTTTGCAATTTCTTATGACAAACTGAAAAACCACTTTTAGAAACTGATGAAAAACTTTGGGAAATTCTACTTGTGGACTCTCTCCCCTAACCATTTTGGGCTCTCCACTGCCAGAGACTGCCCTCATTCTCTCTCAGCTTCCTCTGGTCTTTTTAACATTAACACATTATTTACACAGCTAACAGGGTTATCATTCTAAAATACAGCTTGTATCATTGTCCATATTGAAAACTCACAGACCTATCTGGTGCCTATGGAAAAAAGTAAAAAGCCTCAGTGTGCTCTGCAAAGCCAGTCCAGTCTACTGGGAAGAGCACACAGCCCACATTTACTCCCTAACCTGCCAAACTCCCAGCCTTTGAAAACTAATTCCAGGATCCAAATCATGTCATGAATTGTCCAAACCTTCATCACTTTGCCTGTGCTTCTCTTTGCCCTAAATACTCTAAAGCCCTTCTATTTCAGGTAAATAACAACTGACTATTAAAACAAGGCCAAGATGATATGTCATCTTTATGAAAGCATCAGAAACTCTCCTCAAAAATAGGTCTCTTTCTCCTTCACCATTTCCTCTAACAGAATAGATTACGTGTTGAGTTCATAGATTAAGAGCTTCTCTCCTCAACCTGACTTTAAATTCTAGAGAACTAGGGAACAAATGTGTGCCCATGACACAATACACAGCTGGTACCCAGTGCATGTTTAATGAATGAGAATATAAAACAATATCCTTTGCCAAGCAGACCAAGTAACCTGGAAGAAAAAAGCTTTAAATGTCCTCTAGATCTTGTTTATGTCATTTCTACAACATAAATTTTTGAACTATAAAAGTTAAATATTTTCAAGTTTTCAAACTGCACAAGGACTTTATGAGAACCCTTTACATCACAAAACCTATAAATTCTATGGAAAAAATAAATTTCCACATCTCCGAATATAGTAAAATTATGTTTATATGGAAACACTGGCACCAAATTTCAGTAGAAAACTTTTTTTGGCACTCATTCACAGGGAGCAATAAATCATTTCCTTTTGCAAACGAATGTTATTGTGGGTGGGCCTTTTATACAGAGAAAATATTTGGATTCAAAGGTTCCCTCCCTGGCACCGGAGAAATCTGTCATGACCAACGTATCGAAGATTAGCAGTTCTTAAACTTAGGAATTTTGTACTCAAACATTCAGTTAGCTTTGGTTTTTTAAAAGAGCCATTAATTCTCCTAATGATCAGGCTAGATTGGAGTATAACAGCCCTACTGGAGTCACGTGATTAATGAAAAGAAACAGAGATGAAAGAAGAGTGTATTGCAGTTGATTATCTAGCACATGGCTAGACTACACTCCTAGTTCCTGGAAGGTAGGTGAGGACCCATGAGTTAGGCAGGTGAGTTCTAGCCAATGGGATGTGAGCACAGCCACTAATGGATGCAGCACCGCTACTCCTGGCCCACGGAACCTCCAATGTGCAATTTCCCTGGTCTCTTCCCTCAGCCTGAAGCGCGTAAGCACCATGGAGGCCACGCACGGGAAATGGTGGAGCCAACAAATCAGGTCAGCCTGGGTCCTCAAATCATTAATCACAGAACCATCTGCTAGTCAGGAAATCTGTTCTGAACGTAACATGAAGAAAAAATTTGTTCTTTCTAATAGCTGAGCACTATCCATTTTGAGCTATCATCATTATGTAACAATAAGCATTATCATAACTAAATACATTCATTGAGTCTGAAAATTAGCAATTTGAGAACTTTGATAAGTATTCAATTACCTTCATTATGCTACCTTTTCCTCACTTCACAAGGAAACATGTAAACATCTGATTTTCCTTGTAACCAGTAAATTTTCTACCCAGTCTTCCTAACACTATGCTATGGACTATTTTAAAAGAATTTTATGTACATATTTATGTATTAGATATAAATAATTAAAATATTTGATCCATGATATATATAAAGATACAAATATATATAATTTACATGTTAAATACATAGTTTATAAGCTGAATATATTATACATTATATACAATATATATAATAAAGATATCTGATCCCTGTTTGAAAGAATCATGCCAAATTAACCCAATTAACATCAGTTAACTACCCAACTATGTGCCTGACACTGAGGAAGCCACTCAAGACACAAGGGTGAAAAAACAACACAATACACCCTAGAAATGTATACTTGGCATGTTTATCCTGACCACTTGTAATCGACAGCTTCAAGAAAAACAGTCTAGGTTTTATCTTTAGAGTAGAAGAGATTTAGATATGAAGTATATTTTATTTATTGTAAAAAACTTAAGACTTTTTAATTTAAATTAAAAATCAAATGGCACTTGGTTTGTCTCTGTAATGAAATGTTTGATGTAGTCTCGCATACCAATCTTGTTAGATTCCTGACCTTGGGACAACAATACAATTTGCTGCCTATTTCCATTCACAGACCAAATTTATACCTTCTCCTGCTGCATTGAATTTCTAATCCTAGAAGATGACTAGATACTACTGGAGTAGATACCTACTCAAGATACTACTAGATAGCACCAGTATCTAGTAGATACTTTTATTCCCTGGAACAAAAGGATCTATTCAACTCTAGAAGGAACAAAAGGACCTATTCGACTATGGTGAGTATTTGTTTATATGCTTACTTACAGTGTTACCAAGTTAATATGGTACCCATTAAAGAACCCTGGAGTGGCACTTAGGCATCTGAGACAAAGATAATCTGGACACTAACCACTGACCATTTTATCTTCAAAGAGCACCAACTCTAACACAGCTGTGTCTGATGGCAAGGCTGTATACCTCAGCTACACATTTCCACTACTCATACCTTCTCCCTGACCCCTTCCATCAATCGGTGTGGGAGTTATTCTGAAGGATTCCTGGTTTATTATTAAAAGTAGAGGATTTGTTTTCTAGTCAACAGATACTCTCAAGTGGTAATTTAACTGTCAATGAAAAATGAATGAATGGTGTTGCAAATACCAAAAAAAAAAAGAGAGAGAATATGGTGTTCATTAAAGACAGAATATGCCCAACAAGTGTTGAACACACTGTAGCAGATCTTCAACACAAAACAATAAAAATACTTTGGTTTGGAAGCAAATAAACACCAACATATACATAATAAAGGAACTTGACTCAAAAAGCTATGTACCTTGAGTTGATAGCAACAGCCTGCATAATTGTCTCTCATTTCTTGAGAGTTTTGTTTTATAGCACAAATGCAGGGAAAAAAAAAAAAAAAAACCTGTGCCATTTGGACCTTAGTCCATTGCCAACTTGTTTTAGAGGCAAAAAAGCTGTAAATTCACAGGTTCTTCTGTGCCTGCATACAAGTGCAAAACAACTGAAAGGTGGCACAGATACACCTTCACCGACACACGTACTTCCCTCAAGAGGCAGGCTCTAAGGGAAAATAACAGGAACCACCTGCGTTCCTCTTTTCCCCATGGGCGAACACGTGGCTGTACTTAGGCCTCAAATCTCGGATACTAGCAGAGACCATATGGATATTTAGCTTGATGCAAAAGTTTTTTACCTACAGTAGAAAGCTGACTGGTATTCTTGAGTCCTTCAGATGGTTGGCCTCTGTTTCTGAAGAGTTAAACAAATGTGTTTTAGAAAGAGAAGAAAAAAATTATTCATGCAAAGTACTGCTTCTCTTTTCCTCAGGTTGGCAGGGAGGGACTGTATACTGTATGCAAAAGGGAGGGGGGAAATCAATGGAAAGAAGCATTAAATGAGACTAGTAATTGAGAAGAAAACAGCTGTACTAGGTACCTTTTGCTTATACTGACTTATTATCAGCACGACCTTTGGAGAGTTCAAAGTAAATTCACCTGAAGCTATATCATCCAGAGTTTATACAAAATAAACGAACTAATATTCTGTACCTTTATCAAGGTAACTTCATTTCAAGTGAACCTGTTCAAGTTTTGTTGTTGTTTCAATTATAATGGTGTAAAGGAGGTGAAATTAAAGTGTATTCAATGAGGACAATTTTATATGATGTCCTACCTACAAATAATACTCAAGCAATGAAACTACTCAAGGAGGCAAAAGACCTGAACTTCAAAAACTGTAAGATGCTAATGAAAGAAACTGAAGATAACTCAAACAGATGGAAAGATATACCATGTTCTTGGCTAGGAAGACTCAGTGTTGTTAAAGGGACCATACTATCCTCAGCAATCTACAGAATCAATGCAATCCCTGTCAAAATACCAAGGACATTTTTCATAGAACTAGAACAAAGAGGTTTTAAATTCATATGTAAATACAAAAGACCCCCAAATAGCCAAAACAATCCTGAAAAAGAAAAACAGAACTGGAGGAATCATATCCACTGACTTCAGACTGTACTACAAAGCCACAGTCATCACAACAGCATGGCACTGGAACAAAAGCAGACACAGATCAATGAAATAGGACAGAAAGCCCAGAAAGAGACCCACATACCTGTAGTCAATCAATCAACAACAAGGGAGTCAAGAATACACACTGAAGAAAAGAGATTATTTAATACTTGGTGCCGGGAACACTGGCCAGCTACAGGTAAAAGAACAAAATTAGAACATTCCTCGACACCATATGCAAAATAAACTTAAGATGGACTGAAGATCCAAATGTAAGATCTGAAACCATGAAACTCCTGGAAGAGAGCACAGAACACTAACACAGCTCTATTTATTTTTGTTCCCCTTGTAAATCAAATAAACTAATGAGACCTAATCACACTTAAAAGTTCTTGCACAGCAAAGATAACCACCAACAAAATGAAAAGACAACCAATTGAAAAGGAAAAAAAAAAAAATTGCAAATGGTATGACCGAAGGGTGAGATCAAAAAACTCATGCCATTCAGTATCAAAAAAATAAATGGCCCAATCAAAAAATGGGCAGAAGACCTGAATAGACATTTTTTTCCAAAGAAAACATATGGATGGTAAACAGGCACCTGAAAAGAAGCTTAACATGCCTACTAGAGAAATGCAAATCAAAACCATAATGAGACATTACCATAATACAGATATTACACCTGTCAAAATGACTATCACGACAGTGCTACAAATAATAAATGTTGGGTAGCTCAGATGGTAAAGAATCCGCCTGCAGTGTGGGAGACCTGTGTTTGATCCCTAGGTTGGGAAGATGCCCTGGAGAAGGGAAAGGCTATGCACTCCAGTATTCTGACCTGAAGAATTACATGGACAGAGGAGCTGGCAGACTACAGGCCATGGGATCTAAAGAGCCAGACAAAACTGAGAGACCTTTACACACACACACACTCCAACCACAATATAATTTTTCCAAATACACTGTTGGTATGAATGTGAATTGGCACAGCCACCATGGAAAACAGAAATGACATTTCCTAAGAAAACTAAAAATAGAACTACAATATGATCCAGCGATTCCACTCCTGGGTATACCCAGAAAAAAGTGAAAACACTAATTCAAAAAGATAATGCACCCCAATATTCACAGGAACACTATTTACAATATCTAAGATCTTAAAGAAACCCTAGTGTCCCTCACCAGATCAAAGGATAAAGAAGATGTGAAACATGTATACACAGTGGAATATTACTCAGTCATAAAAGAATGAGTTACAGATGGAATTAAGTTGCTAATCCATTGAATTTTTCTTTACATATTTTATTGAAGTACAGCTGACCAACAATGTTTCCCATGCCCAGCAAGGTGATTCCATTATACATATGCTCATGTATTATTTTTGAGGTTAGTTTCCATTATAGATTATTATAAGATATTGATTATAGTTCCTTGTGCTACACAGTAAAAACCTTTGTTGATTGCTACATATCTATTTTCTTAAATTAGAAATCTAGCATTCTACTCAAGGTCAGGAAGCAACAGTTAGCACTGGACATGGAACAACAGACTGGTTCCAAATAGGAAAAGGAGTACGTCAAGGCTGTATACTGTCACCCTGCTTATTTAACTTATATGCAGAGTACATCATGAGAAACACTGGGCTGGAAGAAGCACAAGCTGGAATCAAGATTGCCAGGAGAAATATCAATAACCTCAGATATACAGATGACACCACCCTTATGGCAGAAAGTGAAGAGGAGCTAAAAAGCCTCTTGATGAAAGTGAAAGAAGAGAGCGAAAAAGTTGGCTTGAAGCTCAACATTCAGAAAACGAAGATCATGGCATCTAGTCTCATCACTTCATGGCAAAAAGAAGGGGAAACAGTGGAAACAGTGTCAGACTTTATTTTGGGGGGCTCCAAAATCACTGCAGATGGTGACTGCAGCCAGGAAATTAAAAGACGCTTACTCCTTGGAAGGAAACTTATGACCAACCTAGATAACATATTAAAAAGCAGAGACATTACTTTGCCAACAAAGTCCATCTAATCAAGGCTATGGTTTTTCCAGTGGTCATGTATGGGTGTGAAAGTTTACTGTGAAGAAACCTGAGCACCAAAGAATTGATGCTTTTGAACTGTGGTGCTGGAGAAGACTCGAGAGTCCCTTGGACTGCACGGAGATCCAACCAGTCCATCCTAAAGGAGATCAGTCCTGGGTGTTCTTGGGAAGGACTAACGCTAAAGCTGAAACTCCAATATTTTTGTCACATCATGCGAAGAGTTGACTCATTGGAAAAGACTCTGATGCTAGGAGGGATTGGGGCAGGAGGAGAAGGGGACGACAGAGGATGGGATGGCTGGAAGCCATCACCGACTCGATGGACAAGAGTTTGGGTGAACTCCAGGAGTTGGTGATGGACAGGGAGGCCTGGTGTGCTTCAATTCATGGGGTCGCAAAGAGTCGGACATGACTGAGTGACTGAACTGAACTGATTCATATTAAATCAACAAGTGGAATCAAAATGTCATAAATTTCTTTAGTTAGGGAAAAATTCGTAAGTTTTCTAAAATATATATATTATACATACTATTTATATTCAGTTCAGTCGCCTAGTCGTGTCCAACTCTTTGCGACCCCATGAAACACAGCACACCAGGCCTCCCAGTCCATCACCAACTCCCAGAGTCCACCCAAACCCATGTCCATTGAGTCAGTGATGCCATCCAACCATCTCATCCTCTGTTGTACCCTTTCCTCCTGCCCTCAATCTTTCCCAGCATCAGGGTCTTTTCCAATGAGTCAGCTCTTCAC
This sequence comes from Oryx dammah, assembly GCF_014754425.2. NCBI lineage: Eukaryota > Metazoa > Chordata > Mammalia > Artiodactyla > Bovidae > Oryx > Oryx dammah. The sequence goes on from NW_024070187.1 coordinate 29,313,449, forward strand.
ATGAGGTGGCCAAAGTATTGGAGCTTCAGCCTTAACATCAGTCCTTCCAATGAACACCCAGGACTAATCTCCTTTAGGATAGACTGGTTGGACTTCCTTTCAGTCCAAGGGACTTTCAAGAGTCTTCTCCAACACCACAGTTCAAAAGCATCAGTTCTTCAGTGCTCAGCTTTCTTTATAGTCCAACTCTCACATCCATACATGACCACTGGAAAAACCATTGCCTTGACTAGATGGACCTTTGTTGACAAAGTAATGTCTCTGCTTTTTAATATGCTGTCTAGGTTGGTCATAACTTTCCTTCCAAGTAGTAACTGTCTTTTAATTTAGTGGCTGTAATCACCATCTGCAGTGATTTTGGAGCCCAAAAAAATTGAGTCTGACACTGTTTCCACCGTTTCCCCATGTATCTGCCATGAAGTGATGGGACCGGATGCCATGACCTTAGTTTTGAGTGCTGAGCTTTAAGTCAACTTTTTCATTCTCCTCTTTCACTTTCATCAAGAGGCTTTGTAGTTCCTCTTCACTTTCTGCCATATAGGTGGTGTCATCTGCATATCTGAGGTTATTGAGATTTCTCCCAGCAATCTTGATTCCAACTTGTGCTTCTTCCAGCCCAGCATTTCTCATGATGTACTCTGCATAGAAGTTAAATAAGCAGGGTGACAATGTACAGCCTTGACATACTCCTTTTCCTATTTGGAACCAGTCTGTTGTTCCATGTCCAGTTGTAGCTGTTGCTTCCTGACCTGCATACAGGTTTCTCAAGAGGCAGGTCAGGTGGTCTGGTATTCCCATCTCTTTTAGAATTTTCCACAGTTTATTGTGATCCACACAGTCAAACACTTTCGTATAGTCAATAAAGTAGAAATAGATGTTTTTCTGGAACTCTCTTGTTTTTTTGATGATCCAGCTGATGGAAATTTGATCCTTGGTTCCTCTGCCTTTTCTAAAACCAGCTTGAACATCTGGAAGTTCATGGCTCACGTACTGCTGAAGCCTGGCTTGGAGAATTTTGAGCATTACTTTACTAGCGTGTGAGATGAGCACAACTGTGTGGTAGTTTGAGCATATATATATATATATATATATATATACACACACACACACAAAAGTTTTTCTACTACATTTGGTAAAAACTTGAGAAAGAACATCAAAAAAAAAAAAAAAGAAGAGATGGAGAAACTGGAAAACAAACTAAATGAAATGAGAGCACTGAATATGAAACAGAAAAAGTGAAACAGACTAGACAAAAGTAAAAGATCATCACCCAGTTTATTTGTTTATAAACCTGGCTGCTCATTAGAAACACATCTGGAGCTTTGGAGGAAAAAAGCAATAGCTGGGCATTTGTATTTTTCAAAATATTCAAAGATAATTCTGATATGCCTCTGGATTTTAAAAAGTGATTACAGGTTTTCCTAGTAAGTGGTAGTTTTGATGATAGAGAATTCTATTATTTTTCTGTTGGCCAATCATGATACAATGGTATTAAGTGAGTAACAGTTATTAATCACGATATTAAAAAATGTTTATCAGTTTTCACAATCAATAGCCAGACCAAAAATAAAAGAAAATGCCAACTGCAAGCCATAATGAGAACATGACTAATATAACAATATAAAATAACTACATATAATCTGGAGGGTCAAGCAGAGTGATATGTTAAGTGGAAGTGCATATAAGCACATGTTTTCATCTGCCCACCCAGTCTATGTCTTTTGGTTGCTGCATTTAATCCATTGACATTTAAGGTAATTATCTATATGTACGGGACTTCCCTGGTGGCTATGAGCCTATTACTATTTTCTTAATTCTTTTGGGTTTATACCCCATGGGTCTTTTCCTTCTCTTGTGTTTCCTGCCTAGAGAAATTCCTTTAGCTTTTGTCGTAAAGCTGGTTTGGTGGTGATAAATTCCCTTCACCTTTGCTTCCCTGGAAAACTTTATTTCTCCATGAAATATGACTGAGAGTCTTGCCCCTTTTATCATACCAAATAGCATAGTTACATGTTCCAGGAATTAGCACATGGACATCTTCGAGAGATCATTGTTCTGCCTATCCAAAAAAAATTAGTCTTTCTCTTCTCATTTTCAGAAATTGCAGGCAGTTGTTATTCATTCAGTGATAGTTTTAAAAATCTCTATTGTCTGTCCCTTAAGTATCAGACCTATATACTATTTACTAAAATAAAAAATTATTACATACCTCTATTGTCATCTGAAAAAATTTCAGAATTATTGTAATATCCTAAATGATCCAAAATGATCTGAAATTAATATTCTAAATGACCAGTAATTATAATTTTCTAAATAATATAAGCTACTTCATACTGAAGTTTAATGAGAAAACTTTAATGTAAGTTAGCTTTCCTTTCTAACACAGTTTTACTTTAAAAAATGGATAATCTTTGCAAAACTCAACATTCTCATTTAGTATGAAGTCAGTAGTCTTAAAACTATATTCCTGAGAGTGATTCTAATACTTTGTTTTAAAATAAATACAACTTGACCCTTGAAAAATGCATGGATAACTGGCACTAACCCTTCCTGCAGTTGCAACATTTCATATAACTTTATAGTTGGCCCTCCATATCCAAGGTTCTGAAACAGCAGATTCAACCAACTGCAGATCATGAAGTATATATTCAGTGAAAGGAATCTGGATGTAAATGAACCTGTGTAGTTCAAACCATTGTTGCTGAAGGGTCAACTGTATATGAACTTTGTGTCAACTGTTTTGCTGATGATTAGATATTGTATGTGCTTATTTGGACTCATTACCTAGATGATTGAGTTTGCTGTTTTAATTATTAAAATATATTTTATTTTCCTGAATATCATGTCATATACGTGATAAGTGAAATAAGCCTAGAGATAAGACAGATTTTGGGGGAACCATCAGAAACTAATCAATGTAAGCAAGGGAGGCTTCAATGGAAAAGCAGAGACAAATAGATCAACAGGCTACACTGGATAATTTTTTAATAAAAGTAAATTTTAAAAATCTTCAAGTATATATATATATATGTACGTATTTAAATATGTGTTTACTATGAACACCAATATTGCAAAATATTTTCCTAATTTCTGTTGTCATCAAGAATGAAAAACTTTGTGTTGTCAGGGATGAAAATTAATAAACTATTATCCAGGCAAAAAAAAAAAAGAAGAATGAAATCCTGCCATTTGCAACAACATGAATGGACCGAGAAAATATTACACTTAGTGAAATAAGTCATAAAAAGCCAAATAATGTTCGGTACCACTTACATGTGGAATCTAAAAAAGAAAACAAGAAGAATGTATTTAGCAAAATAGAAAGAGATTCACAGATACAGGAAACAAACTCATTACCAGTGGGGAGACAGAAAGAGTGGCAAAACAAGAGTATGGGACTAAGAAATACAGACCACTATGTATAAAATAAATAAGCAACAGTGATCTACTGTACAGCACAGGAAATTATACTATTTTGTAATAACTTAATGAAGTATAATGTATAAAATACTGAATCACTAACCTATACAACTGAAATTAATATGTTGTAAATCAACTATATTTCAATTTAAAATTTTTAACTAAAATACTAAAAAGATACTAGTTGTTTTCCTCGTGTAATAGCACCATAATTTTTCTAAGTTTCTGTAAATTCCAAAGTGGTTATATAATACCTGTCTAGCAGAAAAGGCAATGGCACCCCACTTCAGTACTCTTGCCTGGAAAATCCATGGACGGAGGAGCCTGGTAGGCTGCAGTCCATGAGGTCGCTAAGAGTCGGACAGGACTGAGCGACTTCACTTTCAATTTTCACTTTCATGCATTGGAGAAGGAAATGGCAACCCGCTCCAGTGTTCTTGCCTGGAGAATCCGAGGGATGGGGAAGCCTGGTGGGCTGCCGTCTATGGGGTAGCACAGAGTCAGACAGGACTGAAGCAACTTAGCAGCAGCAGCAGCAGCAGCAAAGAAATTCAAAACCTTTATACTAGCACTAGGAACAAATATGTTCATTTAGTTTTAGAGATGGTACAAAGTAACAATCACAAATAACTACAAGGTATTGTAAGTGTTGAGACACTGTAGCTATAAAAAATACTTGTTTCCTTTATCAGCTCAAATGCTGAAGCATTATAAACCCAAGTTCCATTAAATACAATGTTGGAGCCATACTGAATTGACTTCCTATTCTCCACAGATAACAAAACACCATTTTATTCTCTCTAGTCATAATATCTCAGGTATGGCAGACACGTTCATGGGATCTGCTCTCAGCAAATCTCACTCCTTGAAGTTAAATTAAATCATTCTTAATTACCTAAGTGTGATTCATTTCCTCTGTTAATTGATTTACAACCAAAAGCGCATTCACAGTCTCTCTACTGGATTCTCATCTTCCTCCCTTTCTCTATCCCTACTTCCCTCCCTCTCTCTCTGGAGTCCTAAGAAATAAAACATAGGCAATGATAACAACATAACAATGAAAACAACATACCAAATTTTTTATATTGTCTCACTCTTTTACTATATATGACTTTCATTATAGTATATAATTTGTAATACACAGATAACCAGCAACTAATATTTATTTTTCATCGTAACTTAATAATGTTTTTATTAAAAAACATCAATTGCTAATAATGTAAAATTTGGCATGTAGAAATGAAGTTGCCAGAGTTAGACAATAAAAATATAAGATACTCCAATTAAATTAGAATTTCAAATAAACATGACTACTTTAGTATAAGCATGCCCCATAAAATATTGGGACAAATTCACAGTAAAAATGTATCTACTGTTTATGTGAGATTCAAGTTTAACCTGATATTCTATATTTTACCTGGCAGCCCTAGAAATAATGAAGAAAATATTAAAGCGTTGGAAGCATAATTAACTCAGTTATTTACATTTTGACATGCAATAGAGTAAAAGAATATGAGAAGGGGAAAGTATAGAAGGAAATACTAGTGCAATACTGGTGCAATAACCTCTGCATGAACTATGCTGAGCAGTTGGCATATCAGATAATCTATGTCATCCTCATTCAAACCCTGTAAGACAAGTACTACCCCCATTGAGCTACTGAGGAAACAGTCTCCGTGAGCTTAGTAACTAGTTTATAAGATCCAGCAGTGAAGTACTACAAACAATGGGGTATACAGTCAAAGTGAATGACTGAGCCAACTAATGATTTCTCTTCCGATGCCCAGTTACGATGGAGAAGAATATTAACTCTGGACCTGACATATAGAAACTCACTATCAACAGTGATTGAAAACACTGAATATTATTAAGAGAGTCATGATTCAGCCTGCATTTAAGTTGTACATATACTCCCTTAAGAGCGACTTGGCACAATATGGAAAATACCCCATTTAGGCAATAAGAGGTTGGTTTTCTTGAATAAAGCTAAAGTGAACTACATGTAGAAGTCACCTCAGAAAATACAGTTATTGCTATACCCAGGCAATAAAAATATCAGGTAAATGTACTGTATAAAAATTGAGTGTTAAAACTTAACTATATGGAAAATCTTCTTTTCTTACACTATTATTGGCTACAATTTTCCAGATCTATGTTTATTCACTTACTCATTTTCTTCATGCACTCACGTATATAACATTTTCAGCTGCTACCATGTGTTAAGATATGAAGATCTGAACACAAAGAACAAAAGTTGAGGACAAAATTTAACAGATGCATTCATTCCCAGGGCATTTTAGGTTAAGAGCCAAGGTTTTGCCAGAATCTACATCTATTACATCCACACTCTTTTCCCAGTTTCCACATTACTCCCCAGAGTAATTCTCCTACCCCCATCAATGCAATGTAATTATTTTGTGACTTTTCTATTTAAAACCATTTCAACTTCTGGGAACAATAATGTAAGTATGATTTATAACTGCACTATAAATTCATTCCATTGTGACTTGTGAATACAAATTACCCCAACTGGTGAACAAAAGCCTTCAGCAATAAAGCTGTAGCTTTCATTTATCATCAATCAAAAAATACTCTTATTTTCAAAATAAATTAAAAGTTGAAGCTGTTTCACCACATATTTATAAGCCCTGTAAATATACTTCCTTTCAGGGAGTAAAATATATACAGACAATGTGGGATTTAACATCCACGATGAGCATCTGATTTAAGATCTTTAAAGGAGTCAGATTCCTTGAGTTTTGGTATATTGTTTTAGCCAAAAGCAAAGTTACCTAAAATGTTAAATCATCATTCAGCTTACAAAAAGCAAATTTATATTTTGTGCTCACTACAGAGTCTTAAAATTGTTATTTAACTTCTCTGAGCCTCATTTCTCTGCTTTGATATATGGTATACAGAGGCACCAATTTAGTTTCTTCCCACTCCAAAATTCTTCATGTCTTTAATTCTCTATCCCGTTAGCAAGCACAGAATCTTCTTCATTTTGTAGATTTAGAAGAACTCTAAAATAAGCACTATAAGTTGGTATATTACTTCAGACAAATGTACATCTTGGCTATTTCTATCCATAATAAATTCTAGGATTATGTAAACATAAATATTATTAGTATTATACTCATCTGCAGAAAACTGATGCAAAAGCTGTCCCAAATGAATTTGCTTGCCTGCAACCAAATGAAACAATTTCAGAGTCTCACATTTAAACAAAAGAGAAAACAATTAATAACTGGCTCTAACAAAAGGCTCCCTGCTTAGGCATAAGTATTATGAAGTAGCTTCCACATCACATGAACTACTTTACAAAAAAAAAAATCTGCCCCCAAATAAATTATTTCTACCTGAAGTTCAGTTCAAAGCAAATACTAGGTGAACAGGTTTAAAATACAGGTTTATTTTTTAAAAAATCCATTTATTAGAGGTTCAGTAACGGTCCTTGGCAAGAAAAAGTATCACATAGCAAGTTGTGTGAACAGCCATTCAAATCTGATTTCTCCTTAGTTTTAGACTCTAACTGGCGAGGCCATGAACATGCCCTGTATTTAGGTCAACCAGGGCCAAAATCTGTTTTCCACCAAGAATCAGTAGGTATTTAAGAACTTTTTAAAAGCCTCATGATCAAAATATAATGGATACTTTTTTTATGAAGGACTTTTCGGAACCTTTAATACACCAGTATTTGTTGATTCTCTTAAGAGGCAGATATCGTATCTGGACATATATCCCTTTTGCAAGGAATCGTCTTACACATGCTAATAACTAAGCCTATAGGGCAGAGCCTGGAAAAATCTAGTTCAAAGAACCTGGGTCAGTTTCCAGAGTCACTTTTTCACCACTTTTAACAAATATTATGAAATGTTAATATACTTTTTTACCTTTGGCCTTTCAAAACACATTATCTTTCCCAAATCTGCCCCAAGCTTACAGCTTGGAGCAATTAAGGCTTATCATGGAATAACTGCAAATACAAGGACCAATACAGAAGAAACTTTCAACTTCTAAGATTCAGAAAATAAGATTTTGCCATACAAGAGTCTTGTAAATCAAGTTGTGTGGGGCCCTAAATGGGGAACCTTAAAAAAGAAGGGCTAGCTTTGCGGTTTAGAGCTAAGATGGCGCCTGGCGGAAGAGATGAGGGCGCGGCCTAAGTTGTCTGTCAAAACTCTTGATTCGTTTTCTTGATTTCTGTGCACGTAGACATCGCGTGATCACCATAGTGATCATAGACTCCTGTTATAATGATGGCACATGATGATTTGACCTTTAATATGATTGGTGCAACTATGGAAAGTCCCTCACAAACCCCTCCCTGCTTGCCTTTATAAACCAAGAGCTTATAACAATAAACCGGAACTGCTTAGAGGGAACCCCTGTCGCGTCTGATTGTCTCTTGCTCGCCGAGGGGCTGAGTTGGCGGACAGCAGGCTCACCTCTCCTCGGGACCCCTCGGCTTTGCTGAGGGAAGTTCCACTGCCTCTCTCTTTCTGCGGAGCGCCCCCCGCAAAGTTATCTTGAGAGAAGATTGTCCTTCCTTTGCCATGTTTGATCAGCTAAACTATAGACTCCTATATAAGGAAGACCTGAGAGGAAGAATGCTGCCTGGTTTTGACACTGGAAGAACTGTGGGGAAAGAAGGGGAGAGAGGCACTGAGATGAGCAGACATGTCAATTCTTTTAGTCCCGACCTGTTCACAAGCTCCTTTCTCCATTTTCATGATACCCCTAAGGACCTGAGTGGAACTAGTAAAAGAAACCACAGTGAGCTGACCAGCAGGGGAGCACTGAGGCTTAGCTTTCCTGAACTGTGATAGATTACCATGTGGTGGTGGTGGTTGTTCAGTAGCTCAGTTGTGTCCAACTCTTTGGGACCCCATGGACTGCAGCACACCAGGCTTCCCTGTCCTTCACCATCTCCCAGCGCTTGCTCAAACTCATGTCCATTGAGTTAGTGATGAATCAGACCAAGAAGCTTCTCAGAGGGAGATCACTGCCACAAATTGAGGTCGCTCTGAAACAAGCAAGGTGGACTTCTCAGGACACGACCAAGTGGGTATCACAGTCAGGGTTCCACGGTCCGACAAAAACCAAGGAGAAGACTGGAGCCAGCCAGTATGTACCCAATGAGAGAATTAAAAAATTTTAGTGGATCATGAGTTTCATCAGTCACAAACATGAGCACTGTAGGTCAATGAGGCATCCGGCAACCAGGCAATGAAGAGAAGTTGCTTCACATATAAAGACAATGGGCAGTGGGCGTGAGGCTAGTCCCTCTGCCACCCCCACTATCTCCTACATTTTGCCATCTTGGAGAAGAGCTAGAAAAAAGGGTGAAATACCTGAGAAAAAAGTATCATTATCCAAGGAGACTGCGTAATGATACTTATCACAGAGTCTTCTACTTCTGTCTCACTCACCTCTTGACAGATCTCCTTGGACAAAAATAATTTTAGGCAAGATAACTGAACTCCTGAGATAACAATGTGCCTTTAAAAGAAACACTGAGGAGTTTCCCCAAACAGCACAGCTTAACCCAGTTCCTGAGCCTCCCAGGTCTCTCCCCGGCCCTGCTTCCAAGGGGAACGGCTCTGTTATAATCATAGGCCAGACCAATGTCGACACAAATGCTGGGGATTCAGCCAGAACCAATGACCTGGAAAAAGCAGGAAGGCAAACATCCAATAAACGCGATGTCTACAGCACCTGTCTCTCACAATTACAGTAGGCAACCACAACATCTACAACCTAATACAAAACATGCCTTGCCTTCAGGGAAGGTATTCCTCTCAGCTAAAAATAAAATAACTTTTGAAAGATTACTCAATTTGCCGTGGTATATATTCACTTGTAAAATATGAAATAAGAGAATCCATAACCAAAATTAAAAAATTTTTTAGACTTAAAGTATCTCACACAGTGAAAAGAAAAAAAAATATTCCTGAAATCTGAGTCAGTTGTAATTAACTCTTAATTATCTCAATATATTATTGATCTTTTACTTAATCATAAGGTTCATTTTATCTATTGCTTTCCAGGAGCAAAAATCCAAGGGAAAAAAAAGTGGATGTTTCCAAAGTCTACTCTTGTTCTATTGTTTTTCTATTTATATGTAAAAATTTTTTTAAATCAAATAGTTAAAATTAGCTTTCAGCTTTCCAGCATTGAAAAGAACAGATACACAGACTTAGTTCAATCCCAGTATGTATTATTAAAGGATCTTGGACAAATTATTTAAACTTTCCGAGTCCCAGGGATTTTTATTATTATTTATAAAATGAGGATAACTGTCTCCTGAGAAACCTGTATGCGGGTCAAAAGGCAACAGTTAGTGTCTGTGAGGGGACAGTTTCCATTTCACATTGAGGAAACTGAAGTCCAGAGATGAGATACGACTGGCTTGAGGTCACACAGATGAGGAGCAACAAGGTGACTTCACACCTTCTCCACAGTTGCCCACATATATTCCAGAAGAGCTCCAGAGCTTAAAAGTCGTTGTCTTACTCACTAAAAGCCCATTTGCTGACCAAAGAAAAGAGGAAAACAACTAAAAGACCTTAAAATAGTTTTGCTTCCCACCACAGGGAAATGTCCAAACAATTCTTCGATGCTCAGTACATCCTAATCTCTGAAATGTCATAAAATAAATCATCTCCTATAGAATCTTCCAATATAAACTTTAAAATAAGATCTCACATCTGGATTCAAAAGTTGTTCTTCTACAAATGACATCTCTGGCTAGAAATGTGTTTGTTGTTGTGTCATCACTTAATTATGTCCATCTCATTGTGACGGGGGACTGCAGTCCACCGGGCTCCTCAGTCCATGGAATTCTCCAGGCAACAATACTGAGATGGGTTGCCATTTCCTTCTCCAGGGGATCTTCCTGACCAGAGATCAGACCCGTGTCTCCTGCATTGGCAGGCAAGTTCTCTACCATTGAGACACCAGGGAAGCCCTTCCTCTCTGGATACTGCTTTCTAAAAGAGCAACATGAGAGAAAAGATTCTCAAAACAAAGGTTAATTAATGTTTTAAAAACAGAGGGTAGGAGAGGGAGATGAGAAACCTTCAGTATTTATAATCCTGAGAACTTAGAGGGTAAATCACACTCTGTAGCTCTTGACCTTCCTCACAGTCAACACCTTAGATCATTAGCGCCCTGATTAAACTCTCCATTCAGCAACTCCAACAGGCAGATGTCAACAAAAAGTTATCACTTAGGACTGAGGCAGCTAAGCCCACACATAAAGGACAGACACTGCTGCCTGGCTTCAAGAATATTTGTGTGGGAGGACTGATACAATGGGATTTGGGGAGTAATAGTGATGTGGTGGATGTACACCCAACTCTCAGCTGGTGTTAGGAGACTCCCAACTAAGGATGGGGCTTCCCCAGTGGCTCAGCAGCAAAGAACCCACCTGCAATGCAGGAAACCCAGGAGCTGTGGGTTTGATCCCTGGATTGGGAAGATTCCCTGGAGGAGAGCATGACAGCCCACTCCAGTACTCTTGCCTGAAAAATCCCATGGACAGAGGAGCGTAGTGGGCTATGGTCCATGAGGTCATAAGGAGCCTGAAGCAATCGAGCACAGATAAGGAATACTCGGCCATGTCAGGTCACTCGCGGCTCTCCTTATACTAAAGCACTCTGAGAGATGTGGGACAGACTTCATTGGTAATGACAACAGTCCCTTCATACAACTCCCCACAGCCAACTCTGAGTCTTGCTAGAATCGCTTTCTTATTATAAGGATGCTGGAGTTGAGGACCTCGGAATTACCAACGCTTAACAAAAAAAGAGGGAATCGAGCATACAATATACCCACACTTAGGTTAAGAATACTAACTCAGGCAACAGAGAGACTGCTGCTGCTGCTAAGTCGCTTCAGTCGTGTCCGACTCTGTGCGACCCCATAGATGGCAGCCCATCAGGCTCCCCCTTCCCTAGGATTCTCCAGGCAAGAACACTGGAGTGGGCTGCCATTACTACCTCGGGTTAAATCATACCTTCCCCATTCATAAAGTTCAGTTCAGTTCAGTTGCTCAGTCGTATCTGACTCTTTGTGATCCCATGAATCACAGCACGCCAGGCCTCCCTGTTCATCACCAACTCCCGGAGTTCACTCAGATTCACATCCATCGAGTCAGTGATACCATCCAGCCATCTCATCCTCTGTCGTCCCCTTCTCCTCCTGCCTCCAATCCCTCCCAGCATCAGAGTCTTTTCCAATGAGTCAACTCTTTGCAGGAGGTGGTCAAAGTACTGGAGTTTCAGCTTTAGCATCATTCCTTCCAAAGAAATCGCAGGGCTAATCTCCTTCAGAATGGACTGGTTGGATCTCCTTGCAGTCTAAGGGACTCTCAAGAGTCTTCTCCAACACCACAGTTCAAAAGCATCAATTCTTTGGCACTCAGCTTTCTTCACAGTCCAACTCTCGTGTCCATACATGACCACAGGAAAAACCATAGCCTTGACTAGATGGACCTTTGTTGACAAAGTAATATCTCTGCTTTTCAACATGATATCTAGGTTGGTCATAACTTTTCTTCCAAGGAGTAAGCATCTTTTAATTTCATGTCTGCAGTCACCATCTGCAGTGATTTTGGAGCCCCAAAAATAAAGTCTGACACTGTTTCCCCTGTTTCCCCATCTATTTCCCATGAAGTGATGGGACCAGATGCCACGATCTTTGTTTTCTAAATGTTGAGCTTTAAGCCAACTTTTTCACTCTCCATGTTCACTTTCATCAACAGGCTTTTTAGTTCCTCTTCACTTTCTGCCATAAGGGTGGTGTCATCTGCATTTCTGAGGTTATTGATATTTCTCCCGGGAAATATCCCAATCTTGATTCCAGCTTGTGCTTCTTCCAGCCCTGTGGCTCAGATCATGAACTCCTTATTGCCAAATTCAGACTTAAATTGAAGAAAGTAGGGAAAACCACTGGACCATTCAGGTATGACCTAAATCAAATCCCTTATTATTATACAGTGGAAGTGAGATAGATTTAAGGGCCTAGATCTGATAGATAGAATGCCTGATGAATTATGGACAGAGGTTCGTGACATTGTACAGGAGACAGTGATCAACACCATCTCCATGGAAAAGAAATGCAAAAAAGCAAAATGGCTGTCTGAGGAGGCCTTACAAATAGCTGTGAAAACAAGAGAAGTGAAAAGCAAAGGAGAAAAGGAAAGATATAAGCATCTGAATGCAGAGTTCCAAAGAATAGCAAGAAGAGATAAGAAAGCCTTGCTCAGTGATCAATGCAAAGAAATAGTGGAAAAGAACAGAATGGGAAAGACTAGAGATCTCTTCAAGAAAATTAGAGATACCAAGGGAACATTTCATGCAAAGATGGGCTCAATAAAGGACAGAAATGGTCTGGAGCTAACAGAAGCAGAAGATATTAAGAAGAGGTGGCAAGAATACACAGAAGAACTGTACAAAAAAGATTTTCATGACCAAGATAATCACGATGGTGTGATCACTCACCTAGAGCCAGACATCCTGGAATGTGAAGTCAAGTGGGCCTTAGAAAGCATCACTACGAACAAAGCTAGTGGAGGTGATGGCATTCCAGTTGAGCTATTCCAAATCCTGAAAGATGATGCTGTGAAAGTGCTGCACTCAATATGCCAGCAAATTTGGAAAACTCAGCAGTGGCCACAGGACTGGAAAATGTCAGTTTTCATTCCAATCCCAAAGAAAGGCAATGCCAAAGAATGCTCAAACTACCGCACAATTGCACTCATCTCACATGCTAGTAAAGTTATGCTCACAATTCTCCAAGCCATGCTTCAGCAATACGTGAACCGTGAACTCCCTGATGTTCAAGCTGGTTTTAGAAAAGGCAGAGGAACCAGAGATCAAATTGCCAACATCTGCTGGATCATGGAAAAAGCAAGAGAGTTCCAGAAAAACATCTATTTCTTCTTTATTGACTAAGCCAAAGCCTTTGACTGTGTGGATCACAATAAATTGTGGAAAATTCTGAAACAGATGGGAATACCAGACCACCTGACCTGCCTCTTGAGAAACCTATATGCAGGGCAGGAAGCAACAGATAGACCTGGATATGGAACAACAGACTGGTTCCAAAAGGAAAAAGAGTACGTCAAGGCTGTATATTGTCACCCACTCATTAAATCTGACCCCAATTAAGTCACAACTCTCAGTCTTGGTTTCCTCAACACTGAAATTAGATTAAAACAAGATATACAAAATAATAATCACAAATGCTGCATGCAATCAATAAACATGATGTATGGCACATCTTAAACCCTAAATAAATACCATTATGATTAAGAAAAATGCAATTATATGACTAGAACTATTTTCCATCATCAGTAGTATAAACTCATCCACAAACATGGCAAACAGTCCTCTAACAGCATAAAACCAATACCTCGTTTGGTTGCTGCAGTCAGCAGACAATATTTGCCAGTACAACTCTTCAAACAATGAGAGTGTCTGCCAAACATACTTAATAACAAGAATCACCCAGGGCACTTGTAAAAAATACAAATTCATGGGTTTCTCATCCCAACCCTATTCAATCAGAATCTCTTCAGAAAGGACCCAGTAATGTGTTTCAAAACACATACCCTCTAGTACCCAAGAATTCTTTGTTAACAAATTTGAAAAACACTGCATAGTCCACCTGTGGTCAATATGAATTCACTTCACTATTAACCACCATATCTAAGTTGGTCACAACTTTTGCCTCAATAATCCCCTATACTTTTTAAATTCATATTAAGTTGCATGATTTCTTTTGTACAACACATGCAATCACAACACTTCAACTTACAGAACAGATACCTCAGCAATTTGTACGTATTTCTAAAAAATTTCCCTGACCATATTCAAAACAAAGTCTTTAGAAATAGAGAAACAGTGCTTCTAACTAAATTGTATTTATTTCTTACACAGAGCCTTTGGTCTCAGGCTAAACACTGAATGATTCTCCATGTTGTCATCTAACTCCCCAACTACTTTAGTGTACTGACATGTGGTATAAGTTTTTACCTTTTTTCTTGAATATTAATCCAGACCCAAATTATATATATATATATATATTATATATATATATGTATGTATGTATTTGTTTTGTTTTCAGTGTTTTTATTTAAGTCTAATAGATAAGAATTTATTTTTTTTAATTGGAGGCTAATTACAATATTGTGGTGGTTTTTGCCATACATTCACATGAATCAGCCATGGGTGTACGTGTGTTCCCTATCCAGACCCTCCCTCCCACCTCCCTCCCCATCCCATACCTTAGGGTCATTCTGGTGTACCAACCCTGGGCACCATGTCTCATGCATTGAACCTAGACTGGTGTTCTATTTCACATATGATAATATACATGTTTCAGTGCTATTCTCTCAAATGATCCCACCCTTGCCCTCTCCCACAGAGTCCAAAAATCTGTTCTTTGCATCTGTGTCTCTTCTGCTGTCTTGCATATATGGTCATCGTTACCATCTCTCTAAATCCCATATATATGCATTAATATACTGTATTGGTGTTTTTCTTTCTGACTTACTTCACTCTGTATAATAGGCTCCAGTTTCATCCACCTCATTAGAACGGATTCAGATGCATTTTTTAAAAAGCTGAGTAATATTCCATTGTGTAAATGTACCACAGCTTTCTTATCCATTCATCTGCCAATGAACATCTAAGTTGCTTCCATGTACTGGCTATTGTAAACAGTGCTGCAATGGAACATTGGGCTACACATGTCTTTCAATTCTGGTTTCCTCGGTGTGTATGCCCAGCAGTGGGATTGCTGGGTCGTATGACAGTTCTATTTCCAGTTTTTTAAGGAATCTCCACACTGTTCTCCATAGTGGCTGTACTAGTTTGCATTCACACCAACAGTGTAAGAGGGTTCCTTTTTCTCTGCACCCTCTCCAGCATTTATTCTTTGTAGACTTTTTGATAGCAGCCATTCTGACTGGCATGAGATGGTACCTCATTGTGGTTTTGATTTGCATTTAATGAGTGATGTTGAGCATCTTTTCATGTGTTTGTTAGCCATGCGTATGTCTTCTTTGGAGAAATGTCTATTTAGTTTTTTGGCCCATTTTTTGATTGGGTCACTTATTTTTCTGGAATTGAGCTGCAGGAGTTGCTTGTATATTTTTGAGATTAGTTGTTTGTCAGTTGCTGCATTTGCTATTATTTTCTCCCATTCTGAAGGCTGTCTTTTCACCTTGCTTATAGTTTTCTTCATTGTGGAAAAGCTTTTAAGTTTAATTAGGTCCTATTTGTTTATTTTTGCTTTTATTTCCATTACTCTGGGAAGTAGGTCATAGAGATCCTGCTATGGTTTACAACAGAGAGTGTTTTGCCTATGTTTTCTTCTTGGAGTTTTATAGTTTCTGGTCTTACATTTAGATCTTTAATCCATTTTAGTTTATTTTTGTGTATGGTGTTAGAAAGTGTTCTAGTTTCATTCTTTTACAAATGGTTGACCAGTTTTCCCAGTACCACTTGTTAAAGAAATTGTCTTTTCTCCATTGTATATTCTTGCCTCCTTTGTCAAAGATGTCCATAGGTGCATGGATTTATCTCTGGGCTTTCTATTTTGTTCCATTGATCTATGTTTCTGTCTTTATGCCAGTACCATACTGTCTTAATGACTGTGGCTTTGTAGTAGAGCCTGAAGTCAGGCAGGTTGATTCCTCCTGTTCCATTCTTCTTTCTCAAGATTGCTTTGGCTATTTGAGGTTTTTTGTATTTCCATACAAATTGTGAAATTATTTGTTCTAGCTCTGTGAAAAACACCGCTGGTAGCTTGATAGGGATTGCATTAAATCTATAGATTGCTTTGGGTAGTATACTCATTTTCACTATATTGATTCTTCCAATCCATGAACATGATATATTTCTCCATCTATTAGTGTCCTCTTTAATTTTCTTTCACCAGTGTTTTATAGTTTTCTATATATAGGTCTTTAGTTTCTTTAGGTAGATATATTCCTAAGTATTTTATTCTTTTTGTTGCAATGGTGAATGGAATTGTTTCCTTAATTTCTTTGTCTACTTTCTCATTATTAGTGTATAGGAATGCAAGGGATTTCTGAGTATTGATTTTATATCCTGAAACTTTACTATATTCATTGATTAGCTCTAGTAAATTTCTGGTGGAGTCTTTAGGGTTTTCTATGTAGAGGATCATGTCATCTGCAAACAGTGAGAGTTTTACTTGTTCTTTTCTGATTTGGATTCCTTTTATTTCTTTTTCTGCTCTGACTGCTATGGCCAAAACTTCCAGAACTATGTTGAATAGTAGTGGTGAAAGTGGGCACCCTTGTCTTGTTCCTGACTTGAGGGGAAATGCTTTCAATTTTTCACCATTGAGGATAATGTTTGCTGTGGGTTTGTCATAAATAGCTTTTATTATGTTGAGGTATGTTCCTTCTATTCCTGCTTTCTGGAGAGTTTTTATCATAAATGGATGTTGAATTTTGTCAAAGGCTTTCTCTGCATCTATTGAGATAATCATATGGCTTTTATTTTTCAACTTGTTAATGTGGTGAATTACATTGATTGATTTGCGGATATTGAAGAATCCTTGCATCCCTGGGATAAAGCCCACTTGGTCATGGTGTATGATCTTTTTAATGTGTTGTTGGATTCTGATTGCTAGAATTTTGTTAAGGATTTTTGCATCTATGTTCATCAGTGATATTGGCCTATAGTTTTCTTTTTTTGTGGCATCTTTGTCAGGTTTTGGTATTAGAGGGGTGGTGGCCTCATAGAATGAGTTGGGAAGTTTACCTTCCTCTGCAATTTTCTGGAAGAGTTTGAGTAGGATAGATGTTAGCTCTTCTCTAAATTTTTGGTAGAATTCAGCTGTGAAGCTGTCTGGACCTGGGCTTTTGTTTGCTGGAAGATTTCTGATTACAGTTTCAATTTCCGTGCTTGTGATGGGTCTGTTAAGATTTTCTATTTCTTCCTGGTTCAGTTTTGGAAAGTTATACTTTTCTAAGAATTTGTCCATTTCTTCTAAGTTGAGCATTTTATTGGCATATAGTTGCTGATAGTAGTCTCTTATGATACTTTGTATCTCTGTGTTATCTGTTGTGATTTCTCCACTTTCATTTCTAATTTTGTTGATTTGATTCTTCTCCCTTTTTTCTTGATGAGTCCAGCTAATCTTCTCAAAGATCAGATTTTAGCTTTGTTGATTTTGGTTATGGTCTCCTTTGTTTCTTTTGCATTTATTTCTGCCCTAATTTTCGTGATTTCTTTCCTTCTACTAACCCTGGGATGCTTCATTTCTTCTTTTTCTAGTTGCTTTAGGTGTAGAGTTAGGTTATTTATTTCTCTCCTGTTTCTTGAAGTAGGCTTGCATTGCGATGAACCTTCCCGCTCAGAACTGCTTTTACTGAATCTCACAGGTTTGGGGTTGTTGTGTTTTCATGTTCATTCATTTCTGTGCATATTTTGCTTTCATTTTTGATTTCTTCTGTGATTTGTTGGTTATTCAGAAGTGTGTTGTTTAGCCTCCATATGTTTGTATCTTTAATAGTTTTCTTCCTGTAATAGACATCTAATCTTACCACATGGTGATCAGAAAAGATGCTTGAGATTATTTCAATTTTTTTGAATTTACCAAGACTAGATTTATGGACCAGGATGTGATCCATCCTGGAAAAGGTTCCGTGTGCACTTGAGAAAAAGGTGAAATTCATTGTTTTAGGGTGAAACATCCTATAGATATCAATTAGGTCTAACTGGTCCATTGTATCATTTTAAGTTTGTGTTTCCTTGCTAATTTTCTGTTTAGTTGATCTAACCATAGGTGTGAGTGGAGTATTAAAGTCTCCCACTATTATTGTGTTACTGTTAATTTCCTCTTTCATACTTGTTAGCATTTGCCTACATATTGTGGTGCTCCTATGTTGGGTGCATATATATTTATAATTGTTATATCTTCTTTTTGGATTGATCCTTTGATCATTATGTAATGTCCTTCTTTGTCTCTTTTCATGGCCTTTATTTCAAAGTCTATTTTATCTGAGTATTGCTACTCCTGCTTTTTTTTGGTCTCCATTTGTGTGAAATATCTTTTTCCAGTCCTTCACTTTCAGTCTGTATGTGTCCCTAGGTTTGAGGTGGGTCTCTTGTAGACAGCATATATAGGAGTCTTGTTTTCGTATCCATTCAGTCAGTCTTTTTCTTTTGGTTGGGGCATTCAACCCATTTACATTTAGGGTAATTATTGATAGGTACGATCCCGTTGCCATACTTTGTTGTTTTGGGTTTGAGTTTATAAACCTTTTCTGTGTTTCCTGTCTAGAGAAGATCCTTTAGCATTTGTTGAAGAGCCGGTTTGGTGGTGCTGAATTCTCTCCATTTTTGCTTGTCTGTAAAGGTTTGACTTCTCCTTCAGATTTGAATGAGATCCTTGCTGGGTACACCAAATTATATGTTTAATGTTTCAATAAGATGTTTTCTATATATCCTTCCATAGGAAATTAGCTAAACCATATTCTCTTCCTTTTGTAACTATCTGAATAATGCCATCACTTTGAGACATTAAAAGCAGAACACATTTAAGTTGCTTTGGATATTATTTAGTGAAGTTTTGTCTCTATCGTGTTGTTTGTTGTTTAGTCACTAAGTCATGTCTGACTCTGCAATGCCATGGACTGTATGTAGCCCACCAGACTCTTCTGTCTGTGGGATTTCCAAGGCAAGAATACTGGAGTGGGTTGTCATTTTCTTCTCCAGGGGATCTTCCCAACCCAGAGATAGAATTCTCATTTCCTACATTGACAGGCATATTCTGTACCACTGAACCACCAGGTGAGCCATATTGTTGTTTCAGTTCATTTCAGTCGCTCAGTCGTATCCAACTCTTTGCAACCCCATGAATTGCAGCACGCCAGGCCTCCCTGTCCATCACCAACTCCCGGAGTTCACTCAGACTCACGTCCATCGAGTCAGTGATGCCATCCAGCCATCTCATCCTCAGTCGTCCCCTTCTCCTCCTGCCCCCAATCCCTCCCAGCATCAGAGTCTTTTCCAATGAGTCAACTCTTTGCATGAGGTGGCCAAAGTATTGGAGTTTCAGCTTTAGCATCATTTCCTCCAAAGAAATCCCAGGGCTGATCTCCTTCAGAATGGACTGGTTGGATCTCCTTGCAGTCCAAGGGACTTTCAAGAGTCTTCTCCAACACCACAGTTCAAAAGCATCAGTTCTTTGGCGCTCAGCTTTCTTCACAGTCCAACTCTCACATCCATACATGACCACAGGAAAAACCATAGCCTTTACTAGATGGACCTTTGTTGGCAAAGTAATGTCTCTGCTTTTGAATATGCCATCTAGGTTGGTCATAACCTTTCTTCCAACGAGTAAGCATCTTCTAATTTCATGGCTACAGTCACCATCTGCAGTGATTTTGGAGCCCCCCAAAATAAAGTCTGACACTGTTTCCACTGTTTCCCCATCTTTCCCATAAAGTGATGGGACCAGATGCCATGATCTTCATTTTCTGAATGTTGAGCTTTAAGGCAACGTTTTCACTCTCCACTTTCACTTTCATCAAGAGGCTTTTCAGTTCCTCTTCACTTTCTGCCATAAGGGTGGTGTCATCTGCATATCTGAGTGAACACTATTTTAAAAGAAAATTTTCTTGGATATGCTTCCATAATCAACTCTGCTTCACAATTCATATGTAACTACCAAAAAAAATGTATTTTTACAACCGCTTCTCAGTTAACCTAAAGACATGTTTACTTAGAAAACTGAGCTCTCTAGCCTAGCCAAGACTGAAAAGCATACTAAACAAGGCCACTAACCAGTTAAAAGAAATGCCAGATGATAAGTACAATGAGACTTGGATATTTTACAAATAGTAGAATTGCTTGGCTTCAGATTAATGCCCTTAATTTGCAGTATATTGGACATAAAAGAAATACAAACAACAAAAGAAGTGTGTATGTGCTGTGTATGGTGTGTTATGGGGAAAAAAAGTGATGAGAAGGGGAAGAAAGGAGGAGAGACGAACTGGCATGGGTCCACTAGAGGCAAAAATACTGCAGCCATCAAATAAATGACAAAAATCAGAGGCCAAATTGACAGAAGAATTCAGTCCGAGAACACTCAGAGTACAAAGAGCCTATTTATACTACCATTATTTATGAAAGCAGAGTTTTAAAGAGGATTTCTATAATAATAGTTGAGTAATCGAGAGATTAAATTAGCTTAATATAACCTACTTTATAAGGCAAGAAAGCAAATATACTTTAAGCTGCCTATCAATGATAATTATATATTTTAATAAGATGTAGAAATTTAGATGTTTCCTTAATTTGAATAATTCATTATTTAAATATGCCATATAAGTAAGGAATCGCTCAATTTAGTAATTTTAAACATTTAAACCTCTTTTCAAAATACAGTATATATCAAACATTGCCACGTACCAAAAAATTTAGGCCATGGATCAAAAGAAGAAAGAACAGGTTTAAAACAACCAGTAAAGATAGGTTTAGGAAATAAAGAACTATTCATTTCAGAAAACAGCCAAGACTAGGGGAAGCCACTTCTGGCTGATTTTGGTCAACTTTTCCTAAAACATTCTGTTGTTACTATTTAGTTGCTAAGTTGTGTCAGACTCTTCTGTGATCCCTTGGGGCTTCCCCATGGCTCAGTGGTAAAGAATCTGCTTGCAATGCAGGAGATGCAAGTTCTATCCCTGAGTCAAGAAGATCCCCTGAAGAAGGAAACGGCAACCCACTTCAGGATTCTTGCCCAGAGAATCCCATGAGCAGAGGAGTTCTGGAGAGCTACAGTCCACAGAGTGACAAAAGAGTAAAATATGACCTAACAACAAAATATCATTTAATATTTTAAGTCAAGTAAATAAAAACTAATCTAGATAATTTAAGTATTTTTGCAAGTGATTAGAAGACTCAATACCATTACTTAAAATTTAACATGAGCATAAGTTAGACAAAACTCTTTCTTAAGCATTTAAATAGTTTATATTTTTCAGCTCTCTCCAGAAAGTTAAGACACTAGCAAAAGAACATGAAGCAATGATCATTTCTAAACTTCATGGAGATAAAAATCTTAACACTTCTCCAAATAAAATCATCATAGTAATACTAAATAATAAAAAGATACACTGGAAATTTGGAAAACTTCATAATAAAACTATTAAAATGTTATTAAAAGCAATGCCAGTATGTAAATCAAGGAAGACTACATAGAATTTCTACAGAACAGATGTTACAACCTACCAAGGAACCATTCATTGTGATGAAGCATGAAGATACTAAAGATAACCAAAGGTTTTTTTTTTTAAAAAAAAAAACTAAATAGTATCCTTTTCTTTTTATTCTCAAATTATCTTGATTAAACCTAAAACCCACATTGCAAGTGGATTCTTTAACATCTGAGCTACCAGGGAAGCCCTCAAACCTAAAACTGCTTTTTTTTTTCAAGTTAAGATAAAAGAGAAATTACTTCTACCTTAACAAACTGTACAAAGATACAGTAAGAACTTTCTCAGTTTGGACAGTGGAAAAGCACGGAATGAATCCTAGAATGCAAGACTCCTACTTGATGGACAACTCTGCAGAAAGTCACAAAGATCCAGCCAAGAACAAGACTGAGAGCCCACAGCAGGAGGGATAAAGTAGTGAGACTGGGACCTCAGCGTCTGGAAGTCATAAACCTCTCAGTTTGTCTTCCTACCTTCTGAATCCCAATAACCCACCCAGCAACCAATCCTAGAAATTAAAGTTATCTTTCTAAAACCAATATCTGATATCAGTCCAGTATGTTCTAACAATAACAACTCATAACAGTTCTCCTCGGCATCTTTCAATTATTTTATGTTATATATATGACTTACTGTACTAAGATATTTATATACATAAAACAAATTTATAATGGATGACACTAAAAATTATATTAATGGAAGTTTTAGTAAGTTCTTCCTACACCCCAGTGAACAAGCATACCATTTTGGAGATCACTAGCAAACTCTAGGATAGAGTGTAAACTGTTAAGATCAGGCCTTAATCTGCCACTCAAATCTCATGTTTGCCAATTATCCTATGATCTCAACTCAAACTATTTCAGTTCCTCAATAACAGGCCACCTTTTCCCATCTTGATAATGCCACAGATTGCAGCAACAGGGATGGACCCAGAGACGGTCATACTGAGTGAAGTCAGTCAGACAGAGAAAGACAAACATCCTATGATACTGCCTGTATGCGGAATCTCAAAAAAATGGTACAAACAAACCTATTTACAAATCAGAAACAGTCACAGATGTAGAAAACAAACTTATGGTTACCAAGGAAAGAGGGGGGAAGGATAAATTGGGAGATTGGGATTGACATATACAAGTCCTATATATAAAACAGATAATAAGAACATATTGTATAGCACAGGGAACTCTACTCAATACTCTGTAATAACCTGTAGGGGAAAGAATCTAAAACAGAGTGGATATTATGTATCTGTATAACTGAGTAACTTCGTTGGACACCTGAAACTGAACACAACATTATAAATCACCAATAAAAATTAATTTTTAAAGAAGTTTTAAAAATACCACAGAGGCTGCCATCCTTTATTCGGAACAACAAGTATTTCTCCTCTTGTCTCAGATTCCCTCTTAAATATACACTCATCACTGCCAATACAGAAAGGCGGGTGGGACCACTGCATCTTAGAAGGGTCTACTGAAGAAAAGACAGATGAGCGATTGTCTGTCTCCTTCCCATGTCCCATCTCTTATTAGGCAAAATTTGGCACCCAGGGTGTTTCCCCCTTCACACTAAAGGTTGTACTTCCTGGCCTATCTGGGCAGCTTCCTAGAAAGCTGCATCCTCTTCATTTAAGTGGTACCCAGCACTGGACATTAGTTCAGTTCAGTTGCTCAGTCGTGTCTGACTCTTTGAGACCCTGTAGACTGCAGCACGCCAGGCTTCTCTGTCCATCACCAACTCCCAGAGCTTGCTCAAACTCATGTCCATTGCATCGGTGATGTCATCCAACCATCTCATCCTCTGTCATCCCCTTCTCCTCCCACCTTCAATACTTCCCAGCATCAGGGCCTTTTCCAATGAGTCAGTTCTCCGTACCAGGTGGCCAAAGTATTGGAGCTTCTGCTTCAGCATCGGTCCTTCCAATAAATATTTAGAGCTGATTCCTCTAGGATTGACTGATTTGATCTCCTTGCTGTCAAAGGGACTCTGAAGAGTCTTTCCCAACACCATAGCACTGGACCTACTGACACTCATATATCCCAGTACGAGTGATGGAGGCGGGCAGAAGCCAAGACCTGGTCCCCTCAGAGGAATCCGAGGGAGAAGTGACAAAGATGAACTGATGATGGCAGAGGCAGGGCGCCCCCCTACCCTGCCCCAGGCAAGACTGGAGATTCCCCAGGGATGCTCTGAACAAACAGCAGAGCAAGCTATTGAGACATGGGCAGTGGCACTCAAGACTGAAAGGCACAGATGCCAGTGTTAGGGCAACCCTCCCCCTGTGCCACTTGGGTGTCTGGCATGCTCTCAAGACACGTAGATCTCATACGAGAAGGTGAATGCTCTTACATCTTCTCCAAGAGAGGAGGTACAAGTCCAGTTCTTCAAGGCAGCGGCTCGCATGTGCCAAAAAGAGTTAGTAACCAAGCTGCAGTGTGTGCCATTTGCACCGGGTTCCATAAACTGAGGTTTATCATCCCCTCTTCCACCTCCCATTTTAGATTCCCTTCACCTTTGACCAGTGCTCTGGGTAATCTGGGCTTTTGCCTTATAGGGTGATCCAAACATTAATAATTCCCAACGGGCTTGGACCTATAATTACCTTGACTTTGTTGTTTAAGTTGTCCAAAATGTAGTTACCACAAGGCAGGAAAACAACCAAAGACGGCCCAGTGAATCCCCTAAGCCAGAGACAATGCTCCCTGTATTCATGGGATAGCAGTAGCCTTAACTTCTGATGTTCAAAATGAATGGTCTAGCTGGTGGTCTTTTATGCCCACTGGTGTACTATCATAAGCCCGAAGAGAACAGGTGGTATCACAGCTTTCAATCAATGGAATTCTTAATGTCCTCTGGCTAAATTATTCTTCATCCCACCCTCCAGAAATCAGAACCTTTAAAGCAGCAAAGGCTAAAACTGCAGGACAGAAAGTACAAAGTCTGCAAGTGGGTCACTGAGATGGATGGTCAAAAGCCATCTAACCTCCACCCCTATGTTTTCAGATTCCTTTGTTACAAATTCAGCACTATCAGTTATCAAACCGGCACCCTACGTAGTACAGTACATCCACACCCACAGAATTATCCACAAGCTGCTTCCTTCCCCGAACCTCTCCTCCCTTCCACAGGCCTTCCACCCTTCTTATCCAGATGCTTCTGGGTGCTGGAAGGCACAGTGAGACCCTAAATCTTGCCATCATGAGCTCAAGTATAAAACAGGCCCCTTAGTCCAAGGAAATCTTACACGGGGTCCCAAACTGATATATTCATCAGCCAGTCAGTGGACTGAACACTCAGATAGTAATACCCACAGCTTTCTATAGGAAGGTGAATAAAAACCTATTGTACATATCAATTCTGGTAAGAACAATCTGCTACCTCTTCCAAGCTCAAAGGTATCCAAAATAACCCATCTGCCACCAGAGACTGGCTGGATAATGCCATGTCAAGGGCTTTGGGTCTGTTTATTAGTAGGTTTAACACTCACCAGAAGGTTCAGGAATACATTCCTTGTTGTCTTGAGGAAGGGAATGTCCTAAGGAAGCTAAGTGATAGGTTCTCAAGCTTTACAAAGTGAATCCTTTCCAGTATTCCTGTCCACTAAGACTTTTGACTCCCTTCTCAACAACATACCAAAGAAATTCTGATATTTCCATACGTCCGTGACTGATCATTTACTCCCAAATCACAGTTACATACCCACACGATAATTAATTCACCTGGTAACACCCTGTATTCCATGTCCCACCATCTTTTAATACCCTCAACATCTACTCCCACAAATACACAATCCCTGAAAATACATACTATCAGGCAATTATTTTGATGTACAGTCCATTTCTCCTTGGAGTAGGGATTGTAGTCCCCCGACTCAAGCTGTTCAACCTGGAAGTAACGAGAGGTAACGTGAACAAAGCTTGAGGAGCTTAAGCAACTTACAAAGCATTACCTTCAGGTAGTGTCACTGCAGAGACTCCAGATGAAGGGAGCGTGTTTTCCCCTAACCAAGAAATGGAGGGTAATTTGAGGGTTCGATACAGTCAAGCACACCCACCTCAACATACCAAATTCCTTATCTCAGAGTCCTACTGTGTCTCTGAATTTAACATGGGCAGCCTGTTAAAACTGTACCCCATGTTTAGTCTGCTTAGCAGCCGTGTCGTCCTTATAATCATACTCTGGGCCTGGTTTTCAGCACAGTATTCACTATGAATGCAGAAATGAGTGTCTCCTAAAGCAAGTTCGGCTTTTCCACTGTCTGAAGCTGACTCTCAGCTGCTTTGGGCCTATCCCTTTTTCTTTTCAAAGGCTCTGATGATACCAAAACATTAAAATCTTTACAGTTATCTGCATCCCTGTTATTAGTCAAGCTCAGTGGCCATACATTTTACCTCTCACACCAAATATTCAGAGCTGAAAGCTGTATCACTATGATAGCACTGCACACTGGGGGTCGTTATCAGCTCCCTTAAAACCAGCAGTCCTTATGGCTTCAAGGAAGTATGCAATCCAACTATAAATCCCCAACTGAGATTTAGAAGCAAATATCTGCTTCTCTTTCTGTTCCCTAGAAATCAAAGTTTGAAACAAAGCTTACATGCCAGTGATTTTTCAGAGACTACAGGAAAGAGTGAGGGTAAAGGGAAAGTGAGGCAGGACAGGAGGGAAAACAGAATGATAAGGTGACACATTAACAAGCTGACAAAAGCTGTGTAAGAAATCACAGCTGGTTGAATGTCACTGAGAACAACTCCAGAGAGGCCAAGTGGAAGCATTTACCTCCTGTCTCCCTCCCTCACTGGTCCTGTCGGTTACTCAGCATGGCAAGTCCTCTGCATGCCCAGGCTGATATCTAGCCCCTCTAGTAGCTTCTGGGGAGGGCTGAGACTCTGGAGATCTAAATAGTTAGACCTTGGCTTGGATGTGCTATAGCTCCCAGCCCAAAGATCATATGAAGTGTGCACTGAAACATGGAGGAGGTGGCTAAGATAACCTACAGTGTCAAAGATGAGATGATGATGAAGATGGCCAGACTCTACAACCAGAGAATGGCCTGACCTGCTCCTGTGACCACTATGACAAGAAACTGGGGCTTGTAGCTGAGTTCTGAGGGGCTGGTGGAGCCAAATGAATCTGAGGAGAGACAGAATGAAGCCAATAATATACACCAATATAGTCAAGTTAGACAAAAGAGCAACTTTCAAAAAATTATGTACCTATAACTTTGGAAACACAGACTCAGAGAAATAGGCCTGAATACTCCTACAACAAATCAGCAGTTTAAAACTAATAATCAGCATTTTAAAACTAATCCCATAGGTTCAGATAATTTTATAAAGACCTATAACTTTTCCAAGGAACATAGGAGTCTAACCCTACACAACTTCTTAGTTCAGACCAGTGTAACAAAGACCCATAGACTGGGAAGCTTAAAAACAAGAGAAATCTATTTCTCACAGTTATGAAGGCTGCAAGTCCAACATCAAGGTGCCACCAAGGTCAAGTTCTGGCAAGAGCCCTCCTTTAGGTTGTATGCTGCTGACACCTCATTACATTCTCACATGGCAGAGAGAGAGAGAGGAAGCAATCCTACTGGGACTCTTATAAGGGCACTAATCCCATTCATGAGGGCTCCACCCCCAGAACCTCATCTAATTTACCCCCCAAAGCCCCCACTCCCTAATTCCAACACTCTGAGGGCTTAGGCTTAGCTTACACACATCAAGCTTTTGTGCTCAGTTGCTAGGTCATATCCAACTCTGCAACCCCATGAACTGTAGCCCACCAAGCTCCTCTGCCCATGGGATTTTCAAGGCAAGAATACTGGAGTGGGTTGCCATTTCCTTCTCCAGGAGATCTTCCCAACCTAGGGACTGAACCCAGGTCTCCCACATCAAGGGAGTAAGGTTAAACTTAAGAATTTGGGAAGGACACAAATACCCATCAGTCCATAATGAGTTCATTCAAAAAATAGAAAAATCACATTACCAACATCATCCCATTGGGCTACCATAAATTTGATACCTAAATCTCTCATGGAAAATAAGAAAAGTAAAAGCTAATCTCATAACAATCCACTTCCAGAACAGCAGCATGAGAAGTTCCACAGACCTACTTCCCTGCCCCAAAAATGTAACTGGTGAAAAGCATTTAAAAACTTAAAAAAAATTTAGGCCATTTAAAGTCTCTGTATATTGTCTTAAGGGCATAATGAGATCAGGAAACATTTACAGAGTCTACAGCAACGGGAGCCACAATCTGTTTCCATTCCCCACCTACAGCTCAACCTGATGAAAACTCTACTCAATGTGGATATGGCCACGAAAATGGTACTCATTTTTCCTTAGCTTTTGGCACTATCTCACCATGAGGGAGAAGCCAGCAGCATCTGCCATCCCCCTAGCTCTGAGTTATGTGGCTAAATTCCTGGTGAGAGCAGCCAGTCAAGAGGCTAATGCCTCCTTCCTCTACCAACAGGGTTGAGGCTCCATACCAAGTAAAGCAGGTAGAGAATACTGGGCCCTGCAGGCCCTCAGCCTGTCTTGCTCATGGTATAAAGGTTCTACATCAGGAGAGGAAAGATGAAAAGACCAGAGGCTACAATCTCAGTCCAGCACCATGCCTGCAAACAATAGCATCACTCCAGGAGAAGGCCATTGTTCCCTCCCACATTCCAGATAGGGGGCCTAGAGACTCTGCCCAGAGGGAAAGGAAGTCTGTAAGAACAGGGACTCAAAACTCTTGCCAAAGAGACTAACTTTATTTCCCCCCAGGCAAGGGATTTTTTATTTAAAAAAAAAAAAGAGATGGATGAGTTCTTCCTTCTACTCTGCAGTCCTCTAGGTATTGATAACAATATATAACCAAGTGTCTGCATAGAAATTTACTGACAAGTCTAGGGGATCTGGGTGAATGAATAAAAATATAAGCCAAGTAGGAATCATTTCTTATTTTCTATAAATCATTCAGTCCAGTGTTAATACTTCATGTTGGCAAATTTAACCAACAGTTGGATCAACTATACTATGGCCAAAAAAATTAAAATACCACATAAGTATGAAATAAAATGGATATTCTTGACTGAAGGCATTATTCTGCAGAGAGACTAACTTTAGCTGGAACACCAGAGTGTAGGAAAGCTTAAACTTAAGGACAGGAGGAAAAATAAAGACTTTAGTCAGTTCAGTTAGTTCAGTAGCTCAGTTGTGTCTGACTCTTTACGACCCCATGAATCGCAGCACGCCAGGCCTCCCTGTCCATCACCAACTCCCGGAGTCTACTTAAACTCTTGTCCATCGAGTCGGTGATGCCATCCAGCCATCTCATCCTCTGTCGTCCCCTTCTCCTCCTGCCCCCAAGCCCTCCTAGCATCAGGGTCTTTTCCAATGAGTCAACTCTTCGCATGAGGTGGCCAAACTATTGGAGTTTCAGCTTTAGCATCAGGCCTTCCAATGAGCTCCCAGGACTGATCTCCTTTAGAATGGACTGGTTGGCTCTCCTTGCAGTCCAAGGGACTTTCAAGAGTCTTCTCCAACACCACAGTTCAAAAGCATCAATTCTTTGGCATTCAGTTTTCTTCACAGTCCAACTCTCACATCCATACATGACCACTGGAAAAACCATAGCCTTGACTAGATGGACCTTTGTTGGCAAAGTAATGACTCTGCTTTTCAACATGCTATCTAGGTTGGTGATAACTTTCCTTCCAAGGAGCGTCTTTTAATTTCATAGCTGCAATCACCATCTGCAGTGATTTTGGAGCCCCAAAAAATAAAGTCTGATGCTGTTTCCACTGTTTCCCCATCTATTTTCCATGAAGTCATAGGACCAGATGCCATGATCTTCGTTTTCTGAATGTTGAGCTTTAAGCCAACTTTTTCATTCTCCTCTTTCACTTTCATCAAGAGGCTTTTTAGTTCCTCTTCACTTTCTGCCATAAGGGTGGTGTCATCTGCATATCTGAGGTTACTGATATTTCTCCCGCAATCTTGATTCCAGCTTATGCTTCTTCCAGCCCAATGTTTCTCATGATGTACTCTGTATATAAGTTAAATAAGCAGGGTGACAATATACAGCCTTGACGTACTCCTTTTCCTATTTGGAACCAGTCTGTCGTTCCACATACAATTCCAGCTGTTGCTTCCTGACCTGCATATAGGTTTCTCAAGAGGCAGGTCCAATGGTCTGGTATTCCAATTTCTTTCAGAATTTTCCACAGTTTATTGTGATTTTAGTGGTAAGTAATTAAGAGGCTGGTAGATCCCTGGAGGAGGACATGGCAATCCACTCCAGTATTCTTGCCTGGAGAATGCTATGAACAGAGGAGCATGGCGGGCTACAGTCCATACGGTCACAAAGAGTTGGAGATGACTGAAATGACTTAGCATGCACACACAGGTCTATGAGACATATAAGCTTCCCAGATGGCACTAGTGTTAAAGAACCCATCTGTCAATGCAAGAGACATAAGAGAGATGGGTTTGATCCCTGGGTTGGGAAGATCCCCTGGAGAAGGGCATGGCAACCCATTTGAGAATCCCACAGACAGAGGAGACTGGCAGGCTATAGTCCATAGAATTGCAAAGAGTTGGACGCGACTGGAGAGACTTGGCATGGATAGGCCACCTAGTTTATCACAGAGAACTAGGGAAAGAGCTAGGAAGAGTCTTCCTAAGGTCATAACAAACTCCTAATACTAGCCTTAAAAACTACCCCTGCAAAGTAGTCAAAAATGTATTAAACAAGACTGAACAAATTTATGTTTCAGAGCACTGGCCCAAACAATGGGGATATCAGTCAGCTTCCAGTGGAGCCTAACAGCTAGGTTAAGGACAAGAGATGCAGACAGCATAATTTGGGAAAGAGAGAGTCATAAAGAAAACACTGTCATCCCAGGGTGACTGAACACATGTTCAAGGTTGCACCTTCTGAAGAGTGATAGCAGAAGCTTCATACTGCAAGGGGGAAATGCTTAATTCAAAAAGTCCAACCAAGTCACTAAAGAAATAAGCAAATAACAACAAAACCAAGTGCCAGAGAAAGGTGGGAATCAGATTTGAGAATTACTATATTACATAAAACATCCACTTTTTACCAAAAAATTACAAGACATATCAACGAACAGAAAAGTGACCCATAAGCAGAAAAAAATGGTAGGGACACTACTGGCAAAAGGGTCCAGATGTCATATTTAACAAAGAAATCTTTCAGCACCATTATAAATATACTCAAAGGACTAAAGAAGACTGTTTTAAAAAGTAAAAGATAACACGATGACAGCGTCCAACCAAACATGGATGAAAAATTTTACTGATAAACAGAAATTACTTTTTTAATGGAAATTCTGGAGATATGTAGTGTGATAACTTATGTTTTAAAAAGTATAAGGGACAGATCAACAGATATTATACAAAAATAAGCATAGCCTCAGAGAAATGTGGGACTCTTTAAGCACATACAGGGGCTCCACAGGTGGCTCACTGGGTTGGGACGATCCCCTGGAGAAGGAAATGACCATGCTCTCCAGTATTCTTGCCTGGGAAATCCCATGGACAGAGGAGCCTGGTGGGCTACAGTGCATGCGGTTGCAAAAGGGTCACACACAACTTAGCGACTAAATAACAACAACAATGCTAAGCTCATACACAGGCAATGAGACTATCAAAAGGAGAGGAGAAAGGAGAAAAAATTTTGAAGAAATAATCACAGAAAGTTTCCCAAACTTGATGAAAAACAATCTAATTAAAAGCAGTAATTCAAAGCTCAACAGTGAGATTAATGGTGCCTTCTCATAAGAAACCATAGAAACCAAATACACTGGAATGATAATATCCATGTGTTAGAAGAAAAAACTGTCAATCATTAATCTTGTATCCATCAAAACTATCTTTCAAGTATGAGGCTGAAACACTCATAGGAAAACACAGAGGTAAACATATATACCTGGGATGAGTCAATGGTCTCTAAATAAGATACCAAAAGCACAAACAAAAGATAGATTAAATTGGACTTCAAATTTAAAACACTTTTGCTTCCAAGGACACCATGAAGAAAGTGAAAAAGAAAACTTAGGAACCAAGAAAAAATACCTGAAAATAACATGACTCATAAAAGTCATTAATTACAATATGTAAAGAACACATGGTTCCTTAATAAGAGGATAAATAACAACTTAAAAATGAGCAAAGGATATGAATAGATATTTCTATTCTATTTCTTATAGAAAAAAAGATATTTCTTATTCTTCCAATAAGATATACATATGGATGTTAAGTACATGAAAAGATGCATAACATCACTAGCTACCAGGAAGCTGCAATTAAAACCACTTTGAAAAACAATCTGTAAATTCCTCAAAATGTTCAACATAGAGTTACCATATGTATGCCCAAGAAACTGTACCCTGATGTGTATACACCCAAGAAAATGAAAATATATGCCCACACAAGACCCTGGACATGCATGTTAGAAGTAGTGTTATTAATATAAGCTTAAAAGTGTAAACAATCCCAATTTCCATCAACTACTAAATGGATAAATATGTGAGATGTCCATACAGTGGAATGTTCCCCAGCAATGGAAAAGAACCAAGTACTAACCCATGTTAAAATATGGATGAACCTTGAAAATACTGTACTAAGTGAAAAAATTCAGTCACAAAAGATCACATATTGAATAATTGCATTTATACTGACCGTCTAAAAAGGAAAATGTATAGAGATGGAAATTATATTACCGGCTGCCTAGGGCTGAGTGTGTTATAGGAAACAATAAAACTGATTATGAGAAAAAGGTTAATGTCATCAATGAACATATACGTGAAAGTTCTAAATGAGATACTGTATTAGCAAACCAAAATCGGAAATTGTATTAGCGTGTATTAGGAAGAAAATAAAGAGGTGGCCAAGATAGCCAAGTAGGAAGATTCTGAACTCATCTCCTCCCACAGACACACCCAAGTTATGACAATTTGCAAAGCAATTATCCATGAGAGCTGCCTCAAGACTAGCAGAAAAAGTTTTCCACAGTGCAAGATATAAAGAAGGAACTACAAGGAAACAGGTAGGAGGGCCAGAGATGTGGTAAAGTTAGGACTCACACCCTTGGGCCAGAGACCCACAAAGAGAAGCAATATTACAATGACAGAGGTCCTGCCCAAGAAGTAAGGGGTCTAAGACCCACACTGGGCACCCCAGCCCAGGGGTCCTGTACCCAGAACATCTAGCTTTGAAAACTAGCAAGGCTTATTAAAGCAGAGACATTACTTTGCCAACAAAGGTCCGTCTAGTCAAAGCTATGGTTTTTCCAGTGGTCAGGTATGGATGTGAGAGTTGGACTGTGAAGAAGGCTGAGCGCCAAAGAATTGATGCTTTTGAACTGTGATGTTGGGGAAGACTCTTGAGAGTCCCTTGGACTGTAAGGAGATCCAACCAGTCCATTCTGAAGGAGATCAGCCCTGGGATTTCTTTGGAAGGCCTGATGCTAAAGCTGAAACTCCAGTACTTTGGCCACCTCATGTGAAGAGTTGACTCATTGGAAAAGACTCTGATGCTGGGAGGGATTGGGGGCAGGAGGAGAAGGGGACGACAGAGGATGAGAGGTCTGGATGGCATCACCGACTCAATGGACATGAGTTTGTGTGAACTCTGGGGGATGGTGATGGACAGGGAGGCCTGGCGTGCTGCAATTCATGGGGTCACAAAGAGTCGGACAAGACTGAGCGACTGAACCGAACTGAAGGCTTATTTATGTTCAGGAGAGCCAAAGAGCTAGAAGGAAACAGAGACTCTTTCTTAGAAGGGCACGTGAAACCTCACGTTATGAATCCCACTGCAGAAAGAAACCTGGGTCAGACCTACTTGCTGATCTTGGAGAGTCACCTGGAGAGGCAGGCAAAAAGTGGAGCTCACCCTGGGGACAGAGGTGCTGTAGCAAACATTTTTGAAAGCTCACCCTATAGCAACAACACTGGCACTATTAAATACTATTCTGGATTCATGCCTCTAGCCTACTAGTGCTAAGGACCCAGCCCCACCCTTTAGCAGGCCAGCAGCAGCCCCCAAGCTCTGCCCCTAGGCTGGGCAAATAGCTATCTGGGAAGCCCACCTCACCCAAGAGTTTTACAGATTAGAAAAGTTTAAAGAATTCAGCAACACTATTTCGCTTTACAAGAAATGTTAAAGGGACTCCTCCAAGCGAAAAAGAAAAGATCACATAGAAATATAAAAACCATGAAAGGAAAAACCTCAATGGCCAACACAGTATTCAGTAAAGGTAGATCAATTAGTTAAAAAGCTAGCAGAAAGGTAAGACACAAGTAGTAAAATCATATTATAGCCACAGTAAGTAGTTGAGGGATACAAAGATGTCAAATATTATGTCAAAAATGTTAAACATGAGGGGATTTAAAAAATAGGGTGAGTAAAATGCTTAAACTTGGGAGGGAGGTTCAGGATGGGGAACACGTGTATACCTGTGGCGGATACATGTTGATATATGGCAAAACCAATACAATGTTGTAAAGTAATTATCTCCAATTAAAATAGAGTGGTAATCATCTCATAATGTATTCAAATGTCAAATTACTACACAGTATACCTGAAACTAACATTGCATGTCAACTATATTTCAGTTTAAAAAAATAAAGTCTCACAATAAACTTTTTAAATTAAGACAGAGTCAGACATGACTGAGCAAAATCACTTTCACTTTTCACTTTCATGCACTGGAGAAGGAAATGGCAACCCACTCCAGTGTTCTTGCCCGGAGAATCCCAGGGACGCAGAGCCTGGTGGGCTGCCATCTACGGGGTCGCACAGAGTCGGACACGACTGAAGGGACTTAGCAGCAGCAGCAGTATTATTACAAGAAGAGAAAATTAGACCAATGGAAATTTTAAAAGAAAGAAATATGTACCTATCTATATATATAGATGCATATACATAAAACAGATATGTATCACATCCACAACATATAGACATTTATAACATACATATAGATACACACACATATAAAAGAACTGACATAAATGGAGAGCCACTCTGAAATGAATGGGCAACAGGTGATACATATGGAAACAATTAAATTGAACTTTAACTCACACCTCACAATATTCAGTTGCAGATGGATTAAGGATATAACAAAACATCATTATGACCTTAGGGTAAGCAAAAGTTAAACAAGGAACTGAAATGTAAGCCGTAAGGACTGGAAAATTTTGAGTACATTAAAATTGAAAACTTCTGTGGTTAAAAGCTACCATACAAACATAAAATAGACAAACCACAAGTAAGAAGGTATTTGCAAAGAATTTAATTGATTATTTAAAAAGTACTCATATCCACAACTTGAAAGTATTTTAGTAAGGTAGCATGTTAACCTTGGATGTTAGAAAACATTTAATAAATTTGACAATATAAAGCACAGGCTAAGAAGCAGCACAATAGAAATTATCTTATACTGCTGGTAGGAGTTTGAACTACTTTGGAAAATAGAATGTAATCTTACAGATTTAAAATGCACCTTTTGTGTAACAAAGCAATCCCATGTTCCTTGTGCCTGTGCACTGAGAACATAAGCAACCCTTAACATCATTTTCTATAATAGCAAAAGTTAAAGAAATAACCATCAATAAATGGCAAACTAAACTGTGGTCTAGTCACAAAAAGAGTATCACAAAGTAGTGAAAATAAGTGAAATATAGCTTTAGGCACCATGGATAAGTTTTAAACACATAAATTTGAGAAAGGGGAAGTAAGAATATACAACAGCACTGAATGACATTTTTCTAAAGCTCTAAATACACTGTTTAGGGATACACAAGCATACGGTATAAAAAAAAGTGTTTTTTTTTCAGTAAGTGAATAACGCAGACAAAACTCAGGTGAGTTTTTATTCAGCTGGAAAGGACAGGAGTAAATGTGACTGGGGAGCACACAGGAGGTTTAAAAGGTACTGGTATTACTTTGCTTCATAAAGTGACTAGCAGATATAAATACATTCACTCTGTCCTTCCTTAAAATATGTACTTTTAAATATGGAAGAAATGATTCCTTTTAAAACATATATCAAAAAATTACAGGAATCAGAGAACTTAAGCTTCTATAGCTCTGCTCCAACACAAGGGTATTTTCACAAGGCACAAAACCACCTTAAATGTTATTTTACATATCAAATAATTTGCATGAGATATTTTTCCTACCATTATTTCTGCCTTTGACTTTAAAGATTACGTACTTTAATTGCTTTTTCCTTAAATCATTTCTATTGTTACAAAGAACCATTATTAAAAAAAAAAAAGACTGGCATTTTAATTTGTATTTATTTATACATTTTAAGAAATTATATATCAAGAGTAATGGTCAGTATTCATAAAAATTAAAAATTCCTGGGTTTTTCTTTTTGTTTAATAAAAATAACGTGAAGCATGTTCCTATTTATTCAAAACTACTGTTTGGGTTTTTCACATTTTGTCTTTTTCTGACCCTTAGAGAAAGTTAATGGATACAACTGAAGTACTTACTAAGAATATGAGTAAAATTAAATAGATACCCTGCAGATAGGATTATAAATTAGAATGACTTGATTGGAAAGAAATTTGGTATTATATATAAAGGCCTTTATAAAAATATTCAAAGATCTATTCATAAAGATGCTCATTGCAGTATTATTTATAATAAAAATGGGGAAAATATTAAAAAGGAATACTAGTATTTTCTAGTCATTAAAATATTTAGAAGCATAAAGAAAATATTTAGAAGCATAAAGAAAATATTTGTAATATAATTTTAAGCAAAATATAAAATTGAAATGACAATATCCCTTCTTTAAAATCTAAAAATTACATGATAGAGACATAAATATATCAGAATGAAAACAATTAACAGACTCCAAGTAGAGAAATTTTCTTTTTGACTTCTTCCTATGTTTTAAAAAGTTTCTATCAAACACACATTCATTTAATAATAAGTTCTTACAGAATCAAGACACAGCAATATAGTAAATGAACGAATTCTTAACTGAGAGATATCACAAGCATTGTTTTCTGTCATAGCAGGTGAGCAAGGTTGAAAAGAAAATTTAAATTCTGATGTTTTTTATCTAGATAGCATTAAATACTCTGAATGAAATTATGTCAAGACTCCTTTCCAGAATGAAGGATAAATCATATATACAACCAACTGAAGAAGTACATTTGCTGAAGAATTTTCTAACGTCACTGAGGCAAAGAAAAAAAATAGGGCACCTTTGCTTACTGTCAATGAGCAAACTGACACCAAACACCAAATTTAACTAGAATTAGCCTTCATTTCATAAAGAAAAAACAGAAAGACGGGGGGGGGGGGCAGGAGAGAAGGCACAATAGGTCCCCAATCAAAAAGCTGGCTTCAATGCCGCTGATGCATCACTACAGAAATTTGCTTTTAACATAAAACAGAGTAGTCTTGTTTTTTAGTTCAATAAAGTATTTCCAAACACTGCCCTGCTTTTCTGTTGTATAGATATTATATAGATTATGAATGTGATTTTTAAAATAATCTTAATATCTCAAAAAAATATTTTAGTACAGAGAATGGTGGGGAGACAGAAACAACAGTTTCAAAAGGGCAACTTTGAGACTTTCAGAAAAAAGCTATTAATTTCTAACTGTGGTAATAATATTTGAAACAGATGTCTATCTACTTTCAAATCCAAACTGGATCATAGTTTACACAGTTTAATAAAACTTTAATTAAGGTTCTGCAATAGTGTAAACTGATCAGGTCATGCAACTAAACACTTGCTTAATACTGACATCTCTTCAAGCTCCATTAGTGCTAAACTTAACCAGACTTTTCATAGTTCATCCAAGGGAAAATGTCATTGAAATTAATAAATGGATACAATTTATCCCCTTATTTCATTATACAGACTTTTTCTTTTTTAGAAGTATTCGAAATAGAGATGTAAGTATCCCAAATTGAATAAAAAGGGAAGGAAATAACTTTGTTTCTAAGAGCTTCTTGTTTCTAACTAAGCACTTATTTTAATGAGTATCTGTGACTTAAAGTTTTGCATTTGGAAACATTTTGTAAGAAAATTGTTTCTCATTAAAACTGACCAATTAGGATCCTCCCTGGTGGTCCAGTGGTTAAGACTGTGCTTCCAGTGCATGGGGCACAGGTTCCAATCCTGGTCAGGGAACTAAGATCCCACAATGTTGTCCTGCAGCAAAATAAATAATTTTTTTAATTAAAAATTGATCTATTAATTCTGTAAATATTCTTCATTCCATTTTCATAGAAGAGTCTCATATACGTACCTCCCAAAGTAGGCTGAGTGCCTACCACTTAAATACATCTAAAATAAAGGACAAGACTGAACATTCATTGAACAAATACTGTATGCCAGGCAGAGTTCTGGGTACTTCATTTAATTACCACAGCATCCTTACCGAGTCCTACTCCTACTATCCCCATTTTACAGATGAGAGCACTGAATGGAACAGGCAGAATACAAACCTGGGTATCTGACTCCAGAGTCCACTGCAGAGCATCTATGTTGGTTTTAGTCAAAATACAGAAGAGAATTTTTTCCCATTTCATGTCCTAGAATGTATGTATAAATTAAACAAATGGTAAATTTTTAAAAACCCTAAGGATCCTCACATATTCTCAAAGGGAAAATTTCCATAACTACATGGAAATAAAGAAACAAAGTAGGGAAGGCAATCAATCAATCAACACTGACCTAGCATCTTTTATGGGCTATATTCCATATTGTGAAATATGAGGAAAATAGAGAAACAAGGCAGCTTTTGGTGAGGATGCTAATTACACTAACAATCCAGGAAACTAGTAATTACAAATTGATGCAGTGCAGAATATTTAGAATGGAAGAGGGTACAAAGTAATGGAAGGAAAGCTACTTCCAGGGGGTATGTATTAATAGAATACATTAATTCTATGCATTAATGTACATACATGAGTCCAGGGGGATGGTATTAATAGACTCTCTTCTGAAAATGAAGCTATTTGCCAGAAGGAAAGATGCTAGAACAGCATCAGTGTGAGAAATTCATATGTAAAGTGATATACGTTAGCTGTAATTTTTTACTATTTTTTCATTTTCAATCCAACTTCCAAGAAAGAGTCCACATAAAGGGAATTTCCCTTACTCTGCTTCACACTTTCTCATTTTTGATTCAGGAATTTTAGCACCATGAATTCTAATGCATTCATTATGGACAAAACATTTTCAGCATTACTTAAGAACTTCAACTTTTTCCTTATCTTATTTCCCTTATCTCGTAAGAGCAAACAATTCATGTAAAACAGACAACTCTACAGTTTTCAATGGAGGCTTCCTGCTTTATATCAAAGCAAATGCTCCAGGATGAACTTTAGGGGCTGTGATTATTTGTTTCCTCAATTTTATTTTACTTTGTTCAGTCGCTCAGTCCTGTTCAATTCTTTTCAGCCCCATGGACTGCAGCATGCCAGGCTTCCCTGTCCTTCACCATCTCCCAGAGCTTGCTCAAACTCATGTCCATTGAGTCAGTGAGGCCATCCAACCATCTCGTCCTCTGTCTTATTTTACTGGGTAAGCATAATTTCCTCATCCTATTTTACTTTATTTGGTAAGTATATCTTTCTTTAGCATAGACCCTTTCAACACATACAGACATACTATACAGACAGGTTGCACAGAAGTGGGCTGGGATTAAAAACTTGTTATGGATAATCTAGAATATATCACTGAAACCTTCAAACATATAAAAATAACAGAGATGGTTGTTGTATGAAACTATAGTTCTTAAAAGGAAATTACTTATTAACTTGAAAATAATAAAAATATATCAAGTTGCCTAGACATTTAAAGGCATCTGAATATTAAGCCAATCCTGGAACAATATAAGGAAAGAATACTTTAGAAAGAA
Organism: Oryx dammah; assembly: GCF_014754425.2. Taxonomy (NCBI): domain Eukaryota; kingdom Metazoa; phylum Chordata; class Mammalia; order Artiodactyla; family Bovidae; genus Oryx; species Oryx dammah. The sequence goes on from NW_024070187.1 coordinate 29,353,051, forward strand.
TAGTACGGGGATTAACTTCCCATAAGGAGAACCAGGTTATCTGCACAATATCTTAAACCTAGTTCAGTCCTGTTTTTATATTTAAAAGGGCTCTAAAAGAGATTACTTAGTATGCGGCATTACAGAAACAGTTAACAAAAAGGCAGATAGAAACAATCTCTTATCAGTGAAAAGTTATAATCACCAAATCAAATTCATCATATTGCTGGGATGTTCTGCATATTTCTTTTTTTCAATTTATTTATTTTAATTGGAGGCTAATTACTTTACAATATTGTGGTGGATTTTGCCATACACTGACATGAATCAGCCATGGGTGAACATGTGTCACCCATCCTGAACCCCCGTCCCACCTCCCTCCCCATCCCATCCCTCAGGGTTGTCCCAGTGCACTGGCCTTGAGTGCCCTGTTTCATGCATTGAACTTGGACCAGTGATCTATTCCACATATGGTAATATACATGTTTCAGTGCTATTCTCTCTGCATATTTTATCTCTAGTAAAATTACCCACTATGATCCAGTACAAGTGTGTGTGCCCAATTAATTGCTCAGTTGTGTCCAACTCTTTGCTACCCCATGGATGTAGCCCACCAGGTCCCTCTGTTCATGGAATTTTCCAGACAAGAATATTGGAGTGGGTTGCCATTTCCTACTCCAGGGGATCCTCCTGACCCAGAGATTGGAACCTGTGTCTCCTTTACCACAGCTCTACCTGGAAAGCCCATAATCCAATACAGTCAACTTTTAAACTGAATCTGATTTCTGAACAAAACTATTTTCAACAATTGCTTCAAAGTTCTTAGAAAATAATTCAAAGAATGTATTACAACAGTACTGACTGCAGAGTCACTTCCTATTAACAAAAATTATTTGGACTTCCCTGGTGGCTCAGATGGTAAAGTGTCTGCCTGCAATGTGGGAGACCCAGGTTCAATTTCTGGGTCGGGAAGATCCCCTGCAGAAGGAAATGGCAACCCAGTCCAGTATTCATGCCTGGAAAATCCCATGGACCGAGGAGCCTGGTGGACTACAGTCCATAGGGTCGCAAAGAGTCGGACACGACTGAATGACTTCACTTTCACTTTCCAAGGGTTTGTTTATAAAAGTATATAAAATGGCACACAGTACAATTATATGATTTATAAGTATCAGTCTCTCATTTGAAGAATTATAAAATACCAAAGGTGATTAGGTTTGGAAAGAACTTTTGTGAACACTGTTTTGTCTCAGAAATTTCAAAAATCACCTAAAGAAAAAAAAAAGACACAAAGATGTATTAGTTACAGTGTCTTGCTCTTAAGAAACCTAATGTCACAGTGTAATTATTAACCATGATAAGATTTGCCCATCTGGGTTATAGAATCATAGCATTTCAAGCCAGAAAGACCTTAGAGAGCTTGGCCAATCTTTTATTTAACTGATCAGTCTCAGGTTACAAAACTAATTATGGCCTTTCTTGTCTCCCAATTGTGTGCTATTTTCAAAATACTACTTGCTTCTCTCCCCCTGAAACAGAGAACAGAATTAAAATGCTAAAATAATAAATGTATTGAAACATATTACCCTATCTCATCCATTACTGTGATGAGAAACTGCAAAACATGAATTATCTGACCTGAGAAATGAGAACACAAAGAAGATTTGAACTATATGAGATTATGAAAGTTAAAGTAAAAAATAATCAACTAGTCCTTCCTTATTATATGGTTTCATAATAAAATTATGAAGGGTTATTCAATGATTTCAGTGGCAGGTAAAATTAAAACAAATAAAAGGAAATACCCTTGACATGCATAACAAGCCTCCAGAATACACAAGGTCACAGAACAGAGGTCGCATCGTTAAATCCAGTAACATGATTTTAAAATAATCTGGATCATTAGTGAAGCAAATATCTGATTATTTATGTTCAACATAGATATAATTTTCCATAATGGAAAAATTATATTTTGGAATATAAAGAGTCACTAAGGAAGCTTTCTCTTTGTTACAAATTATACTATAACTTAATGTTTTTGTGACCTATACATGCCTTTGGAAAATCAAATGGTGATTACCAGACTAGCAAAAATGTGAGGACGTAACTTATATATAATATTTATAATATTAACTTTTAAATTTACCATTTCACTTTTAATGCCTAAATCCATTTTAAAGTTTGCTTTCCGCATAGCACTTTTGTTCCATGTAAAATATTTTTCAACTAGTTATTTTGGAAACTAAAGATTTCTTTAACAACGCTACCTCAGCTAAGCTTTATGGCCACAGCCAGCAGACCCCTTTCATTTAAACATGCAAAAAATAAAGGTATTACACTTAAAATAAAGAAGAGGTTTTATGATTCTTTGAAAACCACTGTATTAATTTCATTTTCATTCCAACACAGTCTAATAAAAATAGAGACAAAATATATGCGATATCCCTATTACAGATGATCTAGAGTCCATTTCAATGTTAGAAAAAGTTATTTCAAGATCAAACTCTACTCAAAGGTTTTTATTGTATTTTTAGTGGAAACTTTCTGGTCCCTCCGAATAAGCAGATTTTTGCCAAGCCCCCAAATCCAATGTTTATTATTAGGTTTCTATTATGGTGGTTCTTTCAAAATAATTTAAGTTTATTAATATCATTTCAGATAAACTGATCAATTTTAAATAATTTTCATCATTTGCATTTGTATATTCTCAGCAAACTACCTGAGCTATTTGGTTTCCAAAATCCACTAAAACATGTCACTACATTTAACCCATGTTAATGACTTCATGTCCCTCTCCCCCTCCCTCACACAAAAAAAGCACAACACAGAAAAATGTGGATCAAATGGAAGTCAGCTTAAGTAAAAATGTGTTAAGTTTGCTCACAACATCTTCCACATGCAATTTTCTCTCTTACAACTGTGCACAAGTCTCTTCCTTCTTCCAAGAGTCTTTCGAAGCTCTTGGACCACATGGGCTTATCTCTGCTCATCTTTGTACCATCAATAACTAACACGTGTCTGGCTCTAAAAGCCCTCCAATACTGAAGTACAGATTTAAAATCAGACAGCCCTATATTAGAATCCCCCACTAACAACTGCCGAACCTCACTATGTCTTAAGTTCCTTCATCTGAAAAACGGAGCTGGCAATCACTATATTAACCGTGATGAGCTTATTTATTAGCTCACTTCCTGGAACATAGGAACGACTCAAACACAGTAACCTCTATCTTTTGCCTGCTTATATATAACTGTATTTCAGCCATCCACATTAATGCTAAAATTTCTTCTCCTTTATCCTCAGCCCTTCAAATTCTCCCAATATAATGTTATAATTATTCCTTGGCAATTTGGCAAATTTATGAGGGCAATATATGCTGAAGCATAAGGTCACCAAAGAGTTTAGCAAACAATAGTAAGGAGGTGGGGAGGTGGGGAGGTAGCTTTGACTTTTTTTAGGGCTAATCATGTCTTGGAATACTAAAAGCTGTATGGAGCCTCAAGGGAGAAACTAGTGAATATAATCCACCTTTTTTTTTTTTTTTAATCCCTTGACAAGGTACTACCACAAAAGTTATTAGAACTGAGTCATCATAGGATAGATGAACTTTTAACTGGAGAAACAAAGACGACCGTAAAAAAGAAAAAAAAAGACATTATTTTGGCAAGAAAACTATAAATTGGGAAGGTGCTAGAAGTGGTCTTATTCAACATCTTTATAAATGATGTAGGAGAGGAAATGTAGATAAAATTTTCCAGGATTTCAAAAGATACTAAGTTTTTCCAGTATGTGAGATGCCAAGTCAGTGGGATAACCTACAAGGTTTCTGAAACTTTATGAGTTAGTAGGAGGAAGACATCAAATAAGATTTAAAGTGGAAAACTATAGGGTTAGATATGTAAGGGAGGAAGCATAGAGACTGTGCTTCTTAGGATAAATGGGCCTTGGATAGCACAAATAGGAGCACAGAAGTCACCGTGTTCCCACAGCCAACAAAGCTAACAATAGGACTGACATCACTCAAGAACAAAAAACATGCTTCTCCCTCCCATTTAAAACCACAGTTCATTTTCACTTAAAACACCACACACAAATCTAGTCTAACATTCCACTACCTACTGAAGGACGAAAAATTATAATTCTAATTTTACAAAGAAAGAAGGGGAAATAAAGATCTAGAAACTGAGGAAAATCCAAGTGAATAAAAATAAATGATCAAGTGGACCACAGGACAGCCCCATGAAGAAAAACAAGATAGATGAGCACTCTTTCAGTCTGGACAGGTGATGCTTACAAGGAAACACTGTACACGTCAAAACTCAACAGGCTCTGTATAACGACAGAGAATATGGATGAGACATACAGAGCTAAAGAACTGCAGCTGTCAATTCAACTAGAACTCAAATATAAAGTCAAGAAGTTAAACTGAAAAATTCTCATAAGTTCCAAAAAGAGAGCACTGGTGTGTCTTGAGGAAAACTAAGATATCCGATATAATACAAAATTTTAAAAGTAAAATCATGGAACACCAGTCACACCTTCCCTAACACAGTCCCCAGAGGCATTGCCTAAAGACAGAATAATAGACTCACTCACTGATGTGCTCATCGACTTCTCATTCTGTCTTTCCCATGTTACATCTGTTTACGCTCTGCGTTTATTTTTTGATAGTGTATCATCCATGATTTTAAACATCTTTCCCCTTAGAGTAATACTCAGGTTATCTCTGACACATATGGTATGAAGTTTATTCATATTGCATAAATATTTAACAATTCCATTCGTAAGAAAGACATTATTCACAAACTGAAGATGTAAAATATTATTGTTAAACTGCATTATACCTTCCAGGTTTAGAAGAAATGAGCCAAAAAAGGAATCTATGGTCTTATGGTAAGTCAGCTGCATGCTAGTAAGTTATTAGAAAAATATCTAAGAATGCTTAATAACACCTTTCAAACCACAATTATAAATACATAAAATCTCAAATAAAAGACGAGCTAGACAGTATCTGATAAAAACCTATACAAACATCTATAAGTGCATTATATCATAGAAATGCATAAAGGAATGAAAACTGTCTAGATTCAAGTCATATCTAGCAATACATTTCATATGTTTGTGCCATTTTTAACTTTAGCCATTAGAATCCATTTCTTTAAATGTTTCAAGCATGGTCATTTCATAAAAATAGTATGACTGAAATTATATAATAAGTAATTTCATAAAATAAAAATTCATCTTGCTATTACTATCATTTCCATAATATTATTAAGGTATTTTAAGATTATGTCTACAGAATACCAAGTCATCATTCCAATTATACTAACTCAGTCAAAACTCCAATCAGTCAGAGGATAGAAAAGTCAGGAAGGGTCGTGAAAATACTCTATGGAGATTAAGGATCATAGAAATGAGAATGTTTTAATCCCCTCTGGCTCAGGAAAAGTAAAGAAAACAGTGTTTTCAAATCAAGTGCAAAACTGAGAAAAAGTAAAGAGGGGAGGCATGACTGGGATGGTGGAGAGTACAAGAGAACAGAAATGAGCACTGGTGTATTCACAGACCTGAGGAGATAAAGAGCTGCGATTCCAACATACAGACCATTGCAGATACTGGCAAAGGTTTTTTGCTGTTGTTTTTGTTTTGTTTTGTTTTTTAAAGTTAAATATGCTTTAAATATCTTTAAACTGCTAAGCAGGAAGTATTCAAGAAATGAAGGTATTACGTCATAGTCCTGGTTCAAGCATATAAAACACACCGCCATGCTCTTGATGCCAAAGGATAAATTTGACAGTTAGAAGAATCTGAAACTTCAGTTTTTCTGAGCAATTTTCAAATTCTTCATGACTCTGTGAAATAACAATCTAAGAGAATGCAGAAAATGTAGGCACATCTTTGATGTGCTTAAAGTACAGACTGTTTCAAGGCATATATTTACAAGAAGTTTTAGATTTTCTATTTTCAGAAACAGTAACACCTGCTTTTCTTAGTAAAAGGTGTCAAGACAAACTGGAAGACATATTTGGAAGAAGTTAATTTATATATGACTGTTTTATCTCAGCTTTAACATACTCTATGGAATGCTAAAAATTATTTTAAAATTTAGATAATTTTAAGTTATATGATTAGGAATTGCTTACATAGTCTTTACTTAACAAGCAAGCATACATTATTCCATAAATATGCATAATTATGGAGTAGGAAATGCCTAATTTGCCTACAAAAATTGGAAGAATTTGATGACTGAAGCAAAGAGTGAATCACATCCATGGAGAATTACTAAAAAAAACATAATCAAACATAAATGCCACAGAACACAAAGATCATTTTCCAAATTGGTTCCAGAAACAGCTCCTAGGTAAATTTCCATGAAAAGCTAATTTAATTCAATTAAACAGTATAGCATGGTTTTCTTCTTCAGAAAGAATTTAAACATTTTCATTTGCTACAGATGTTAAAGATAAGTATTTTAAAGCATGATTGATTTAATCTTGAGATAAAGATTCAAAACTGTTGAAATGTTTTGAATGGAAAAGGACTTACTGAACAGACATATTTTAACCACAACAGCATCCCTCACTTATAAAGTATACAGAGTAAAACTTACATTTAGTATTTTTTACATCTTTACATTATGTACTGACATACAGATGCAACACTGTTTCTCACTTAAAATTACAAGACAAGATAAAATAGAGAACCACACATTAGTATATTATTAGAATCCTACAACTCAAACATGCAATGGAAGGAAGAAAGTATCATTTAAAAATTGAGTAACGGTTAAATTTATCCCGGAATAATTCAGGTTTCCCTGCATAACTTTTCCGAATTAATCTCAACATTATATAAGTTCACTCAGGCACTTAGGATGACTAAGTACTGCCTCCAAAGCAGACTGGTCATGGGTTCTGGTGCGTCCATCTGGCTGCCGGCTAGAACACTGGAATGACTCATAAATGAAGCAACCTGAAGTCACCTACTCCAGGTCTCTTAAACAGAACTGCCAGCTGCTTGCCAGGTGGTTCCAATTTCCGAGAATACTTAAAATGAGAAACTCGTTCTGGATACACCATTTTATTTTCATATTGTCTCTGCCCACAGATCTGGGGAGGTAAGGAAGGAAGCTCTTTTGAGATGTAGATTACCAATCATCTGAAGGCCAGAAGTCATTACGGGTCTGGGATTGAGAATAATACATAAAGTAAAGTGAAAAAGAAAGGCAAGACACAAAATCATATTATACTATACTCTTAATCATATAAAGAAAAGAAAAAAAGACCCCAAAAGTTAATAAGCTATCTGCGTGGTAGAAAAGAGTGGTTTTAAGTGTTAGAATTCTCTGTAAGTTCACATCAAGGAATATGCATTCTTTATTAGAAAAATAAAACAATTAGTAGATTTTTAGAAGACTGTAGACCTTGGCTCTGTGAGCCCCAGAGGCCCTGAGTATACTTACATCTATCTATACAAGCAGAAAGTCTTTCTCTTGGTAATGAAGAAAAACATTCATTTTACCTTTAAAAAGAAAAAGGGGGAAAGGGAGGGGAACAAGAACTGGATTCCCACTCTATAACAAGTGTGACAGGTAGAGGAACAAGTTTCATCTCTCAGGACACAACAGATTGCTGAAATATTTAGCCAATGATTTGTATCAATTTTTCCAAAAGTTTGTTCTGAGGAACATTCGTCCAATGATATATGCAACGAAAAATACAAGCCCCAAGGTCAAAACACCCCTTGTGGGGATGGTCGCAGTGCACATTAGCATAATTAAGGATCACACAAGGCTTCAATTTAAACATATCAGCAACTCCCAGACTTCTCTGATCAAATGATGTATTGAATGCCTCTGTGGTGTTTATTATGTACTTGACATCGTTCTAAACACTATACAAATATTCACTATTCTAATCCTCAAACCGAGGACATAATCACTATTATTGCCATTTCCATCTTACAGATGATGAAGCTGAAACACAGAAGGTTCAGCAACTTGTTCAAGGCCACACATCTATTAAGTGACAGAAAAAGGCAGTCAAACTCCAGAGTCCTCACAGTTCAGCAGTAGGCTAGGCTGCCACCCATGTGACCCTTCTTGAGCTATACAACCTGACATCCCAAAAACCTCTGTTCCATTGGAACATATCATGAAAAAATGCAATCAACTAAAATACACTCGTATATGTAAACTGTGTATCTGAATTAGTTGGATAAACTCACAATGTTTCGAACTCCAATTTCTCACTGAATACGTGATGAGATAGAAATAACTTGCCATTGTGTTCGACCTAAAAATTTCAAGAACTGCTAAACAAGAGAAATTTGGTTAGACTGTTTTCCCTCTCTGTGGTCACTGAATAAATTAGAAACTTGATTTGTAAATATAATGTCTAGTTTTTTACTTCTTGTCTCCTCCCCAGTCTTCAACCCAAGTAAAGACAAACATCTGCCTTTTTGTACCTACGCTGAGCACAGTGCATTGTTCTAAGTAGCAACTCTTTAAGTATGTACCATGTTAATAAATGAATAAAAGAGTGAGTGAAACCAAAGCACCTATGTGAAAATTTACAAACTATAAAGCAAAGAAGTGAAGCCAATAAACTGGTTGAGAGAAAAGTATTTATATAAGAACAGTGTAAGTTTTCTGTGTCACTGTTGCATGGATAGAAGAAGCAAGTAAATCTGGTGGAAAGTAGGTGTCCAACAAGGTAAGGGGAGTTGACTGCTCTTATCAATTGAAGAAGGCTCCAAAAAGGAGGCAGCTTTTCAGAAGCTAAATCAACAGAAAACAGGACCTTAATCATCACAAATTTCTGAAAAATTGAAGAGGATTTATTTGCAAACAATTTAATAAGATATAGGTGCAGTGTAAAAGAACCTGAAGGACAGTGCAATAAATCAGGGGAGCTAACTCCAGAGATTACTGGAGTCCTGAGGAAGAAACTGACACAGAAGACTAGCTGAAGAGCAGAAGTGACAGTCTGAGCAGGGACACAGGCAGCCCAAGCTGATCCATCAACGTGGAGCAAACCAAAGAATCAATATCCGTTTCTCTACCCTTGTCCGTCTAATCTATCTCCGGAGGTCCCCAGTGACATAAGCCATCTGGAAATCAACGCAGTTCAGCCAGGTATCATCCTGGACAGAGGACATAAAGTACAAGGGTTGAGAGCAGACCTGGAGAGGCAGACAGAAGGCACTTCACACAGAAGCCAGTGGGTATAAAGCAAGAGGTTTTAGCAAAATGAAGTTAGGAAGAGAGAACATTCAGATACAGAAGAGACAGCTTAACTGAAAAGGATCTAAAGAAACAGTGAAGCAGAATTGCTAGATACAAACAACCAACTTGCCTGTAAGCCCATCTGAGCAGAACACACTTGTTAACAAAAGGATTTAGGGATAATCCCCCGTTATGTGTACCAGTGTGGCCAAATGCTTATTGGACAACAGCAGAACAGTAGCGTGTTTCCAGAAAAGAAACTGATGATAATTTAATACCTTTTACAGATGGTTGTAAACTCTTTTAGTTAGATAAAACTCACTGATTTCTATCAAGAGATTAATTTAGACAAAGGCACCATCATTACAGACCTCCTTGGAATCACCTCATATTCATAAATCAACAAATTAACGAATGACAGACGTGTCTGTACTTCTTTTAACCCATATCTATCTGCTATAAAAGTGACTAAAATGTTTATCTTAAGACAGCCAGGCAAGAAATCTTATACAGAGATATAATGGATTGTATCTCTTTTCCTTCAGCCAATAAGTAAATGCAAACTGCAGAAAAATCATTTCCAAACTTGCTACTTATTACCTTGTAAGCTGAAGGCACATGCAGCCATATACTCGTTGAAAAACAGGAAAAATAAAGTCAGCGGAATCAAAACTAGGCATCTCTAGTAGATTGCATTCAACGGCATTCCACACATATTTACTGAATGTTTACTGTATGCTCTTTGCAAAGGCTGGGATATGACAGGTGAGACCCAAATCTAAAATGTGGACTTCATAGTGAAGTCTTTCAAGAAGCAAAGTTTTGAAAGCTGAGGGGTAGAAAAATATGACATACTAACATGATCAGAGAAATTCCAACTTGCTTCCTTTCGTTTGTAACTGGAACACAAATTTTATGTATACTGAGTGAAGAGAGGTTAGCTGAGCATCCCCAGGTAGAGTCCAAGGCTCACACTGAGTCTGAAAGAACCTCGCCACGACAACTCCCAAGGCATTCTGCACCCTTGGAGTCAAGAAGCTTGCTTCCAGCCCAGGACATATTTGAAGGAAGATAAAGAGGTGACATAAAGTTTCCCTGGTGGCTCAGATGGTAAAGAAACTGCCCGCAGTGTGGGAGACCTGGGTTCAATCCCTGGGTTGGGAAGATCTCCTAGAGAAGGGAATGGCAATCCACTCCAGTATTCTTGCCTGGAGAATCCCATGGGCAGAGAAGCCTGGGGGTCTACAGCCTATGGAGTCGCAGAGTCAGATATGACTGAGCAACTAACATTTTTCAAAGAGGTGACATGTGGGAACTGTGAGGTGCTGAGGTCTGCAATTTCAAAGAAAAAGCAACTACTGAACCAGTGGACTGCTGCAGTATAGATCAACAGTGGGGGCAGGAGAGTGATGAGTGGATGGAGACCACACATTATGACTCATGATTCAACCCAGAGACTCTTACTCAGTGATAAGAACAATGTCTGATCAATCTCTCAGGGTTCCACCCTTGGCCAAACCACCAAACTCAGCCAGATCTTTCTTACAGCTTTCTGCATCATCTTCAGACATGCTTGCTCACACTACAGACAGACATGCTAAGTCACATTCATTCAATTCTGTTTAAATTGGGTAGGTCAATAAAATGTACTTTGAATAAAATGCATACTTTTTAACACCGGCCTGGCAATCTCTCTGACCTCATTTCTACCATTTCCCCTGACTGCCAGGGTGCCCAGCCTGCTGCTGCTATAGTGAAAGTCTTATCATTCCCAGAAGTTCACTGACAGAAGGTCTCCCAGATCTTCACTGCGCTGGCTCTTTCCTGTTCAGAAACATCCTTAAAGAGGCCTTCCTTGACCACCTCACACGAAGCAGCCCCGGTCACTGAACTATCATATCACCCTGCCTTATTTTCATAATGGCAATTTACACCACTGAAAATTATCTTTTGTGCTTGTTTATAATTCATTGTTTTCACTCTCGACAATGAGAGTTCAATGACAGCAAGGGTCTTATGTCTCTTTTGGCTGCAATGTCCCGAAGTACACAACAATGACAGGCACAAACATTTAAGTAAAAATGAATGTAATTAAGATGATCAGCATATATGTGGATGTTCTAAAATTCATGAAAATAGATTATTGTTGGATGTAAACCAGGAATTACCTTTTTAATTTGTATTTTATATTGGAGTATAGCCAATTAACAATGTTGTGATAGTTTCAGGTAGACAGCAAAGGGCTTTTTTCTCTTAATACTAGGATGAGCTTTAAAAATAATCATAAGTAATATAAAATGTCCCTCTTTTCCACTCCAAATCTTCATTTTTCTCTCCAGAGTACCTCTAAAAAGTTTCCATTTTCCTTAATTTTAATTATTAATTCCGTGTGAATGCCTTTTAAATCTCCATGTCTAGCTCTGGCCCCTTCCTCTCCCTGAATTCTGGCTTGCCTCTATGTACTGCAACACTTCGGCTTCAATTTCTGCCATCACATCACATTTGGCATATGGAAACCTGAAATTAGCATCCTTCGGGAAACGCAGTTTCTCCTTCTACTCTTAACACTTTTATCAACCATCCTTCAGATACCCAGAATTAAAACCCAGAAATGATCTTGATCATTAAATTCAAGAACTGGAAGGAAGATTGGAAAATGTCAAGTGAAGCGGTCTTCAAGATTTTTTTTTTTTCAACGTGTTAGCCTTCTTTCAAACAAAAGCTCACAGAGAAGTCTGATATGTAAAACAGATGAATCTGCAGTTGTTCTGGGAGTTCAACTGGTGGTCTCTGAAGAGACTTCAAAAAGAACCCTTAATCTGGTCCAAACTTCCTTTCTTTTCTCCCCAGCCCTCTTCAACATACACACTGGAAGTTACAGAGGAGACAGTTTAAGTCCAGAGAGCTTAAATCTTCTTTGCAGGTAGAAATAATCAGTCTGCACTAGTTGACACAGCACGCAAAATAATGCTTAACACCTAAGAGCACTTAGGCAACTCTCTAAAAGATATTATGTTCATGCATATGTAGAATATGATTGTAAGTTATTGCAAATTGATACATTTCAGACATGACTCTTATTGGTTTGCCTGAGAAAGAATCTTCAGAGTTTAAGTAACTGTTTGCTTCTAATGACAGACAGATATACTCATTTTAAGTGGAAGAAGCCAGGCATGAGTTCAGTAAAAAAAAAAAAAAAAACTGTGGCACAGTGAATATAAGGTCTTGATTCTATGGCCCATGTGACTTCACTGTCTAGTTCTGAGCATGGTTTTCAAATTGTTTGGGCCTTGTCTGCTTCAATGTTAATATTAATGTGTGATGAGATGCTCTTGAGGACTCTTTCAACACTCAGTCTACGCTCTATTATACCATGCTAACGTATTTCCCTGGAGCTACCGCATCTACAACATATAAGCATCACAAGTTAGAGACAAATTGGAAGAGAACAAATCATTCTTGAAGGATTTTTTGAGTGTCATGTGGCAGGTACTGTGCTGGGCCATCTGAAACCCAGAGAAACTAAGAAAAGGACCATATCCCATCTCAGAGAGGCAGAGATAAGGTGGCTTAAAAACATTAGGGAAGGCTGTGCTAGGTTGGAGTAGATGAAAACTGATTTTAGATTTAAATGATAAGTATGAGTGCTGAGGAAAAGTGAAGGGCGCTATATGTATCCCCCCCAAAAAAAATCACATTTTAAACTGCCTTATTCTTTTAAGTAAACAATACAATCAGTATTTACTGTAGCAAACATAAGTTATCAGGCCATCTCACACAGTTTTCAAAGTTTATGAAGAAAAAAATAAGTCAATTTCTTTTTGATAAATCGTTAACAACTAGAACATTCTGAAGGGCAAATATGAACACACCATGAGTAGAGGCAGCACGTCACTCAGGAACATGAATCTAACAGGCAATTTCAGACAACCCTGCCCAGGCTAAACGCCGTGTAGCACCTGGCAGACAAGGTGGCAAAGCCCCTATAAATAGTGATGATTCACTAACATGACATAAATCAAGACTTTAACTCACCAAAAACTAACATTTTGATTTAAAATCACAAGTCAGTGCCATTAAAATTCATCAACAGACCCCAGCACATGAGTAATGAGATCGTATCAACTCATATCTTGTGACCAAAAGGAAAAGGTGGTTTTTCTAAATGGTAATTCAGATTGGACAAATAACACACTGTATCAAGTTTTGTAGCCCTAGGCCATATTTTGCTAAAAACAAAGGTACATTATGCATGACTAAAGAAAACAGTGAAAATCAGAGCAATTAATTTCCAGCTATGTTTCCCATAAAAAAAAAAAAAAAACACCATCACTGCTATGATTTGCTTATAGCACGCAATCTTTTTTTTTTTTTTTTTTTTGGCATCGTACAATGATCTAAGTGTGTAATAACTTGCATATTTCACTAAGATGTAATATCCTTCAAAACATCCTTGTAGTGAAAGTTTTCCAAAGAAATTATTGATCGTTGGAATGTCTCGTGTTTTAAAATGACTGACAAATCCTTTTCTATTTTCTTTGCAGTTAGAAATAATTCTTCTTGATCACTAGAGTGTAAAGAGGTATAAGAGTACAAAGACTGAATATTTTCTTAAAGACAAAAGTCTCAGTTGACACAGGACATTTCCCATGATTTTCCCAAAACAATAATTAGGAGAGCTGTCACTAGGATCCTAAAAAAGGATGTAAGAAAAACAGTTATTAGTTGGCAACAATTTAGGAGAGGGAAAATTTCCTTAAGCGCTCTTTCAAATTATTTTCAAATACTTGTTAGCTAACTCCTCTCATTACTGATGGAGCCTCTTGTGTTTCTTTCCAGAATCTAGGAGCCTTTTCTCAGGTGGATCTGCTTTGCTGTGGATACATCTGATACATTCTCTCTATATGTCAGGGGCAGTAAGCAGCTCTCTCCTGTTTTGTTTCATTGGCACCTTTGTGGCTTCTCTGTTACTGACCTCACCTTGGTGAAAAGGAAACTAAGAACAATTCCTAATAACTCAAGGAAACCAGTGTTCTCATTCCATGGAGAACAAATTCGAAGGGTCCAAGACCCAGATGAAGAGGTACGGCTCAAAAAGAATAAGGCATCACACAGAGAACTTCCAGAGGATCTTCTCTAGTGTCAAATAAGCCTAACACCGCAAGGGACTGACAGAAATACGGAGCCCTGATAGAAACGGACCAGTAGATGGATGGGTGCGGAGAGGAGAGAGTGAGACAAGGGGCAGAAAGTCAGCCTCTAAATGAGAGAGACAAAAGTGTGGGAGGCTGGGTGGAAGATAAAGCGATGGGGAGGGACACGCTGAGAAACAGAAAAGACGAGGACAAGAAAGAAACAGAGGGGGAAAGAGAGAGTGTGGGTGGGGAGAGGAAGAGAGAGAGAGAGAATGGAAGGAAGAAGGCAGAGAAACACTGAGAACTTGAGAGAGAGAGCAACAGACAGGAAGAGGGACACCAGAGGCAGGGTCACCAGGTCTCAGGCGAAAGGACCGGCCCGCTGCGCACTTTCTCCCGCCGCAGGCTGGGTCTCGGGAGGCAGCCGGGGCAGGTGGCTCCACACGGAGCTGGGGCCCCCAAGTCCAGTCTCGGCGGGCTCGGCGCCTCCAGCGGCGGCTAGGTTCCTCCGGTCTCCCGACTCCCGGGTTGCCCTCCCGCCCCCCATCCCTCCGCTCCCTGGGCGCACAGGTCCCGACTCCCCGCCTCGGTGCGTCCCTCCTTCCCGACCCGAGCACGTGTCCCACCCGCAGCCGCCTCTGCCCCCGGACTGAGGCACTGGGGCCGGGGATCCCGGCAGAGCCGCCCGCGCACAAAGCCCCCTGGGCGGCCGCCGCGCCCACGGCGTGCGGCTCGCTCTCCCCTCATCGCGAGCCCGCCCAGCCCTGCGCCCGGGTGCGGCCCGTCCCGCACCGCCTCCAGCCCGCCTGATCGCGCCGGCTCGGCTCGGCTCCACGGGCCCCCGCACGCGAGCCGGGCGCCCGCCCTCCAGTCCTCTGCCCGCGCGCGCCTTACCCGCCGCCGCGCCCCGGCACTGGCGTCCTCGGCGCCGCCGCCCCGCGGTCCCGGGTCCCCGCCCGTCCCGGCGCCCCGCAGGCCCGCGCCCACTCCGCGCCCCGCGCACGGCCGCGCCGTCAACTTCTGGCCGCCGTGGCCGCTCTGCCGCCGCCGCGGGACTTTTTTTTTTTTTTTTTTCTCTTGCCCGGGTGCCCCGTCTGCTTTTGGATTTTTTTTTTTTTTTTTCTTCACTTGCCCTCTCCAGCTCCCACTAGTGATTGGAGCCTGAGAGCCAAGTACTTAGCGGAGGGATTACTCTTCTCGACGCACTTGGAGCTGCCCCAGCGCCGCCGCCTGTGTCTGGAAGGGCGAGCGGACTTGGGGAGCCGGCTGCCTCCCGCCCTTCTACCGCCCCGCATCCCTTGAATCGAGGCGGGGCACTTCCCAGCTCGGTCTGCCTCTCAGAGCCTCACCTCGGTTTCAATCACAGATGTTTTCTCGGTCATGTGTAAGAAGGGGTTTCAAAAAAAAAAAAAAAAAAATCAGGTTTGAGGAACAAAGGTGGGATTACTGTACACTGAGAGCTTGGAAGGGGCTCCCAAAACTGATCTAGTGCAGTGGACTGAAACTCATCAAGGCCATTGACACTTTGGAGAAGTTGATAAAAACTTTAACACACCTCGTAAAAAATACACTTACACGGCAAATTATGCCTGCAGTTTTGGACGAGGAGTGTAAGAACCCTGAAACAGGTGGGCCTCCTAGGGAAAATAAATATTTCCTTTCTTCAAATATTTTGAGATTCTCACACACACAAAAAAGAACAAGGAAACATCTTCCATTTGTTTTTGATGAAATTTTACAATTAGCATGTTTATTTCAGTAAAGTATGTAATTTCTTTACTTTGTGATTTCCTTGCTAAATCTTTAAGTGTTGAAATATTTTCTAAGGAGGTAAATATAAATATAAATTAAGCTAGAGTTTCAGGAAACTTGGGGATAAGAGTTAACTTTTTAAAATCAGCTATTTTGTCCACAGTATTTTCCAGGGAGACATCTAATAACTTCCAAATACTTTTTTCCTCCCGGTGCCTTTCAGTTATTTACCCTCCAGAATTAATGTCCTCCTTTTGTAAAATTTTTCCATCTTCCATATATATTGATAAACCTTCTCTAGGCACCAAGTGTGTGATTCAAATCATTTAATACCATTTCACTCGGATGTAGTTTTCCAACTTTTTTCATATCTGTCTCTATTGTCTAATTCTTAGCCTACCATTTCCTTTTCACCTCCTCCCTTTTCTTAAATTATTCCCATTTACTGATTTTAAGCTAAACATTAAATACAATCCTTTGAGCTTATAAGAAATTCAACTATATATAAATACATTTTATGCAACTCCCACTCAAGAGCAGGTGGTCATCCAGGCATGTATTGATGAGCCTGTAAAATGTAGGCATATTTTCCCCAAAGACATGTTAATGTCCCCACAGAAGTCTATTTGCCCCCAGTACATATCTGGACCATGATACTATCAGGGCTAACCTGCGTTCTGGTTTCTCGGTGCCAGACTGAAAGAGGAAAGTTCTGTTTAGTATAACACTAGAAATTTTCCAAACCATTTGTCATTGGCACCATCTCACCCCTCTTACTCAGCCTACATTCTAGTCCTTAGTACAAGTAATCAGTTTACTCTCCCCAGAATCCCAAGGTAGAATCTACATATTTTACCCTTACCAAATTCTCTGTGCTCCTAAATTACCTTCCTCAGTGTCCTCAAATTTCTTATCATCTCCATCTTCTGACATTAACTAGGTTTAAAGAGGAAATAAATCTGATCGAATCTGATCCCCTCTACTGTGTGAATTACTGGTAACTTTCATTTGACTAGAGTTTCAATCCTCACAAACTACTGTGAAATAAATGAGACATTAAAGAAGTTTTGGAGCAGAGAGTGTGTGGGTTGCAGTACAGCTTTTCAGAAGCTGTGCTAAGAATTGACTTAAATCTATTCAGCAAATATCCTTGTAAGTATCAGTATACTGGACGTAACATACTAATCCAAAGAGTATAAGCATCTCTGGGTAGGGAAGACATATTAAATAACATTTTTAAAATTCCAAATCAGAGGAATGAAGAAATTTAAAAAAATTTTAAAAAGCACTGTGGGTGAGAGAAAATCAGAGAGGACAGTCAAGGAAACTGAAGTACACCTTGGAAGGTAGCATTTCAATAGGCAGGGATGAGGAATCTCGGGTATAAGCTACTCAACAATCTACTTTCACTGAGTACCCATGGAATGCCATGCACTGGTGTCTCAGATTTTAAATTCTGTCTGTCCCTTCTTGAAACCTGTAAGAGACAACATACATATGTACATATTTTTTTAAATTAGAATAGTCTAAGAGAAATACAGTAATTAGTATATGAATGTACATCTATTGGAACACAGAAAAAGGAACTATTCTGCTTGGGAATGGCCGGAAAAACTGCATGGAACAGCCACATTTTATCAGGGCCCTGAAGGATCTTCAGAGACCAAAAAGCAGTTAGAAAGAGAATAAGCATTCTAAGTAAAGGGAACAGAATGAAAAAGCATAGTATACTTAGGGAACAGCTGGTAGCTCAGTGCTGCAAGTTATGAGCAGAAGGTACAAGAGATGAACCTCAATGTTCAGGAATGACCTGGTCAGATATGCCAATGAAATAGATTTTTCCTTGTGAGGTGATGTGGAAGCAATGAAGATTTTTAAACCAAGGAATTAAATAGTGGACTGGGACTTTCAGAAGATCATTTTGAAGTACCTAGAGAAGGAGAAATGGACCCACAGAACCAGCTAGGAGTCTGCTGTGTAAAGAGTAAAGATCCAAACCAAGATAGTGATATGGCTACCAAGATCACCAGCAGACTTGGAAAAATACTTTTTCTCAAGTACACTGAGCTGTAGAAGCATATTCCTTGGCCTTGCAACCTGGGCTGGTGGTCCTTTTCAAGGCAACAGGGACCACTCAGGGAGAAGCTGTTGAGGAGAAGAGGAAGGAAAGGCTGTTTGGTGAGATGACAAATCTGGGCAAAAGCACAGTTTCTCTTTTCATCCAAGTGTAAAGGTAAAGGAAAAGTTCCCAGTATCTCAGAAGAGGACCCCAGGGCAGCAAAAGCAAGAACTCTCATAGAATTTGCTGGCTTATTTCCCACTGAATAAGACATTTACCCAGGTCTGTTGGACTCACAACCTATTTGCGGAATTTACATGCAACTGAATAGGATACACATGAGAAAGTGATTTGGTAAGCTTGTTTCTGTGATCTCAGCCTCCCTTTTCCTCAACTGTTTCCTCTTCATGGATTTCACTACTTCAACATCTTTACCTCTTCCATTTCCCCCTCTTCCAAAACTATAAGGGATCTGACCATTATTATTTTATCCTAAGATAGGTATACCATCATAAGTAACATTCTGGAGTGTGTGCTTTTAAGTTATTTCTCCCTAGATGTGGCATAAAATAGTCTCTTTCTTATTTTAGGAATTAGATGAAAGAAATATTCCAGAAAAAGAAATCTTTTTCTTTCCCTATGATTCATACTTCTGTGGTCTTCTTAGAATCCACTACTAATGCAGTGACTACATACACAAAATAAGAGATTAAACCTCTCAGTTGGAGTATTTAAACCTAACTTAAAAATGTAAATGCTGGCAACATGTATAGCTTCTATAATAGAAGCCCAATTTATTAATTACTGTGCTGGGCATACTATGAAGCACTTTATACATATGAACACATTGCAGTCTCATAACAAGGTAGGTACTATTTTCTTCCCAGTTTTACAAATGAGGAAACTGAGTCAGAGAAGTTAGATAGCATGCTAAAGGCCATGCTACCAATGAACCCAGGGAATGTCGCTACAGCAACTCAGGCTTATTCAGCATTACTAAACTACTCTAGCAGTGAGCAAGCATATTTTTAAGTACCCAATGAACAGATATGAGACAAAAATACCTAAAGATCTTGAATGTTAGATAAGCTGTGACTCAGATCCCAGAACGGATGGAAAAGTAAAGTACTTGAGTCCTTTATATTTTGTTAAACAGTTTCCCAAGCTTCTTAGAAACTAGCACCTGGGCTAAAAGCTGACGATGCCAGGAACGTGGGAAGCAGTAGGGTCTGTGGCTTTTGAAATGTCACTCTCTGGGTCAGCATTTAAAGCCTTTGGCTAGGCCAGCTGCCAAATTGTAAACTTCCTGAGGATCCCTTTCTTGTCTTTCACTACTCTCTGCAACCACATGGTTTTTTTTAAACACAGCCACTTTTGCTAGCTAGATATGAGTGTATTTAGCACAAGTCAGAAGTTTTCACATGGTATAGCAGATTGCACCATAATGTAGTGAGAGTCCCATCATAAGCATTCAGGCTGAGGCAGAGATGGAATATTGTGGAAAAGGTTCCTACAGTGGGTAGGAAGGAAAGTCAAAAATCTCTAAGACCCCTCTCTATTTTCCAAGTCTGTATTTAATGTAGTGAGGTTAATAACTTAAAATATTAACACAAATACAATATAAATATGACATATATAATTCACATAAGTATTAAGGCTCATAGTACTGAAATGGCTATTAAATAACTTTAAAATTAATATGAATGAATATGTTGATAATTCACTGATGCATGTCTGTGATAATCTCACAGTTAAAATACACAGATTACTTCCATACTGTATCCTGAAACATCTACTCTATTTTCTGCTGTTCTCTTTATGTTATTTATTTAAAACAACTGTGATTACATACAGAAAAAAAGCAGATTCAAGTTCTATAACTAGAACTAAATTCATTTTGTCTACTATGTAAGTTCAAGAAAAATAGAATTTCTCAATTGAAACAGAAATAAACCATGAAAAAAATCTGAAGTAGAAATGCTAAAATGATTTTGCTTTCTTTTACTGTCAGCATTGTTCCAATTTTTCTTAATAAAAGCAGATATAATATATACCTATTTATATGCTGCCAAATTATCCAGGGCCTGATATAAATTAATCCCTTTGAAATTGGATTTGAATACAATGTTATTGCATTTCAATTTTTAAAAATTTCTACAGCCTGAGCATCTTTTCTTTCTGAACCACTCTGACCCATACACCTACATAATTCCTAAAACTGGAAAATTAGGAAAAAATTCTGCAATGAAACTTATAAAAATTTTTACATCTGTTTCTTTGGAGCCTCATGTTCCCAATGGCTTTTTCCTTCTAAAGTGATTTGCCAGCCTTGGAACCTCTTGGTGTTTTCATGACTCACAGTATATTTACAGTGTGTATCTCAGGATGAAATACACAGCAACTATTTCCTTTTATACTAGACAAAAGGAAAGTTAGGAAATGAAAACATATGAAGAGCAAATCTCCAATTAAACTACCTGAAAGCCTATTCTTTCCATCATATATTCTCCAATAAACAAAATTGCTTTAAGCTAGTGAAGACGTTTAACCTCGTTCCAGGAATTCAGAGTTTTCTGCCTTACATGTCAATAAATTCATAAAGATTTAACACTGTGTTAATGTCAGAACAATATTGAATATAAACTATTGAACTAAAAGACGGCACTTTACGAAGTTCTTATTAACATTACTAATTACAAGAATACTGATGCTTTGAAATCACATAATGTGAAGACATCAATACTGGAACATTGAAAGCTATTCATATTTCTATACCACAAAATAAAATAGCTAGGTTGATTATTTCTAGGGCATACTGCAGGATAAAGCCATAGCTTTCCTTGGCAGTCTTCAATAAATCCTGGACATTTCACACTGCTATTAAAGGAAAGGAAAATGACAGAACTGAAGTTTGAGGAGGGAAGGACTAAAGAGAAAACAAGTCCTCCAAGTAACAAAAAATAGCAAGAATGAGGAAGCAAAAGGTCAAAGAGGAAACAAGAAAAAATTACGTTCTAAAATATCTCTTTTCAGGGCTTCCCTGGTGGCTCAGTGTAAAGAACCTGCCTGCCAATGCAGGAAACTCGGGTTTGATCCCTGATCCGAGAAGATCCCACATGCCACAGAGCAACTAAGCCTTTGAGCCGCAACTATTGAATGTGTCTGTGCTTGAGAGTCTGGGAGCTGCAACTATTGAGCCTCTGTGCTACAGCTGAAGCCCTGTGCCCTAGAGCCTGTGCTCCACAACAAAGGGGAGCTGCTGCAAGAAGTCCGCACTTGGCAACTACACAAGAGTCCACGCAGCAACAAAGACCCAGCACGGTCAAAAATAAATACAATTATAAAATATCTCTTTTCTTTTGGCAGAATTCTGTTTTAGCACGCAGGATTTGTGATTTTGTCGAGTAGCACTGTTCATTAAGTTGAGCTAGATATTAAGTCTGAACACATGAAATGTGGATGATCTTGTGACGCACTTGCTTACAAAATGGTGGGATTCTCCTTTGCCTGCAAAGTATGCATCCCAATAGAAACTTCAGGGCTCATCACAACCTGACCTCAGCATCCCATGCCAGCCACATCTCTTGCCAAACACTCCAGCCTCAAAGGCTGCTTGTCAAGGATCTTCTCACTTCCCACCATCTCTCCCACCTGGTATATCATCAGGCCCCCTGACCGCTATCCCATCCTAATCTGAGGTTCACCTTCTAGGTCCCAGTCAAATGTCTTTTTTTCCCCCACAAAACATGTTTTTATTTTCCCAGGCATATTATCTTCTCAAGCTTTGGCACTACCACTCTCATATTTCATACCTTTTTATATTCTTAACGTAGTACAGTGTCTAGTAATAATAAATGTTCCATGTATCTTTGCTGTTAAAGACAAAACTATGAAATCTCACAATTATGTTAGACTCATGAGGCCAGATTTTAGAACCATACATAGATTACCAACAGTATCAGCCACTCAATGGTTTTGAAATAACAACATCCCACATACGGGTTGTATGGGAAGCAGGATATATGGGGTTTTGTTAGGGATTTCTAAAAACAAAACAAAATTTAAAATAGGAAAAGATTTTCAAAAGAAAGAAAGAAACAAGTTTATTTACTGTAAGATACGGGGCAAGCGATGCGCAGACCAATCTGCAGTTTGGATTGGGTGTCGGATGGGGAGAGCCCAGATGATGGAAGTTCACTCAGGTGTGGGAGTGACTGTCTCAAGGGCAAAGTTTCTTCAGTCCTTGCTCAGGAATTCAGAGACTATTATCTTAGCCCAATCAGGGTGTTAAAACAAAAATATCACAGACTGAGTGGCTTAAACAACATTTTCTTTCTCAGAGTTCTAGAGGCTAGGAGTCTGAGATCAGGGAGCTAGCAATGCTGAGATCTGGTAAGGGCTCTTTTCCAGGTTGCAGGTGACTGACTTACTGTGTTCTCACATAGCAAAGAAAAGAGAGCGAGCTCTGGTCACTTCATGTGTGTGTGCATGCTCAGTCACATCCAACTCTTTGTGACTCCAAGAACTACAGCCCGCCAGGCTTCTCTGATCATGGGATTCTCCAGGCAAGAATACTGGAGGGGATTGCCATGCCCTCCTCCAGGGGATCTTCCCAACCCCAGGGACTGAACCCTCATCTCCCAAGTCTCTTGAATAGGTAGATGAATTCTTCACCACTGAGCCACCTGGGAAACTCTTCATTTACCTCATTAAGGCACTAATCCCATTCATGAAGGCTTCACCCTCCTGACCTAATTACCTTTGAAAGATCCAACCTCTTACTACCATTAAGGGTTAAGATTCAACATCTGAATTTTGGGAGGACACACACATTCAGTCCATAACCGCTCTCATCTCTAAATGGTAAGAAACAGCCAGCAACTCTGATGATTTCCTGAGAATGTTATGAGATTTTCAGAGCACTCATATCTGAACACAGAGTGTTTCATGATACTTTCTGATACAAATAGGAGATCCTTTGGGATGCAAACACATAATTAGTAACCTGGAACATATTCAGCATTTGATTAATATATGAGGAATGAATAAATATAACATGAAAACGTGCATCAATTTTATAACATTACTGTTGCACCCACCAAATGTTCTTGTGGAAATATAAGAACAGATAAATTCTTCTCTCACACATGCTCCTATTATAGGTCAAATAAAATTAGAGATGAGCTGAAATAAGAACAGTTATAGTATAGTATGCTGCTGCTGCTAAGTCGCTTCAGTCATGTCTGACTCTGTGCAACCCCATAGACAGCAGCCCACCAGGCTCCCCTGTCCCCGGGATTCTCCAGGCAAGAACACTGGAGTGGGTTGCCATTCCCTTCTCCAATGCATTAAAGTGAAAAGTGAAAGTGAAGTCGCTCAGTCGTGTCCGACTCTTTGAGACCCCATGGACTGCAGCCCACCAAGCTCCTCCGTCCATGGGATTTTCCAGGCAAGAGTACTGGAGTGGGGTGCCATTGCCTTCTCCAAATAGTATAGTATAAATAATGGCTATTACTTGTTCATTGTTTATTATGTACCAGGTACTATAGCAATTTATCTCATTTAATCATGGACACTATTATTACCATTACTTTACAGATGAAGAAAATTGGGTGTGCGGGTTTTGTGTTTTGTTTTTTCTTTTTTTCTTTTTTTGGCTGTGCCACACAGCATGTGGGATCTTGGTTCCCCTAGCAGGGGTTGAACCCGTACTCCATGCGTTGGAAGCTGGAAGTCTTAACAACTGGATGCCAGGGAAGTCCAAAATTGAGGTTTTAAGCAATTAACTTGCTAAGATAGAGAGCTAGCATACCTTGGAATGAATATTTAAATCCATATTTTTTAGGATAAAGAGCTCACATTCTTAACCAGAACACCCTCTACCCCAGATCTTCTAAATACTGTCACAAAAGTTAAAAGTGCAAGCTGATGCACGGGTTGAGTAAAATACTTCTAACTGAATCTACTGTTTAATTCTCATTGCCGTTAGTAAGATCTTTCTAGAACCATGGACTTTAGAATGTTGTTCTGCTGGGGACCAAAAAGAGGAAAACTGTTAATGACTGCAGGTATTTTACCATTTTACTGTATTAAAGTTACTTCACTGCCATTGCCTTTGGATGTGGTATCACGGATCATGAAATGTTTATGAGAATACTACCATGCAGACAACACAGCACCTTCAACATCATTCGCTGTTAAAGACGCCGTTTTTATGCTTGATTAAAATTCCAACATTAATAGGGACTGAGGAAATATTTTAACTTAGGATCCCCTTTCGTTTTATTAAAGGTTTTAAAGCACTGAAATTATATTGAATGTTAAGCTTTTATTTTATCTTTCTCTACAAGTTGCTAAACTTCTTGAAAGCCACAGTTGCTCAGTTGTGTCTGACTGTGTGAGATCCCATAGACTATTCAGTCCATGGAAATCTCCAGGCCAGAAATTTGGAATGGGTAGCCTTTCCCTTCCAATGTCCCCAACCCAGGGATCGAACCCAGGTCTCCCACATTGCAGGTGAATTCTTTACCAGCTGAACCACAAGGGAAGTCCTTGACTTCTTGAGGTCAGGACTATATCTTTATATTTTGGTGTTCTCAGCATTTAGCGTACTTGTATCATATTAATCAGTATTTTACATGTTCAGTTCAGTTGCTCAGTCGTGTCTGACTCTTTGCCACCCCATGAATTGCAGCACGCCAGGCCTCCCTGCCTATCACCGTCTCCCGGAGTTCACTCAGACTCACATCCATCGAGTCAGTGATGCCATCCAGCCATCTCATCCTCGGTCATCCCCTTCTTCTCCTGCCCCCAATCCCTCCCAGCATCAGAGTCTTTTCCAATGAGTCAATTCTTCTCATGAGGTGGCCAAAGTACTGGAATTTCAGCTTTAGCATCATTCCTTCCAAAGAAATCCCAGGGCTGGTCTCCTTCAGAATGGACTGGTTGGATCTCCTTGCAGTCCAAAGGACTCTCAAGAGTCATCCCCAACACCACAGTTCAAAAGCATCAATTATTCAGTGCTTTGCCTTCTTCACAGTCCAACTTTCACATCCATACATGACCACAGGAAAAACCATAGCCTTGACTAGACAGACCTTAGTCAGCAAAGTAATGTCTCTGCTTTTGAATATACTATCTAGGTTGGTCATAACTTTTCTTCCAAGGAGTAAGCGTCTTTTAATTTCATGGCTACAGTCACCATCTGCACTGATTTTGGAGCCCCCCAAAAAAATAAAGTTGGACACAGTTTCCACTGTTTCCCAATCTATTTCCCATAAAGTGATGGGACCAGATGCCATGATCTTCGTTTTCTGAATGTTGAGCTTTAAGCCAACTTTTTCACTCTCCTCTTTCACTTTCATCAAGAGGCTTTTGAGTTCCTCTTCACTTTCTGCCATAAGGGTGGTATCATCTGCATATCTGAGGTTATTGATATTTCTCCCAGCAATCTTGATTCCAGCTTGTGTTTCTTCCAGCCCAGCGTTTCTCATGATGTACTCTGCATATAAGTTAAATAAGCAGGGTGACAATATACAGCCTTGACGTACTCCTTTTCCTATTTGGAACCAGTCTGTTGTTCCATGTCCAGTTCTAACTGTTGCTTCCTGACCTGCATACAGGTTTCTCAACAGGCAGGTCAGGTGGTCTGGTATTCCCATCTCTTTCAGAATTGTCCACAGTTTATTGTGATCCACACAGTCAAAGGCTTTGGCATAGTCAATAAGGCAGAAATAAATGTTTTTCTGGAACTCTCTTGCTTTTCCCATGATCCAGCGCATGTTGGCAATTTGATCTCTGGTACCTCCGCCTTTTCTAAAACCAGCTTGAACATCAGGAAGTTCACGGTTCATGTATTGCTGAAGCCTGGCTTGGAGAATTTTGAGCATTACTTTACTAGCATGTGAGATGAGTGCAATTGTGGGGTAGTTTGAGCATTCTTTGGCATTGCCTTTCTTTGGGATTGGAATGAAAACTGACCTTTTCCAGTCCTGTGGCCACTGCTGAGTTTTCCAAATTTGCTGGCATATTGAATGCAGCACTTTCACAGCATCATCTTTCAGGATCTGAAATAGCTCAACTGGAATTCCATCACCTCCACTAGCTTTGTTCGTAGTGATGCTTTCTAAGGCCCACTTGACTTCACGTTCCAGGATGTCTGGCTCTAAATTAATGATCACACCATCATGATTATCTGGGTCGTGAAGATCTTTCTTGTACAGTTCTTCCGTGTATTCTTGCCACCTCTTCTTAATATCTTCTGCTTCTGTTAGGTCCAGACCATTTCTGTCCTTTATCGAGCCCATCTTTGCATGAAATGTTCCCTTGGTATCTCTAATTTTCTTGAAGAGATCTCTAGTCTTTCCCATTCTGTTGTTTTCCTTGATTTCTTTGCATTGATCGCTGAGGAAGTCTTTCTTATCTCTTCTTGCTATTCTCTGGAACTCTGCATTCAGATGCTTATATCTTTCCTTTTCTCCTTTGCTTTTCGCCTCTCTTCTTTTCACAGCTATTTGTAAGGCCTCCCCAGACAGCCATTTTGCTTTTTTGCATTTCTTTTCCATGGGGTGGTCTTGATCCCTGTCTCCTATACAATGTCATGAACCTCAGTCCATAGTTCATCAGGCACTCTATCAGATCTAGGCCCTTAAATCTATTTCTCACTTCCACTGTATAATCATAAGGTATTTGATTTAGGTCCTACCTGAATGGTCTAGCAGTTTTCCCTACTTTCTTCAATTTGAGTCTGAATTTGGTAATAAGGAGTTCATGATCTGAGCCACAGTCAGCTCCTTAGTCCTGATCTATTTTGTTGCAGTCATATGGGTGTTACTGCTGCTGCTGCTAAGTCACTTCAGTCATGTCTGACTCTGTGCAACCCCATAGATGGCAGCCCACCAGGCTCCCCTGTCCCTGGGATTCTCCAGACAAGAACACTGGAGAGGGTTGCCATTTCCTTCTCCAATGCATTAAAGTGAAAAGTGAAAGTGAAGTTGCTCAGTCGTGTCCAACTCTTTGAGACCCCATGGACTGTAGCCCACCAGGCTCCTCAGTCCATGGAATTTTCCAGGCAAGAGTACTGGAGTGGGGTGCCATTGCCTTCTCTGATGGGTGTTACTAGGAAGGTGAAAAATGCGACTATGGCAGGAAAAAGAATTGACTTGTCATGAATTATAGCTCTATTTGAACTTCTACCTTAACTGTAATCATTTGTTTAAAAGTCATATATTTGAATTTCCACAATTGTGTGCATATTGGAAACATCTCATGTTTTACCCAAACTCAGTCGATACTTGAGCTTGTTAACATACATCATCAAGGAATAAATCTTATGCTAACAAATAATTGTTCTTCATAAGAGAATATAAACAGAACCCAGATTCATAAACTTGCTAATTAACACTTCTAGTTGCACTGATCAACATTTTTGTTAAAAAAAAGTAAAACTTTATGACATACTATTTAAAACTTTCTCCTTTATCTTTCAAAGATTTATCTGCTCCTAAAGTTTGGGTTAGGCAGCTGATACTGTTGATTTCACCTCTAGAAATGCTAGTATCCTTCACCTGTGGCATACCACCATGACCATTAAATATACATTACATATCTTTTCCTAGGTCATATTCTAGCTCATGTAACTTCCTCCTCCATGTTTTTTTTCTCATAGAGGGATTTATAAGATTTAGGATTCACTTTAATGTGCAGCATATTCTTTCACTTTGGTTTTCCTACTGAAGCCAGTGTATTTTCATAGAAAACACATTAGTAACTCTACCTTTCTATCCTACATCTGGAGGGCAGCCTCCTTCTGAAGAAACACCATGATTACTTCACTCCCTGGACTTCATCAGAATTCATGAGCAAGCAGAACTGTTAGATTCCTTCTCCCAGTAATCAAGTCTATCAGGATAATCAGCAAAATGTTCAAAGAAGTTAGAGTGTTTCTGTCATTCTCTAATAACAATTTATTCACACTCTTATCATCCTTACAGTTGGCTACCTTTAGATCTTTTAAAGAAGTCGGTTTTACTGTGGTATCACTAAAACCTGAACAAATAACTAGAACTGCATAGTATAATTTTACCTTAGTAACTGTATTTATAAAGATGAACAGAGTGATTAATGAGTCTAATCATCTAAGCTAAAGAATATTCTATTAATTTACCAAGAAGAGAACATATTCAATTGATTATCTGAATTGTAAACTTCTGCAGTTATTTTTTGGCCTCATTAATTCAATGTATATTAAACAAATAGACATTATGCTGTATGCTGAGGTTACATTAGGCAAGACAAAAAACCCATCTCATTTGAGTTTATAGTCCAGGGAGGGAATTTAGTGAATAAGCTACTCAAAGGTGTGACTATTTACTCATGGATTATTAGCCATTGTGTTAGGTATACAGCAAACTGAAAGAAACATAGGCCTCTGCCACAGTAGAGGGTGTGTGTCAAGAGTCCTAAGACAACATCAAGCATTAGATCCTATCTCACAGGGAGTACTTAAGCCAGTCTTTAGAGGATAAGGAAGTCATTCTACAGTCAGTGACAGCTTAGCTGAGACCCAAAAGTTAAATTAACACTTGGCCAGACAAAGTGGAGGGAAAGGCTAAGTGTTCTGGTGCACGGGCCCTAAAGTTAAAAATCATCCCAAGGTTAGGGAACCAGAGGTAGGTCAATGTGGCTGAAGTAGAGGATGTACAGCAGGCATCTGTGAAACCAAAGGAATCAGGAACAAGAACAGGAAAGCCACAAGAAGGTGGACCAGCACAGAAGTTGAGGCAGGCTGCTTTGGTCCAAACCTTGGTTCAAGTATTTACAAGCTTTGGTGATTTTCAGGTTGCTTAACCATTCCATTATCAACATGGTTAACTTGAGAATCGTACTTCATATTTTGCATTACTGGATAGTTCTGTTATTACTGGCCAGATGAGGAACTTGACAGATTCAGGAGACAGAAGTGAAGTGGCAGTCATTACCCTCTGAAGATCCTCATGGTGGGAGGTGGTGGTAGACCCAGAGGAGCCTGGAGAGTTCCAGCTGGCCCTCACCCTCCTCTCTTTCACCACTTTGAGCTCTTCTCCTCAGCTGTGGCTCCACTGACCAAGAGCAGCCCCAGGACAATTACCAAATGCTTGACTGCAGACCCATGGAGGTGACAACTCCCACAGACTCTCCCGCCAGCCTCTTCATAGTCTCACTACAGGGGCTGTGTATGCTTGGCTTTTCTAACTGGTAAACGCTCTGCTCTTCCAGCTTCTCCTCTAAGACATCTCATTCAGTTCAGTCGCTCAGTCGTGTCCGACTCTTTGTGACCCCGTGAATCACAGCACACCAGGCCTCCCTGTCCATCACCAACTCCCGGAGTTCACTCAGACTCGTGCCCATTGAGTCAGTGATGCCATCCAGCCATCTCATCCTCTGTCGTCCCCTTCTCCTCCTGCCCCCAATCCCTCCCAACATCAGAGTCTTTTCCAATGAGTCAACTCTTCTCATGAGGTGGCCAAAGTATTGGAGTTTCAGCTTTAGCATCATTCCTTCCCAGCACTGATCTCCTTCAGAATGGACTGGTTGGATCTCCTTGCAGTCCAAGGGACTCTCAAGAGTCTTCTCCAACATCACACTTCAAAAGCATCAATTCTTCGGTGCTCAGCTTTCTTCACAGTCCAACTCTTGCATCCATACATGACCACAGGAAAAACCATAGCCTTGACTAGACAGACCTTAGTCGGCAAAGTAATGTCTCTGCTCTACAATATGCTGTCTAGGTTGGTCATAACTTTTTTCCCAAGGAGTAAACATCTTTTAATTTCATGGTTGCAATCATCATCTGCAGAGATTTTGGAGCCCCCCAAAATAAAGTTGGACACGGTTTCCACTGTTTCCCCATCTATTTCCCATGAAGTGATGGGACCGGATGCCATGATCTTCATTTTCTGAATGTTGAGCTTTAAGCAACTTTTTCACTCTCCTCTTTCACTTTCATCAAGAGGCTCTTTAGTTCCTCTTGTTTCTGCCATAAGGGTGGTGTCATCTGCATATCTGAGGTTATTGATATTTCTCCCAGCAATCTTGATTCCAGCTTGTGTTTCTTCCAGCCCAGCATTTCTCATGATGTACTCTGCATAGAAGTTAAATAAGCAGGGTGACAATATGCAGCCTTGACGTACTCCTTTTCCTATTTGGAACCAGTCTGTTGTTCCATGTCCAGTTCTAACTGTTGCTTCCTGACCTGCATACAGATTTCTCAAGAGGCAGGTCAGGTGGTCTGGTATTCCCATCTCTTTCAGAATTGTCCACAGTTTATTGTGATCCACCCAGCCAAAGGCTTTGGCATAGTCAATAAAGCAGAAATAGATGTTTTTCTGGAACTCTCTTGCTTTTTCCATTATCCAGCAGATGTTGGCAATTTGATCTCTGATACTTCCGCCTTTTCTAAAACCAGCTTGAATATCAGGAAGTTCACGGTTCATGTATTGCTAAAGCCTGGCTTGGAGAATTTTGAGCATTATTTTACTAGCATGTGAGATGAGTGCAACTGTGCGGTAGTTTGAGCATTCTTTGGCATTGCCTTTCTTTGGGATTGGAATGAAAACTGACTTTCCAGTCCTGTGGCCACTGCTGAGTTTTCCAAATTTGCTGGCATATTGAATGCAGCACTTTCACAGCATCATCTTTCATGATTTGAAAGAGCTCAACTGAAATTCCATCACCTCCACTAGCTTTGTTCGTAGTGATGCTTTCTAAGGCCCACTTGACTTCACATTCCAGGATGTCTGGCTCTAGATGAGTGATCATACCATCGTGAATATCTTGGTCTTGAAGATCTTTTTTGTGCAGTTCTTCTGTATATTATTGCCACCTCTTCTTAATATCTTCTGCTTCTGTTAGGTCCATACCATTTCTGTTCTTTATTGAGCCCATCTTTGGATGAAATGTTCCCTTGGTATCTCTAATTTTCTTTCTTTTTTTTTTTGATATCTCTAATTTTCTTTAAGAGATCTCTAGTCTTTCCCATTCTGTTGTTTTCCTT
The DNA here is from genome assembly GCF_014754425.2 of Oryx dammah. NCBI lineage: Eukaryota > Metazoa > Chordata > Mammalia > Artiodactyla > Bovidae > Oryx > Oryx dammah. The sequence continues at coordinate 29,384,235 of NW_024070187.1, forward strand.
GATTTCTTTGCATTGATCGCTGAGGAAGGCTTTCTTATCTCTCCTTGCTATTCTTTGGAACTCTGTATTCAGGTGCTTATATCTTTCCTTTTCTCCTTTGCTTTTTGCTTCTCTTCTCTTCATAGCTATTTGTAAGGCCTCCCCAGACAGCCATTTTGCTTTTTTGCATTTCTTTTCCATGGGGATGGTCTTGATCCCTGTCTCCTGTACAATGTCATGAACTTCAGTCCATAGTTCATCAGGCACTCTATCTATCAGATCTAGGCCCTTAAATCTATTTCTCACTTCCACTGTATAATCATAAGGGATTTGATTTAGGTCATACCTGAATGGTCTAGTGGTTTTCCCTACTTTCTTCAATTTAAGGCTGAATTTGGCAATAAGGAGTTCATGATCTGAGCCACAGTCAGCTCCCAGTCTTGTTTTTGTTGACTGTATAGAGCTTCTCCATCTTTGGCTGCAAAGATTATAATCAATCTGATTTCGGTGTTGACCATCTGGTGATGTCCATGTGTAGTCTTCTCTTGTGTTGTTGGAAGAGGGTGTTTGCTACGACCAGTGCGTTTTCTTGGCAAAACTCTATTAATCTTTGCCCTGCTTCATTCCATATTCCGAGGCCAAATTTGCCTGTTACTCCAGGTGTTTCTTGACTTCCTACTTTTGCATTCCAGTCCCCTATAATGAAAAGGACATCTTTTTGGGGTGTTAGTTCTAAAAGGTCTTGTAGGTCTTCATAGGAGCATTCAACTTCACCTTCTTCAGCATTACTGGTTGGGGCATAGACTTGGATTACCAGGATATTGAATGGTTTGCCTTGGAAACGAAGAGAGATCATTCTGTCGTTTTTGAGATTGCATCCAAGTACTGCATTTCAGACTCTCTGGTTGACCGTGATGGCTACTCCATTTCTTCTAAGGGATTCCTGCCCACAATAGTAGGTGTAATGGTCATCTGAGTTAAATTCACCCATTCCAGTCCATTTTAGTTCACTGATTCCTAGAATGTAGATGTTCACTCTTGCCATCTCTTGTTTGACCACTTCCAATTTGCCTTGATTTATGGACCTGACATTCCAGGTTCCTATGCAATATTGTTCTTTACAGCATCGGACCTTATTCTGTCACCAGTCACATCCACAGCTGGGTATTGTTTTTTGCTTTGGCTCCATCCCTTCATTCTTTCTGGAGTTATTTCTCCACTGATCTCCAGTAACATATTGGACACCTACTGACCTGGGGAGTTCTTCTTTCAGTATCCTATCACTTTGCCTTTTCATATTGTTCATGGGGTTCTCAAGGCAAGAATACTGAAGTGGTTTGCCATTCCCTTCTCCAGTGGACCACATTCTGTCAGACCTTTCCACCATGACTCGCCCATCTTGGGTGGCCCCACGGGCATGGCTTAGTTTCATTGAGTGAGACAAGGCTGTGATTCTATTGTGCAGCTGTGACCGGCACACATAGCATGGCCGAGAGGAGCTACCCCAAGTCCGAGGTCAGAGGCAGAAGCCAGGAGGACCCCATGCCCAAGGGGCGGTGGCCAAGAGGAGCTACCCCACGTCTGATGTCTGGGGTGGCGGCCAAGAGTGTCAGGCTGCGACAGCGCAGGAGCAGCTGAGAGGAGCTACCCCACGCCCAAGGCCAGGGGTGGCGACCAGGAGGAGCAACCCCACATCCAAGGAGTGGTGGCTGTGCGGGAGCAGGAGGGCCTAGAGGAGCTATTCCACGTTCAAGGTCAGGAGGGGTGGAGGTGAGAAGATACCCCTTGTCCAAGGTAAGGAGCAGCCGTGAAGAGATACCCTACGTCCAAGGTAAGAGAAACCCAAGTAAGATGGTAGGTGTTGTAAGAGGGCATCAGAGGGCAGACACACTGAGACATCTCATTATACTTTAATAAACCTCTTATCCCATAACTCACAGTGGGTCTGTTTCACTGACTGATATGGTTTCACTGACTTGTTACATAACCTTTCTATGCCTTAGTTTATCTTAAAAGGGGATGATAAGTTACAATATTAAGTCCTGGTGAGCTCAGCTGGTAAAGAATCTGCCTGCAATGCAGGAGACCTGGGTTCGATCCCTAGGTTGGGAAGAGCCCTTTGAGAAGGGAAAGGCTACCCACTCCAGTATTCTGGCCTGAAGAATTCTATGGACTGTATACTCCATGGTCACAAAGAGTCTGACAGGACTGAGCAACTTTCACTTTTATTTCAAGTTACAATAGTATCTACTTTATGGAGTTGTCTTGAGGAAATAATGTATGCTCACAAAATGATCATTACCTTATGAAGTTTATATTTTACCTTGAGGTGAATGGGAAATAAAAGACTGCCAATGAGGAAGTGATGTGACAAGAATTATTTCAGAACAACAACTTGAGTGAGATGTGGAAGACAGACTTGAGGGGAACAAGGAGACAACTGGCAGTCTGTCACACAAGTCAGAATTTGAGATGATGGTGAACTTACCTAAGGTAGTGACAATGGGATTGGAGGTGAGTAGACAGATTCAGGAGTCATTAAGAATCTAGAAGTGTCTTTCTCTGTTTGACTCATTCATTAGCATAATGCCCCAAGGTCCATCCTGTTGTCACAAATGGCAAGATTTCCACTGTATGATATCACTTATGTATAGAATCTAAAAAAGCTAAGCTCATAAAGAGAGAGTAAAAAAGGAGCTGGCAATTAGGGAAATAGGAGAGATATTCATAAGGATACAAAGGTGCAACTAATAGATAAATAAATCCTGGGCATCTAATGCAAAACAAAGTGATTATACACCACAATACTGTATTATAAACAAACCTGCTAAAAGACAAGACTTTAAAGATTCCCATCACAAAAAAAGAAATGATAATTATGTACATGACAGAGGTGTTAGCTAACACAGGGTAACTGTATGGCAATATATAAGTATATCAAATAAACATGCTATATCCCTCAAACTTTTACTATATGTCAAATATATTTCAATTAAAATAAAAAATTTAAAAATAAAGATGAACACACATAGACAATAGAAACGATATAAAATTATTAAATATGAGTTTGGAGGAAAGAGACACGGAAGACTAGTTTAAGGCTTCTAGTTTAAGGCAATGGGTGGGTCATGATGCCATTTTTCTGAAACAGTAAAAGTGGAAGAAGAACTCGTTTGGTGAGGAAGTGATGAAATTTAGCTTTGACACAATGAGCACAAGGGTGCCCATGAGACATCTAATTGGAGACATTAAAAAGGAAGTTGCTGTACTGGACAGTTGAATGTGAAGATCAGACACAAATCATTGCCCCTTGTTCTGAACATTATGCATACGAGGTAAATGTGCTTTCAGTAAAGGCAAAGAATTCAGAGGCTGAAATACTGGATTGGCTTTTTTTGGGGGGCGGGGGGTGCGGCGTGTGGGGGGAGCTGTGTCAGCACTTTTTGGTCTCAGGAAACCTTTACAGTCTTAGACTTTTTAGAACCCTAAAAAGATTTTGATCATGTATATTTACGTGTGATAAATTTAAGCTCAAATTTTAAAACAAAAATTTTATTAATTCACTTCAAAACCAACCAATACCTGCTAACATATTTATGAAAAATAACCTTAAAAGAGTAGAGAGAAAAGTAGCATTGTTTTGTTTTTTTATGAATTTCTGGCTTAATAGGAGACAGCTGGAGTCTCATTGCTGTGGATACATGTTGCAATATCACACACCATGCAGCCTCTGGAAAGTTCTACTGTGTCCTTGTGAAACAATGACAGTGAAAAGAAGAATAACATCTTAGAATTATTATAAAAATGGTTTTGCCCTCTTGGACCCCTGGAAAGGTCTCAGAGAAACCCAGGATCCCTTTGAAAACTACTATTCACTGTGAAGTGAAAGTGAAGTTGCTCAGTCGTGTCAGACTCTTTGCGACCCCGTGGACTATAGCCCAGCAGGCCCCTCTGTCCATGGGATTCTCCAGGCAAGAATACTGGCGTGGGTTGCCATTTCCTTCTCCAGGGAATCTTCCCGACCCAGGGATCAAACCCAGGTCTCCTGCATTGCAAGCAGACACTTTAACCTCGAGCCACCAGGGAAGCCTCTGTTCCTTTAATGTTCACTGTGAACATTAACTCAAAAGAGATGATGGATCACAATGGGAGTGGAAAGGAAGACCCAGGAACTCAACTCCTTAGTGAATATGGCAGTCATTGGGAAACTGACCTTGACAGTGACTGATAGGAAGTCTGATGTAGCTGAGTAGTACATGGCTCAAGTGACAAGAGGTCGTTAAAAAGGTGAGGGGCGGGGGTGGGGGTAGAATTAATGAGTGATCTTGAAATAGTTTACGGAAATGAGAGCAGTTCAGGTCATATCTCCACTCCCTTGGTAGGTGGTTTTTTAGGAAAGAAAGTAGTATTTATACAAGAGGACTGTGTTTGAAGCATCTCCTGTGGAAGTACGGGTCAGCAGTGGCCTGCTGCAGAGGCAGGGGCTCTGAGTCCAACAGACCTGGGTATGGCATAAGCCTTCTTGGAGAAGGTCGCTATTAACCCCACTATAGAGCCGCCAGAACTTACACAGGACTGGGGAAACTGACCCTTGGAGGGTACAAACAAAACCTTGTGTGCACCAGGACACAGGAGAAAGGACCAGTGAACCCACAAGAGACTGACCCAGACTTGCCCATGAGTGCCTGGTAGGGGCCTGGGTTGGCAGTGGCCTGCTTCAGGGTTGGGGGCATTAAGTGCAGCAGTCAGTGCATGGGACCTTTTGAAGGAAGTCACCTTTATCTTCATTACCTCCACCATAGTTTGGCCTCAGGTCAAATAAGAGGGGGGGAACACAGTCCCGCCCATCAAAAGAAAGTTGGATTAAAGATTTACTGAGCATGACCCTGCCCATGAGAACAAGACCCAGTTTCCCCCTCAGTCAGTCTCTCCCATCAGGAAGCTTCCATAAGCCTCTTATCCTTCTCCATCAGAGGGCAGACAGAATGAGAACCACAATCACAGAAAACTAACCAATCTGATCACATGGACCACAGCCTTGTCTAACTCAGTGAAACAATGAGCCATGCTGTGTAGGGCCACCCAAGACAGCCAGGTCATGGTGGAGAGTGCTGACAAAACATGGTCCACTGGAGAGGGAATGGCAAACTATTCTGGCAAACAAACAATACTGCAGTATTCTTGCCTTGAGAACCCCATGAACGGTATGAAAAGGAAAAAGATAGACTTTGAAAGATGAACTCCCCAGGTCAATAGTTGCCCAATATGCTACTGGAGATCACTGGAGAAATAATTCCAGAAAGAATGGAGAGACAGAGCCAAAGCAAAAACAATACCCAGTTGTGAGTATGACTGGTGATGGAAGTAAAGTCCAATGCTGTAAAGAGAAATATTGCATAGGAACCTGGAATGTTAGATCCATGAATCAAGGCAAATTGGAAGTGGTCAAACAGGAGATGGCAAGAGTGAATGACAACATTTCATGAATTAGTGAACTAAAATGAACTGGAATGGGTGAATTTAACTCAGATGACCATTATATCTACTACTGTGGGCAAGAATCCCTTAGGAGAAATGTACTAGCCATCATAGCCAACAAAAGAGTCTGAAATATAGTACTTGGATGCCATCTCAAAAATGATAGAATGATGTGTTTGTTTCCAAGGCAAACCATTCAATATCCCAGTAATCCAAGTCTATACCCTGACCAGTAACGCTGAAGAAGCTGAAGTGGAATGGTTCTATGAAGATCTACAAGACCTTCTAGAACTAACATCCAAAACAGATGTCCTTTTCATTATAGGGGACTGGAATGCAAAAGTAGAAAGTCAAGAAAAACTTGGAGTAACAGGAAAATTTGGCCTTGGAGTACAGAATGAAGCAGGGCAAACGCTAATAGAGTTCTGCCAAGAGAACGCACTGGTCATAGCAACCACCCTCTTCCAACAACACAAGAGAAGACTACACATGGACATCACCAGATGGTCAATACTGAAATCAGATTGATTATATTCTTTGCAGCCTAAGATGGACAAGCTCTATACAGTCAGCAAAAACAAAACCGGGAGCTGACTGTGGCTCAGATCATGAACTTATTGCAAAATTCAGCCTTAAATTGAAGAAAGTAGGGAAAAACCACTGGACCATTCAGTTCAGTTCAGTTCAGTTCAGTCGCTCAGTCGTGTCCGACTCTTTGTGACCCCATGAATCACAGCACGCCAGGCCTCCCTGTCCATCACCATCTCCCGGAGTTCACTCAGACTCACGTCCATCAAGTTCGTGATGCCATCCAGCCATCTCATCCTCGGTCATCCCCTTCTCCTCCTGCCCCCAATCCCTCCCAGCATCAGAGTCTTTTCCAATGAGTCAACTCTTCTCATGAGCTGGCCAGAGTACTGGAGTTTCAGCTTTAGCATCAGTCCTTCCAAAGAAATCCCAGGGTTGATCTCTTTCAGAATGGACTGGTTGGATCTCCTTGCAGTCCAAAGGACCCTCAAGAGTCTTCTCCAACACCACAGTTCAAAAGCATCAATTCTTCGGCGCTCAGCCTTCTTCACAGTCCAACTCTCACCTCCATACATGACCACAGGAAAAACCATAGCTTTGACTAGACGGACCTTAGTCGGCAAAGTAATGTCTCTACTTTGAATACACTATCTAGGTTGGTCATAACTTTTCTTCCAAGGAGTAAGCGTCTTTTAATTTCATGGCTGCAGTCACCATCTGCAGTGATTTTGGAGCCCCCAAAAATAAAGTCTGACACTGTTTCCACTGTTTCCTCATCTATTTCCCATGAAGTGATGGGACCAGATGTCATGATCTTCATTTTCTGAATGTTGAGTTTTAAGCCAACTTTTTTCGCTCTCCTCTTTCACTTTCATCAAGAGGCTTTTCATTTCCTCTTCACTTTCTGTCATAAGGGTGGTGTCATCTGCATATCTGAGGTTATTGATATTTCTCCCAGCAATCTTGATTCCAGCTTGTGTTTCTTCCAGTCCAGCATTTCTCGTGATGAACCATTCAGGTTGACCTAAATCAAATCCCTTACGATTATACAGTAGAAGTGACAAATAGATTCAAGGGATTAGATCTGACAGACAGAGTGCCTGAAGAACTACAGACAGAGGTTTGTGACATTGTACAGGAGGCAGTGATCAAGACCATCCCCAAGAAAAAGAAATGCAAAAAGGTAAAATGGTTGTCTGTGGAGGCCTTACAAATAGCTGAGAAAAGAAGAGAAGTGAAAGGCAAAGGAGAAAAGAAAACATATATCCATTTGAATGCAGAGTTCCAAAGAATAGCAAGGAGAGATAAAAAAGCTTTCCTCAGTGATCAATGTAAAGAAATGCAGGGAAAAAAATAGAATAGGAATGACTAGAGATCTCTTCAGGAAAATTAGAGTTACCAAGGGAACATTTCATGCAAAGATGGGCATAATAAAGGACAGAAATGGTATGGACCTAAAAGCAGCAGAAGGTATTAAGAAGAGGTGGCAAGAGTACACAGAAGAACTGTACAAAAAAAGATCTTCATGACCCATACAATCACGATGGTGTGATCACTCACCTAGAGCCAGACATCCTGGAATGTGAAGTCAAGTGGGCCTTAGGAAACATCACTACGAACAAAGCTAGTGGAGGTGATGGAATTCCAGTTGAGCTGTTTCAAATCCTGAAAGATGATGCTGTGAAAGTGCTGCACTCAATATGCCAGCAAATTTGGAAAACTCAGCAGTGGCCACAGGACTGGAAAAGGTCAGTTTTCATTCCAATCCCAAAGAAAGGCAATGCCAAAGAATGTTCAAATTGCACTCATCTCACTCACTAGCAAAGTAATGCTCAAAATTCTCCAAGCCAGGCTTGAACCGTGAACTTCCAGATGTTGGATTTAGAAAAGGCAGAGGAACCAGAGATCAACTTGACAACATCCATTGGATCATGGAAAAAGCAAGAGAGTTCCAGAAAAACATCTACTTCTGTCTTATTGACTATGCCAAAGCCTTTGACTGTGTGGATCACAATAAACTGTGGAAAACTCTGAAAGAGATGGGAATACAAAACCATCTGACCCGCCTCCTGAGAAATCTGTATGCGCTTCAAGAGGCAACAGTTAGAACTGGACATGGAACAACCAACTGATTCCAAATAGGAAAAGGAGTATACAGAGTACATCATGAGAAACGCTGGGCTGGAAGAAACACAAGCTGGAATCAAGATTGCCAGGAGAAATATCAATAACCTCAGATATGCAGATGACACCACCCTTATGGCAGAAAGTGAAGAGGAACTAAAGAGCCTCTTGATGAAGTCAAAGTGAAGAGTGAAAAAGTTGGCTTAAAACTCAACATTCGGAAAACTAAGATCATGGCATCTGGTCCCATCACTTCATGGAAAATAGACTGGGAAACAATGGAAATAGTGACAGACTTTATTTTGGGTGGCTCCAAAATCATTGCAGGTGCTGACTACAGCCATGCAATTAAAAGATGCTTGCTCCTTGGAAGAAAAGCTATGACCAACCTAGCTGCTACTGCTAAGTCACTTCAGTCGTGTCCAACTCTGTATAACCCCACAGATGGGAGCCCACCAGGCTCCTCTGTCCCTGGGATTCTCCAGGCAAGAATACTAGAGTGGGTTTCCATTTCCTTCTCCAATGACTAACCTAGACAGCATATTAAAAAGCTGAGACATTACTTTGCCAACAAAGGTCCATCTAGTCTAAGCTGTGGTTTTTCCAGTAGTCATTTATGTATGTTAGTGTTGGATTAAAGAAAACTGAGCACCAAAGAATTGATTCTTTTGAGCTATGGTATTGGAGAAGACTCTTGAGAGTCATTTGGACAGCAGGGAGATCCAACCAGTCCATCCTAAAGGAAATCAGTCCTGAATATTCATTGGAAGGACTGATGCTGAAACTCCAATAATTTGGCCACCTGATGCAGAGAACTGACTCATTTGAAAAGACCCTGATGCTGAGAAAAGTTGAAGGCAGGAGGAGAAGGTGCTGACAGAGGATGAGATGGTTGGATGGCATCATCAACTCGATGGATGCAAGTCTGAGTAAGCTCCAGGAGTTGGTGATGGACAGGGAAGCCTGGCGTGCTGCAGTCCATGGGGTCACAAAGAGTCAGACAAGACTGAGCATCTGAACTGAACTGATACAAGAGGACTATTGCAGAAGCAGTGTCTTCTAGAAAAGCCAGGTTTCAAGTAGCAAAAAAACAGAAACATAAATATTGTATTAATGAGGTGAGAGAATTTCTGTCCTATATATAGCAAGTACTATTACTCGTCTATGAATACAAATATCTTTCTTCTTTGGAATGAAACCCCAATTGCTAACTGGGCATACTGCCACCCAGAATAAATCCTGAATTTTCCTGCCTCCCACACAGCTACATACTGGTATATGACTAATTCCTGCTCCCTGTGATATACATTAAAGTGTTGTATGAGGCTTCTAGAAAGATTTCTTAGAAGTAGCAAAGTTTGGAGACACCAATTTTTTGCCATCCTCCTCACTGCTGCCTGGAATATGAATGTGACAGCTTGAAAGCATGATCTAATAAACATGCATAGAACTTTGTACTCAACAAATGTAGCACACACATTATTTTCAAGCACACAAAGACTGCCAACATTCTACCACTTACTGCAAAAATTAATGCATTTCAAAGAGGTGGAATCACACAGACGATGATGAGTTTGAACACAGTATCTGCCAAATATTCCCAGCATTTTCTTGATGGATATAAAAAGGGGAAGTTTTCAGGCCTGTCTAAAAGCATCATCTCTGTCTGGCGTTGACTGTGCTCCTGAAGGAAATCCTTGTCTTTTGAACAGGAAAACAAGAGCTTTAACTTAATACCAAGGACTTTTAGCATGCATGAAAGATGGCAGAGTGACTGGTTGCAGGAGGATTTTCAGACCTCCTCAGGAAAGAGTCAGACACAGCCTAAAACTATAGGGATTAAACTTCTGAAAGGATCCTAGATCAGGTAAGCCAGCAGGCATCACATAGATCAAGGCTTCCCACACTAAAAGCCTACAAATTGCCTGGGGATCTTGTTAAAATGCAGATACAGTAGATTTGGGGTAGGGTTTGCGGTTTTGTACTTCTAACAAACTCCAAGATGATGGGGATCCTGCTGGCCCAACATCATTTTGAGCAGCATGAATAAAGACAATCAGTGTGGGATAAATCTACAGCCTTCATGTAGCCAATGAAGCTGAAAGTCTAATTACCAGCCTCAAAAAGACTTCTTACATACATTATCTCTTTATTAGAGGTTCATTCTGTGCCAGAAGTATGCTAGACTTTGGAGAAAACAGTGATGAACAGAAAAGCACCCCACTCCTTCCTCTTCTTAAGGTTTGTTAGGGAAGCCAACCATTAAATAATTATACAGCTTTCTAGATTCAGAAAAGGTAAGGGTTATGTGGTTTCATGAGCTATGTCTGAATTGATTTACTATGTTCTCTTTAGATAGGGACCGCCAAGTTAATGACAGGTAATCCTTAATCAATCAGATGGTAGTCAGTTCATTGATTTCACATAACCAGTCTCTAAATTTTAGATATTTACATGAAAGGCAAATTTTTAAACATACTCAGAAGAGGTCCAAGCCAGCAGAATAAGGCAATAGAAAAAAGTAAAAGGATAAGAATTAGAAGGAAAAGAATGGAATGTACAATTTTTCACAGATGCTATCATTGCCTACATAAAAAAATGCAAGAGAATCTTTAATTATTGAAAGTCACAGATTAATAAGACTGGTGGATACAAAATATATAAAAGTCAATTATATTCCTATATGCCAGCAAACAAATAGAAATAAAATTTTTTTAAGATACCATTAAGATACCATCAAAAAGAGTCACAAAGAGTTACGATATGATCAAAAAACAAAGTACCTAGAAATAAATCTTTAAGAGGTCTTTACAAAGGACACCATAGGGATTTCTGGTATGATAGTAAGGAAGACAGAAAAATACCATGATCATAGATTGCTTCAGAATCATAAAGATGTTCATTTTTAATCTATAGGTTAAATACAAATCTACGTGCATGCATGCTCACAGTCACTTCAGTCGTGTCCGACTCTTTGTGACCCTGTGGACTGCAGCCTGCCAGGCTCCTCTGTCCGTGGGATTTCACAGGCAAGAACACTGGAGTGGGTATCCATTCTCTTCTCCAGGGCATCTTCCCAACCCAGGGATCGAACCTGCGTCTCTTATGTCTCCTGCCATGGCAGGCAGGTTAGTACCACTATCTAATCAATACTCAGAATATGAGACTTCATGAACTTGACATGCCATTTCTGAATTTATATGGAGGTGAAAAGAGCCAAGAAACTATAAAGAAAAAACAACTAGTTGAGGAGTGGGCAGTGGGGGTTATTCTACTAGGTAATTAATATTAACATAGAACTACAGGAACTAATGCAGCGGAATTATACAAAAGTAAACTACAGAACAGAATGAAAGAATTAGGAAACAAACCTATACATTTGTGGAAACTTGATTTTAAATAGAATTTGCACTGAAAATTCTGAGGAAAAGATAGATTTATAGCAAGTGCTGTCAAGGCTATAAGTCAGACATATGAAAAGGAAAAAAGGGAACAGGGGAGAGACAGAGAAAGAATGAGTTAAAGAAAGAAAGAAGAAATTTACTTAATCACAAAATCCAGATAGATTAAAACTTAAATGTGAACACAAAATGGAGATTATTTTCAGAATAGGTAACAACATCTTTGTGAAAGTGAAAATCACGCAGTTGTGTCAAACTCTTTGTGACCCCATGGACTATAGAGTCCATGGAATTCTCCAGGCCAGAATGTACTGGAGTAGGAGTAGGTAGCCATTCCCTTCTCCAGGGGATTGTCCTGACCCAGGAATTGAACTGGGGTCTGCTGCATTGCAGGCGGACTTTTTACCAGCTCAGCTACCAGGAAAGCCCATACTATCTTTAGGAAAATATGAAAGTGCAAACAATACCAATAATCTTGAAAACTGTCATGTTCTTTTGCCATAGTAATTCTATTTGTTACAACATAAATGTTATAAATATTAACTTCCAATAGCTAATAAAAACAATCAGACATACCAAATATTGAAATGTAATGATCACAATTTACTGTACGTGTACTATTATCTGGGGCAGCACAGGTGATGGGAGGAAGAAGCCTCAGTAAGGAAGACTGGTTCAGAGTCACTTTAGGAAGCAGCTTGCTTCCCAGTTTCCACCCCTTACACTTGTACCACTCAACCAGGTGACTGTTCTTTCCTCATCCTGGCAAAGAAAATAAAGACTAAAACTGAAGTTTGCTCTGTGGGAAGGGCAAAAACACGAGGTCTCTGGACTGAGGGCAGAGGACAGTTGGTGGCTTAAGAGAATATTCACTCTCTGGAGCCCCAGACAGCAGTCCTCCTCTCCACTGAGATTTCCAGCACCGGCCCAGGGCCTGCCTATACCACCTGGGGAAGGACATCGAACAAACTAAGTGCTTTGGAATTTATCCATCCTGAGGGACCCTCCCTCTCTCACCCTTAAAATACAGATAAGCAGCAACTACTTACAAGTTCCAGTGAGGACTAAATGAGGTTCTCTGGGCATCAGCACAGTGCCTGGAACACGTAGCAATTAACTGAGTAATAAATGCTTGCCGCAATCATTATTTTTATAATAAAGTGATCTTTAGTAATTGTTCATTTGCATATTTGTATTTGTTTCTCCTTCCCAACTCTTTCACTAGAGTAGGGTATAGGTACCTTTCACTTTTTTATCCCAAATATTTAGGGCAGTATCTGACATACAGGAGGGTAATTAAGTATTTGTCTACTATTGAATGAGTGAATGCTTGTCTGATGATTTTAAAAACCCATAGGACCAATATCAGGTATTTGAAAGATAAATGAACTAGAATTCAGAAGTCCTAAATTCTAGATCTGGTTCTGCTAGATAACCTTTAACAAATTGCCACCACCTCTCTAGACCTCAGTTTTGTTTTCAATTAACTGTACTTATTTGCCTGATATTTCTAAAGCCTCTTCAGCAATAACCTGGCTTCTCCACTGCGAAGAGGTGACCACGTGGTCTTCAGTGTGCCTTGAAATAACACCTGTCATGTTCTTTTACCATAATAATTCTATTTGTTACAACATAAATGTTATAAATATTAACTTCCAATAGCTAATAAAAACAATCAGACATACCAAATATTGAAATGTAATGATCACAATTTACTGTACGTGTACTATTATCTGGGGCAGCACAGGTGATGGGAGGAGGATACAGCCCACTGCATTCACCTGCAGTTAGTGAACAAGTATGAATTCGTGCTTAGCATATACTATGGCTAGGAAAACAAAGATGAAAAATATGTAGTTCTGCTGCTTAAAAATAAGTGAAAACATGGGAGATACCAACAAACCAGGAATTCAGTATATTATGATACATTTTTCCCCTCAATAATTTTAAGAAAGTTTTCCCTCAATTCTATGGTTTTTTGAAAGACCCAATATGAAAAGAAATAGCAGAAGGACTTAATACTCTGAAAACCAAGTTGCTCTTGCAAGTAAAAGTGAAAGTGAAAGTCGCTCAGTCGTGTCAGACTCTGCGACCTCCTGGGCTAGAGTCCATGGATTTCTCTAGGCCAGAATACGGGAGCGGGTAGCCTTTCCTTTCCCAACCCAGGGATCAAAGCCGGCTCTCTTGCATTGCAGGCAGATTCTTTACCACATAAGCCACAAGAGAAGCCCTGCAAATAGAAACTGTCAAGATTTATTCTTGTATCTGATTACTTTAACATCTTTTTTGTATTTATAATGACGTATTTATAAAAGATATTTTTTGTAGCCACAATAAATTTCTAGGGTTTAACAACTTAAGAAAATGACATAAATATGCTTACTGAAACACTTCTCCCCAACCCTCAGAAAATTAAAACCACCATCTGAATGTGTCTTCTTACTCCAGACTTCATATCATTAATATGGAACTTCTGCCCATGTTAACATGGCTCATTGAGATTACTATATGTGACTATTTGGGATTGTAAACCAATATGCCATTTCCTGGCCATTGTGCTTTATGGATATGGTCAATATGACAGTGCCATAGAGGTCCAATTTCCTAAAAAATTTGGTAACTCATGTTTAAAATTAAAATTTACTCAAAGTATTCTCAGAATAACAGAAGCAGCAGAGAGGAAAGAGTAAATCAATTAAAGAAACATTGAGCCAAGTTGTTACATTATCTTGGTTGAACTAGAAACTTAATCTTTCTACAGTGGATGACCTAATTGTACTAGGGTCCCTTTCTGGTGATAGAGAACTCGTCTTAGTATCCCATAGTGATTAAATGTATTCCAGGGAGCTTCTTTTTCATTTTACTAAGAGTTGAAACTATTTTTCAATCTGCTTTATTGAAGCATAATTTACATATAATAAAATTTACCCGTTTAAGTGTATAATGCAATAAGTTTTGACAAATGCACTTAGTAGTGGAACCACCATGATAATGTTACAATATTTCTAGAAACTATTTTTTTAAATATCCAGTGTCATTTGTTCTTTAAGAAAATTGAGTATCTATTTTGCAACACACACACAATATATATGAGCACAGCACGAATAAAACACAGTGCTCTCATGAACATTTGAATGCAGACTCACATGAGGCCTGAGAGAACAGAACCAGAAGAGCAATCTAGATAGACAATTCCAGAAATCCATCCAAAAGGTAACTGGAAAAAAACTAACATTTATTGAGTGCCTACTTTGTGACAGGTCCTCTATACCCATGAGTTCTTTTAATAGAACATTTCACTTAAAGAAAGCAAGTGGTACAGGACAATAATCAAAGATCAAGTATATAAAGTTGATGATGGGTCTTCAAATTTCCCACTCTGTCACATACTGGTTTTGAAATTCTTGGGCAAGGTATTGACCATCTTTGTGCTTCAGTCTATCCATCTGGGAGATGACTAGTAATCATTCCTCCCTGGCAGGGTTAGCAAATGAAATACCAAAAGAGCACCCAGTCTATACTAAGAATACAAGCAATGTTAACTATTAATCTTTATGATAACCCCATGTGAAAGGGGGCAACCTTAGCCTCATTTTGCATATGAAAGAACTAAAGTTTAAATACCTTGCTAGGGTCACACAGCCAGCAAGTTGCAGACTCTAATCTGAAAACAGGCCTGACTCCAAAGCTAGTGCTCATTCCCCTACCTCTTGGTTGAATTAGAAAGTGGCAATGAAATATGGCAGTGAAGGACAGGAGCCAGGCATGCCGCAGGTCCACGGGGCTGCAGAGAGTCAGACATGACTTAGTAACTGAACAGCAGCAATGAAAAGAAGAGCAGGGAGCGATATGAACCTGTTCCTCTTTCCCTCCTTGAAATCCTTTTGTCCCTTCCCTCTCTTACTACCTCTGAAATAGCACTTCTGGACTGTACTGGATTGTGCTGCAAAACCCAGATCAACCCCTTAGGACCAAGGCACCTGTCCCTGCCCTCCCCCAATGCTGCAGCTAATAATTTAACAATAATAATTTGGCCTATGGATCACAATGGCATTCCTCTGCGGAACTACTTTTGAGCAGAGGTAGTCGCCTCATCCAAGGTCACATCCCATCCTCAGGGATTTAAACACTAGTTAAGGTGGTATTTTACAGTCCCTTGGGTCCCTGGCTTCACTGTGGGACAATTCTGAAGGGCATCCCACTTGTGGAGCTCCCTGTGAAGTCAGCTAGGGCCTCTGACACAACTGCTCTCTTTCCGTAATCACAACTTCTTCAGTTTCTGACAGGTGCTGCTCCAGAAACGTGAGTGCTCAGTTACTCAGTCATGTCCACCTCTTTGCAATCCCGTGGACTGTGCCCCGTCCTCTGTCCCTGGGATTCTCCAGGCAAGAATACTGGAGTGGGTTGCCATTTCCTCCTCCAGGGGATCTTCCTGACGTAGGGCTCGAACCCAAATCTCCTGCATTGACTGGCAGACTCTTTACCACTGAGCCACCTGAGAAGCCCATAAAACACTCCCTAATAAAGCTGCTACTTGCAAAACTAAGCCTCAGAATCTGTTTCCAGGAAATCCAACCTAGGGCTTAAAACTGGAAGTGTCCTAAGAACAATTCTATAATAGAGCCATGGAGGGGGATCAGAGGTGGAATACTCAAGCCCTTGGCATACTGGAGCAATGCAATCATTCACCAGCAGTGAAGGAGTACAGGATGCCAGTGGAAGGGAATGCACCGAAGGGGGCTGTGATCTTGGGCATTTCAGCACTATGGGCGAAGTAGTGATTTAATGATCACAGAATTAGATGGCTATTGCTGGGTGTTACTGATGCATTAGACAATGACAATAAGCACAATGGTGACGAATCACCAACTTTAAAAGTGTGATTAGAAGACCTTCCTTGGCAGCATATGAAGCAGTTTCCCTCTTGCAGCTGGAGAACAGAAGACACTAAGGACCAGGCTTTAAATTTAATTAGGAACAGTGAAGTCCAGAAGCGTGAATTCTCAAGTTTGACAAGTGAGCTCAATTACAGTGCCCTGATGGGGAAGGATTGAGACCTGAGATAGAAATATCTCAGCCAGTGCACTCAAGGCCTTTGAAATGTCAGATTCTACAGGCCCTTTGGGCCTGTAAAAGTGGCCCACTCCTCTTCTTTGAAGGCTGGCACTTCTAACCCTCCTTAAACATGAGGCAGAAGTCTCTATCTTACAAGATGGGATAAACTCCAGAGGATGGGAGATAATCCCTATGAAGCTTCAGAAGTCCGCAGCATCAGTGACTCTTTTTTTAAGGGCATATAAGGAAATTATCTCAAAAATAAAAGTTATTTCTTTTATCTACCACCACTGAGAAAGAAGCACAGTGCTTTGTAGGCCTTTACAGGTTTTGGAAATAGCTCACCAACTCCCTCAGCCCCAAAGCCCCTTCTCTATAATCATGTAATGCCCCATTTAGGATCCTGAAGCTAAATATAGTATATCTTCATAACACATACGTAAAAACATTAAGTAGAATAATATATTCTAATATAAAAGAGAATTTATATTAAATTAGTACATATTCCAATATTAAATACTTTGATTCAATAGCACTATAAGCCATAATTAAGTAATAAGATCCCTAAACCTGTATCTTTCATTACCAATTGTGACAATTACAATGTAGATTGATATAGTTGTATAACTCAAATACTGTGATTGATATCTTCAACTGTATGATTTTCTAAAATGGTAACAACTCTTGGTAAAATTCCAAACATAAGTATAATTATTGGGTAGTTACATTTCTGGAGGCTAAAAAATAAAACAATGTACATTGAAAGCATTCCACCAGGACTTCCCTGGTCGTTCAGGTGGTGGAAAATCTGCCTGCAATGCGGGAGACTTCAGTTTCAATCCCTGGGTTAGGAAGATCCCCTGGAGCAGGAAATGGCAACCCATTCCAGTATTCTTGCCTGGAGAATTCCATGGACAGAGGAGCCTGGTGGGCTACAGTTCATGGGATCGCAAAGAGTTAGACACAGCTGAGCAACTAGCATACGTGTGTGTGTGTCTGTGTGTGTCTGTGTGTCTCTGTGTGTGTATAGAGACAGAGAGAGGGAAAGCATGAAAAACTTACTTACATATAAAATGGGGTCAATTTCTAGGCTCAGAACAAGTTTTTACCTGCATCAGTGTCCAGCAGGACATCCAAAAAACCATGTACTATTCTTTATCGTGTAGAACGGTCCTTTCTTTGTAGGACAATAAATGCCAAGAGCACTACCAACCATTGTGATGGCTGAAACTGTCCCTCTTTTAGGCATCAGCCTCCTTCTCCCTTGATGAGAACCATGGCTCCACTCTATGCCTCAATTCTCTGGATTTCTTTGCCATTCCTTACTTCTCTGAGGACATGCTGAATGCTGGGAACTCAACTCCACATCTCCAGCACAGATGTATCTCAAGCTCAGAACTGTATCATTAACCTTCTGCAGGCTTTAGTGCCTGGATATAACCACGCATACCTCAAACTCAGTATGTCAAAACGGTTTTATTAACTTTTACCTTAATGTGCTTCTACTCATGTGGTCTTATCATACCCCCAATCCCACGAGACAGCACCTGGATATCATTTCTGACTTCTCCCTTTCCTTGCTTCTGCTGCTGCTGCTAAGTCACTTCAGTCGTGTCTGACTCTGTGTGACCCTAGAGATGTCAGCCCACCAGGCTCCCCCGTCCCTGGGATTCTCCAGGCAAGAACACTGGAGTGGGTTGCCATTTCCTTCTCCAATGCGTGAAAGTGAAGTCGCTTAGTCGTGTCTGACCCTCAGCAACCCCATGGACTGCAGCCTTCCAGGCTCCTCCATCCATGGGATTTTCCAGGCAAGAATACTGGAGTGGGGTGCCATCACCTTCTCTGTTCCTTACTCCTACCTCAACCCAAACATGAAGATTTTCAGCTTTACCTCTTGTCCATTTTACCAGCATTGCATAAGGTCAGGCACTTCATACAACACAGCAACAAAAACAAAACCATCTTGCAACCAGAGTGAAATAGCAGAATTGTGAATGTGATCATGACACTCCGATTTAGACTCTTCAGGCTGTAAGAATGCTTCTGTGTTTACAAATAATGCCCTGTGTGTGTTATGGTCCATACTACATTGTATTATAATTACCTTTTCTATCGTCCAACTAAGCTATCATCTCCCTAGTGTTAGGGATTGTGTTTTATTCACTCACCATATCTAGTGCCTAGCACAGTGTCAGACACAATAGGGGCAATCAATAAATATTTACTGAGTGACTGAAACATAAGCAAACACACAATACTGAGGATTAACAATGTGATTAGAGTTAAAAATACCTTGATTATATGAGATGTGGATTTTGATGCTGATTACGAACTTTACCAATAAAATGATTGACTCTCCTCCTGTGAAATTAATTTACGACAAAATTCATATTTAAATAAACTTAACATTCTCGACTTCAAATGAACAGCAAAAAAATCTTGGCCAGATAACTTGATGAGCTTATTTTCCCTGTTTGAGTTGTTTAAAAAACACTCTCCTAATCATAAAAGGCAAGTAGGTTTTCCCACTGTCCTTTTCTCATTTATTTTAAAATGGTCATTAAATATCAATCAAGTGCCAAGCAGTGGGTCAGAAAATGAGAAAAGTTAGAATGCAGGGGAAGATAGTAACGGTGACTAAGATATAGTCTTTTCATTGGTGATTCAAAGGATGAAGGAACACAGCCATGTAAATAAAACTTACCATGTACTGTGACAAGTGTAATGATGAAGTTATGTCTAAGGCATCATGAAAGCCCGAGAGTTGTGATCAATGTGGTTTTTCAGGAGAGGTGGGCAACAGCAAATCTTAGTTCTTAGATAAGCTAAGATAAGCAATTCAATTTGGTAATGATTATTAGCCAGGGTAGGCAAGGCTAAGCTATGGAAAACACCACCACAAATATTTCTGTTAACATAGATGCAAACATTAATATCTCATTCATATTAGACATCAAGGTCTAGTTAGCTGGGAAGCACTGTCCAACATAGTCACTAGGGGACCAGATGACAGAGACTTCATCTCAACAGGTACCTTCCTGAGAGCTGCGGCAGGGAGGAGGAGTGGTGGGACGGGGTGGGGGGTGGGGTGGGGGCTGGATTCAGGACCTCTCATTCCTCTCAACTTCTACCAGGAGACTTCTGGTAACCCAGCACATTGCTCACAACATATTGGAAGGAAAAAGTCACATGACCACACCTAAATTAAAACAGGATGGGGGAAGAGCACTCCTACCAAATGCCTGAAGGCAGGAGAAACTAATCATCTGTAAACAGCCCCAGAGATGGCCAGTTGTTAAGAACGAAGGTGACTATAGAAAGGAGGCGGAAAGTTCTAGTCAGATGGAATGGCTTGCACACCATCACAAAACTGCACTGGATGATGTATATGGGCAATGGTGCTGCATTTGTTGTAGGCTGGGGCATAGTCTACACAGCTAGAGATGTTAGAAAACAGTGTGAAAGGTAGGCTGGGGTCATGTGGTTGAGGGCCTTGTTAGCAGCTTGAGGAGTTTAGATTTCTTTCCATCAGTAACAGAGAGTACTTTCACAAGGTTTCAAACAATCCAATCAGTGTCCCATGCTAACTGGGGGACATTAAAGAAGTAGTTGAGACTGGCTAAAACTGCTATACTTAAAAACAGACCACACAGCAAAGGAAAAGGAAAAAACACCACCACCACCACCTTGGTATCCTCCATAAGCTGCATCCCTAGACTCTGGATGCAGTACGTTGGGCTGAAGAGGTATGTAGATCACTGCATTCTGGCTAGAGGCTCTGACATGTTGCATCAGGGAGTTATAGACCCTGGAAACAGGGTGCTTTGAACTGTTAATTCATCCTGGAACAGAAAACCACAATTTCCTGTGTGGCTTAAGGGTAACCAAAGTTTTGTTTTAAAATTAACAGTAAGTTATTTATGTTAAAGATGCCCTGGTGATTATTAGTACGCATCATTTAAAGCAAACCAAGCAGAACCATGAAATTATTAGAATTCCTCTCCAGGATGTGTTAGGCTGTCTCCTATTGTCCATTTAGTGGCTTGTTTATTGGGAAGTTTAGTGAGGTTTCTGTATCAGCCCCAAAGCTTTTCCCATTAAATCATACAGAGAGGGTCTAAATAAATTTTAAAAGAAAAACACAGGAATGACTAATTTATCTTTCCAACAGACCCTGATGAGAGATCTCAGGTTCAAACTCCACTATGGCAACTAATGCCACATACAGATTTTCCTCATCATAAACCCAATTTAATAGAGACATATATATGGATACTAAAATCCAGTCATTCATGAATTTATTCACATACTCAAACTCTAGCAAGCATCCACACCTGATTCCCAGCACAAAATCAAACAAGACAAGCATGCTTAATAAATAGATGTGTTAGGGTCCCTAAAAGTTGAGTGAAAGTTTTTCATGGGCACAGAGAGTCAGGACTAGGAGAAGGGGTCAGCTATTCATCCTCCTCAAATCTTGGTCCCACTGCACCTGATGTACAGCATGAGGCTGTCTCCAGAAGCTACAGCTGCTGTTAACGGAAAGTAGAGGACACAAGCAGTGCTACTCCAGGGCTCAGGTGTCCGAGCATGTCAGAGCAGAGAAGGAAAGGGTGCAGTCTGCATTTCTGCACTAACACATGCCATTGGCACATGGCGAGCTCTATGAAATACAGCACCATTTTTTGGATACTCAGAGGTACTGCAAGCAAAGCCTTGGAGAGCAAGCAAAGAATTGCACACAATTCCAGGCAGTGCCATTCACTTTGGAGCACGTGGAAATCGTGCTCCCTGAGGTTGTGGAGAGCATGACCTTTATGGTCCTACACAGACCTCCCAGTGGCCTGTATGGAAGGTCCGAAAGCTAGCACTGCCATGTTGAGCCTCTCAAGCAGTTTCTAACCTGCGGTCTGCTTTTCAACTCAAAAAGACGCTCCTTTCAGACCTCTAGAAATCCCTGTATGAAACATTCAAGGAGCTTGAAGGTCCTGTAACTAGCATACAGAACAAGTCATTGCCTTCAGCATAACAGTTGGGGCCTAGAAGATCTTGGGTTATGTGTGCTCAGTTGCTTCAGTTGGTCCTACTGTTTTCGACCCTATGGACTGTAGCCCACCAGGCTCCTCTGTCCACGGGATTCTCCAGGCAAGAATACTGGAGTGGGCTGCCATGGCCTGCTCCACGGAATCTTCCTGACCCAGGCATCAAACCCACATCTCCTGCACTGCAGGTGGATTCTTTACCACTGAGCCATTGGGAAAGTCTAGGGTTATAATTTATTTCAAAAGAAAACCAAAAACTTACTGAGCACCTAATGAGACAGAATTCTGTGCTATGTATTTCTCAGAGAGCCTTTTCCAGAAACATCAAAAAAGTCAAGGCAGTTCACCCTGGAAGTTTTGTCCATAATGGCAGACTTCCCTCCATACAGCATCCCATCCTATGCATCCCTCGTTTTGAGCAGCCACATCTGAGGTGAAGGGAGAGCACACATTCAGATTTTTCTCACCCTATTCATATTTTCATTTAAACCAAAATAAATACTAAAATCCCCTTGGGTGCTCTTTTTTCACCTGACTACATCCAGCATAAGTGATACAACAGAAAAGATTTTCTCTTTCCTTCCAAATTCCAAGTGGTATTAGAAAAAGAAAAAGTTCCAGTAAACATTGGTGGTGCGGCCAGGTTTGGTGGAGGCGTCATCTTTGCTTTTGTGTTGCGACTTATTGCCTACCTTTAATTTGGTCTATTCACAAAAATGTCACTGCCCAAAAGGTGTTGTTGAGAAGGGAGGGACTAATTCAGACACACTTTACCCTCAAAACAACTTTACTGTAAATATTAACATCATTTAATACAAGTATCATTTTCTGTTAAATATTCTTGTTTTGTCCTAGGACTCTGATTCACTTACATGAATGTAATGAAACCTATGAAAATGCCTCATAGAAGTGACTTAATCTCCACAAATATAAAAATCTCTATTTTACTTTGAAGTCCAGTTTCAATGCTACAAACCAACACAACATAAAAACAAGTGAAAAAAAAAAAATCAGGACATTCTGCCAACAAAGTCAACTTTCCCCCACAAGATCCAAATATTCCAGGTTCACAGTACACATAAAACCTTTTATACTGGTGCATTGGAAAGGATGTTTCCAGCAATCCACTCATCTATTTTTTTAAGCTTTAAGTATCGTAATCCCCTAGATCATGCTTCACCTGGGAATTCTCACCTTGGACATGAAACTGTTAAGTTCCAAGCGACAGATTTTAGAACAAGCAGCTAACAACTCCACAAATAAATTCATTTCCTCATATAGACTGAGGTTTGAAGACTGCCCCTCCCTCTCCAAGACTCAGTCTCAAGACCAAGCTAATGTTTAAGCAGCAGTTTACCTGGTACTCTGACAAAAGTTACGTCAGAGGGCCTTTGATAAACGTCCTTTCAGAGGTGATAAATGGGAAAGCACTTTAACAGAAATTGATTTAAGCAAAACCCTTGGCCCACTGAAAGCTTTTTCTCACACCATTCTCTCTACTGATGTAAAATCCAGGTTGACAACTTAGAAAGGACAGGATCATTTTAGAGGCAAAAATATTTCTGACAATATGATAAAGAGGATATTGAGAGCAGAGACTGCCATAAAGTTAAAATAGTCTTGCTTGATCAAATGATCAAATGGAACTATTTCAGAATGGACTCTAAGCCACTAGTAGGCTGTTTTTGTCATATTAGAATTTGCTTATCTTCATGAACATTATATCACATATCTATTTAGAGGTAACCACTCACACAAATTTTTTATGAGTGAGGTTGTTTGCTTTTTAGTGGAACTCATTTTTATTTGATATAAAGAGTATATTTTGGGAAGTGTTAGCGACTGTCACTTTTTAAAAAAATTTCAGTGCTTAGACACCTGGAAAAGTGAAATGTTTAGATTTTTTTATGGAAAAGCAATTACATTTTAAGTAATGTTCCAATTATCCTTCCCATGAGGCCTGTGGAAGTAAATCCAAGCTCTTGTTGCTTCCTAAACCTACCACCAAGCATAGATTTAGTGAGGAATCAGATATGATAATATCACACCCAAATATTTAGGGAAAAAAACAGCAGCTATATTTCTGGCTTCAACTCTAGTAACTACATAAACCACTTTACTGTTTATGATTAAGTGGAATAGTCAATTTAATGTAAAAAGACCACCACTGTTGTTAGTTAAAACAGTCAAATTGTTTAACAGTATCATCCACATTTATATTAGTCAAGGTTCCCAAACCTTTAATTATCAAATGCTTCTTTTACCAGTTAATGAAGAAAATTTTCAGTCTTAAAAGGACATAAGATGAGTGATAGTTGAGCAGTAAAAAACTACACAGAAATTGATGCCTGATGTACAAGAACAGAAAGAGGTATATTAAAATGGATGGTAGTTATAGCCTGGTTTAGGCAGCATAAAAATTGTAATTTCAACATTTTCTTCTAACAGAACATGTGAATAGGCTCCTGTATTCTTCAGTAAACTGGCATAAATATGTTTGTATACTCTTATGAAAAATAAGTGCCAGGATCCAAATGGCTAGTTGGAGCAGGTGTAGGATTCATGGCCAATTTTGTGGTTTATCACATCTCCCCTTACAGGAAATGAAAGTGTAAAAAAAAGAATAAAGGCCAAAGCTGTGAATATGGTCAAGGGCAATTGATGCTTGTAAGTACATACTTAACTTTCCTGGTTAACATTTTATAAGCTTGCCTGTATCATTACAAACTGAAATCACACCTACAAACAATTTTGCCCTAATACAGTGAGAGTCCAATCCCCATTTTGGAGGATGGCGAGAGACAGGCCAAGCAGGGATAAGAAACCCAGACCAGTTTAATAAAACATGTATAGAATAACTTGTTAAGAAAGTAAATTTTTATCATTCTCAGTTCAGTTGCTCAGTCGTGTCTGACTCTTTGCAGCCCCATGAATCGCAGCAAGCAAGGCCTCCCCGTCCATCACCAACTCCCGGAGTTCACTCAGACTCACGTCCATTGAGTCAGTGATGCCATCCAGCCATCTCATCCTCTGTTGTCCCCTTCTCCTCCTGCCCCCAATTCCTCCCAGCATCAGTCTTTTCCAATGAGTCAACTCTTCGCATGAGGTGGCCAAAGTACTGGAGTTTCAGCTTTAGCATCATTCCTTCCAAAGAAATCCCAGGGCTGATCTCCTTCAGAATGGACTGGTTGGATCTCTTTGCAGTCCAAGTGACTCTCAAAAGTCTTCCAACACCACAGTTCTCAGGTATACATAATAAATTTAAACTGTAAATTAGTGCAATTCTTTGCTGATTAGAATGAGAAGCAAAATCAGAACTAATGAGTAGAAAAAGACAAATTTGTATTTTAGGAGAAAAAGGAAAATCTTCAACAGGGCTATGGAGTATGATTATGCATGTTGTGGCCTACACAAAGGCATCCAGCCCAAGAGGCCAGGGAAGCTAACATCCAGTGGGCACTCCTCTTGCCAAGCCATTTTTTTCTAATTCTTACAAAGGCACCCTTTGGGCAAGCAGAGGCCCTGCTTTAAAGAGAATGCTCAGTGTTTGCTAAAGTTCAGGAAAACAGGAACTCATATGTGAGTAAAATCAGTACAAATTGTCTGAAAGGCAATTTAGAAATACGTATACACCTTAACAGGTTCCGTATCCTTTGATCCCTCAAGTCCCTTCTTTAGGAATTTATTTTAAGGTTAGTTGGTGTGGTGATTTTTATAACAGGTTCATAAAAACTTTTTTTTTTTTTTAACATTCCTCCCTTCAAAAGATGGAACCTTATGCCTCTCTTCTTGAAGATGAACCAAATTCAGTGAAGACACAGCTAACAGAAATAGCGTGGTGGAAGGACTGCCATATGAATTCTAAGGCTAACTCACAAGAACAGCCTCTGTCTGGCTTTCTACCAAATCAATTGCTTTGGGGCAGGAAGTCAGCTGCCATATTGGAGGAACTCTCAAGCAGCCTGTGGAGGAGCCCACATGACCTACTGCCCAAACCCAAGTTGATTAACTTGTTGGCTGTGAGTGGGAGCCATGAAAGTCGGCATTCAGCCTCTGACAAGATAGCAGATGATTCTTCAATAAGCGGCCCTGGGAAAACTAAACAGCCATGTGCAAAAGAATGAAATTGGACCCCTATCCAACACCACACAACAAAAGTCAACTCAGTTATTTTCTGGTTGGTCCAGTGTTTAAGACTTGGTGCTTTCACTGCCATGGCCCTAGATTCCATTCCTGGTCAGGGAACTAAGATGCCACATACCATGTGTTGCAGCAAAAACAAAAAAGTCAGTTCAAAATGGGTTAAAGACTTGGACATAAGATCTGAAACATAAAAATCCTAGAAGAAAATGTAGGGGCTAAACTCCTTGACATCAGTCTTAGCAATGAATTTTTGGGATTGACACCAAAAGCAAAGGCAACAAAAGCAAAAGCAAACAAACAAGATCACATCTAACTAAAAAGCTTCTGCACAGCAAAGAAAATTATCAACAAAACAAAAAGGAAATCTATCATATCTTATAAGGGGTTAATACCCCAAAAGTATAAAGAACTCACAACTCAACAGCAAGAAAACCAAACCACTCAATTTTAAAATGGGCAGAGGAAGTGAATGGACATTTTCTTAAAAAATTATACAAATGGCCAACAGGTACATAAAAAGGTGTTCAACATCCCTAATCATCAGGGAAAGGCAAATCAAGACCACAATGAGATATACCTCACACATGTTAGAATAACTGTCATCAAAAAGACAAGAGATAACAAGTGTTAGAAAATTTCTGTGGAGAACAGGGAATTCTTTTGCAGTGTTGGTGAGAATGTACATTGCTGCAGCCACTATGGAAAACACTGTGGACCTTCCTCAAAAAATTGAAGCTAGAGATACAGTGTGATTCATCAGTCACACATCTGGGTATATATCTAAAGGACATGAAAACAAGATAGCAAAGCGATATCTGCTCTCTGATGTTCACTGAAGTATTATTCACAATAGCAGAGATAGGGAAACATCTTGCAGTGGATGGATAAATGGATAAAGAAGATGTTTGATGGAATATTATTCAACCACGAAAAAGGGCATTCTGTCATTTGTGACAACATGGATGGATCTTGAGGACATTATGCTAAGTGAAACAACTCAGAGAAAGACAAATACCATATGATTTCACTTATATGTGGAATCTAAAAAAGCCAAGCCCCCAGAAACAGAGATCAGAATGGTAGTTACCAGGGCCTGGGGTGGGGAGGAAGGAGTGATGTTGGTTAAAGAGTCAAAATTCCAGTTATAAGATGAATAAGTTCTAGGGATCTAATATATAACACAGTGATTATAGTCAATGACACTGTATTCGACAGTTTTAAAAAATGACTTCAGATTACTACAACCTTGGCTGACATCCTGATGACCTATGAAAGACTGTGGGCCAAAAAAAAAAAAAAAAAAACAACAACCCAGTATGTCTTTAATTCCTGACTCAGAAAATAAGAAAATAATAAATGCTTGTTGCTTTAAACTATTAACTGTGGGATAATTTTTTAGTGCAGCAGTAGACAATACAGATATACACAAAGCTTTGACTATATAGATGTATATTGTAATGTTGGCTTACAAAAAGAAAAAAATCTAAACATTTAGTGTAAAAAAGTCATAGAGTATGACTATCCATAAAATGAAATAGGTAGATGTTAAAATTTGTATTCTATGTAAGTTACAACAGTGTATTTAATATTAAGTGAAAAAATAATTTATAAGACATTAGGAACAATATAATTGTATTTTGTAAAAATATTTCTATATATTTATATTACTATGTCTATAAAAAAGACTAGAAGACTTTAAAATGCTAGCAGTAATTATCTATGGATGGCATAGGATTAATTTTTTTTTTCTATTTTTTCCTGTTGGTCTCTAATTTTTAAATTTTCTGCAATAAGTATGTTACTTTTGTAAAAAAACATTTTAAAATATTGGAGTGGCAGGGCAAGGTAGATTATTAAAACAGTGGAATCCCAATATGCCTATGTTTGAATTCCCTCTACAGTGGTCCTTATGTTCAATCCCTCTACAGTGAAATGGAAACTTAATGCTCTGAGGGCAGGAGGAGAAGGGGATGACAGAAGATGAGATTGTTGGATGGTATCACCGACTCAATGGACATGGGTTTGGGTGAACTCCGGGAGTTGGTGATGGACAGGGAGGCCTGGCGTGCTGTGGTTCATGGGGTCAGAAAGAGTCGGACATGACTGAGCAACTGAACTGAACTGAATTTATACTAGAGTTCTGCAAAACATTACCATTGAGGGAAACTAGGTAAGAGCTACATGAGATTCCTCTTATTTCTTGCAAGTGCACATCAATCTACAATTATCTCAATTAAAACTGCAATATAAAAGTTTCTGAGAGAGAACACATCCTATGTGTGATATAATCTGTGAAGAATTAAAGGCCATTTTTATCTCTTCTACATATAAACTCTTGTCAGTAAAGATGATGATCTTATCAACTTATGATCACCTCTTTACATTATCAATAAATCCAGAACTGTCAAACACAAAGCATAATTTTTCCCCAGTTTTGCCACAAGCACTATGCTCAGCCTCAACTTAAAAAAAAAAAAAAAAATGACATTTGTACAGAAAAAATTTTCAAATATCCTGGACAAGTAAAGGATTTTACTTTAGTCATTTATGTTCAGTAAGATGAGTCCTGGGAGTCCATATCTTTGATAAAGCTTTTTTCAGATGATTCTGAATCTCAAATTGCATTCTGAAAAATTTCAATGTGGGGCCCTAAATGGGAAACCTTAAAAAGAAGGGCTAGCTTTGCAGTCAGAAGCTAAGATGGCCCCTGGCAGAAGAGATAGGGGCATGGTCTATGTTGTCAAAGTTTTTGATTGGCTCTCTTGATTTCTGTGCACATAGACAGCGCGTGATCACCATAGACTCCTGTTATAATGAAGGCACATGACGATTTGACCTTTAACGTGATTGGTGCAACTATGGAAAGTCCCTCGCACCCCCCCCCACCCCCACTTGCCTTTATAAACCAAGAGCTTGCGGCAATAAAGTGGAACTGCTCAGACGGAACCCCTGATGCGTCTGATTGTCTCTCACTCGCTGAGGGGCTGGGTTGGTGGACAGCAGGCTCACCTCTCCTCAGGACCCCTTGGCTTTGCTGAGGGAAGTTCCACTGCCTCTCTCTTTCTGTGGAGCGCCCCCCGCAGAAAATGGCGCCCAACATGGGACACGAAGCAGACGGATGGAGGTGGTGACACCGTGCGGCCCTGAAAGAAACAGCGATGAGGGACCCTAGGCTGGTTGCAGCACGGTGCTCCCCTTTAGAGGAGTATCGTCCAAGGTGAGCCGGACTTCAAGGTGGGCCCCCCTCCGTTTTGAGGGAAGTGGCAAAAAACTCTCCTGACTTATTTTCCTTCTCCTCTTCTTTTCTGGTCTGTCCTTAATTCCTTTTTCGAGAGTTTCAGTGAACAGGTGAACGGTTGTGGAGGCAATTGATAAGTCCTAGCTAGGGCCACTCTCTGGCGGACTTTGAAGGCCCTGCAACAAGTGAGCCTCAGTAACTAGAGCCCAACCGGGTGAAACTCCCCTTTAATCATTCTTAACTGAAGATGTGGCCTAGAATCTTCCCTGTGGGCACAGGTCAGGCACTTAAAGGCCATTAGGGCGCCTGCCACTTAAAGACTCCCGTGACAGGATAAGGGAGTCATGGAATGGGCTAGAAACCTCTAGGGTGCCTGCCCCCAGCAAGAAAACTTCCGTGCAACAACGCAGGCACATAAACAGTTCCAAAAGCCCAACTTTCTGGCCGCCACCACTCCCGGTAGGATTTTTGGTGGTCGTCCTCAGTGACTTTTCTTTCTATTCTCCCTTGGCAGCATGGGAAATAACATCGGGAAATCTGATGAGCCCACACTCAAAGCACTGAGATATATGCTCATAAGCAGGAGACTTGAGATTTCTGACGCTCAGGCCATTAAGGTCTGGGGGACCATTGTACGGTTGGCCCCCTGGGTTGCTTCAGCCAATCTGTTCTCTTAGGACACTTGGGATCGAGTACAAACCCTTGCTAGGCAGCGAGAGGTTCAATACGGTGAGGAGCCCCCCTTAGGGTTCTGTCTGACCATTTTGGCCCTCAAGCTCTGCTTTTCATGGAATGAGGAGCATATCACTGATACAGGTACCCCCAATTCAAAATCAAAAAAACAATGGAAAAAGTTTGACGAGGAACGAGTCATGTCAGACCAAAATATAGCAAAAGAGGCTGTAGGAAATACAGACTCTAGAGTGAATAGTGGGCCATGGGAGCCTTTCAGGGATGATAAAGGGGCAGAAGAGAATAGAGACCCCTCTGATGCCTCAGGACTGAGAGCCCAGGGGAGAGATCTATGCCCCTCCCTGACTTCCCCATTTGAGGAAGTTTCAGGAGCACCTTGGGTGGGAAAGACAATGAGGTCACCTTGGAAAGGGAGAACCTATCCGACCCTTGGGGCATCCCCGCTGCCCTTTACTGGCCCGACTCAAGCCTTTCCTGTAAACGTTAACCCGGGGCGGTGGGGGGGAGGGGGGGATAGGCTGGCAGCCTGCTACCTCCGGGAGGCCAATGATTTAAAAGAGCTCAAAAAGGCAGTGGCAGAGGATGGCCCAAACTCCCTGTGGGCAGAAACTATTCTCCAGGGCCTGGCTCATCAACCTTGTACGACCCAAGACTGGAAGATGTTATGTAAGGCAGAAGATGCTATGTTGCTCCCCAGCAACACCTATATCAAATGGTGTGCCTTTTTCAAGGAAGAGTGTCATGCTCAGGCAGAAAGAAATCAAGCTGCCAACCCTGCTATCCCAGTGACTTTCGGGATGTTGTCAGAGACAGCAGATCAATGGAGTACAGGACCTCAACAGGCCACCATTCCTGCTCCTTATACAGATCAAGTACAGGCCATATGCCTGGCTGCCTGGAAAAAGCTTGCGGAGGGCCCCAGTGAGCCCCCTATATCGGGCATCACTCAAAAAAATAATGAAGACCTCTCCACCTTCATAGATTGGGTGGAAAAGAGTATACAGAGAAAATTCCCTCTGGGGGCCACTGAAAGATCCATTTGTTAAGCTATTAGTCTGGGAAGGGATGAACTCAGACCATAAGTTGGCTTGCGCAGGACAGAAAGACTGCTCTATGGAGAGATAGATTATAGCCACCAAAGACGTGGGGACACCCATCAGACCTGCTCTATTTCAACTGCCCTTCAGGCTCAGACTGAAGCCCTTACCGAGGTGATGACCAAGGCCCTCTCCGTTATGACGGCCTCTGGGGGGACCACATCTAAGAGACCCCTAGTCCCCCTAAAATTGGGTCAATGCTTTGGCTGCAGACAAGAGGGACACTTTAAGAAGGAGTGCCCTCAAGGCGGGGGAAGACCTACTGGTCGGAGACCCCCCACTACTCCATGCCCGCGATGTAGGAAAGGATATCACTGGAAGGCAGAGTGCAAATCTAAGTACAGGCCCGTACCCTGTTACTTGAACGGGTTAACCCCATTTATGTACACCATCTTAGGGGTCATCAAAATTTACCTGGATTGCTTTCAGTGGGAAATTCCCTGGCCGATAGAGCGGCCTCCGTTACAATCCAAGCTTGTAACTTACAAGATGCCTATGATCTTCACAATCTTACTCATATAAATTGGAGAGGGCTACATAAAAGGTTCCCACAGATTCCTATTAGAGAATTAAAGAAAATTATACATACTTGTAAATCCTGTCTTCCTTATTTACAAGTATCACCTTTACAGCCCCCAGGAGGAAACCCTCGAGGGCTAAAACCCAATGTGCTGTGGCAAACTGATGTGACCCATTATTCCCCTTTTGGAAAACTTAAGTATGTTTTTGTGTCTATTGACACTAACTCTCACGCCTGCTGGGCTACTGCCCACACAGGAGAAAAAGCAAAACATGCTCAAAGCCATTTTTTACAATGTTTTGCGCCATTGGGCAAATAAAAACAGATAATGGCCCTTGCTTCATCAGCCAGAGCTTACAGAAATTCTTCCAACAATGGCACATTCATCATAACACCGGAATCCCACATAACCCCCAGGGACAAGCCATAATTGAGTGCCACCATCAAAATTTAAAGGCTCAATTACAAAAACAAAAAGGGGGAATAAGCCCTCACCAGAAACTTGGAAAGGCACTCTTTAAACATTTTAAATTTTTCAAAAAATGAACCAATATCATGTTTTCAAAAACATTGGTCTAACCAAGAAATAAAACCTGAAATACAAGTGAGATGGAAAGACCCCATCACTGGCCAGTGGAAGGGGACCGATCCACTCCTTACAATGGGAAGAGGATTCAGATGCATATTCCCCATTGGGGACCCCAGCCGTATATGGGTGCCAGCAAGGAATCTTAAATTTACACCACAAGAGAGATGTCAAATCTCAAAATCTGACACAGATTAAAGAGACACTCACATATTGAGCCCAAGAACAAAAAGTTCCTGAGGCGATCTTTTCTTTCCTTTCAGATCATCGATGCGGCGACCCTGGTGGACACTGCTCCTGGTGATCGTCAGATTACCTATCCTCTCCTTGTTGACCTTCGTCATTGCCACAGCTGTGCAACAGTTTTTAGAATCTTTGAAGCCTGGGTTTAATGACACACAAGGCCATCAACCATGAGGGTACAACAGTGTCAGCATCCGTGCTTGGAGTTCAACAAGCTCAGACCATCGAGGTTATAAAGAACATATCCACTGCCTCTGCTCAGGGATTTCAAGCCAGCTCGAACACCTGAGATCCACCATAACGGGACTCCAACGCCAGAGCGATCGAGACGTTGAGTGTTCTGGTGTGCATAGACTGCGATGTGAGATACCCCAGCTTTTGTCTGACAGCTTTTCCAGTGTTAAATGAGACTCTAACAGGTGAAAAAGGGAGCAATGGACCTATGGGACTGGATACAAAGTCCATTTACCTGGTTTTAAAATGCCTTTTATTTGCTTGTTTTTGTTGTTCTGCTTGTTGTAGTGTTAAAGGTAAAAAAAAAAAAAAAACACCTCACAGCCCGCAATAGATGTTTACAACAAATAATAGTTATGCTTGCCCAGGTCATGGAAAAGGAGCCCCACGTTGGGCACCCACAAAACCCCTGGATTAATTTAGCCCTTCAAGAGATTAACTGAGACAGATAAATACAAAGAGTTCTAGATGCCCATCATCTAGAGAGATTCCGCGTAGCCCCCAAGAGGTGGCTGGATAGCCAATAACGGGTAAGACCCTCAGAGGAGGGCAACCTAAGACAGGCACAGCCGCGAGAGGGGCTGGCGAGGCTGGCCGCCTGCAGCTTTATGCCTTGCTCTACAGAACATCAATACAAATGTCTCGAGGGCTTAAATAAAAAAGGGGGAGATGTGGGGCCCTAAATGGGAAACCTTAAAAAGAAGGGTTAGCTTTGAGGTCGGAAGCTAAGATGGCACCTGGCAGAAGAGATAGGGGCGTGGTCTATGTTGTTTGTCAAAGTTTTTGATTGGCTCTCTTGATTTCTGTGCACGTAGACAGCGTGTGATCACCATAGACTCCTGTTATAATGAAGGCACATGACGATTTGACCTTTAACATGATTGGTGCAACTATGGAAAGTCCCTCGCAAAACGCCCCCTGCTTGCCTTTATAAACCAAGAGCTTTCGGCAATAAAGTGGAACTGCTCAGACGGAACCCCTGTCGAGTCTGATTGTCTCTTGCTCGCCAAGGGGCTGGGTTGGCGGACAGCAGGCTCACCTCTCCTCAGGACCCCTTGGCTTTGCTGAGGGAAGTTCCACTGCCTCTCTCTTTCTGTGGAGCGCCCCCCGCATTCCAAGATTTTTTAAGAGTTATATAGTCTTACCTCAGAAGAACACACAAACTTTGCACTCAATTCTAGGGGTTTTGTGGACTTTCTCAAACCCATCATTTGCCCTCTAAGCTGATGGTGCATGGGTCCATATGGCGGGGCGGGGTGGGGGGGGTGTGTGTCTAACTTTTTATTGTAACTTAACTCTGCAGAGTATCATTCCTTTCAACATAGTCCATATTGTGGCACACACAGAAAATGATCACTGTTGTAGAGCTAAGTGGAGAATGTTGAGGGCGGGTTGTTCCAGCTTTTCAGGCTCGGCCCAGCCGCCAAGAGGAACCAATATTACCACTTACATGTAACCAGTTTGTCAGTTCAATTCAGTCACTCAGTCATGTCCGACTCTCTGTGACCCCATGAATCGCAGCATGCCAGGCCTCCCTGTCCATCACCAACTCCCGGAGTTCACTCAGACTCGTGTCCATTGAGTCAGTGATGCCATCCAGCCATCTCATCCTCTGTCGCCCCCTTCTCCTCCTGCCCCCAATCCCTCCCAGCATCAGAGTCTTTTCCAATGAGTCAACTCTTTGCATGACGTGGCCAAAGTATTGGAGTTTCAGCTTCAGCATCATTCCCTCCAAAGAAATCCCAGAGCTGATGTCCTTCAGAAAGGACTGGTTGGATCTCCTTGCAGTCCAAGGGACTCTCAAGAGTCTTCTCCAACACTACAGTTCAAAAGCATCAATTCTTCGGCACTCAGCTTTCTTCATAGTCCAACTCTCACATTCATACATAGGACCCACTATTTGGGAATCATTGGCAGAAATCAGATATTTTGAAGTATAAAACCAAAAATAAATATTTTAAAATATACCATGTTAACTTATGTAAGAATAAAAGACAATGTCTAGATAGCAAGTTAAACTTTTTTTTTTTTCAGGATGCCCAATATATGAAAGAATGGCATGGACTTTTAAATAACCCTTGAAAGTGAAAGTGAAGTCACTCAGTCGTGTCCGACTCTTTGCGACCCCATGGACTGTAGCCCACCAAACTCCTCTGTCCATGGGATTCTCCAGGCAAGAGTACTGGAGTGGGTTGCCATTTCCTTCTCCAGGGGATCTTCCCGACCCAGGGATCAAACCCAGGTCTCCCGCATTGCAGGCAGACGCTTTAACCTCTGAGCCAAACCCAAGTGTGAAAAAGTTCTTAGGTATCCTTATTTAGAAGCAATGATCAGTGCCTCGTAAGCACCAGATATTGGTAAGTGCTTAATAAGCTCTTAAAAGTCAAAGATTTGAGAAAAGGACAAGATGAAAGAGAAAAAAAATGGCATGTTTATCTGATTTGCATTTATAAATGGAGAGTCTGGACTAATGGAAATAGAAGAGCCTCACTGAGCACATTAGACAGGTAACATGTATATTATAGATTCAAAATTTTAGGAAACGTTGAACTGAAGAACAGAATCAGAGAATTTTGGTTTAAGAAGGTAGACTGGGAAGAACTCTCCATGGCTGAATATTTAACAAAGTTAGCCATAATAAAAATAAAAAGATTACCTAACATTAAGTGCTCATTATATGCCAGAGACTGTTTTAAGAGCTTTACTTGTGTTAACAAATATTAATAAATTTTTTGAGAAAGATATGACAGACTGGGAAATTAACACCATGGAAGCTCTTTACCTGATTCCAAATCTCAGAATGAGCAAGTGACAGAGATCTGAAGCCAGGCAGTGTGACTCCAGAGTTCATGCATTATGCACTCTACTTAAGTTGCCTTTTATAGTTTAAAAAAGTAAAATCCAACAAAAAGAAAAATTCAAACCACCAAATAGGGAAAGAGGCATAATCTATTACAGGAAGAAACTATTTTGAAATGAAACAAGAATGAAAGATGTAGCTTGGCTAAGAATCCAGCCCTCAGTTTTCCAGAAACTATGATGGTGGGTTCACAAAAGCCTGAGAATTCCCACAAAATACCTCCAAATATGGAGAAAAGGAAATTGAGTTGGTTTTATTATCCTATTCCTCATTTGACGAATAGTGGAAAAGAACTAAAGGGGAGAAATGGGTGAAACAGAAGGGGACACAAAGCCCAGAAGAACTCCCCAGTGTGAATGGTATTTAGTCCTAATTAACTAAAGTGAACTCTCGAACCGGATATGTAATAAAATCTCAGGAAAAAAGCACAAGACCCCAGGTCATCTGACACAGCCAGCACACTACTCTCATTCCCCACCACTCTTTTAGTACACAGAAAAAAAAAAAAAAAAGTGGGGGGGGGGTGGGTAGGTTAAGGACATACAGAATCTCAAGCTGTAGGTATGAAGTAGGGGGAAAAAACCCACAAACCCTCAAATACTGTAGAAAGAGTTAAGAAATCACTCTTCACAGTAGCAGAACAAATAGAGTGGAGAGTCACTCAGGCATGAACAATACAAAAAGAAACAGCACAACTCTGCAACTTGCAAACAGTAAAATGGTAAGAAGCAATGAAAACCCACCAGCAAAACAGAGCAAAAGGATGGGAACAAACCATTCAAAAGACAAACCATTTAAAGAACTTAAACGTGATTATACAACAAAGTGAGATGAAAAGAAATGGAAAAGACAAAATGAAAAAGAATGTATGAACCCATTTCCAGGGCAGGAATAGAGATTTAGACATAGAGAATGGACTTGTGGACACAGCAGGGGAAGGTGAGGCTGGGACGAATTGAGAGTAGCATTGATATATATAAATGCTATAAATGCGTTGATATATTTTACCATGTTTAAAACAGGTAACTAGTGGGAAGCAGCTGTACAGCAGAGGGCACTCAACCCAGTGCTCTATGATGACCGAGATGGGTGGGATGGGCGACAGGAAGGAGGGAGGCTTATGGGGGAGGCAGTATAATAAGAGTTCATTCACGTTGTTGTACAGTAGATATTAACACACAGTAAATCAACTATACTTCAGTTTAAAAATATGGCAGTTGAAATGATACAAACTTAATAGCTTCAGAGACTAAAACTGAAATCAATTCCAAAATAAGGATAATCAAGATCTCTGAAGCAAAGAGCCCAGGGGAAAAAAAGATATATTCAGGGATAATATATACAAGAAAATGTCTCTGAAGTGAAGGGAAAAACAAAATTTGCAGGATACAAACTGTATTTCAGGGAAGTTTGATACAGAAATTTTAAGTACCCAATCTGACATACACCTCAGGTCACATATCAAAAAATACATATTTACAGATTTTCTATTCAGAGGGAAAATTACTCTAGACTCAATCTAATTTATAACAAGGTTTAATGCTAGAAGTCAATGAAACAATATTTGCCAAGTTCTAAGAAAAAGGATGACCCATAATTACCATAGTTAGCCAAAAATGTTTAAATATAACAGTCTTAATTCTCAAAGATAAAGAAAGTTAATAGAGCCCTATGAGCTCTGCTGAAAAAAAAAAAAAAATTACTTGACAATAAAATCCAGGCTTTAAGAATTGAATCAAAATAGAAAATATAGTAATAAGAAAGTTTTGGTAAGAGCTGATGGAAGCACTAAATAAATTTAAACAGATTTAATAAGAATGAGCATGTGTTCTATAGAACAAAATGATAACATTATAAACCTGGGCATATAAAACAGGGAGTTCCCTGACAGTCCAGTGGTTAGGACACAGCACTTTCACAGCTGGCCTGGATTCAATCTCTGGTCCAGGGACTAAGATTCCCCCATTCTCCCTTCCTGGCAGTTTGTAAGAAGCACCTCACTGCCCTCTCAGGTAAGGGTGGCTATGGAAATTGGTGTTTTAATATCCTTTGGAAAATAATTACCCTAAGGCTAATGATTAATCCATAAGTAGAAAGTCAAGAGTCAGGATATAGGTTGAATGAACTACTTCTGGCCTCCTAACATTTCTTTTTGACTCTTCATCATGTGTTCTCTGATATCCTACAGCACCGGCTAAGGTTGTAACTTGGTGTATGCTAATATTCAAAGTGACTACAAAGCCAAGCTAACAAGCCACAATAATACCTATTTCGGGGTTTTGTTTGTTGTTTTTAATACATGTTAGCAATAAAGTCATGCTTTGATGTAGTTGAACAACTATTTATTTTCAGGTGAAGAAACCTTAATTTTGATGATTTGATAATCATGTATTCAGTTCAGTCACTCAGTCATGTCCGACTCTTTGAGACCCCATGAATTGCAGCACTCCAGGCCTCCCTGTCCATCACCAACTCCCGGAGTTCACTCAGACTCACGTCCATCGAGTCAATGATGCCATCCAGCCATCTCATCCTCTGTTGTCCCCTTCTCCTCCTGCCCCTAATCCCTCCCAGCATCAGAGTCTTTTCCAATGAGTCAACTCTTCGCATGATGTGGCCAAAGTACTGGAGTTTCAGCTTTAGCATCATTCCTTCCAAGGAAATCCCAGGGCTGATCTTCAGAATGGACTGGTTGGATCTCCTTGCAGTCCAAGGGACTCTAAAGAGTCTTCTCCAACACCACAGTTCAAAAGCATCAATTCTTCGGCACTCAGCCTTCTTCACAGTCCAACTCTCACATCCATACGTGACCACAGGAAAAACCATAGCCTTGACTAGACGGACCTTAGTCGGCAAAGTAATGTCTCTGCTTTTCAATATGCTATCTAGGTTGGTCATAACTTTCCTTCCAAGGAGTAAGCGTCTTTTCATTTCATGGCTGCAGTCACCATCTGCACTGATTTTGGAGCACCCCTCAAAAAAAAGTCTGACACTGTTTCCACTGTTTCCCCATCTATTTCCCATGAAGTGATGGGACCAGATGCCATGATCTTCGTTTTCTGAATGTTGAGCTTTAAGCCAACTTTTTCACTCTCCTCTTTCACTTTCATCAAGAGGCTTTTGAGTTCCTCTTCACTTTCTGCCATAAGGGTGATGTCATCTGCATATCTGAGGTTATTGAGATTTCTCCCAGCAATCTTGATCCTAGCTTGTGTTTCTTCCAGTCCAGCGATTCTCATGATGTACTCTGCATAGAAGTTAAATAAGCAGGGTGACAGTATGCAGCCTTGACGTACTCCTTTTCCTATTTGGAACCAGTCTGTTGTTCCATGTCCAGTTCTAACTGTTGCTTCCTGACCTGCATACAGGTTTCTCAACAGGCAGGTCAGGTGGTCTGATATTCCCATCTCTCTCGGAATTTTCCACAGTTTATTGTGATCCACCCAGTCAAAGGCTTTGGCATAGTCAATAAAGCAGAAATATATGTTTTCTTGGAACTCTCTTGCTTTTTCCATGATCCAGCGGATGTTGGCAATTTGATCTCTGGTTCCTCTGCCTTGTTTAAACCAAGCTTGAACATCAGGAAGTTCATGGTTTACGTATTGTTGAAGCCTGGCTTGGAGAATTTTGAGCATTACTTTACTAGCATGTGAGATGAGTGCAATTGTGCGGTAGTTTGAGCATTCTTTTCCATTGCCTTTCTTTGGGATTGGAGTGAAAAGTGACCTTTTCCAGTCCTGTGGCCACTGCTGAGTTTTCCAAATTTGCTGGCATATTGAGTGCAGCACTTTCACAGCATCATCTTTCAGGATTTGAAATAGCTCAACTGGAATGCCATCACCTCCACTAGCTTTGTTCATAGTGATGCTTTCTAAGGCCCACTTGACTTCACATTCCAGGATGTCTGGCTCTAGATGAGTGATCACACCATCATGATGATAATCATGTATGCTATTCTCTAATACCACATATTTGAAAATTAAATATGCAAAATTGGCACTGTGATGATCACAGTGGTGAATTTGGGCCAAAAGACTCAATTTTATTTCCTAATGAATGTATCTTCTACACATCTCTCCTCATTATCCATCTAGTGGAAGTTAGTTCACAGCATGAGAATAGAAATAATCCTAAATACATGAAACTATATCTCAAAGATCCTTATGTTGACCATCAGTGGAGTTCCTCTGAAGAACAGAACTCAGACTAAATGAGAGTGCAGTGTACTAATTATTCCCTTTGCTTGCTTAGGAATGGAAAAAATGAGGATCATTCTTCCACTCATTCATTCAATAAATTCAGTATATTGAACACAAGTGCACCTCTGGTTTTTCCTTCCTCCTTTTCCGGTACCAGCACCTACATGGTCCTTTGGGGGAATAACCTCTTCCCCTTTCCTACTCAGTCTACTTGGTTCTGTTGGTGTGATTTCTATTTCTGGCACGTGACCCACAAGCAGTCTACTAGTGTTTCCTATCCTTTTGGCCATAAGGATTAGTTCGAGGATGGCAGAGACCCAAAGACAGCCCCGTGGGACTCAATTCTGAACTTTTACTGGAAATACTGGAAAATAAATAGACCTTTTCCCATTGGGTTGGCTGGATTGAAAAAAAGTGAATCTGAGGCTACCAGCAGCCATTTTTCTACCTCAGTTTCATTCAGTTGGCAGCTGAGATCCCTTGAACTTGTAAACTTAGGCCCCTACGCCAACCCTAAAGGATCATAATTGGCATTTTAACTATTCAGTAGTAGTTGTCAACCTTGGCTGCACATAGAATCACCTGAGAAACTGAAACAAATAAACCTGATGCCTGGGTCACACCCAGAACAATCAGAATTTCTGGAGGTAAGACCCAGGCATCAGTGTTTTTAAGGCTCCTAATGTGATATCAGTGTGCAGTGACATCTGAGATATGCTGGCCTATGTCAATCATGGTAATCCCTTCCCTTTTGCTAGTGATTGGTCTGCACAGGCATGTGACCCAGTTTGGGCTAACGTGTATAGATCCAGTTCTAGCCAAAGAGATGTTAAACACAGCTCATTACTTCTGAAAAACACATTTTCTATCCAGTCTCATGAGGCCAGGGCCTTCTACCTCTCTTCCTGCTTTGAACCAGTTGAATGAGGAACAATAAAGGCCAAATTGTTATCATGATAGAAGGTGGCAGGCTAGAGGGGAAAAAGAACCAGAGTCACTGGTAATATAGACAGTTCTTCCTGAAACCTGCCTAACTTCACTGTTCCTACTGTGTGAAATAATCAAATGTCTCTACCACTTAAGCCACAGTTAGTTGGTTAATTCTTATTACTGCTCATTGAAAGTATTCCTAACAAAATTAACTGATAACTTATTTAAGAAATAGTTTTTATAAGGGAAATATGCTTTGCTACTGCTAAGTCACTTCAGTCATGTCCGACTCTGTGCGACCCCATAGACGGCAGCCCACCAGGCTCCCCCATCCCTGGGATTCTCCAGGCAAGAACACTGGAGTGGGTTGCCATTTCCTTCTCCAATGCATGAAAGTGAAAAGTGAAAGTGAAGTCACTTAGTCGAGTCTGACTCTTAGTGACCCCATGGACTGCAGCCTACCAGGCTCCTCCGTCCATAGGATTTTCCAGGCAGGAGTACTGGAGTGGGGTGCCATTGCCTTCTCTGGAAATATGCCTTAGCAACAATAGTCAAAAAGGGCTCAGGTCATAGTCTTTATCAAGTGTTTATAACATGTGAAAGGTGGAAACAAGAAGGAAATTTGGAAGATTTGTAGAATGCAATGCTAAGAAACATGAAAGACATTTATGCAAAAAGATGGAATCCAAAAGGACTTTTCTGACTCTGCTTTGACCTCTAACACCTCTAGCTTTCTTATATCCCACAAATGATCTGCCCATTTCACCCTTAGTTTTAAGATTAATCCAGATTTGAAGCAGATAATAAGTACTTAAACAACCTCAGCCATAATCTGCCTCCCCTTCTAGTGAAGGGAAATATCAACACTTTCTTTTTTCACCTACAGCAAGGTTAGTGCCCCTAGGTCAAAACTCTATCCCCACATTATTCCTACAGTGGGTGTCCCAGTTGTATGCCTCTGGCTCTCCATTTTCATTATTCACTGCCAAATACAATTATACAACATGTTCACCTCTTTGACATTTTACCTCATTGATCAACCTCTTATAAACCTACATTTACTTCTAAGTTTGAGTTTCCTTGTCTGACTTTCCTTGCCCCTGCATGCCTTAGTTCATGAAACTGGGATTTTCTAATGCTCTCCCTTTTTTAAGTAATTTGATACCCAATGTAGCATTCCAGCACACTTCTAGTACTGAAGTCTACTTGCAAGCTATCAAGTTAACCTGCTTCAGTTTTATGGATGCTTGAAGAAGACATGAGTTTTGAGTTAGAGACAAAGGAGTTTTAACCAATAGCTATAGTCAAATTGCCAACATCCATTGGATCATAGAATAAGGAAGAGAATTCCTGAAAAATATCTACTTCTGCTTTAATGACTATGCTAAAGTTTTTGACTGTATGAATCACAACAAACTATGGCAAATTCTTAAAGAGATCAGAATACCAGATCACCTTACCTGCCTCCTGAGAAACCTGTATGCAGGTCAAAAAGCAACAGTAAGAACCAAACACGAAACAGTGAACTGGTTCAAAATTGGAAAAGGAGTACATCAAGGCTGTATAGTGTCACCTGTTTATTTAACTTACATGCAGAGTACATCATGCAAAATGCCGGGCTGGATGAAGCACAAGCTGGAATCAAGATTTCAGGTAGAAATATCAATAACCTCAGATATGCAGATGACACCACACTTATGGTAGAAAGCAAAGAGGAACTAAAGAGCCTCTTGATGAAGGTGAAAGAGGAGAATTAAAAAACTGACTTAAAACTCAACTTCAAAAACTATGATGACATCCAGTCCCTTCACTTCATGGCCAATAGATGGGGGAGAAATGGAAACAATGACAGATTTTATTTTCTTGGGCTCCAAAATCACTGCAGATGGTGACTACATCCTTGAATTTAAAAGATGCTTGCTCCTTGGAAGAAAAGCTGGATAGCATATTAAAAAGCAGAGACATCACTTTGCTGATAAAGGTCCATATAATCAAAGTTATCATTTCTTCAGTAGTTATGTATGGATGTGAAAATTGGACCATAAAGAAGGCTGAGTACTGAAGAATTGATGCTTCCAAATTGTGGTGCTGGTGAAGACTCTTGAGAGTCCCTTGGACTGCAAGGAAATCCAACCAGTCAACACTAAAGGAAATCAATCCTGAGTATTCATTGGAAAGATTGATGCTGAAGCTCCAATATTTTGGCCACCTGATGGGAAGAGCTGACTCATCTGAAAAGACGCTCATGCTGGGAAAGATTGAGGGCAGGAGAAGGGGGTAACAAAGGATAAGACAGTTGGATGGCATCATCAACTTGAATGGACAGGAGTTTGAGCAAACTCCTGAGATAGTGATGGACAGGGAAGTCTGGTGTGCTGCAGTCCATGGGGTCACAAAGAGCTGGACAAACCTGAGCAACTGAACAACAAAAAATAGCCAGAATATTGGAATTTTCTTACCTGAAGCTCCAGTTCCCACAGGATAACGTAAAGAGGGCCGAGTAACATTTACAAACACAGCAGTTTGCTTTCAACTTGGAAAACTCCAGTAAGCATGCCTGCCCTTTTTTCACTGGAAGACTATCTATTCTCCAAGATTGTACCCTACACAGGGACACAAACCAGAAAAGATAGTCCAGAGCAAAAACCATTAGTGACTCTTCTTGCAAGACATGCAGAAAACTAAAACTCAGAAAGAACTGTCTCCTAGTCTCCCACCATAAATCACATTCCAATTTCTCTTTGCTTCTAATCTTGATCAGTATAACCATCATCTAAGACTAGGATTCTAAATAGCCCTCTTTTTCTACACACAATATAATCAGAATGTTATTATTAAAATGTAATTCAGACTCTGCTTTAAAATCTCTTTTCCAATGGTTCCCATCACATTTTATAATATACAGCTCCATATGGCAGTAATTCCCTTGGCACATGAAGTTCTATGTGTTCTGGCCCCCATCTCTTTCTTTGGTCTCAACTTCTACCACTTTCTCCTTCACCATGCTCCAGATCCCTGGCCTTCTTTGTTTTCTGACATGCAAGCTTATTCCATCTTAATACTCTTGCCCTAGATTTTTGTAAACTCTGGTTCTTAATAGGCCTTTCCTGACCCTTAATTTCACTAATTATGTTTTCAGCTGTAGTTGCAGTTAAAGTTATCTGAGTTTTTAACTCAATTATCATTTGTCTAGTTTTATTTGGTTAACTTTAAAATAACTTTTTTTGCTTCCCTGGTAGCTCAGTGGGGTAAGAATCTGCCTGCCAGTGCAGGAGACATGGATCAGTGCCTGATCCAGGAAGATCCCCTGGAGAAGGAAATGGCAACCCACTCCAGTATTCTTGCCTGGAGAACTATATGGACAGTGGCGCCTGGCAGGCTACAGTCCATGGGGTTGCAAAGAGTTGAATATGACTTAGTGACTGAGCAACCAACCAAAATCTGCTAATATTAGTTTTCTGTTCAGGTATTTTTAGGTTTGTCTTTCTTTCCTTAAACACAGTTTTTTTTAAAATGGAAATTTATATCAAAATCTGTCTCATATTAACATTTATATAGGCCTGCTTTTGCTACCTGTTGTTTCTGCTGGTACACGCCCATGGTATCTTGTTTCCTGTGTGCTTATCTTTGTTTCCTGGTGTCTCAGATGGTAAAGAATCCACCTGCAATGTGGGAGACCTGAGTTCGATCCCTGGGTTGGGAAGATCCCCTGGAGAAGGGCATGGCAACCCACTCCAGTATTCTTGTCTGGAGAATCCCCATGGATAGAGAAGCCTGGCTACAGTCCATAGGGTCACAAAGAGCCAGACATGTACGACACACATACACACTTTTCCTTTGAATAATTCTTTGTGGAAAATCTTTG
The DNA here is from genome assembly GCF_014754425.2 of Oryx dammah. Lineage (NCBI taxonomy): Eukaryota > Metazoa > Chordata > Mammalia > Artiodactyla > Bovidae > Oryx > Oryx dammah. The sequence continues at coordinate 29,428,450 of NW_024070187.1, forward strand.
AGGCTTACTCTGTAGGTGGGTTTCTCTATAGGGGATTGATATCTACTTCACTCAAGTATACTAGGGTACTACCAATCCTGTAACTCTTTAGGTTAAACTTTTGGGGGCCTCCCAGGAAATGTGCATTTTACCTGTCAAATACTTTTAGGACAAGCTTGTGATTGTAACTTAAAGAATTGCATTATTATTTTTTTCCCCAACACCCTGCTTTGTCCAACAACTTTCCCTGTAATTCTTAACAATCATGTTGGGGAAATTTAAGAAACTTGGAGAGTTTATTGTTAGTTCAGCCTTATATCCTATACATGTGGCATAACCCTTTGAGGTCCCAAAGGAATTTATCTGTTAGACTTCCCAGCTTCACATTAAAAGGGCTCTGTCTTCTGCCCTTCACACTCCCCAAAGCCTCGATAAATCGTTAGGTAAGCAGAGCTGCTGTGCTGAACCTATCTGGTTACTGCCTTTTACATAGATTTTTGGTTTGATGTTTTCTTACTTTTTTCTGCATTTTGATGCTTAAAAATTCACAAGCATACTGACATTTGTAGATATTTTCAATGAAAAGGTTAGTATAAATACTTTGATGGCCACGTTCAGTTGAGTTGCTCAGTCGTGTCTGACTCTGCGACCCCATGAATCACAACACGCCAGGTCTCCCTGTCCATCACCAACTCCCGGAGTTCACTCAGACTCGTGTCCATCGAGTCAGTGATGCCATTCAGCCATCTCATCCTCGGTCGTCCCCTTCTTCTCCTGCCCCCAATCCCTCCCAGCATCAGAATCTTTTCCAATGAGTCAACTCTTCACATGACGTGGCCAAAGTTCTGGAGTCTCAGCTTCAGCGTCATTCCCTCCAAAGAAATCCCAGGGCTGATCTCCTTCAGAATGGACTGGTTGGATCTCCTGTATGCAACTCCTAGAGGCTACCATTAGTTTCAAAATATTTATGGCATCTCTTCCCCTTCTATACCTATGATTCCTGCCCTACTTGAAATCATTGCTTCTTACCTGAATTGTCTTTTAAACTGTTTTCTCAGCCTCCAGTCATTCTAATTTCATTTTCTGCCCTGCTGACAAATACATCGTAAAACAGCGATGTGTCATGTGACCCAAGTAACAATGCCTTCCTGTTGCTTATAGAAGTCAAACTCTAGTCTTATCCCATCTTGACTCATATTGAATCACTTTCTTCTCCACCCAAAGTATAATACTGTACTCATTCCTAAATGACCACCCACTTCCATACTTTCATATCTTTGTTCAAACAATTCTTCTACATTATGCACTGTTCTCTGCTTGGTAAATTTCTTCTTGCTCTACACAGAACAGTTCTGTCTTCACTTCCAAGGGCAGCCTCTGCTCCTACAGGAAGCACTACCCTTTCTTTCACTATTCTACCATATTACATATTAACGGTTTGCATAGTCATCTGTCAGAACAGAATGTGAAGCTGAAATAAGTCAGGGAATGACTGCTATTTATTTAACAGTCTTTAGCATCAGTTCAGTTCAGTCGCTCATCGTGTCCGACTCTTTGCGACCCCATGAATCACAGCACACCAGGCCTCCCTCTCCATTACCAACTCCCAGGGTTCACTCAGACTCGTGCCCATTGAGTCAGTGATGCCATCCAGCCATCTCATCCTCTGTCGTCCCCTTCTCCTCCTGCCCCCAATCCCTCCCAGCATCAGAGTCTTTTCCAATGAGTCAACTCTTTGCATGAGGTGGCCAAAGTACTGGAGTTTCAGCTTCAGCAGCATTCCTTCCAAAGAAATACCAGGGTTGATCTCCTTCAGAATGGACTGGTTGGATCTCCTTGCAGTCCAAGGGACTCTCAACAGTCTTCTCCAACATCACAGTTCAAAAGCATCAATTCTTTGGCACTCAGCCTTCTTCACAGTCCAACTCTCACATCCATACATGACAACAGGAAAACCATAGCCTTGACTAGACGGACCATAGTTGGCAAAGTAATGTCTTTGCTTTACAATATGCTATCTAGGTTGGTCATAACTTTCTTCCAAGGAGTAAGCGTCTTTTAATTTCATGGCTGCAGTCACCATCTGCACTGATTTTGGAGCCCAAAAAAATAAACTCTGATACTGTTTCCACTGTTTCCCCATCTATTTCCCATGAAGTGATGGGACCAGATGCCATGATCTTCGTTTTCTGAATGTTGAGCTTTAAGCCAACTTTTTCACTCTCCTCTTTCACTTTCATCAAGAGGCTCTTTAGTTCCTCTTCACTTTCTGCCATAACGGTAGTGTCATCTGCATATCTGAGGTTATTGATATGTCTCCTGGCAATCTTGATTCCAGCTTGTGTTTCTTCCAGTCCAGCGTTTCTCATGATGTAATCTGCATAGACGTTAAATAAGCAGGGTGAAAATATGCAGCCTTGACGTACTCCTTTTCCTATTTGGAACCAGTCTGTTGTTCCATGTCCAGTTCCAACTGTTGCTTCCTGACCTGCATACAGATTTCTCAAGAGGCAGATTAGGTGGTCTGGTATTCCCATCTCTTTCAGAATTTTCCACAGTTTATTTTGATCCACACAGTCAAAGGATTTGGCATAGTCAATAAGGCAGAAATAGATGTTTTTCTGGAACTCTCTTGCTTTTTCCATGATCCAGCAGATGTTGGCAATTTGATCTCTGGTTCCTCTGCTTTTTCTAAAACCAGCTTGTACATCAGGAAGTTGATGGTTTACGTATTGCTGCAGCCTGGCTTGGGGAATTTTGAGCATTACTTTACTAGCATGTGAGATGAGTGCAATTGTGCGGTAGTTTGAGCAATTCTTGGCATTGCCTTTCTTTGGGATTGGAATGAAAACTGACATTTTCCAGTCCTGTGGCCACTGCTGAGTTTTCCAAATTTGCTAGCATATTGAGTGCAGCACTTTCACAGCATCATCTTTCAGGATTTGAAAGATCTCAACTGGAATGCCATCACCTCCACTAGCTTTGTTCATAGTGATGCTTTCTAAGGCCCACTTGACTTCACATTCCAGGATGTCTGGCTCTAGATGAGTGATCACACCATAGTGATTATCCGGGTCGTGAAGATCTTTTTTGTACAGTTCTTCTGTGTATTCTTGCTACCTCTTCTTAATATCTTCTGCTTCTGTTAGGTCCATACCATTTCTGTCCTTTATTGAGCCCATCTTTGCCTGAAATGTTCCCTTTAGCATAGTGCTTGCTATATAGCCAGTACTTAACAAATAAATAAGTGAAGGCAGTTAGGCCTTAAATAAAAGTGAAATGTGCACTTTTGTTTAAAATTATCCACCTATGGCAGTGTATTCATAGCATTTTAAAGTGAAAAGGCACTTTAGAGGTTGTTAGTATGATCATTTTTATAGCTATTAAAAAAAAAACCTAAGGTCAAAAATGGTTAAGTGTAAAAGTACATGGAAATTCAATGGATGTTTGTTGTGAAAATGAATACTATTTATTCACTGTTTACTGTACACCAGCCATCCTTAAGTATGGTTTATTTCATTTCCCCTATGACTCTATAAGTTAGGAATATTTACTTCATTGTATGCACAGTGTTTACCAGTTGTACCAACCAAACTTTGTTATCTGAAATAATGCCACAGGTTCAAGTTATTGGACCTTTTCATCGCCCCTGGCACTTTCTCCTTCAGCCAGTTCCTGGCTGCCATGTAGAGGAAAAAATTTTATTGCCTCCTTAACACCTTCTAGTTACTCTAGGCTCTTAATTTTTCTCCCCCAGGGCTGTTCCTGACTTAAAGGCTAGAGCTCGGAGCCTCTGTGCACTTTCTGCTTTTATCAAAATTGTGGCAAATGATGTAAAAGATTGCCCTACCCTGAGAGTTGTTTCTTGGAATATTTCCTACATTTGGCACTCTGGTTTCTTAAAGGGACTATATCCTTTTTATATCTATTTACATACATTTTAAATATATTTCTTCCTACACCATAACCAAAACTGAACAATTAACTCATTTAAACAAGCATCTGATTCAACTCAGATTTTTTCAGTCAAGAGTTTTCTGATTCTGTGGTTTTTATCTCAATATACCAAATTACCTTAGCTGTAAGTCTTTTAATTGTCACAAAATAGTAATCTGAAATTCCCAATTTCTATATGGTACTTAAAATGGAATGTAATAAGGCTAAATCAGTTGGGAGTATTTAACTAATTGATTAGGCACTGGAGGCAATTAACTGCATGAAGTCTCAATAGTTCAACCTGGATTTCTATAACCACATCTTAGTGTTAGTAAGAAATACTGTTTTCCTAAATATGGGTATCATGATCATTCTCCAATCAAGTACTGATTAAGAAATCATGGGATTCTTAATGGAGAAGGAATATGAGGAACAAAAATATCACCACTAGGAAAGCATTGTTTTAAGTTAAGAACTATCAACAGATGTCATATTTAGTGAGCAAAAGTATAATGAGACATAGCATATTTGCATCCTTAGAAAGTATCTCCTCACAAGACTTTAATAACAAAGAGAAAAATAACTATAGTAGAGAAGCCTGGCAGATGCCACATTAAACAAAGTCACAAAGATCACCATTAAGAAGATAAGTTAGTGTCACATAAACTGATGTGATACACCTAGAAGGGAACAACATCACTCCTACCAAAGATACACGAAAACTGCAAGTGTTAGTCACTTTATTTTACTCACATGTGACTCTCTGTGAGCCTGTAGACTGTAGCCTGCCAGGCTCCTCTGTCCATAGAGCTCTCCATGCAAGAATTTTGGAGTGGATTGCCCATCCCTTCTCCAGGGAGTCTTCCCAGGCTGGGGACTGAACCCAGGTCTCTCACATTGCAGGCAGATCTGTTATTGTCTGAGCCACCACAAGCTTTCCTATAAAATGCCAGATAGTTCAGGGAGTTTTGAGCATGAGTCACCTACAATAAACCTTTCTTTGCTTCAAACTAAAAAAAAAAAAAAAAAAAAGGCAAACTCAATTTCAAGACAGTCTACAAAATAACTGACCACACTTTTCAATAATGTCAAGGTCATGATACACAAGGACAGACTGAGAAACCATCATAGACTGGAGGAGACCAAGGAGAAATGATAGATAGTCCAGGCCTAGACAGGATTTTGTACAGGTAAAACACATTTCTGAGTAAACTGGTGAAACCTGAATAAGGTTTGCAGTTATTAGTATTGCATCAATGCCAATTTCTTGATCACTGCACTACAGTTATACAAGATCCTAACATTAGGGAAAGCAGGGTGATGGGTGTACAGAAACTCTCTGTACTATTTATGCAAGTTTTCTGTTAAGTCTAAACTATTCCTAAATGAAAAATTAAAAGAAATCATGCAATTTAAACAAACAAGGTCTCTGGGCTGTTTCTCCTTTCCAGTTTATCCCAGGCAGGAGGAAAGAAGTTTGAATTTGACCAATGTTCTGCACATTGATTGCCACTAATGGTGCTCTGAAGAGACTCTCCCATCACTCCTGCAACCAAATCTCATCCTTCAGTTCTTCCTTAGATCTGTGAGCTGTTCATTTCTTTCCAATGAATGATTTCTTTTCTTTTTCTTAAGATTGTCAGAGGTGTATGTCTTTTTACTTTGTAATATCTAAAACTTAATTTTAGTAGAAAAAAGCGTTATTACACCCAGTGAAGCACCTGTCTGTACAAGGTGAAGTACAATAAATAGATGAAATTGACTCCTGTTTCAGGAGTTTACAATGTGCTTATCATGATAAATTCTTGCCTCTTAAGAGCTCCTTTGCTCACACTCCTAGCTCCCCATGGCTGTTTACTTTCCTCACTCCAGTAGCATCATCCTAATTTGGGTGTGCTGTTTGTAACTGGACAACCTGTACATACCGGGCATTAGAGCTCACCTCACACTTCTGACGTCTTGTCCATGTTCCACTTGATATTCTCTCATTTTATTTTGGTCTTAACTCACACAATTATTTTATCTTAATACCTTTTTTGCGCTCATGATCACTCTCACTTTCGAACTTCTAAGCACATCTTACTGTATCAACTGGCAGTTCACAGTGCAAATTAAGGTATCAAGCTTCACATCTTAGATTTCTGCTTCTTGAAACATATTCGTACACATTCCTTTACTGGACCCTGTAAAGTAGTGCATGTTGAGTTAGCACGTTCATTTAGATGTTTTGTGTGGATGGGGCCTGTTATTTATCCTGAATTCAGACAAGGAGATTGAGTCCAAGAGATGTTATTTGACAGGTCATAGGAGTGAAACAAGACTGGGGTCTTCTTAACAGTGAGCCCCTGCAGCTTTGAGACCCCAACGGCTCCAGTAGCATGGGGGAGAGAGCGCAATACCCAGAAGGCTGCGGCACCAGAAGGGGGCAGCAGTCCCCAGGGTGATGGCAGATGTGGAGAGCACATGGAGACGCCAGTCCCCGAGTTCTTCCAGAATTGTGCTTGGCTGGGAAGGACTCCCAGGAACCGGAAGTGAGGTCCTGGCAGACTCAGGGTTTCCAGCTGTGGGACCTGTGCCTTTCATTTGCTTTCCTAAAGAAAAACCAGTTTCAGACCCTCCCTATAATTTCTCTTTACAACACAGAAAATTCTCACAACTGTCCTAGTTCCTATTTTCCAAAATACAAAAATAAGGGAAAAAAGTTTCGTTATTCCACTGCATTTGCTCTCAAAACATACAGTGATTAGAGTGAGCTATGTCATTTGGCAGTGACTGCTGGACCACCCTTTGGTTTTGTCAGTTCCATTTCTGAAGGCCATGGGAATTCCTGGCGCTCAGCTTTCTGTTTTCACAGCTTTGCCCCAGCACCTGTTCCAAAAGCAATTGGAAGGGCTTGACTGGATCCCGATTCTTAATTTTCAGCTCACAAGCAAGAATGTTTAGGATTTAAGGTATAATACTATATTTTACAGTGTAAGAACTGAAGCTTTTATGTGGAATTATACCATAAAATACTTCACAATTCAGTGAAAACAGTATATTTAAACAGGATTTTGTCCTTACTGCAAGAAGAAAAATAAACATATAATAACTGTATAGGGAAGGAAATATACTTGTTTGTATGAGCTTTTATTATCTTGATCTGCTCATTAAGTTGCAAACATTTCCGTATGGGATCCTGTAGACTGTAAATGCCTGATAAATGTTTTTATCAAATAATGAAAGAATACTCTAGCATTTTTAGATGTTTGCCTACCTACATAAATCCCAAGATACTTTCAATCCTACAACTGTGTATGAAGTATTTGTCAGTTCATCAAGAATAAAAATATGTTTAATTAATTCAGTATACACATAAAATAGGGTTCAAAACTGTTACCTGAGTATTGGCCAACTTCATCCGAAAGGATCTGTATCAGATTGTCTTTGAAAAGCAAGGTGTTTTTTTTTTTTTTTTTTTAGGATTTTAGATGATTGAGACCAAAAAGGGAAAAAAGATGAAAACAACTGTGTGGCGGGAAGGGTCTTCTGTACTTTGGACTAAAAGAATTAATCAATACAAAATGACTTTAAAATAAATTCATTTTTTGTCTAGAATTAAGTGATATCATGATTATAAGGGACTCTGATCCAGTGGGACACTAGACTTCAGCTGGGACTCCTACTGTGTAGGGAGCGGCCAAGGAAGTCCTGGAATCACAGTAATCCAAGTCTATATGCCCCAACCACTAATGCCGAAAAAACTGAAGTTGAATGGTTCTATGAGGACCTACAAGAACTTCTAGAACCAACACCAAAAAAAAAGTCCTTTTCATCATAGGGGACTGGAATGCAAAAGTAGGAAGTCAAAGGACACATGGACTATAAGCAAGTTTGGCCATAGAGTACAAAATGAAGCAGGGCAAAGGATAACAGAGTTTTGCCTGGAGAACAAATGCATTGGTCACAGCAAACACCCTCTTCCAACAACACAAGTGAAGACTCTACGCATGGACATCACCAGATGGTCAACACCGAAATCAGACTCATCATATTCTTTGCAGCCAAAGATGGACAAGCTCTATACAGACGGCAAAAACAAGACCAGGAGCCGACTGTGGCTCAGATCATGCACTCCTTATTGCCAAATTAAGCCTTAAATTGGAGAAAGTAGGGAAAACCACTAGACCATTCAGGTTGACCCAAATCAAATCCTTAATGATTATACAGTGAAAGTGACAAATAGATTCAAGGGATTAGATCTGATAGAGTGCCCAAAGAACTAAGGACAAGGTTTATGACATTGTACAGGAGGCAGTGATCAAGACCATCCCCAAGAAAAAGAAATGCAAAAAGGCAAAATGGTTGTCTGAGGAAAGTGAAAGTGAAGTCGCTCAGTCATGTCCGACTCTTTGCAACCCCATGGACTGTAGCCTACCAGGCTCCTCTGTCCATGGGATTTTCCAAGCAATAGTACTGAAGTGGATTGCCATTTCCTTCCCCAGGGGATCCTCCTGACCCAGAGATTGAACCCAGGTCTCCTGCATTGTAGACAGACGCTTTATCGTCTAAGGAGGCCTTACAAATAGCTGAGAAAAAAAGAGAAGTGAAAGGCAAAGGAGAAAAGGAAAAATATACCAATCTGAATGCAGAGTTCCAAAAAATAGCAAGGAGAGGTAAAAAGCCTTCCTCAGTGATCAATGCAAAGAAATAGAGGAAAACAATAGAATGGGAAAAACTAGAGATCTCTTCAACAAAATTAGCGATACCAAGGGAACATTTCATGCAAAGATGGGCTCAATAAAGGACAGAAACAGTATAGACCTACCAGAAGCAGAAGATATTGAGAAGAGGTGCCAAGAATACACAGAACTATACAAAATAGATCTTAATGACCCAGATAAACACAATGGTGTGATCACTCACCTAGAGCCAGACATCCTGAAGTCTGAAGTCAAGTGAGCCTTAGAAAGCATCACTACGAACAAAGCTAGTGGAGGTGATGGAATTCCAGTTGAGCTATTTCAAGTCCTAAAAGATGATCTTTGAAAGTGCTGCACTCAATATGCCAGCAAATTTGGAAAACTCAGCAGTGGCCACAGGACTGGAAAAGGTCAGTTTTCATTCCAATCCCAAAGAAAGGCAATGCAAAGAATGCTCAAACTACCTCACAATTGCACTCATCTCACTCACTAGCAAAGTAATGCTCAAAATTCTCCAAGCAAGGCTTCAACAGTACCTGAACCAAAAACTTCCAAACGTTCAAGCTGGATTTAGAAAAGGTAGAAGAATCAGGAATTAAATTGCCAACATCTGTTGTATCATCAAAAAAGCAAGAGAGTTCCAAAGAAACATCTACTCTGCTTTATTGATTATGCCAAAGCCTTTGACTGTGTAGATCACAACAAACTGTGGAAAATTCTGAAAGAGATGAGAATACCAGACCACCTTACCTATCCCCTGAGAAATCTGTAGGCAGATCAAGAAGCAACAATTAGAACCGGACATAGAACAGACTGATTCCAAATACGAAAAGGAGTATGTCAAGGCTGTATATTGTCACCTTGCCAGTTTAACTTATATGCAGAGTACATCATGTGAAATTCTGGGCTGGATGAAGCACAAGCTGGAATCAAGATTGCCAGGAGAAATATCAACAAGCTCAGACATGCAGATGATACCACACTTATGGCAGAAAGTGAAGAGGAACTGAAAAGCCTCTTGATCAAAGTGAAAGTGGAGAGTGAAAAAGTTGGCTTAAAGCTCAACATTCAGAAAACTAAGATCATTGCATGTGGTCCCAACACTTCATGGCAAATAAATGGGGAAACAATGGAAACAGTGAGAGATTTTATTTTGAGGGGCTCCAAAATCAGTGCAGATGGTGACTGCAGCCATGAAATTAAAAGACGCTTGCTCCTTGGAAGAAAAGCTATAACCAACCTAGACAGCCTATCGGAAAACAGACATTACTTTGCCAATAATCTCCATCTAGTCAAAGCTATGGTTTTTCCAGTAGTCATGTAAGCATGTGAGAAGTGGACCATAAAGAAGGTTGAGCACTGAAGAACTGATGGTTTTGAACTGTGGTGTTGGAGAAGACTCTTGAGAGTCCTGTGGACTGCAAGGAGATAGAATCAGTCCATCCGAAAGGAAATCAGTCCTGAATATTCATTGGAAAGACTGATACTGAAGCAGAAGCTCCAATATTTTGGCCACTTGATGGGAAGAACCGACTCACTAGAAAAGACCCTGATGCTAGGAAAGATTGAAGGCAGGAGGAGAAGGGGACGACAGAGGACAGGATGGTTGGATGGCATCACTGACTCAATGGACATGAGTTTAAGCAAGCTCTGGGAGTCAGTGATGGACAGGGAAGCCTGTCGTGCTTCAGTTGAAGGGGTCACAAAGAGTCGGACACGACTGAGTGACTGAACCAAACTGAGGGAAATCTTGGGGCTGTGCTGGCCAAGATCAAGTCAAGGACAATAAAGTCGTCTGGAGTCCTGGGTGAGAGGGAGGCTGAACCAAGGGCTTGGAGCATCAAAACAAATCAGAGAAAAAGGATAGGCTGAAACAACTAGAACAAAGGAGGCACCAAAATCCTACAAGACTTGCTATGAAATTAAGAACAGGAGAGGGGACTAAAGAGGTTTGTGGCTGAGAGTCTGGCAAGATTCTCCTGGTGACCTGCACGGGATCAGGGGGCTGTTCTCAGAGGAAGCAGCAGCCCCAGGGCCTCCTTGTGGGAATGGCTATGGAGGCAAGTGGAGACTGGGGCTAGATGGGCCAAAGGCGGGGCGCCAATGATAATGAGGGGGGCTGGTCACAGCTTGACTTCAGAGAGTGTGAGCAAAAGATAAAGTGGGCATTCACTCTCAGTTTTTCTGTAAAACAATTGCGTCATTCTGTCTCTTGACAGTGGGTTCTGAGTTGTGCATGAAATGGCCTTCCGAAATCAACTGTGAGATGCAGACAGGTTCCTTGGGAGCATTTCCCAAAAGACAGAAGAAATGATAATGAACTTTCTCATACATGTAATTTAAGAACAAAAACGTTTATGTCTGTTCACTTTATATAAAGTCTAAATATGAGAATAAAAACTTTTTACAGTATTGTCCTTCTGGTTTTTGCCCCATTTAAACTGTGGACTTTTGAAAACTGCTTCTGTTGAATTTAATTTTACTAAATTGTTAATATAAATACCAGTAGAATAACTGGGGGACACAGACTAATAGAAAGTTTTTATAAATATAGCTGTGAAAGTTGACTTTACCTTCTAAACTTCTAATTTCTGTGCTTCTAAAATAAATCGCCATGAATGGCTAAGTAGTCATTTAAAACAACTGAAAAACCTCTTAGTTGCTTGCAGGACTTATTTCCTTCATCAAGTAAACTGTACTGTTCTAGGATTATAAAGTCACACACACACACACAAAAAATTACACCCTTTCAGATACTGTGTTCTGATTTTAATATTGTTAAGATTTTGTTTAAACAGAGTGTTAGCCTAAAGAAATTTGGAAATCTCTGATCTCGTCCAAACTAAGGCTCAGGATCACAGCGTATCTAAATGAATGGCAGTGTTATGACTAGAATCTGAATTTCCTGACTTCCACCCTGGTGCCATTTCTATTAGAACATACTGCGGCAAGTAAAACAAAACTGATCAAACTTACATTGAACTTTAAAAAATTATAAAAAAAATGTAGCTCCAAATTTTTCCAGTGTACTTATAGTAAATGAAAATTAAGAAAAGGAAACGACAATCATATTAGTTTAAAGAAGAAAAAGGTTTTGATTTGTAATAGTGATCTAAATATAAACTTTTGGATCAAGGCCATGTTGCAGTGTTAAGTTCGTATTTTGGCCCCTAGAAATAAGAGTACGTAAAGTGGAAATAAGTATATACTACAACTGTGGAGGAGGAATTCTGCCAATGTCATAAAATTAAATACCATAAGTTTTCAGTTTTATACCAAAAAGTGTAAAGATGTAAACAAATACGAACACACTGAGAAATTATGCAGAAAACCAATTAAATGTTTAAGGGGCAATAAAACTGCCACCAACCATTAAATATTCTCTTATAAGCATTAGATCAAGAGCCAATAGTACCAAAGTTCCCACAATTAAAGAAAAAGAGAAAATTTTACAGGACAGACTTATTGAATAAAAATGGTTTAGTCACGGATGAGAAAATAAGTGTATTTGATGTTCTACACATTATACCTACTTGCATTGTTGTATACGATAAGCAGAAAACAAGAGTTGAAGATAGGATGTTTTAATTCAAGATAAAATTGAACTAGGGAAAATTTTTATTCTTTAAAACAAACTTTTGGATATGATGCACAATGTATTTGCTTTAAAGTTCGAAATTTGTATTCTTAATGAGGTAAAGAAAATCAAATCATGTTGTGAACATTGTGAATCTAATTTGTGAATCAAAAATGTATTAATTTATGTGATCCACTTATGAAATGTTAGAGGACAGTCATTTATTCAAATATTCACAGTGAAAGATTTCTCTAACAAAATTCATGAGTTGTTTCTATTAGATGCTGAATTTCAAAAAAAGAACTCAATTAAGGAGGGCTTTATTGTTAGAATACACATGGAATCTCAGTTTTCCAACAGGTGTTCTCAGAAGGGCATAGAATGTGTAGAAACAGGTATATAGAAATAATAGAACTCATACAGCCAGGTTCAGAGAGAATAGATTGTGGTGGTCAAGGTGGGAGAGTGGGATGTTGGGATTAGCAGATGCAAACTAGTATATATAGAAAGGGTAAGCACCAAGGTCCTACTGAATAACACAGGAAACTATATTCTGTATCCAATGATAAACCATAAGAGAAAGGAATATGAAAAAGAATGTGTGTATATATATGTAGAACTGGATCACTTTGCTGTACAGCAGTAATTAACATAACACTGTAAATCAACCACATTTCAATTTAAAAACAAAAAGAAGAAATAGAACCAGTTTCTACCATCAGAAGGGGCAGGTCTTTTGATTAACTTTTCTTTGCATCCATCCAACTTAGATAAGCTCTGGAGTCAGGCTTTCTAGACTTGAATCCTTAACTTACCACTTGCTAGTGCTTGTTTTTAATAAAAGATGTTTTCTAATTGCATGTGCAAAACAGACACTTAAGCATGTTCCTTGATTCTGTCTGCTATTCTTTTAATTACTTCCAAATACAATTCACAATTTAAATAGCACAGAATAAAAAGCACTTCAACATCTATATAGTTTTCATAATATGCTGATGCCTTTTTAAGAGTTCCATTATATGCAAATGTTTTCCTAATGGCCTTTCCCGATGAAGTAAACAGAAACCAAGCTTGAGCCTACAGAAGATTTATATGCAATGATTGTTTTCAAACCAGCATGAACTAACCTCAATTTAGGAGTAGGTGCCACCTCTTGGGGTGTATGAGCTGAACCTCAGTCCAGAGAGAATAAATGGGGATGAGAAGTACATGGCATTTCCTTCATTTTTCTCTGTCTAGTACATCTCATTAAACATCTCTTTTCCTTTTTTGCAAATAACCTGTGTTAAAAGGACTCAATTTGATTGCCCACCTGAAGAAGTCACAGCAGGGTACAATAAGACATTATCTTCCATCCCAGTTTCTCTTTCAGAGAAGTTATCTAAACAGGAACTTTCTGTGAGTCCTTCTATTAGTTATTCGAAACTAGAAAATATTACTTTTAAAAATTTTCCTCATTTTTTAAATCACAAGTTTCAATGTGATTTAAAGACTTATCAGCAGTTACACAAAGAGAATATATCAAATTAGCAAGCAAATGTTTTGAGAAAACAATAATTATTTCACTGTTGCTCTTAGTTCTTTCACTTAAGGATGTCAGAGAGGAGTGTAATAATGTAAGTTTTTATATCTTCTATACAAAAATCTGGAGAAGAAAATGGCAACCCCCTCCAGTATTCTTGCCTGGAGAATTCCATGAACAGAGGAGGCTGGTGGGCTATAGTCCAAGGGGTCACAAAGAGTCAGACACAACGGAGTCACCAACATACCAAAATCATTTAAATAATAATACTCACTAGATATTCCATTGCAAGCAAATTACATAGTCCATGGGTTTCCGTTTTTTTCATCTGTAAAATAGGGTTGTTAAAAACAGTACCTATCTCATAGGTTTGTAGGAAATAAAACGGATAATCCATTTGAAGTTCTTAGCACAATGCTAAGCACATAGAAATTTTTTAAAGTTATAATTATTAATGATAAAATTGTGGTTTTGCAAGTTCTCAATCAGTTTTGTTCAATCTTGTGTTTAGAAATTCAAGAGAATAAGGTAGACCTGTGTTGAAAGAAATAATTTGAGCCTACACGGATAACACACATAGGAGGTTAATAGCAACTATTAAAGTTGACTTGTGATTTTTTCTGTAAATTTGAAAAAATATTATAAAATGCTCATAACTACTATTCAGCATTCATGTTTCATATGCCTTGGAACATATCACAGAATTTAATTTTCACCTAGTTCATATATATCAAGTTATAGAGAACTCCAGCATCTAAAAATATTTAGCCGCTAATCTCATATTTTATAGTATTATTTACATGTTTTGTTTCTAGTACATACCTATTATCTATAAAATACACTGCTTATAATTGATTTGTTGAGTTTTGCCTTGCAAATATCTTCTCCATGACTGTGACTTATTTTTTCACCTTTTAAAAATGGTCTTAGACAAAACTAGGCTTTTGTAGTTTAATGGAAGATATTTTATTAATATTTTCCTTTATGTGGAGAAGGCAATGGCAGACCACTCCGGTACTCTTGCCTGGAAAATTCCATGGACGGAGGACACTGGAGTCGTGAAAAATTGGACATGACTGAGTGACTTCACTTTCACTTTTCACTTTCATGCACTGGAGAAGGAAATAGCAGCCCACTCCAGTGTTCTTGCCTGGAGAATCCCAGGGACCGGGGAACCTGGTGGGCTGCCATCTATGGGGTCGCACAGAGTCGGATATGACTGATGCGACTTAGCAGCAGCAGTAGCAGTTCCTTTATGTGTGTATATATGTGTGATATTTTAAAACTCTTCTGTTACTTCCAAGTAATAAATTGTCTGTTTTATTCTATGAAGAAGGAATTCATAGGGCCTGGACTCCATCTTAGGCCTGTTCATGCTGATCATGCTCGGCCACCTTTCCAATGGACTCTGAACTCTTTATTTAGTGCCTATGAAAACAGAAGGATAAGACCCCCTCCAGACAGGGGAACCTTGAAGATCATATCTAGGTTACTCATCGCCTAAAAGAAAACATACACTAATCACCCCTTCCTCCAGACAGGCCATAAATTTTTCTGTATCTATCAGAGTGTAACCTCGGGTTTATTGATTATTGACTAATTGTTTCACTGTATGAGCACATAGCACGTGAATGATGGGGTTATTGGGATTGTATTATCCTTGGTTTATGTAAGTCTCAAGGAATTTGGGGTGGTGGGTTCAGACATGTACACATGGGTTATAAAAGATTTTCACAAATGCTGGTCAGGGTCCTTGGCTAAGAGGAGACACTGCCTTGGGCCCGCCGTGTAATAAACTGCACTCCACTATCTGCATTGTCCTTCTGAGTGAGTTTGTTTCCCACAACGCGTGGCTACAACACTAGCACTTTTGAAGATCTACTTTTCACATTTCCATCTTTATACACTTGAAATTTGTGTTATATAGAAATAGAAATCCAATTTTCCCTGTATATGGCCAACCAATAATAGCATTGTTATTTGAAAAGATGACTTCCTCTGGCTGATCTGCAAAGACACCTCTGCTATGGATCCAATTTTCATGTGTTCATGGATTTGAATCTGGACCTTCTGCTTGGTTCAATTGATTTGTCTGTCTATCCTTGCATCGGCACTACTCCAATTACTATTTTATAAAACATTGGTTAAATAAAAAGATTCACTGCAAGGAGTTTTTAAATGACTAGATCCTTTAGGACTTCATTAACAACTTACTTGTAAAAAATATAATTCACAAAGTATTTCAGGAATCATCTATTCTGTAAAAAGCAATAAGCTACATTTATTGTGTAATCATAGTGTTTAACACTTCTCATGGGTGAAAACTCTGGTTATTTAACAATATCTACTGAACTCAATACCTTTAAGTGCAAGAGTGACAACCTTTGAATGCAGAATTTCTGGCATTTTTTTAAGAAACAACTTCATTACTCAATAATTGTACTTTTGATTTCTAATTCTATGGCAAAAGTATGAGCCAAGAATTGTCCTTGTCCAAAGCTCAGGGCCTCTAGAAATGGCCTCAACAAAGACATTATTTCTTTCATTCTGGCAATTCACTTCTGCACTGAGATTCAAAGGATTCTTCATAAATTCCTGAGTATATGCGTGTATGCACGGGTATGTATGTGTGAACATGTGTGCTGGAGGAGGCGGGAATTTACCATTCTCATACTGTTTTCCTACAAGTTTTTCAAAATGTGTTCATAGACCTCAGCTTTTTGTGTAGAGACAATGCCCATTGTCAACAGAGAACAGAGCTCTCACTGCAGCAGGCAGACTTGCTCTTCTGGAAGTAGGAGAAAGGAAATGAAAGGGTGTAATAGAACCTTGCCTCAAGGCAAGCTCAGGCAGCTGTTGAGGATCTTTTTAAAAATTTTATGGCAAATTGGCATCTCATTTTGAATTTATAGGAAATTGATTATCCAAAAGTCAGTTGGGAAAGCAGCGGCAGGAAATGAGTCTTATTCTATGGGAATTTAGTTTTAGAGGCGAGCAGGGTGTGCACAGTCTAATTTACAATGCTAGCCCTCAATATGTCATGATGATTTCTAGTAAGAGTCCCGAAGCAATTTCTGTCAAGGCTCAAAGAGAGGAAAGCAGACAAAGCCCACAAGGTGCCCAAGGCTGATCGGATCCTTGAACCCACTGAAATTGGAGTGATGTACTTTAAAAATATTTCTGAGGGCATACCCAGTCTCTAAATTAATTTCTTGTTGGAATTGAAAGCTGTTTTTCAAAATCTGTATTGCTCTCAGTGACTATTTCTGAACTTACTATTGAGTATTTTATAACTTCCATTTATGAAAACGGTAACATTTCAAGTTAACAAAAACCTTTACGAGAATGATGATATACCATGATAAAGCTCTGAAAATCTCCCCAAGTCAAAAACACCCATGTGCTATCAGAGATGCCCTCTCAAGGAAAACAAGGTAATAATGATAACTTCTAACATTTTAAGTGTTTCCTAGATAGAGGCAGTAAATAATACCTGTACAATTGTCTATAAACTTTGTGACTCTTTGAGATGAGACAATATCTTTCCCATTTGACAGATAAGGAAACTGAGGCTTAAACAAATGAAATAACTTTCCTAAGACTGTATTTCTATAAGTGGGAGAAGTGAACTGGAATTAAGTCTCCTTCCTATACCATCTGGGTGAATGCACCATATAGCAGCTGAGGCAGGCAGAGAATAATCCTCTAAAGATGACCACATCCTAATCCTTAAAACCTAGGAACATGGTATCTACACAGCAAAGGGACTT
Organism: Oryx dammah; assembly: GCF_014754425.2. NCBI lineage: Eukaryota > Metazoa > Chordata > Mammalia > Artiodactyla > Bovidae > Oryx > Oryx dammah. The sequence continues at coordinate 29,445,916 of NW_024070187.1, forward strand.
TAGAAGTGTGATTAGATTCTAGATCTTGAAAAATCGAAAGATTAGCCTAGATTATGAAGGTGGGCTTAATGTAATCACAAGGATCCTTATGCATTAAAGACAGAGACAAAAGTGTGACAAGATACATCCTGGAGAGATTATCACAGTGATCAATTACAGGCAGCCACCTGAAGCTGAAAAACACAAGAAATGACTTCTTCCCTAGGGCCTCCAGATGTATAACACAGCCCTGCCTAACCTGTGCATCTAGCTAAGATCTATTTTGAACTTCAACTGTACCAATATCAATTATGATGCATGTGTATTTTATTCCCCATGCCACCAAGCAATTCTCCAACACCTGCTGGGCATCCTACAATTCAACTCAACTCTAACACTATCTGAAAATAGCATCGGTTTCCAGAAGTTAAGGGCTCAGTTCTATAAGAGTGTACCCATGCCCCCAACTTTAGATGCCAAATAAGACTGGGTTGTCTGTGCTTCTGACTGACCAGCTACAGATTGGAGGTTCCAACAATCCCCTCCTTGGGTTCAATGAACTTGCTAGAGTGGCTCACAGAACTCAGAGAAACAGTTTACTTACTAGATTATGGGTTTATTATAGAAGGCTATACCTCAGGACGGAGAAGGCAATGGCACCCCACTCCAATACTCTTGCCTGGAAAATCCCATGGACGGAGGAGCCTGGTGGGCTGCAGTCCATTGGGTCGCTAAGAGTCGGACAGGACTGAGTGACATCACTTTCACTTTTCACTTTCATGCATTGGAGAAGGAAATGGCAACCCTCTCCAAGGGAGCCTGGTGGGCTGCCATCTATGGGGTCGCACAGAATTGGACACGACTGAGGTGACTTAGCAGCAGCAGCATACCTCAGGAACAGCCAGATAGAAGAGATGTGTAGGACAAGGATGTGTGGAGGGAAGGCACGGAGCTTCCATGCCTTCTCTGGGCACACCACTCTCCCCAAAACTTTGTCTTCACCAACCTGGAAGCTCTCAGAATCCTATCCTTCTGAGGTTTTATGGAGGCTTCATAACAGAGCCATGGCTGATTAAATCATTGGCTACTGGTGATTGAATTCACTCTCTAGCTCTTGTCTCCTGACAGGTCTGGGTGAAGGGAGGTGGGGGTGAGTTTCAACAGCTGGTTCCCTAGGCAAACAGCATCCTCCTCCCTTAAGTGCCTTCCAAAAGCCCCCTCATTAACGTAACAGAAGATACCTTTAAGGAAATTTGAAGTGTTTTAGGAGTTCTGTGCCAGACAAAGAATGTATATTATATATTACAATGTAACAGGCAAATTTGGCCTTGGAATGTGGAATGAAGCAGGGCAAAGACTAATAGAGTTTTGCCAAGAAAATGCACTGGTCATAGCAAACACCATCTTCCAACAACACAAGAGAAGACACTTCACATGGACATCACCAGATGGTCAACACCGAAATCAGATTGATTATATTCTTTGCAGCCAAAGATGGAGAAGCTCTATACAGTCAACAAAAACAAGACCAGGAGCTGACTATGGCTCAGATCATGAACTCCTTATTACCAAATTCAGACTCAAATTGGAGAAAATAGGGAGAACTGCTAGACCATTTAGGTATGACCTAAATCAAATCCCTTATGATTATACAGTGGAAGTGAGAAATAGATTTAAGGGACTAGATCTGATATATAGAGTGCCTGATGAACTATGGAATGAGGTTTGTGACATTGTACAGGAGACAGGGATGAAGACCATCCCCATGGAAAAGAAATGCAAAAAAGCAAAATGGCTGTCTGGGGGGGCCTTACAAATAGCTGTGAAAAGAAGAGAGGTGAAAAGCAAAGGATAAAAGGAAAGATATAAGCATCTGAATGCAGAGTTCCAAAGAATAGCAAGGAGAGAAAAGAAAGCCTTCTTCAGTGATCAACACAAAGAAGTAGATGAAAACAACAGAATGGGAAAGACTAGAAATCTCTTCAAGAAACTTAGAGATACCAAGGGAACATCCATGCAAAGATGGGCTCGATAAAGGACAGAAATGGTATGGACCTAACAGAAGCAGAAGATATTAAGAAGAGGTGGCAATAATATACAGAAGAATTGTACAAAAAAGATCTTCGTGACCCGGATAATCACGATGGTGTGATCACTCATCTAGAGCCAGACATCTTGGAATGTGAAGTCAAGTGGGCCTTAGAAAGCATCACTATGAACAAAGCTAGTGGAGGTGATGGCATTCCAGTTGAGCTCTTTCAAATCCTGAAAGATGATGCTGTGAAAGTGTTGCACTCAATATGCCAGCAAATTTGGAAAACTCAGCAGTGGCCACAGGACTGGAAAAGATCAGTTTTCATTCCAATCCCAAAGAAAGGCAATGGCAAAGAATGCTCAAACTGCTGCACAATTGCACTCATCTCACATGCTAGTAAAGTAATGCTCAAAATTCTCCAAGCCAGGCTTCAGCAATACATGAACCGTAAACTCCCTGATGTTCAAGCTGGTTTTACGAAAGGCAGAGGAACCAGAGATCAAATTGCCAACATCTGCTGGATCATGGAAAAAGCAAGAGAGTTCGAGAAAAACATCTATTTCTGCTTTATTGACTATGCCAAAGCCTTTGACTGTGTGGATCACAATAAACTGTGGAAAATTCTGAAACAGATGGGAATACCAGACCACCTAATCTGCCTCTTGAGAAATCTGTATGCAGGTCAGGAAGCAACAGTTAGAACTGGACATGGAACAACAGACTGGTTCCAAATAGGAAAAGGAGTATGTCAAGGCTGTATCTTGTCACCCTGCTTATTTAACTTATATGCAGAGTACATCATGAGAAACGCTGGACTGGAAGAAGCACAAGCTGGAATCAAGATTGCCGGGAGAAATATCAATAACCTCAGATATGCAGATGACACCACCCTTATGGCAGAAAGTGAAGAGGAACTCAAAAGCCTCTTGATGAAAGTGAAAGAGGAGAGTGAAAAAGTTGGCTTAAAGCTCAACATTCAGAAAACGAAGATCATGGCATCTGGTCCCATCACTCCATGGGAAATAGATGGGGAAACAGTAGAAACAGTGTCAGACTATTTTTGGGGGCTCCAGAATCACTGCAGATGGTGACTGCAGCCATGAAATTAAAAGACACTTACTCCTTGGAAGAAAAGTTATGACCAACCCAGATAGTATATTCAAAAGCAGAGACATTACTTTGCCGACTATGGTCTGTCTAGTCAAGGCTATAGTTTTTCCAGTAGTCATGTATGGATGTGAGAGTTGGACTGTGAAGAAGGCTGAGCACCAAAGAATTGATGCTTTTGAACTGTGGTGTTGGAGAAGACTCTTGAGAGTCCCTTGAACTGCAAGGAGATCCAACCAGTCCATTCTAAAGGAGATCAGCCCTGGGATTTCTTTGGAAGGAATGATGCTAAAGCTGAAGCTCCAGTACTTTGACCACCTCATGCAAAGAGTTGACTCATTGGAAAAGACTCTGATGCTGGGAGGGATTGGGGGCAGGAGGAGAAGGGGACGACAGAGGATGAGATGGCTGGATGGCATCATTGACTCGATGGACATGAGTCTGAGTGAACTCCGGGAGATGGTGATGGACAGGGAGGCCTGGCGTGCTGCGATTCATGGGGTCACAAAGTCAGACACGACTGAGCGACTGAACTGAACTGAATAACTTATAACTTCACAAATGTAAGGTAATAAAGTTGAACTATTTTAAATTTTGTGATAATTTGTTATACCAGAGAAAGGAAACTAACACATAGGCTAAAGAGAACAACTATCTGCTCGTGATTAATTCAGAACCTGAGTCAATGTCTGCTGCTGCTGCTAAGTTGCTTCAGTTGTGTACGTCTCTGTGCGACCCCAGAGACGGCAGCCCACCAGGCTCCCCCGTCCCTGGGATTCTCCAGGCAAGAACACTGGAGTGGGTTGCCATTTCCTTCTCCAATGCATGAAAGTGAAAAGCGAAAGGGAAGTCACTCAGTCGTGTCTGACTCTTCGCGACCCCATTGCAGCCTACCAGGCTCCTCAGTCCATGGGATTTTTCAGGCAAGAGTACTGGAGTGGGGTGCCATCGCCTTCTCCAGAAACACACAAATTTAAACTTTTTTTGCACTGACCCACAACATGAGATGTAAAGAGATATTAAGAAATCATGAGCTGTGAAGACCTCAGTTCTAGGGTGCTCCCAAACAGGATGTTGGGCATCCCTCTGCTAAAGTAACCAAAGCCTTAGTTTTCAGAGACTGGTAGTAACCTCCAGTAACTTCTACTTCATTCTTTAGGAAGCCCATTCATGGAAATCATGAATGAATTCACCGTTTCCATGAATGGGCTTCCTAGAGGGAACTACAATGACAATGTAATGTCAATTTTGGGAAAGGCTACACTACACAGTTTTAACCATGCACAACCCAAGAGCCTGTTGTAAACTCTCAGTGACAAGGGGTTCACAATTCATGTCTCAGGCAGCAGCTCACAAGGACTGAAGATGCTGAACCAGTGAAGTTGCTCAGTCATGTCCGACTCTTTGCAATCCCATGACTGTAGCCTACCAAGCCCCTCCATCCATGGAATTTTCCAGGCAAGAGTACTGGAGTGCTGGGGAGCCACTAAATATCAGGGAGTAGAATGGCCCCTCGACATGGGATATTAATTCATCACATAAGTGTTTGTTGAATCATGTATTATGTGAACAAGACAGACAAGGTCCTGTCTACACAGAGCTTACATTCAGACACGGGAGGCAGCCAATAAAGCACTACAGGAATACATATGTTGATGTAATCATGCTAAATGCGTGATGAAGACAGTGATGGGCCAAACCTAGTCTGGAGACAAAGGATAAGTCACTTAGCCCTTGGGGAAAAACTAGGAACTAATTTCACACCATTTTCAAAAACACTGAAAACCAGATGAGATCTTAGTATATAATGAGAAGCTCCAACAGTTTGGCCACCTGAAGCAAAGAGCCAACTCATTACAAAAGATCCTGATGCTGGGAAAGATAGAAGGCAGGAGGAGAAGGGGCTTACAGAGGATGAGATGGTTGGATGGTATCACCAACTCAATAGACATGAATTTGAGCAAACTCTGGGAGATGGTGAAAGACAGGGAAGCCTGCCATGCTGCAGTCCATGGGGTTGCAAAGAGTCAGACATGACTGAGAGACTGAAGAACAACAAATAGAGTAAAAGCAAAGTTGTAAAGTCATTTCAAAATATGACCATGTGAACATACAGGATTATTATTTTAGAAGACATGCTTCTGCTTAAAAACATTCAGTAGTTTCCCTTAGCCCTGGGATAAGGTGTAAACTCTTTGACATGGCCCAGAACTCCTCTGAGATCTGTGTCCTGCTTCCTTCCACAGCCTGCCTTTGTCACACCCACTGCTCGTATCCATATCCTTCTCTTGGTGGATTCCTGTTCTTCCTTCCCAAGTCCCCAGCTTAGCCGCAGCTGCTCCCAGAAGTCTTTTGACGTCGAGTCAGGGTCAGGCCCCTGCCCTGTGCGCTCATGGCTCCTTTTATGTTCCCTCTACCTGCACCTACCACTGGTGCTAGCAACTCATTTAATTACTTGGGAAGTTGTGATGCCTCTAGAACATGAGTTCTTTGAGAGCAGTGTTCATTTCTCATTCACTGGGGATGTACATGCATACACAACCTAGGTAAATGGAATATGATGGGAAGAAAGGAGAAATGACTCTGGGGACCTCAGCATGAATGACAGAGGTATCTGCCCACTGGCCTGAACTCTGTATTAAAGATAAGAAAGGGAAAATTGCACCTAAGCATGTGCCTCTAGCATCATGCTACCCAGGTTTGACTCCCAAGCCCTCTACTTGCCATGTGGTCTAACTGGAAGAATTGATATAACGTATCAACACAACATTGTAAAGCAATTATCCTCCAATTAAAAACAAAACAAAACAAAGCTGCAGCAGAAGCTAGGCCAGACTGAAGTCAGTGGAGCTATAACTCAGTCCACTGCTCCCAAAGCCTTATGCTCTGGTGCAAGACTGCTTTGAAGAAGTGGCATTTCTTTGTTACAACGATAATACCCACATTCCTAAGAAGTCTTAGCTGAATCCCTGTTGGTGGGCTATAGGGACATAGACGGACAGGCACCTTTCTGTAACTCCAGTGCTCAGTGGAGTACCTTTTGTAATTCATCTACCCTTAGGATGGTGCCTTTTGATTTGATACAATGGCCAGATACAGTCTAGCCTATAGACTGAGAATCTGTGCAAGTTACCATCTCAGTGAACTTTAGCTTCCTCAGTAGCTACAACTCATGGGGTCTTTCAAAGCTTTTGTTAGATGGTCCAGAGAGATACTCAGCACATAGAAATGTTCAAATCTTGTAGCGAAGAGTTTAAAACATTCAGGACCCCACAACACCATTCTGTATTTAAAAAAAAAAAAGTGTTAGGAATGCTGCTCTGTCCAAAAGCCTTGTAGAAGGCACCAGAAGTTTTGGAGATGCCTTAGTTGCCTGCCCTGTTTACACTTCTTGTACATTAGGCCCTTTTAGGCCTACTAGTAAAACTGCAGGATGCTGATTTCCTTACACATAATATAATTCTCACAATGGATATTTAAAATTATGGCCAAATCTCCCACATGAAGGTGGTCTGGCAGCCATAGCTTTTCTCTTCTGTACATAAATGACTATTAACTTGTTGGCATTCTGCAGACAGGTTTTGATGAACTATGATATTTTGCTTAAAACCATTCCAAGAATAATGTCAGACTTTGTAATTGCCTTACCCATGACCACCAGCAAGCAAAATTCACCTCAGCAGCACAGCTTATATTAGAAGGAATCAAACGACAACCAGACAGAACTGTGAATTCGAGAACACAGGGCAGATAGCTCCTTTTCTGCAAGGTTTTGGAGTATATTCAGAAATGGCACAGAGCTCAGACTATAAATATATGCATCAATTTCTACAAGCAGAGAAATGCTCTGAGCATGGCTTTTATAGACTCTTTCAGATTTAAAAAAAAAAAAATTGGCAGATGGCTTAACATAAAAAACAAAGAAATAATCAAAATTCAGTCACAGTGGCCATAAAGTATTTCAATTTGCAGTTGGGTGCTGTTTAGAAGAAATGTTCCCAAATACCAGACTCTGTTAAAATGTTCACTCATTCAGAGCAAGATCAGATAACTTTATATATAACAAGTACATACACACATTTGTTTTTACATATATGTCAGGGCTAGATTGCAAATACGTTTTACTGAGGAAAAGTTGTTGGTTATTCTGATATCATGTCTTTCATCTTTGATGTTAAAATGTTCCTTTATGGAATGATTTCCATAAGGAAATGATAGATGTCAATCTGCGAAAAGTTTAAAAATTGGAACCCTCTGAATCTCAGGGTTTTTTTTGAAATGTGAATGCTACATAAAATCCAAAGGCACCAGACCAAAGACTGGCTGCAGTTTCTATTTTCCAGGCCACTGGTTTGCTCTGACATAGACAAAGCTGACATACCCTCTGTCAAAGAATGGCGGTGGGGAAGGGGGGAGGGTGCCTATATCCTCCCCAGGTTCTCAGACACAATCTCAAGGCAAACAGGTTTGCAGAGAGCCACAGCCCACCACAAAATCCACTGAGAAGGGTTATAAAGAAACATGAAAGATGAAAAAAGCAGGCTCATTATGAAATGTATAGTTCCAATGAGACTTTCTCAAGATCTGATACTCTGCATCATTTTCTATCATTTTTAATAAATGGATTTTCTCTTATATATTCAGAGAACAGCTCTTATGCTAAACAACTTTGGGTGACATCGCATTTCCTATACAGGCCTTTCTGTCCTCATCTGTAAAACAAGGGTTGAACTCAGCTGCTAGTGTACCTCCCAAGGCTAACAAATAATACTCTACTTCTCAGAACAGCTTGTTCAGTGGGGAGATTTGAATGGAAGATGATGATATTAATGACCAGCAGCAGCTGTATAAAGTGCCATATGCACCAAATTTGAAGATCTGTTTTCACCTATTTTCAATTTTTCTTTTCTCCTGCTTCTTAAAATTCTTTACTCATGTTATTCTCCTACTCAGAGCCCTCCATGGCTCTTCATTATTATATCAGGGGCCTGACACTCAAGTGGTTGCCAGGTCAGGCAGATGTTGAAGATGAGTGAAGAGCCTGCAGGGCCACAGGAGCAAACTGAGAAAGAATGGACAGCAGCCACTTGATTCCAGCACCTTCCCACCTGGAAGGCCAAAAGCTGCTATGTCTTTAGAGCCAAGACAGAACCCTGACTTCTGGGTATATAACCTCTAGAGTTTCCAGTGGGCAACGACATTTGCCTCCCGGGTGGCTCAGTGGTAAAGAATTCACCTGCCAAGGAGGAGATGTGGGTTCACTCCCTGGATCGAGACGACCCCTTGGAGAAGGAAATGGCAACCTACTCCAGTGTTCTTGCCTGAGAAATCCTATGGACAGGGGAGCCTGGCGGGCTACAGTCCATGGGCTTGCAAAGAGTTGGACACGACTGAGCAACTAAGCAGCAGCAACAACTATGTTTAAAATTTTTAACCTGATGGCCACATAAGGATTCCAACTGGCAAGCAGACTCTTATTTATTTCCCATTTCTGACATAAAGGGTAAAAATTCTGATCAAGACTCTGTCATATAACCCTGACTTCTGCTTCTACTAAGTCGCTTCAGTTGTGTCCAACTCTGTGCGACCCCATAGATGGCAGCCCACCAGGCTCTCCTCTCCCTGGGATTCTCCAGGCAAGAACACTAGAGTGGGTTGCCATTTCCTTTTCCAATGCATGAAAGTGAAAAGTGAAAGTGAAGTTGCTCAGTTGCATCCGACTTTTACTGACCCCATGAACTGCAGCCCACCAGGCTCCTCCGTCCATGGGATTTTCCAGGCAAGAGTACTGGAGTGGGTTGCCACCACCTTCTCCTACCCTACCTTCTACTAGGCCCCAAACATTCTCTTTATTGTGTTCTTGGAATGAGCAAGTGAGTTCAACACTTCTGACAGACAAGGAAGAGCACAGAGGCTTTGAAGACAGACAGACTGCCATGAAAGTTTTGATTCTGTAATTTGCTACCTTGTGAAAAATAATAACCTATTTTGAACCTCAGTTTCCTCTAGTTTTAAAGTCACCAATTCTTATTTTCTGGTTTAATACTGCCTCCCGCTTCCCTATTCCTTCTAGGCTAGGAGTGTCTTTGGATACATCTCAGTCCTATACTCAGCTGGTAAAGATCTGCCTGCAATGTGGGAGACCTAGTTTCAATCCGTGGGTTGGGAAGATCCCCTGGAGAAGGGAAAGGCTACCCACTCCAGTATTCTGACCAGGAGAATTCCATGGACTGTATAGTCCATGGGGTCGCAAAGAGTCAGACATGACTGAGTGACTTTCACTTTCAGTCCTGTATTGTCTGCACCCATTCTCCAGGATTTTGTAAAAATGTTAAGGCCTGACTATCCCACTTTCTTAGGCAGTCCTTGCAGACCAGCTAAATGTGGAGTGACTTCTCGGCCTTATCCTCCACGAATATTCGGTTTTGCCATCACTATCTCCTAATTTTTGTCTGCTGTTCCTTTGTCTCATTCTGGATTTAAGAGGTGTTGAAAATAACACCCATTCTCAAATTACAACCTCAGAAAGATTGAAATGATTTGAAAAGAGGACATGCTCAGAAATTCTATAGGTTTCAAAGTTTGATCAGTCCTAAGCATCATCCTATATAACACCATACACTCCCACTGCAGTGATATAAACTTTCACTCACGCTAATTCAGAGATTGGAAGAGAGGTATCTGTTTTAACAGCTGACTTTTTTAATATTGACAAGGACCAAATTTCAATAGCCACAGCTAGGAACCTCTTCTACCCTGCTGGTTGAACATCAATAGTATCAATAATAATTAGAATGTATTGTCACAGCTGCTTCCTCTTGTCCTCCAAACATGGTCCTAGTTCAGAGCTGCTAATAAGATTCTGTCTCATCTTGCTCTGGGCTGTGTCCAGACTTGATGGTGAACTGCTTTGGCTACACTGAGGTATGGTGGAAGCCCCAGCAGTGTTTTTTGTCAAAGCCCTGTTTTAGTGATAAACCCTGCTCTCTAAGGAGATAAGCAATGCTCTTCTGTGGCAATCCATTTCAATATCTGTCCAGCACAGGTTTCTCTGGAGATTTATTTGCACTAAGTTCCCATGATGTCACCACACAGAGGTGGTGATCTGGAAACAGAATGAGAGAGACGTGTTTGCGGGAATCATCCTGATGACTGATTGGTCAAAGAGGGTGGCAATAGAGGATGTGATACCAATGAGCCTCTCTACTTGGGATAAGTGATCGTGTCAACGGTGTGTAGTCTGAAGCTCATAAAACAAACCACACAAATTGGCAGTCACACACAATGTGCCTGGATTTCAGAAGGAACAAATACAAATGTCCAGAGTATAGAACATTGTTATGTGTGTGTAGAGAGAACTGTCTGCAAAGACTTTAAAACTCTGTTGCATGGGCAGAAAGCAGTTTGAAGAATGAGGTGAATGTTGTCCAGCTGACAGTAACTCAAGATAACAGAGCAGAGGGCAGGGTGGAAGAGGCAGCCAAGGAAGCCACCTTTTCAACACTGCTAAACAAGCCACACCCCCAGTTCAGAGCCTCCACCACAGACCAAGTACAACACCAAAGCAGTCTTTAAGTCCTCATACTCTTAACATGCATACATTCAAGATTTGTTTAGGGGACTCCCTTTTACCTTTAAACTGGTCCTGACAGTTATTTTTCCTGGACAAAAATGTTTGGGGGTGGACATTACACTGATTTCCCCAAAGTTTTGTAGGTTTCTAGAACAGTGATTAGCAACACTTTAAGAGATAATCAGTGAAAAACAAAATACAAGAGTCTTATGATTCCAAATGAAGTTCTATAACACCTCTTCTGAGAGGTCATGAGAAGGCAGAGGTTATCCCCTTCACCTGTGGATGCAGGTACATCTACTTAAACCTCCTGGGCCTTCAGCAACTCATCAGTTATTTCACCTACTTCCCCATCATCCTGGCCCTGAAGAAACTGAGGAGAAGCCCCTTCCCTGTGCTTAAGGGCCAATTTGAGCAGATGGTCATGGAAGGCTCATCTCACAGTGTGGTAGCCCCATGAGAAAGAGCTTCCTCCAGGCCCAGAAACAGCAAGAAACAAAAGGAAAATTGGAGACTCCTAAATTCTGTATTACGGAAATTAGAGTGAGTCCAGACTTGTGAAATTTCATCAAGGTGAGAACTACATAATTTCTTGTACAAGCCAAAAATAGAGTATTCAGGAAGCCCTGCCCTGTGAGCAAATCATAGTAAAAGTCAAAGGTGGTTAGTAACGCTGCAGACACTTGGGACTTCACTCAGACACTGGAATGTGGTCTTCCACTTGCCAATGACCTGCCTCACAAGTAGGGATAGAGGAGTCAGGGGAGCGGGGGGCGGGGGGTGGGGGGGAAGGGGGATAGATGCCATCTTAAAGGACCTGTTACCTATCTACCACTCAAATAAAAGCCCAGGTCCCCCTTCTGGGGCCTCCCAATCCACTTCTATCCTCCTCCCCAGACCCCTCTCTCCCCCACTCGCTCCCACCACAATGGTTCTTCACTGTTCTCTGAACACGGCAAGATTTTTCCTTTGCCTGGAACAATCTTCTCCCAAAGATCCATGTGACTCCCTGCCTCCCTTTCTGTCTGGTTTACCCACACCTAACCTGCCTTTCCCTCTTCTTTATTTTGCTTCACTGTTATTCTATCCATTCAACTGCTACCTTGTCCATTGTGCCTCTTCTGACTGAATGTCAGCTTTTGGAGGGAAGACACTTGTGCTAAATGCCCAGTGACTAAAATAGTGCCCAGTAAGTGCTAGGTGCTCCAATATATGTTTGTTCCATAAACACGTGTGAAAGGGTGGAGGAGGCATCAATGTATACAGACTATATTAAACTCCCCTGCAAGAATGTTTTCTGGGATGAAATTTCATATTTTGCTCTTAGAGCTGATAAAACGACTTTATAGAAATGATGGTTCTACTCATCTCAAGACTGAAAACATATGCAAGAGACTTGGGTAACAAAATGGCCCAAGGATCAACACAAGTTCCTTCAAGAACCCAGGGCCAAGAGCATTCCTCATGATATGTATCTGCATCTTTTCACTCTGACCATACAGATCACATTGGAGAAGGAAATGGCAACCCACTCCAGTGTTCTTGCCTGGAGAATTCCGGGGACAGAGGAGCCTGTTGGGCTGCTGTCTATGGGGTCGCAGAATCGGACACGACTGACGCGACTTAGCAGCAGCATACAGATCACATACCACCTTTCTCTTAATTGCCAGGGAAACAATGTAGTAACACTGTTGTTACTAATACACGGAAACCATGTGCACAGTTATTCTAATTAAAAGTATCTGTGCTTTTTGTAAGTTTTATAATCTTCACTTGCTCTTATACTTTATATTGATAAGAAAACATGTATGTTATCTTCTTGCTCTGTACTATATTGCATGGAATTAGAAGAAATGTTATTTTGCTGTCTCCCAGGAGACCTTCTGGTTCTTAAAATTGCTTTTGAGTCCTCTGAAATGGAGGGAAATAAAAAAATCACGCCAAGTATCACTGTACTCGAATAAACCATGAGAAGAGTCATTTCCCAGAGGGTGGACAGAGAGAGAGAGAGACGCACACTGAGATGGGGAGGGAGAAATGGGAAATTAAAAGAGGATGATCCTGATGGAAGAGGGAAGAAATACTGTGCTCTCTTGCCTCCAAACTAACCTAAAGGTATTCTGGAATCTCAATTACTCCACTGAGAACAGCATTCAGGCTGGCCTCTGGCCAAGTGGGTTTAGTGGGAAAAGTATTAACGCCTGCAAGGTGGTCCCACAGCAAGGTCCCTGAGGACAGAGGTTCCAGTATAGCTGGGGAAAAGCTGGAGGAACAGGCTGATTCCAGCACCGTGGCGTCTGCTGCTAAGTGACAAGGCACTATATCATATAACAAACTGCAGCTTTAGAATGGGAGACGGTGAAGGAATGATTGAAACCCGTGTGTCCCACAGATGGACGCAAAATGAGTGAGCAGGGCTGTCCTGGAAGAACATAATCTACATACCAGAACAGGCAGGGGTTTGTTTAGGTCTAAGCCATGGCAACAAATTCTAGCTTTGCAGCCCCCAGAGCAGCTGTACCGAGGGGCCTTGGGCCAGGCCGGCAATGGCCGTCCCAGACTCCCTCCTCTGGGCTCTGTTGTATTATATCTTCAAACAGCACCTAAGTGTTAAACCTTCAGTTCATTTGCACAGCACAGCTAAGAAAACAGAGCAACTCCCAGACCTCCCTGAGCGGCTGCAGACAATCTTTTCTCCGTGCCCCCTACCCCCAGACCAAGTAGTTTTCAATAGTTTGAAATTTTTAAAAAAACAGTAATAACAACAAACAATGCTGATTGTTAGTTTAGGGAAGAGGGAAGCACTGAAGACACGAATCATGATTAAAAACAAACTACTCTTTAGAAGTCAAAGTCATTGCAGATAATGTCAATGGATGTGTATCAACCAGAGCAAATCTGCAATCCGCACAGGTCCTTGAATGTTGCAACAGAAGAAATTTAGGCGACTTTCTGGTTAACTGACTTAACAAACCCTGTTCCTGAAAACATGAGGAGCCTAGAGTTTCTTTGGTGGTTTTGTGAATTAAAAGTATCTTTTACTAAAAAAAAAGAAAGAAAGAAAGAAAAGCTAAGAAATTAACGTGTGAAATGCTTACCGGTGGGCTATTCTACGTGTAAGCTTCTGAAGTTGGTTCAGAGGAGCTACTAAAACGATAAAAACGTAGGAGACACTGACCTAGTTAATTCTTACAGAGAAGGATGGTCTAGTCAGGATTTGGACTCAGGCCAATTTCCAGCATCAGAGAAAGAGTAATCAACTAAACCAAACACCCAGGTGCATTACACCTGGCTCCCTGCGTGCTCATTTATTACCGATTGCCGCACCCCACCCAGTCCCTCACCTCCCCACGAAGTTTATCTTTAAAGGTTAGGAAAATTAACACTCCCGATATGGAATGATGGGAGAAACCTCTACCATTTGAGATTTAATTTAACTCCTCACTTACTTGCCGGGCTGCACACTCACTGGGGCAGTAAAGTGTTCTGTTTCGGCCAAAAGCCAGGTCTGCGTAGGATCTGTCGTCTCCGCCCTGCTTTCCACAAGTGCCGTAAAATCCTGCGAAGAAAAAAGGGTAAAAGAAACTTGCAGGATTCCCAGAGTAGGGCATACTTTCCTAACATCTAATTTTCAGAAACTGAAGTGCGTGTCTCGGGTCTTAGACACAAGAGAAAGGAAAAAAACCCCGCTGGTTTCTACCTGTATTCTCTTAAGGTCCCTCACCTTCAGAGAGGTCCAAGCGCGAGAACACCTCCTTCAAGCGTGGTCTGTGGGCCAGCGATCCCGTCAGAGCCCCTCAGAAATGCGAGGTTATTGACTCCATCCCAGTCTTACCCAATCAGAATCTCTAAGGGCGGGCTCAGGCACAAGGTCCTCGGGGCATTTGCATATTAACGCGAGAAGCGTGGGTCCGAGATTTAGAACAGGCGCTACTCATAGACTGGTCTTCAGGTGGTGAGAATCAGCTTCACCTGGAACTTGGTAGAAATAAAGATATTCACCAGCTCCAGACCTGAGTCAGAAACTCCAGGAGTCAGACCCTCCAGAAGATTGTAATATGCACAGAATTTTGAGAACCGCTGGTTTAAAATGTGAAGGCAAGCATAACTAAGGGTTCAGTTCAGTTCAGTTGCTCAGTCGTGTCCGACTCTTTGCAACCCCATGGACTACAGCAGGCCAGGCCTCCCTGTTCACCACCAACTCCCAGAGTTTACTCAAACTCATGTCCATCGAGTCAGTGATGCCATCCAACCATCTCATCCTCTATTGTCTCCTTCTCCTCCCGCCTTCAATCTTTCCCCAAATCAGGGTCTTTTCAAATGAGTCAGTTCTAAGAGTCTGATGGCCAAAGTATTGGAGTTTCAACTTCAACATCAGCCCTTCCAATGAATATTCAGGACTGATTTCCTTTAGGATGGACTGGTTGGATCTCCTTGCAGTCCAAGGGACTCTCAACAGTCTTCTCCAACACCACAGTTCAAAAGCATCAGTTCTTCAGCGCTCAGCTTTCTTTATAGTCCAACTCTCACATCCACACACGACTACTGGAAAAACCATAGCCTTGACTAGATGGACCTTTGTTGACAAAGTAATGTCTCTGCTTTTTAATATGCTGTCTAGGTTGGTCATAACTTTTCTTCCAAGGAGTAAGAAGAGACAAGATTTCATGATTAAGGGCATGCACCCAAAAAAAGAAAAAAGATGAGCCAGTATTTCCCAAATTGTATTATGTAGGATACATAAAAGTTTTTTTAAGTAAAAGTGTTCATGGTCAAATATATTTAAGTAAAACACAGTTTAAGCTATTAATTATTTTTCTTTTTCACACCAAGATGTTTAAATGTGCATTGTGAGTCTCTGAGATAGTTGATGGCAAGTTTCAAAGCTATTTGAGAACACTGGAGATTTAAGCTATAGTGGTCCATCCAGATATTACAAAATACATCTCATTTTCTGGACAAAGGACTAAAAATGTGAATTTGTAGTTTGAGTAATATCGCTTACTATTTTCTCGAAAAAAAGACTGGATTGTAGCTCTGGTATGTTCACATGTACTATCCCATATGTGTCTCAACAATTCTCCAAGACATTGGAGAATAATCATTCTCCAAGAGGTAGGATACACTAGTGGGGAAAAAATAAAGCATCAGTTCAGTTCAGTTCATTTCAGTTGCTCAGTCATGTCTGACTCTTTGCGACCCCATGAACTGCAGCACACCAGGCCCCCCGTCCATCACCAACTCCCAGAGTTCACCCAAACTCACGTCCATCGAGTCCGTGATGCCATCCAGCCATCTCATCCTCTGTCGTCCCCTTCTCCTCCTGCCCCCAATTCCTCCCAGCATCAGAGTCTTTTCCAAAGAGTCAACTCTTTGCATGAGGTGGCCAAAGTACTGGAGTTTCAGCTTTAGCATCATTCCTTCCAAAGAAATCCCACGGCTGATCTCCTTCAGAATGGACTGGTTGGATCTCCTTGCAGTCCAAGGGACTCTCAACAGTCTTCTCCAACACCACAGTTGAAAAGCATCAATTCTTTGGCGCTCAGCTTTCTTCACAGTCCAACTCTCACATTCATACATGACTACTGGAAAAACCATAGCCTTGACGAGATGGACCTTAGTTGGCAAAGTAACGTCTCTGCTTTTGAATATGCTGTCTGGGTTGGTCATAACTTTCCTTACAAGGAGTAAGCGTCTTTTAATTTCATGGCTGCAATCACCATCTGCAGTGATTTTGGAGCCCCCCAAAATAAAGTCTGACACTGTTTCCACTGTTTCCCTGTCTATTTCCCATGAAATGATGGGACCAGATGCCATGATCTTCGTTTTCTGAATGTTGAGCTTTGAGCCAACTTTTTCACTCTTCTCTTATAGACTCAACCAAATTCTGTAGCTTTTCCAAGATCAGTGGTTCCTCAGTGGAGGGGACACCAATTTATAAAGCTGTTCTGCTGGCCAGTTGCCCAGAGTGCCCATCCATGAGAAGCTCTGAACATCACTGGAAACATTGTGAGGGGGAGAAAACTGTGATTTTGGGGGGTGATTTTAGGGGAGAGAACTTCATGGGGTTGAATGAGATACTTTAATAAGTAGCACAGCATCAGGGACTGACTCCTTAGGGAGATACTGGAACAACACCAGCTAGTCCTGGCTGAGGGCTGCTTTGCTGAGCAGGGTAGGCAAGTATGGGGCAGAGTTAAGTAGATCAGAGCATCCTAGAAGGTTGATCTCTAGGGATCCTGGACCCACTCTTCTCCCTGAACAAAGTACTCAACCTTCGCTCCACATAAATACTGAATAAAAATTTAAAAAGCAATACTGTTGATTTATCCAAATTATAAGCCTGCTTGTGGCAATCCTACAAATAAGTTCAATCTGTTCTGTATTTAGTCGCTTAGTCTTGTCTGACTCTTTGCGATCCTATGGACTATAGCTCACCAGGCTCCTCTATCCATGGGATTCTCCAGGCAAGAACACTGGAGTGGGTTGCCATGCCCTCCTTCGGGGGACCTTCCTGACCCAGGAATCAAACCCAGATCTCTCACATTGCAGGTGGATTTTTTATCACGTAAGCCACCAGGGAAGCCCTAAGTTCAGCCCAGGGTAATCAAAATTTAGCTCAGAGAGACTTATCAAATGCCAGCACCTACAATATTCCTCCTAAACAAAGTTCCCTCTCTTTAAACGCTCGATTCAAATATTTTTGGATAACTACTATGTTCAGTATAAACTGCTTCTCTTTGACAACAGCTAAAGTTGGTCTTGATATAAACCAAACTGTGTTCTTGCACCTATTCCACTGGCTTCTCATCAAATTAGTGTGAGAATGAAATTTTATTAGTGTAAGAGTAAACTTCATGACAATCCTTTCAAGGGATTCTTTAATCATTTTTTTTCCTTCTTTTCTTATTTTCAGAACATTTTGTTACAACCAAGAACTCAAGTACTGTAATCAAGTCAGGGCTCTCATGGAAGCAGAGAGTTAGGTCAAATCACACAGGCTTCTGCATATAATAAATATGATCATTAGAAGTCTATAAGACACTATTTCATGAATGTTATTTTAGTTTGAACCAGTTTAAGAGCCTAAACATTTAAGACTTAAGCCAGAGAAGTCCATTCACATATTTCATAATATGTCTCATTTTGTGAACAAAGGATTAACAACATGAATGTAAGAAGCAGGTGTGAGCACTCTAGATGGGTCAAAACCTTAACACCATCTAGACAAGTCTCTAATTTCTGGGTACAGTACATGGCATGCGTGAATTTTGTTTCAATATGCTTTCCATAGTGATAGCTTAGAAAGTCACATAGCCATATCCTACCCAGTCCTCCATTCCTAGAGGCAGAAGTATTTGCTGATGATTGAAAGGTCATGCAAAACAGATGTGAGGGCAGCTGGATTTTCCAGCTATGCTTCAGTGGACTTAGCAGTGGTGCCTGCCATTACCAAATAGCAGAGAGATTTTATTTCAAATGAGAATCTTAGGTAACCTTGTCGGCATAATTGGATGTATATGCAGTTTCTTACCAAGTTCTCACCTTTACCACCTTCCATTCTTTACTCATGGCCTGGAACTAACTTCATCACACCACAAAGTTAACAGTGAACTGGGTGTCAACCACTTTGACCTGTTTCCCAAGATGTTATAAATACATTATTACTGACCTCTGAGTGTGAAAGTAATGGAAATTGCATTTCCTATAGCCTTCTGATTTGTTTGGTATCACATTGGGTGTTTCCTCCACTTCAGACTGACATAATTTACTCTCATTATTCCTGCACTTCTCTGAAATGAAGCAACACACAGAAGAGCAAATGGTGCCTTGCAGAGGGGGCTACTGGATCACAGATACCCTTGAAGAACAGATGGTCCAATTGCAAGCCTCCCAAATATTGACATCTGTGTGGCAGGCAACTGTATAAGTCAGACGGATATGGCTTTTAAGTTTTACACATTCTATCAAAATTAAGTAATTCCTAAAACTGTCCTTACCAATGGAATATATTGGCATTCTCCCTTGTTAGTAAGAAGAACTCTAAAGGAATGTGGATGAAATAATAAATTTTCTCCCTAATCTTTAAAAATGTCTTAGTCTCTCTATGTTGTTAGAGAATCATTTCTCTGAGTTGTCATTTTCTCATCTCTAATATGCAAGTTAAAAATACTTTCTTCTCAGTTTATCCAGTTATTAGAAACTTAGAGAGTATTAGTGTACTCTCATGTAAGAGATAATATGCCATACAAGTTACAATGACTATACAAATAAATGTTATTATTATAGATCCACTGGGCTTGATCTTTCTGGTTTATTGTGAAGAGGAAAATATTAATTTCTTTGCTATTACTAATATGGAAACAATCAACTTTTTCTGTTAATATTTGATAAGGGGTTAGGTTTATACAGGAAAACTTCTATTAACTGAAATTTCACTGAACACAAACCTTAATTTAAGACTATTTTACCCGTTTAAACCATAGGCTCTTATAATAAAATAAATTCATCAAAAAATTTTTGCTTATATCTTAGGATATGCATGCTCAGTTGCTCAGTGTCCAACTCTGCTGTACCAACTAAATCTATGAAATATTCAGAGCTGAAGAGTTGTACTGTATATTTAGATCGCAGTTCTTGAAAAAGTCTGTCAATATGTTTACTTTGCAAACTGATGGTATAGTAATTATCAGAGGATTTTGACAATAAAGAAAGAAGTTGGAATATCTTGTTCTACCTTCTGATTCATCGAGAATAGGCACTGATGTTCTGGACAATGTAAGTTCCAATTTAGCTGAAAGTCTAGTTTTATATCATACTCATATATGCCAATTATCAGTTTATTGATTCTTAGTTCCAAATTCACCCTTCAGTACCTGCTCCATGATAGCGCACTGGACTCTTCAAACATTTCTCCTTTCCAGTGAGCATGGCATGAAGCTGTGTCATCTAAGAAAACTGAAGGAATACTGCAGAAGTCAGGGGGCTTCTTTTCTAGTTTCAGGTGCTGCATTTTGGTTTGTCTTACTCCAGCTGCAGGACCCACTCATTGTTTGTGTCTGGGCACCTGGTGGACTCTGCCTCAGCTGGGCAGCCTCAGCACACAGTCCCTCAGTGACCTCACTTCCCTGGCCTGACCCTAGTGACCACCTTGCCACAGCCCCCTCCATTTTTTTCAGGCCTTGCCCCCACAGCAGGATTCCAACACCCTTTTACACTGCCCTACCAGTCTTGGCTTCTGTATTCAGAGGGTTGTTTCCTAGTTCTGGGCAACTGATGACCAGCTCTGGCCCAGAGAACTTCTCTGCTATTGTGGGCTACAGCCACACTTTCTTCAACAAGGTCTGACTTCCAGCCATGGAACGGGGGCCTTCTTTGAAGGTTTTCCTTCCTTGGGGCCTCTCTCTCAGTCCTAGGTTACCCTTTAGAGTTCTCTTTGTATTTTCAGTTATTTTCCTTTCATACCTTAATAATTCCTTGCATTAAACTTCTCCTAAGTTACTGTGTAATATTTGTCTCCTGAAGGGACCCAGTCTGATCCATCAGAAGTAATCAAATACATTCCTCCCTCCAAATCTAATTTATACTCTGAACATCTATATTATGTTGATACCTTGTTAAAGATCATCTACAACTCTCTGATTCGGGCATAAGAAAACTGTAATAGATTCAGATTGTTGATTTGTATCTTTCCAGGCATAAGTATTGGTTTCACTTCAGTGCCTCTCATCTTTTTCATTAAATTCATTCTTATTTGAAGTATTTATAATAGTACTGGAAAAATTATTGAGCAGTAGAACAATAATTTAACAGAGCAGAATAAATGGTAAGTTTCAGTTGATAAAGCCAGAATTAATTTAACTTATATTTCAAATTTCATACTTGAAAAAACACCATGGATTCTTCTGCTTTTCATTTCAAAATACAAAAAATATTGGTAGAAAAAGTCATTGGAATTAGTTTACTTTCCTACTTACCAAGGGAACAGTTTGATATATCAGTGATACACCAGGGGGGGAAAAAGTCAAGACACCTCTAAAGATTACTACAGTATACTAAAATACCTTAAGAAAACAATGCTATTTTTGAGCAAGTGTGTCTACACAACTATAGCACCAGTTGTGTCCTTTGCAAGCAAAAGAAACAAAAAAAAAAAAAAAAGAGAGAGAGAGAAAAAAATAAAAAAAACTTAAGTATATTGGAAATAGAGAGCAAATGTGACAATTCAGAACACAAAGATGAAAACCTAATTTGGAACCCAGTTATTAAACAGAAAACTTTTTCCTTTGAAACACGGATGCATTAGAGAACATGTCAGTCAATTAATGGAGCTGGCACAGAAGTCGTTTTCCTTGGGAGCTGAAGAGAAATTGACAAATTATACTCTGGGAATTCTCAACTGTGTTATTTTTCTCCCTGAGGTCAGTGATCTGTGCTTTTCTTACATGGAAATGTTTTCTTCTTTTACATTAAGCAAACGTTCCGAGCTTTATTATATATGATTAACAGTTACAGACACAGGAAAAAAATTCCTTCTTGGCAAACCTTCATTTAATAGGGCTCCCCCAGTGTTTTGCCATTAGTGCCAATCACTAAACACACCTTACTTTTCCCCAACTTTGTGTTTAAGGTGTGGAAGCCAAACTTTCTTATTAATCATTGATGCAATCTTGCCACCTACTCAGTAAACTTCTAAATCATGGACTAAGAAGTTCAGTGATATACTACTGTAGACAAACAGTTGGTTCTAAATTCTATTCTTCATAAAACGAACAGCCAAGCCAGTCAGACACTTGCCACATTAAAAACACTGTCCATATCTCCTTAGTATGATTAACATACAGGCTACTTTTGACTTTGGGAGGGAAAGGTACTCTTTCACAAACTTTTGGGTTTGGTGCTTCCTGAGTTAAATGCTCTCATTCATAAATACAACACAGACCTGTATCAGTCTTGGGATTTCTGTGGGGTAGCCATGTGTCCTAGTACCTTCCTCTTTAAAATTTTAAAAGCTGCAAAGGAACCATTTTCCCTCTGAGGCTCCCACACTGGGGATGAAACCTCCTCTGCAGAATTTTGGCACCTTATTAATTAGTGGTTATGAGTGGGAGCTGCTCTCTCTCAGCAACTCCTATTCTGCCATCAGTCAAGTGTGATTCTGTAATAAATTCCCATGAAGCAAACTATTTCTGGTAATTCTCCCTAATTAACACCAGACCCACTAATAATACATCAGGTCCTATGTGTTTCTGATATAACCAAGATCTTGTCTGAGAGGACTCAAAAAGGGAAACCGCCAACCTAAATTAAGCTTTTCTGGCAAAAAAAGATTTTATATGTAGTTCTGTAAGAAAACCTTTGATAATCTTATATGGGGGACATTTTGAGCAGAAAACACTGAACGACAGGGAGGCTTGTTCTGATTTGAGCACTGAATGGGGATTTATTGTGAACACACACTGTTGAGTCTTAAGCCTATAAATCTTGTACTGGATTACTGTTTCTTAACGAAGGAATGACAGATCTCTTATTTTGTCGGTGTATTTTAATGTGCAATGACGTGACTGATAGAAACCAAACAGCAGCTATTAAAATGTCACATGCAGACTTGATGCCCTTATAAGTTTGGCTTCTGCAGTTTAATATACTGTGAGCAAATAGACTTGAATTTGTCTTTTATTTCCAATAGACAGCCTGCAACAGAAACATTCCTCTCAACTTTATACAGTTGGAAAAAAATCTTAAAGCAATAAACAAACAAGGAATAGGTAAGCCTACCTAGTTACAGAAAAGTTAGTTAATGAGATCAGGATGAGTTAAGAATGAAGTCATGTACCCTGGTCAATGAAAGGCATGAAAATGCAGACGACTGATGTTGTTTGAATATATGACACAATATAATGTTTGATATGACAGGGTATTCCAATAAATGATTTCAACAATAAATTTAAAACTTTTAAAAATTATTTGGCTGTGTCGGGTCTTAGCTGCAGCGTGTGGGGTCTGTGCTGCATCGTGTGCAAGCTTTTGTTGCAGGGCATGGACTCTCCAGTCGTGGCACGCGGGCTACAGAGTGTGTGGGCTTCAGCAGTTGGGGCACGTGGATCTACCAGAAAAAACTCCCTGCATCCCTACAAGATGCAGGGCAAGGGGACAGTTCTGGGTTGCCACTGGTGAAGCATTCAGTTTGCTACTTTGTGCCACACTTCTCATTCTTTTTATTCCCAGTCACAACGGCTCTGCTGGTTGCAGCACGTGGGCTCTCCAGTCGTGGCACATGGACCCCAAAGTGTGCGGGCTCAGCTGTTGTTTGCAGGCTTAGCTGCTCGGCAGCTTGTGGGATTTTAGTTCCCCAACCAGGGAGTAAACCCATGTCTCCTGCATTGCGAGGCGAATTCTTAACCACTGGACCACCAAGGAAGTCCCAACAACAAGTATTTTTAAAAGAAAGACAATAGAGCTTACTTATCTATTCATACCATTTATTGTGTACATGCTACATGCAAAGCATAAATATGGATTAAAATAACTGTGACAATATTTTCAAATATATTATGTTTCTGGGACATTCTGATAGGCAAATACCATAAAGGAGGAATGCTCCTGAGAATCAGCCTATCCTCTGAACATTATTTTTTCCCTTGATGACTTAATAGAAACCTCTTGTCCCCCCAAAAGAAAAACCAAGAGAACTTGTTTGTATCACTGCAGCCATTTATTTATTATGTGCACATTAAGGTTTATATACTGATTATATTTCTCATGTGGTTTTTAATTAGAAAATGTATCCAAAAGCAAAATAGCACAGACATATACAAACTGAAAAATGCAGGGAAACAGAAGATAAAGACTAATACATCCAGTAAATGATATATTGAGAATCCAAACCCATAACCTTAAAACATCTGGGGGTTGGAGGACAAACTGAAGACACATCAAATTGTGTGAAATGATTCAGTGTGTCTTCCCTTCCCTTAAGTCTGAAAAGCCTCTCCTTTCAATAGCAATAACTAAACCCCAAATATTACCAAAATGTTAACATAACTCTAGATTCACACTTGAATAGGGAAGAGTATTTTCTATAGTAGTAGTCTTTGAAAATGGTACCATGAATACCGTTTTTGTTATAATCATTTTTAAACATAATGCTGTTTTGAAGATTTAAACTCTAATTTCTACTTGTCTTTTGCACAGTGACTAATGATCAGGTTTTAATTTTAGCTGCTAACTGTAACTTGAATCAATAGGAAATACGAATGTTACAAGCACATGTAGGGGGCATTATTTTTAGACAGCTACTTCAGTGAGCAACATTTTGTCCTTATAGACATGCTGTACATTTAGAAACTGGGAAACCACGTAGGGGATGTTTTAGAATCATACTGTGATTTTAATCTGTATTATTCTAAGCACAACATTCCAAAATATACATCGAGAGAGACTAAAAGTAATGCTCTACAATAAGGAGGTAACAATTCAAAAATGCTACTGACATGGAATATTTATAATCAGAAAAATAAATATTCTGGGAGCTCACTAGAAGAATAAAGTGCTCTGCCAGTTATTAAAAGATTAATGCTGGTGTATTAAATATGGCATTCCCCACTATAAAATACAGAGATTCTTCTGGGTTATAGTCAGTATTTATTTCACAGGATTAACTGTTTTAAGAATAGACAAAAGAAGGCTTTGCCATAGAAGCAAAGGACAAAAGACAAAGCCAAAGGCCAAAGACAAAATGACGTTAGGAAGTGACATTATCCTTTTAGGGGTAAAATTTAGAGAAATGCAACATTATGCTCCATGAATAACATGCAGAAAGAAAAGTGAGTGTAATAAAAGCAAAATCCTTAATATAACTTTATAAGAAATCCAGATCAAATAAAATTCTTTGAACAAAATACCCAAATGCCATTCCAATGCCACTGACTTATCAAATACTCTCTTGGCATATAATCTGTAAAGTGAAGTCACTCCGTCGTGTCTGAGTCTTAGTGACCCCATGGGCTGTAGCCTGCCAGGCCCCTTTGTCCATGGGGTTTTCCAGGGAAGAATACAGGAGTGGGTTGCCATTTCCTTCTCCAGGCGATCTTCCGGACCTAGGGATCCAAGTCTAGGGATGCGAGTCTCCCGCACTGCAGGCAGACTCTTTACCATGTAAAAGCAAAACTAAAAAACAACAAAAAAATCTCTATCACACTAAAACAAAACCACCAACTTATTTTACGTCATGTAAAGCAAAGGACTGACACTAAGATATGTAACAATGCAGCGTGTCTTCTATGGGTGGTTTCAGCAGCAATGGGAAATATGGCACGATTCAGTTCCAGCTTTTAAAATACAACAGAAAAAACTCCCTGCATCCCTACAAGATGCAGGGCAAGGGGACAGTTCTGGGTTGCCACTGGTGAAGCATTCAGTTTGCTACTTTGTGCCACACTTCTCATTCTTTTTATTCCCAGTTTATCTTTTTATTTTATCCAAGTTTATTCTTTTTATTCCCAGTTAATTACTATCTGCATATAATATAAGTCTGCTAGACCATGAATTAGCAGCTTTCAGGACAGATACCTTGAACAGTTATTAGGGAGGTTAAACAAATACTGTAGCCTAATACCCTGCTCTCTAACAAACATGCACACAATGCAAGTGAAGTCTCAAGTGATGGATGAGTCGGGCAGGGGGTGGGGCTCAGTCTCAACTATAAAAGCACCCTTCCCCAAACGAATCCAAGTGATAACTTAGTGTGATCATGGGCTTTTGTCCATTCTGGAAACAAACAAACAAAACTATCAAATGCCATAATCTCTTCTCACTGGGCAAATATCAACAGGATTCACGCTCTTACCACAATTATTTCTGTCTTCACATGGTATCTACATAATTTTTTTCCCTAAAATGAAGAAAACAAAGAACAAGCTGGTCTGAATTATTAATCATGTTCCTCTCTATACTATCAAACCTCTGTGAACAAAAGCTTTCCAAACTTCATGATTACTTTTAGAAGTGGTTCATTTATTATTGAAAAAGAACTACCAAAAGAAAAAAAAATCTAGATTTCTATCATATCCCCAAACCAGTATTTTATTTTTCTAATGTAGAACTGAACAAAAAAAATTATTCTGCAAAGAGAACTTTCAAACCTTCATCAGTCAATAGTATAACACGAACTGATCAAATTGACTCACTGTCTGAAAAGGGGGAATTTTAAAAAATTTCTGATCCAATCTTTTGATTTACCATCACTCCCAACCACATTCTTTTCTATTTATTCTCTTTGAAGAGAGAGACAACTTTCAGAGTCCAAAGTTATTCAACAAGCTGTTTACCTCAGCTTAAGGGAAGGGAAAAAAAAATAGTTTGACTGACATAGGTGGTGAAACATACACAATTAATAGAAAATGGTCATATTCTAATAATCGGCAAAAAATTGAAATTTATAAGCTATGTGGTAGCTTTTTTGGGGTGGAGGGAAATCAGACAAAAATATAACATCTCCTATTAGCAAGACATGTTTTGATCAAAATCTCATTGGCCTTTCCTATTGGAATGATCAACTGTAAAGACAAAAAAAAAAAAAAAAATACAGTTTAAAAAAAACTGACACCTACTACTGATAAAATTCTCTGTTTAAACTCCTATTTACTGTTTTAAAGATAAATGCTATTTTTTTTAAAGAAAAACACAATATTTCATTTAAGTGTAAGGCATTTCATTGTCTTTTTATAGATTTACTCAAAACTACCTAACATGGAAAGTTTAGTTATTTCAGCATAGAAGTTGAAGGTTTTTATTCTAAAATTTAATTCTTCACTAATTTATTCTAAGATGAATTTAATAGTCAACCAGGAAATTGATTTTTATAAAAGTTACTTTATGGGCAGAAAATACAGGGAAAAAAGTAATAATAAACACCAAACTGTTTCTTTACTTTATGAAGCCAAATATTTCCTCATAGACTTGGTTTTCAAAGCTTGGAATTTATCCCCCGAGGGTCACTATTATTTTTCAAAACTTCATATAAATATTAAATCTAAAATTAATTGGTAATTTAAATTCTCCTCTTTCTCTTCAAATTTCTTCTCTTCCCCCGGACAGTTGACTTTTAAAAATTCACAGAATGAGCATGTTTCTTGCAAAGTGGCTTGTCCTTCTTAGAGAAAAAGGTCTGACCTTCCAAACTTTCACAACATACCTGAAAAAGAAGCATTATTTGAGAGAATGTCATTATCTTATCAACTATGCCTAAAAAGGGGAAAATGATTCTTCACCCATTGGATAGTATGACAAAACACTTTAGTTGGTTGTGTCAGACCTAACATTTCAGGATTACTATAACATTCCATGTCATTTTTCAAACGCATGAAGAATGACTTTTCTCTGGAATGCATTTTAGTTTATTTAAACTTATTGATCATTATTTTTCTTAATTGGGAATGAATATTTGGCCATAGTGAAAAAATTAACACATAAAGCGGTCACATTAAACATAATTTCTATTCTCAAATTCTAATCAATGTTTTAAACCTGCCTCCTGTTGTGGAGACCCAAGGCATTAAGAAAAACAAACCAAAAAAATTCAACACAGGTGCTTTGCCACACACATATCTAGGCCCCTAAGTATACAAGCACAGAAAACCCGAGTGTGCTATGCTTTGTCACTGCAAACCCATGGACTGTAGCCCGCCAGGCTCCTCGTCCATGGGGATTCTCCAGGCAAGAATACTGGGGTGGGTTTCCATTTCCTTCTCCGGGGCATTTTCCCAACCCAGGGATCGAACCCAGGTCTCCTGCATTGCAGGTGGATTCTTTACTGTCTGAACCACCAGAGAATACCTGAGAGTTCTTTTAAATTCATTTCTTTGTCTCTTTTCTTGTTTGTTTCTTATTAAGAAAACTGTAGTCCACATCTGGCTTCTGGATGTTATACTGTCAGTTAGCTATTCACATTTATGTCTTCTTATCTTTCCCACTGTCTTTGCTAATTTTAATGCTCCTGAGTGGGCTTCCCAGGTGGCTCGGTGGTAAAGAATCCGCCTGCTAATACAGGAGATGCGGATTTGATCCCTGAATCAGAAATATCCCCTGGAGAAGGAAATGGCAACCCACTCCAGTATTTTTGCCTGGAAAATCCCACGGACAAAGGAGCCTGGCAAGTTACAGTCCATGGGGTTGCAAAGAGTCAGACATGACTGAGCGACTAAAAACAACAACAATGCTCCTGAGCAGATCTGCCAGAGAACAGGGGAGGCAAATCTGCTAAAATCACTGCTTTTTACAGATTTTATGACATCTAAGAGATGGATCTGAACTGAACTGAAGAGACGGATGAAGTAAACAAGACAGGGTTGAATACTAACGTTTAGGGAAATTATGTGACTTCAATTAACTAGTCATTTCCCCCTTCATAGAATATTAAAAACTATTAAAAATATTAAATTTAATTTTTAAAAAATCAACCATCTGAATAGAGTACCTTTATTAAATATTTACTTCTAAATTAAAAAAATATATATCTTAGGTTAAAGTTAACTCTGAATCAATATTTATCAATAAAAATAAAACAAAAAATACTATAATATGAAATGAGACAGGTAAATATATTACTACAAGTTTATTTTAGTCTCAAAAAGAAAAGAATATTCATAGACTATTGCTAAGGAAGGAAATGGATCAACATATAGTTTACTTCCAGGTATTGAGTCACTAACAGATACTTATGAAAGTTTACTTCTATTTTAGGAACTACCTGTTTTCATAAATTACTAGAGACACTCCAATAAAACATAGTTTAAAAAATGTAAAAGAATCTTACTGTTTTTAAGAAATTCAAATCTTCTCCTTATAAATAAAAATGTATTAAGAATATTTTTCTAAAGGCTTAAGCACCTTTTTTGTGTCAAACAATTTTGAAAAGTAACAAAAATTTTAATGAACTTGACTTTCAAAACCACTGTAAAACATTTCTAGGTTTGAGAGACTAATAGATATAAAAACCGTTATATCCATTTAGTGCTCAGGCTAGAACTGGCCATACTGTGCTCCTCTGAATGGGAAACAGGAGTTTACTTACTGAACATACAAAACAAGTGTCGTGCCAGGTATACCCCAGAGCTTCCAGGAACATGTCACCAGCTTCTATGGGAAATTCACATCCACGGCATATAGTACCAAAGAGGGCATAATAATCTGCATTGGGGCAGGGGTGGGACAGACGTAATTGAAACATGACAAAGATGTAGAATGAGAGCTTTCAGAGAAGAGCAACAAAATGAGAATTAAATGAGATGATAAAGATACAGTTACTAGTAACAGAAAAATGTTCAAATGGCATAACACCTGACCTGAGCATTACGCATAATTTATTTCAGTTTACCCTTGGAAAACATTATATATACAATTTAACATTCTTTATTATATTTTTCCATATGTTACTTCTCAGTTCTGTCCAACTTATTAAAGGCCCAAATGTATATGAAGATCACTGTTCTCTGATAAGTTATCAATAAGTGTATTGTTTCAATAAAATAAAAGAGAAGGTCCAATAACCAGAAACAATATGACTAATGAACATAAATCATGAAAAACATATGAAAAAACCTTCTTTCCTGCAACCCTGCTATTAGCAAATTTCACAGCACATCTACTTGGTAAGGAAGAAAAAAAAGTCACAGGAAACCTTCGTGGATAAATGCTGTGACTGAGTTTCTAGCTGGATTGTATCACAACAATATTAGCCATTTTTTCTTCTGCTATATTTTCCTTCCCATTTTACGACTTCATGCTAAAATTCCTTATCCAGAGAACACCTCTTACTTGACACAGAGTTATAAAGTATTAATGTCTTCCTTCTGAAGAAAGCAGTTTTGACAAGATGTTTATCATTACTAAATTAGAACTTATTCGCAATTTTCTTTTATGCAGCTACCCTTACTATGTGTTTTCTTTTTTTTTTCTCTTTGCAAAAGAATTTTTTTTTATTCTACTTTATTTTACTTTACAATACTGTATTGGTTTTGCCATACATCAACATGAATCTGCCACGGGTGTACACATGTTCCCAATTCTGCACTCCCCTTCCACCTCCCTTCCCATACCATCTCTCTGGGTCATCCCAATGCACCAGCCCCAAGCATCCTGTATCCCACATCGAACCTAGACTAGTGATTCATTTCTTATATGATATTATACATGTTTCAATGCCATTCTCCCAAATCATCACACCCTCTCCCTCTCCCACAGAGTCCAAAAGACTGTTCTATACATCTGTGTCTCTTTTGCTGTCTCGCATACAGGGTTATCATTACCATCTTTATAAATTCCATATATATGTGTTAGTATACTGTATTGGTGTTTTTCTTTCTGGCTTACTTTACTCTGTATAATCAGGTCCAGTTTCAACCATCTCATTAGAACTGATTCAAATGTATTCTTTTTAATGGCTGAGTAATACTCCATTGTGGTATATGTACCACAGCTTTCTTATCCATTCATCTGCTGATGGACATCTAGGTTGCTTCCATGTCCTGGCTATTATAAACAGTGCTGCGATGAACATTGGGATATATGAGTCTCTTTCAATTCTGGTTTCCTCAGTGTGTATGCCCAGCAGTGGGATTGCTGGGTCATAAGGCAGTTCTATTTCCAGTTTTTTAAGGAATCTCCACACTGGTCTCCATAGTGGCTGTACTAGTTTGCATTCCCACCAACAGTGTAAGAGGGTTCCCTTTTCTCCACACCCTCTCCAGCATTTATTGCTTGTAGACTTTTGGATTGCAGCCATTCTGACTGGCGTGAAATGGTACCTCATTGTGGTTTTGATTTGCATTTCTCTGATAATGAGTGATGTTGAGCATCTTTTCATGTGTTTGTTAGCCATCTGTATGTCTTCTTTGGAGAAATGTCTGTTTAGTTCTTTGGCCCATTTTTTGATTGGGTCATTTATTTTTCTGGAATTGAGCTGCAGGAGTTGCTTGTATATTTTTGAGATTAGTTGTTTGTCAGTTGCTTCATTTGCTATTATTTTCTCCCATTCTGAAGCCTGTCTTTTCACCTTGCTTATAGTTTCCTTTGTGGTGCAGAGGCTTTTAATTTTAATTAGATCCCATTTGTTTATTTTTGCTTTTATTTC
This sequence comes from Oryx dammah, assembly GCF_014754425.2. NCBI lineage: Eukaryota > Metazoa > Chordata > Mammalia > Artiodactyla > Bovidae > Oryx > Oryx dammah. Next base: position 29,476,741 of record NW_024070187.1, read on the forward strand.
CAGTATTCTGGGAGGTGGGTCATAGAGGATCCTGCTGTGATGTATGTCGGAGAGTGTTTTGCCTATGTTCTCCTCTAGGAGTTTTATAGTTTCTGGTCTTATGTTTAGATCTTTAATCCATTTTGAGTTTATTTTTGTGTATAGTGTTAGAAAGTGTTCTAGTTTCATTCTTTTACAAGTGGTTGACCAGTTTTCCCAGCACCACTTGTTAAAGAGATTGTCTTCTCTCCATTGTATATTCTTGCCTCCTTTGTCAAAGATAAGGTGTCCATAGGTGTGTGGATTTATTTCTGGGCTTTCTATTTTGTTCCACTGATCTATATTTCTGTCTTTGTGCCACTACCATACTGTCTTTATGACTGGGCTTTGTAGTAGGGCCTGAAGTCAGGCAAGTTGATTCTTCCAGTTCCATTCTTCTTTCACAAGATTGCTTTGGCTATTCGAGGTTTTTTGTATTTCCATACAAAATATGAAATTATTTGTTCTAGCTCTGTGAAAAACACTGCTGGTAGCTTGATAGGGATTGCATTGAATCTGTAGATTGCTTTGGGTAGTATACTCATGTTCACTATATTGATTCTTCTGATCCATGAACATGGTATATTTCTCCATCTATTAGTGTCCTCTTTGATTTCTTTCACCAGTGTTTTATAGTTTTCTATATATAGGTCTTTAGTTTCTTTAGGTAGATATATTCCTAAGTATTTTTTTCTTTTTGTTGCAATGGTGAATGGAATTGTTTCCTTAATTTCTTTTTCTACTTTCTCATTATTAGTGTATAGGAATGCAAGGGATTTCTGAGTGTTGATTTTATATCCTGCAACTTTACTATATTCATTGATTAGCTCTAATAATTTTCTGGTGGAGTCTTAAGGGTTTTCTATGTAGAGGATCATGTCATCTGCAAACTGTGAGAGTTTTACTTCTTTTCCAATTTGGATTCCTTTTATTTCTTTTTCTGCTCTGATTGCTGTGGCCAAAACTTCCAGAACTATGTTGAATAGTAGCGGTGAAAGTGGGCACCCTTGTCTTGTTCCTGACTTGAGGGGAAATGCTTTCAATTTTTCACCATTGAGGATAATGTTTGCTGTGGGTTTGTCATATATAGATTTTATTATGTTGAGGTATGTTCCTTCTATTCCTGCCTTCTGGAGAGTTTTTATCATAAATGGATGTTGAATTTTGTCAAAGGCTTTCTCTGCATCTATTGAGATAATCATATGGCTTTTATTTCTCAATTTGTTAATGTGGTGAATTACATTGATTGATTTGCGGATATTGAAGAATCCTTGCATCCCTGGGATAAAGCCCACTTGGTCATGGTGTATGATCTTTTTAATATGTTGTTGCATTCTGATTGCTAGAATTTTGTTAAGGATTTTTGCATCTATGTTCATCAGTGATATTGGCCTATAGTTTTCTTTTTTTGTGGCATCTTTGTCAGGTTTTGGTATTAGGGTGATGGTGGCCTCACAGAATGAGTTGGGAAGTTTACCTTCCTCTGCAATTTTCTGGAAGAGTTTGAGTAGGATAGGTGCTAGCTCTTCTCTAAATTTTTGGTAGAATTCAGCTGTGAAGCCATTTGGACCTGGGCTTTTGTTTGCTGGAAGATTTCTGATTACAGTTTCAATTTCTGTGCTTGTGATGGGTCTGTTAAGATTTTCTATTTCTTCCTGGTTCAGTTTTGGAAAGTTGTACTTTTCTAAGAATTTGTCCATTGCTTCCATGTTGTCAAATTTATTGGCATATAATTGCTGATAGTAGTCTCTTATGATCCTTTGTATTTTTGTGTTGTCTGTTGTGATCTCTCCATTTTCATTTCTAATTTTATTGATTTGATTTTTCTCCCTTTGTTTCTTGATGAGTCTGGCTAATGGTTTGTCAATTTTATTTATCCTTTCAAAGAACCAGCTTTTGGCTTTGTTGATTTTTGCTATGGTCTCTTTTGTTTCTTTTGCATTTATTTCTGCCCTAATTTTTAAGATTTCTTTCCTTGTACTAACCATGGGGTTCTCCATTTCTTCTTTTTCTAGTTGCTTTAGGTGTAGAGTTAGGTTATTTATTTGACTTATTTCTTGTTTCTTGAGGTATGCCTGTATTGCTATGAACTTTCCCCTTAGCACTGCTTTTACAGTGTCCCACAGGTTTTGGGTTGTTGTGTTTTCATTTTCATTCGTTTATATGCATATTTTGATTTCTTTTTTGATTTCTTCCGTGATTTGTTGGTTATTCAGAAGTGTGTTGTTCAGCCTCCATATATTGGAATTTTAAATAGTTTTTCTCCTGTGATTGAGATCTAATTTTATTGCATTATGGTCAGAAAAGATGCTTGGAATGATTTCAACTTTTTTGAATTTACCAAGGCTAGATTTATGGCCCAAGATGTGATCTATCCTGGAGAAGGTTCCGTGTGCACTTGAGAAAAAGGTGAAATTCATTGTTTTGGGATGAAATGTCCTATAGATATCAATTAGGTCTAACTGGTCTATTGTATCATTTAAAGTTCGTGTTTCTTTGTTAATTTTCTGTTTAGTTGATCTATCCATAGATGTGAGTGGGGTATTAAAGTCTCCCACTATTATTGTGTTATTATCAATTTCCCCTTTCATACTTGTTAGCATTTGTCTTACATATTGCGGTGCTCCTATGTTGGGTGCATATATATTTATAATTGTTATTATCTTCTTCTTGGATTGATCCTTTAATCATTATGTAGTGGCCTTCTTTGTCTCTTTTCACAGCCTTTGTTTTAAAGTCTATTTTATCTGATATGAGTCTTGCTACTCCTGCTTTCTTTTGGTCTCTATTTGCATGGAATATCTTTTTCCAGCCCTTCACTTTCAGTCTGTATGTGTCCCTTGTTTTGAGGTGGGTCTCTTGTAGACAACATATATAGGGGTCTTGTTTTTGTATCCATTCAGCCAGTGTTTGTCGTTTGGTTGGGGCATTCAACCTATTTACATTTAAGGTAATTATTAATAAGTATGATCCCATTGCCATTTACTTTATTGTTTTGGGTTCTCGTTTATACACCCTTTCTTGTGTTTCCTGTCTAAAGAATATCCTTTAGCATTTGTTGGAGAGCTGGTTTGGTGGTGCTGAATTCTCTCACCTTTTACTTGTCTGTAAAGCTTTTGATTTCTCCTTCATATTTGAATGGGGTCCTTGCTGGGTACAGTAATCTGGGTTGTAGGTTATTTTCTTTCATCACTTTAAGTATGTCTTGCCATTCCCTCCTGGCCTGAAGAGTTTCTATTGAAAGATCAGCTGTTATCCTTATGGGAAACCCCTTGTGTGTTATTTGTTGTTTTTCCTTGCTGCTTTTAATATTTGTTCTTTGTGTTTGATCTTTGTTAATTTGATTAATATGTGTCTTGGGGGTATTTTGCCTTGGGTTTATCCTGTTTGGGACTCTCTGGGTTTCTTGGACTTGGGTGATTATTTCCTTCCCCATTTTAGGGAAGTCTTCCACTATTATCTCCTCAAGGATTTTCTCATGGTCTTTCTTTTTGTCTTCTTCTTCTGGGACTCGTATAATTTGAATGTTGGAGCATTTCATATTGTCCTGGAGGTCTCTGAGATTGTCCTCATTTCTTTTGTTTTTCTTTTTTCCTCTCTGATTCAATTATTTCTACCATTCTATCTTCTACTTCACTAATCCTATCTTCTGCCTCCATTATTCTACTATTTGTTCCCTCCAGAGTGTTTTTGATCTCACTTATTGCATTATTCATTATATATTGACTCTTTTTTATTTCTTCTAGGTCCTTGTTAAACCTTACTTGCATCTTCTCAATGCTTGTCTCCAGACTATTTATCTGTGATTCCATTTTTATTTCAAGATTTTGGATCATTTTCACTATCATTATTTGGAATTCTTTATCAGGTAGATTCCCTATCTCTTCCTCTTTTTTTTTTTTTTTTTTTGGTTTGGTGGGCATTTATCCTGTTCCTTTACCTGCTGGGTATTCCTCTGTCTCTTCATCTTGTTTATATTGCTGCGTTTGGGGTGGCCTTTCTGTTTCTGGCAGTTTGTGGAGTTCTCTTTATTGTGGAGTTTCTTCACTGTGGGTGGGGTTGTATCAGTGGCTTGTCAAGGTTTCTTGGTTAGGGAAGCTTGTGTCAGTGTTCTGGTGGGTGGAGCTGGATTTCTTCTCTCTGGAGTGCAATGAAGTGTCCAGTAATGAGTTATGAGATGTCAATGGTTTTGGAGTAACTTTAGGCAGCCTGTATATTGAAGCTCAGGGCTGTGTTTCTGTATTGCTGGAGAATTTGCGTGGTATGTCTTGCTCTGGAACCTGTTGGCCCTTGGGTGGTGCTTGGTTTTAGTGTAGGTATGGAGGTGTTTGATGAGCTCCTATCAATTAATGTTCCCTGGAGTCAGGAGTTCTCTGATGTTCTCAGGATTTGGACTTAAGCCTCCTGCTTCTGGTTTTCAGTCTTATTTTTACAGTAGTCTCAAGACTTCTCCTTCTATACAGCACCACTGATAAAACATACAGATGAAAAGTTTCATCTTTCAGTGAGGGACACCCAGAGAGGTTCACAGAGTTTCATGGAGAAGAGAAGAGGGAGGAGGGAGTTAGAGGTGACCTGAATGAGATGAGGTGGAATCAAAAGAGGAGAGAGCAAGCTAGCCAATAATCACTTCCTTATGTGCGCTCCACAGTCTGGACCGCTCAGAGATGTTCATGGAGTTATACACAGAAGAGAAGAGGGAGGAAGGAGACAGAGGTAGCCAGGAGGATAAAAGGGGGGAATGAAAAGGAGAGAGACAGATCCAGCCAGTAGTCAGTTCCCTGAGTGTTCTCCACTGTCTGGAACACACAGCGATTCACAGAGTTGGGTAGAGAAGAGAAGGGGGAGGGAGGAGACAGAGGCAACCTGGTGGAGAAAAAGGAGAGTCCAAAGGAGGAGAGAGCAGTCAAGCCAGTATTCTCGCTCTCAAGTAAAAATGGGTACTGAAGATTGGGTTTTTGAAGGTACAAAATTGATAACAAATACCAGAAAGCAAAGATTAAAAATCCAGAGGTTGGATTTTCAAAAATACAATATTAAAGAAAAGAAGAAGAAGAAAAAAACAAAGTCACAAGAATTATTAATATATATATATAATATAAGAAGTTTGCTTTAAAAATAGGGTCTTTTTTTGAAAAGTAATAGTAGGTTATAAAAATGAAAATTAAAGGAGTAATAGAGGACTTAAAATTTTTTTAAAGTTAAAAAAAAAGAAGAAAAAGAAAAGAAAAAAAAAGAATGATCATAAAAATAGTAAAGGTATATCTAGGACTTTCGCTGGTGGTGTTGTAGGCAGTGTGGGGTCAGTTCATTTTCAGATAGTCCCTTGGTCTGGCTTATATTTCTCAAGATCTATAGGCCCCTTGCTATGTAGTCAGTACTAACGACAGGGTTTTAATGTATTGCACCTGTCACCTCCAAGGCGGTTCCTTCTGTTTAGCTTCTTCTGTTTGCTGGTCTCTTCAGTGTCTGATTTCCACCCTGACACTAGGGGGCGATGGTGGACACTTTTTTAAGACTCACTTATTCAGTCACACTGTGGCAAGGGAGGGACGCTGCAAACAAATAACACTGACGTGTGCTCGCAGTGTCTCAGCCACACTGGGCCTGCCCCCCCTCACGGCACACATAGCTCAGGCTCTAGGTTGCTCCACTGGGAACCGTCTGAGGCCGGCCCTGGGCTGCATGCACCTCCCAGGTCTAAGCTGCTCAGGTTTAGGCAGTCAGGTAGTCCTCAGAAACACAGACTCGGTTGGGCCTGTGTTTTGTGCCCTTCCCAGGTTCGAGTAGCTCAGGTGTTTGACGAGCGTGGTCGCTGCGACTTATCGCCTCTTCCATCCTTGCTGCTCAGTTTTCTGGGTGTACAACTGGCACACCTTCTCAGGCAGATGATGACTGTCCAGAACCCAAGAAGTCTTAGTTAGCAAAGAAGCCTGCTTGCAGTTTGGTAGATAATGTCTCTCTGGGGCTGTGATTGACCCCTTCTGGCGCTTCCAGCTCTGGCTGCCTGTCACCAGAGGGGGATGGTCTGCAGCCAGCTAATTCTGTTCCGTCCTTTGTTCTGTGCACGGTCCTAGTGGTGTCTTATGTTAGAGCTTTTCGCGTGGTAGCTATCTGACAGTCTGGTTTGCTAGCCCAAGTTAGTTTGCTCTGGTTACCCTTGGGGCATTCGGGCCCGATTCTTAAAAAGCAATGCAGCCCACACCTCCCTGCCCAGCCCCTGCTTGCTAGTGGCGGATGCAGGCATCTGCGCTGCTTCTCCACTGGGGGAGTTACCGTTGGGCTTGTAATCTGTGGGTTTTAATTATTTATTTATTTTTCCTCCCTGTTATGTTGCCCTCTGTGCTTCCAAGGCTCTCAAAGACTTGGCAGTGAGTGTGTTTCCTGGTGTTTGGAAACTTCTCTCTTTTTAAGACTCCCTTCCTGGGACGGAGCTCCCTCCCTACCTCTTTTGTCTCTTTTTTTGTCTTTTATATTTTTTCCTACCTCTTTTTGAAGACAATGAGCTGCTTTTCTGGGTGCCTGATGTCTTCTGCTGGCATTCATAAGTTGTTTTGTGGAGTTTACTCAGCGTTTTTAAATATTTTTTTGATGAATTTGTGGGGGAGAAAGTGGTCTCCCCATCCTATTCCTCTGCCATCCTTACTATGTGTTTTCACTCATGGTTCACTCTTTGACACTTCTAATCCCATCTGGGCTAGAGGAGAAAGTAAGCTGCCATCTACAACTTGAGTCACCTTTCTCAGCAATCCTCAATACTCCTTGGTGCCATCTGCTCAGCACACACCCACAGAGTCCTACTGTGTGCTGGGTGCTGGTCTAGGCACTGGTTAGAGGCACAGTGTTGTCGAAGATAGATGTGGTTGTTCTCCACAGGGGGCTTATATTCTGAGATCAGGATGTCATCAAAATAAATGATAGCAAACAACTTCAGATTGTGATAAGGATCATAAAGGAAAGACAAGGGTGATGCAATAGAGAATAATTGGGGGAGATGTTTAACACTATATTACAGAAGGGGTTAGGAAAGGCCTCCATGAGGAGATAATACCTGAGCTGAGATTTGAAAATCAAAGAGGGGGAAGAACCATTTCAGAAAAGCTGGGAAAGAAAATTCCAGTCAAAAGAGACAAGTACAAAAGCCTTGAGGCAGGATGGATCTCAGCAGGTTCAGAAACAACACAGGGGCCAGGTATGGCTAAGAATCCAGTGACATTCTCTAGAACCCAAATAATCAGGTGGAGGAGATGGGGTTGGCAAAGCCAGCCTCAGGCAGGAATACAGTTTTTCCTCTAGTGAAAGCCATAAAGTATCAAGCACAATCTGATTCACATTCAAAAAAATATTACTACAGCTATCTGAGGGTTGGGGGAAAGAAGATAAACCATTTTAGCTGGCAATTATAATGCCCAGGCAAAGGGTAAGAGTGAACTGGATTTAGTGGGGACAGTTGAGGTGAGAGAAATGAATCAATTCAATATCCACTGGGGACAGAACTGTTCGAATTTATTAATTAGATTGGGCAAAGGGTCAAGTCGTGGTCAACAGCCTCAAATTAGAAGCTCACTGCTTCTTTAACTTGAGTATTGTGGACTATTCTCTTCGTCCAGTACCACCCTTTGAACTGCAAAGTAGAACTACAATAAAACCCCATGGGGGAATGCAGTGGTACTAAGTGGAGGCATAATAAAGGGAAAATATTTTATTTTTTGAAAGATGTATGTGTTATAGTAATATCTAAGTGAGAATAACCTTAATAAATAAGTGCTATGAAAGCTCACTTACAACTTTTGGGAAGGAAAAGGAAGTGTTTAGAGTTTAGCTAACAGCACAAATGTAGTATATTGGCATTAATACTTAGAGCTTGTTTTCTTAAAAATATTCTCACCAAGGGAGCAAACCATGATTAACCTTCCCATTCAGTAAACATAACAAAGGATTCCAATTTGTTGTCAAGGCAGTTGCCTTCAAGAGCGTATCAATATCCTATTCAAAAGTTGAACATTTCTTGTGTTTATAATCACTCAAAATCCACTAGTGGAGTGTAAAAGAAGGCTTTAAGCTATACAATCCCATATGATTTATATCCATAACTTATAGGAGGTTCAAGAAAAATAGTCTAAGTAACTGCCTATACATATACTTTTCTTAATGAAATTGGTAATATCTGATTTTGACAAAGTCTGTAAAAATTTTATACACTTTTTGGCTATATATTTACAGTAACATTAAGTGCTCCTAAAACCTTTAATAAAACTATACTATTTTGCTTAGCATTTTCTTTCAAATTGATAGCAATATAGGGGTTTTATATTCACTTACAACTTAAGAAACTATGAGCTTAAAGATCTTACCAGTCTCACAGTAGGGCTCACCATCCTCCAAGTGAAAAACATTATTACGAATAGGCTTTCCACAGGCCACACACACAAAACAGGAAACATGCCAAGTTTGTTTCAAAGCATTGATGACTTCCTGTTACAGAAAGGTAATTGGATGTAAAGAAAGATGGTACATATTTTACCAGCTGTACCAATACAGTCCTTTTAAATTGACCCCAAAGTAGACATATATGCTTTGTCTTTGCCTAAGCTTTCCATCTAAGGAATTGGAGATATTTAAGGACAGACTCACAGATCATCTAAACTGATGGCACTATATAAAATATATGTTTTTCACAACTACACATCAATAAACATTTAAAGAACGATTAGTGTTATTTAAACATATAAATGTGGTGAATAAAAGTAAGTCTTTCATAAGCGTTTGCTACACTACTGCTTTCCCTCCAAGGGTGTCAGGAAATGTTAACTTGTAATGGTTTCACAATATTATCTTGAAAATGTCATGAAGGAAGGGCAAAACATTTAAAAACTAAAACAAACCTATACATTGTCCCCTGTTGGAAGCAACAACTTAATCAGTGTAATCCAATCATGTTTAACACATTTATGATTTTGAAAATCAGCTATGACTATACTAAGCACATATTCAAATGAGTGTCTAAAATTTGAACCATAGAGCATGGATTCTAGTCAACAACAGTCCTATGGTTATAAATACCAAATGTCAAAGACTTGGACCAGATTTTAATTAGTAAAGGAAAGTTTGAGAATTTTGCTTTGCAAAGAATCATTTCTTTGAATTGAGAGAAAGAGATGGAGCTATTAGAAATCATTTTTGAAGAGTAGTTAGTAATACAGGAACTTACTCTTTCCATACTAATTATCACAAAAACGGGAAGCTATAAGTAGTATGGTTACAGTTCTGTAAATGAATTACTTATCAGGAGCAAACTGGAAGAAAACACATCCTACAGGTTAAGAGGATCTATCTGGGACTGATAAATATATAGGTCATTTTAATTTTATTCTTTACATTTTTTTATTTTTTAATTGCTGTGGAGTGAAACATTTTCTAATAAAAAACTGTCAAAATAAAATCATACCGTGAAGTCATTAGCCATAGAAAATGCCCCAGTTCACTACTGAAGAACAATGGGAAAAAACAGCAGTTATCTAGACCCAAAGAGATCACTATGAGCATGGACAACAAGTGAAACATTCAACCAAATAATAACCAAGGCTTCTAGTATCTACTCAATTTTATATCCTGAGACAGATTACTATCCCATCTTTAACAGGTTCAGTTCAGTTCAGTCCCTCAGTTGTGTCCAACTCTTTGCAACCCCATGGACTTCAGCATGCCAGGCTTCCCTGTCTATCACCAACTCCTGGAACTTGCTCAAACTCATGTCCATCAAGTCAGTGATGCCATCCAACCATCTCATCCCCTGTCATCCCCCTTTTCTCCTGCCTTCAATCTTTCCCAGCATCAGGGTCTTCGCTAAGGAGTCAGTTTTTCGCATCAGGTGGCCAAAGTATTGGAGTTTTAGGTTCAGCATCAGTCCTTCCAATGAATATTCAGGACTGATTTCCTTTCACATTGACTAGTTTCACCTCCTTGCAGTCCAAGGGACTCTTAACAATCTTCTCCAACACCACAGTTCAAAAGCATGAATTCTTCGGCACTCAGCTGTCTTTATAATCCAACTCTCACATCCATACATGACTACTGGAAAAACTATAGCCTTGATTAGACAGACCTTTGTTGACAAAGTAATGTCTCTGCTTTTGAATATGCTATCTAGGTGGTCATAACTTTCCTTCCAAGGAGTAAAACGTCTTTTAATTTCATGGCTGCAATCACCATCTGCAGTAATTTTGGAGCCCAGAAAAATAAAGTCAGCCACTGTTTCCACTGTTTCCCCATCTGTTTGCCATGAAGTGATGGGACCAGATGCCATGATCTTAGCTTTAAAAGCCAACTTTTTCACTCTCCTCTTTCACTTTCATCAAGAGGCTCTTTAGCTCCTCTTCACTTTCTGCCATAAGGGTGGTGTCATCTGCATATCTGAGGTGATTGATATTTCTCCCGGCAATCTTGATTCTAGCTTGTGGTTCCTCCAGCCCAGTGTTTCTCATGATGTACTCTGCATATAAGTTAAATAAGCAGGGTGACAATATACAGCCTTGACGTACTCCTTTTCCTATTTGGAACCAGTCTGTCATTTCATGTCCAGTTCTAACTGTTGCTTCCTGACCTGCATAAAGGTTTCTCAAGAGGCAGACCATAATGTAAGATTATCAAACAACTAAAACACAATCCAGAAAACTTGTCCCTTTAGTAAAGTTCTGGTGTATGTTTAAAGCAACAAGCTGAAGATTTAATTTCTTAGAACCTTATTTGGTGCTAAAACTCTTACTTGATTTTGTTTCATTAATCATTCTAGAATCCATAGAACACTTTTATATACTAAAACTGTACTAATGAAGTCTACTTATTTTCATTTAAAAAGATATAGCCTGAATTATCCTCCTGTTTTCCTCTCTACATATTGTACAAATTAACAACACAGAAATATTTCACATAATATATTTATAATTTTAAAGTGTCTTGAAAGTTTTAGACTCATTTAAAGATGTATTCTAAAATTTGTTGCTGTTGTCCATTCACTAAGTTGTGTCTGACTCTTTGCAACACCACAAACTATAGCACACCAGGCTTCCCTATCCTTCACTATCTCCCGGAGTTTGCTCAAACTCATGTCTGTTGAGTCAGTAATGCCATCCAACCATCTCATCCTCTGCTGTCCTCTTCTCCTCCTGCCCTCACCCTTTCCCAGCATCAAAGTCTTTTCCAATGAGTCAATTCTTCACGTTAGGTGGCCAAGTATTGGAGTTTCAGCTTCAGCATCAGTCCTTCCAATGAATATTCAGGGTTGATTTCCTTTAACTGGTTTGATCTCCTTGCTGGCCAAGGGACTCTCAAGAGTCTTTCTAGCACCACAATTCAAAGCATCAATTCTTTGGCGCTCAGACTTCTCTGTGGTCTAACTCTCTCATCTGTACACAATTGCCATAGCTTTGGCTAAAGGGACATTTGTCAGCAAAGTGTTTCTTCTGCTTTTTAATATGCTGCCTATGTTTGTCATAGCTTTTATTTCCAAGCAGCAAGCGTCTTTCAATTTCATGGCTACAGTCACTATCCACAGTGATTTTCGAAACCAAGAAAATAAAATCTATCACTGTTTCATACTCTTTTCTCTCAATGGGAATGCATTAGAGCTTCATTATTACACTGTCATATTGGGACTATCAGAACTCAGCAATGTAATTTCCAAGTTTTGTATGAGTTGGATGTAGGTGTTTCGTATGAGTCCAGTCACCTTGGCTACTTCTAAAGTAAAATTTCAACTGCTGGTCACCCATAGGAAATCCCTTACCCTTACTTCACAACTGCAAATTGGGTATTCCAGAATAGAAAATTCATTCATTCATCATTATTTACTATGTATCTGAATCCTAAATTACTACCTTTTTGTAAAAAAAAAAAAAAAAAAGGTGTGGTTTGATTATTTTTCTATCACATGTATACCCTCATAAACCTAAGGTTATATTTTCAAACATATGAATTCAAGAAAAATGTATCACTTATAAGCCTCATGTTTTATATATTTCATGAAATCTGTGTCCCGTGCTTGAACCCTGACAAATGGGGAAATGCTGCTCTTATAAAAGCGATGGAATTTAATTTAAAACAGTGAAGGTGTCAGTTCTGAGAACTCGGATGTGTGTGGTCCTGTGCGACCTCTTCATTCCTGAGCAAACAGGGTCCTGTTGAGGCAGCACACCCACAGTAAATTATTTTTTCCCCACAGTGGCTAGACTTTTACCAGACAACCCAGCACTCAGTAAGACAAAACCAAAGACAACTTAACCCCATGAGTCCAATATACTTCTACAGAGGTCTATTTAGTTTTGCTTTACAAAAATAAATAGTGATGAAAGCAGAGACGAGATCAGCATGAAGAAAATAAAAAGTAAAAATGATGGAAGGGTTTCATACCAAAAAATTGTTCTGCTTTAAAACTCACTCAGAGTGAAAAGGTTTCCAATACTCACTCCAAGGATCTTCCTTTGGCATCGGCCACATTCAGGAGCAAAGAATTTCTCATAGCAGAGCTCACAATACAGGGCTCCCTGTTCCTCTACAAATCCAATGTAGGCCATCGTATTTTTGCAGTGAGCACAGTTAAATTCTTCTGGGTGCCAAGATTTTCCCAATGCCACTAGGAATGGTCCCCTGCCAAAAGAAAAGAGATCAAGTTGGCACTGGAATGAAAGTTTCTAGTTAGCTTGAATAGGAACTCTTATTTGCAATGTCCAAACAATTAAATACTTGCTCAATTCTCCTTCTCAAGGACTTAACATGTGGGTGCTGGCAATTTACACAGAACTCTCTGTGCACTGAAGTGAAAAGGACAGGCAAGAGGAATAAGCACTTAAGGAACTCCTTCAAGAAAGGCCCTGGTTTTCTGTCTTCAAGGGATCTGGTAATTAGGTTTTTTGAGCTGCAATGACTGAGTGTGTCATGATAACAACTGATGAGAATATTAACTGTTACAGAAAAAGAAGTAACCAGGAGAACATACATGGGTTAGGCAGAAATGCGAGCTTGAGATTTCTATAAAATAAAAATTTTTTAAATCTCAATTTGGTAATGTCAGAGTCTTAAAAACAGTAATAATTATTACTGGGGGAAAAAAAATTCTAGTCAATTTCTCTTCCCCATACATTGTTTCATATACTTATTTCACAACTTTATTAAACATATCAAATCTTCACCCTCCAAAAAGAATACGGAAATTATAAACTGGATATTAGAGGTGACTTAAAGCTACTTAGAAAGGTTTTATTTAATTCAAACATGACTGATTTTTAATGCACATTTGTATCAAGGTAAGAAAATGTTTGTAAAGAGATTTCTTTTCCATTAAATACTATACAGCCGTGAACTGATAAGATGGGTTTCGTTTGCCTGACAAGAATCCATTATGAAGCTTTATCTAGTCATGAAGCCTGTGGAGATTAACTATTCTAGGTTCAGCAACACACTTTTCAGTAGCTACATCACACTAATTTTTACTCATAGAGTGGCTTTACCTCCAAGGCACTTTTACACTTATCTAATTTGTCCATGCAACATTCCTGTGAGACAGACCAGGACAGTTATTATGAACTCAGTTTAACAGATGGAGAAGCTGAGATATAGAATGTTCAAAGATATGACATATATCATAAAATCATTGACTGAATGAAGGCCAGAGGCTGAACTTCCTGATTTCTATTACATGGCTCTAGTCAACTGATATTCTGCCTCTGATTACATTACCATCAATTATTATCACTGAGTGACCACAGGGTAACTAATTCTTAGTAAGCATTGGATATTCGAACTTTAGGCAGACAATTAATGGGAAAAGTCACAGCAATGAGCATCACAAAGTTAAAACATTTTTTAGCCTTTGACAATAACCTTTGTATTCAGTAACTATCTCCTGCTGGGAAATTCTTTGCAAATATATTGTTTTCTCAGAATCAGCACCTAATTCTCTGAGAATCAAGCAAGTTGAAAGGCTTTTGATGAATGATTAAAATGTGTTCTGTGGGGTGTAAGAAAGTAATTTTTACCCTGTGTGTGTGCTTAGGCGCTCAATTGTGTCCAATTCTCTGTGACCTCATGGATTATAGCTGACCAGCCCACTGTCATGGGATTCTTCAGGCAAGAATACTGCTGGGAGTGCATTGCCATTTCCTTCTCCAGGGGATCTTCCTGACCCAGAGATCAAACATGGGTCGTCTGCATTGCAGGTGGATTCTTTACCATCCAAGCCACCAGGGAAGCCCCATTTTTTACCCTACTTTTTGTTAGTGAAGTGAAGTTGCTCAGTTGTGTCCGACTCTTTGCGACCCTAACTCTTTGCAACCCCATGGACTGCAGCCTACTAGGATTCTCAGTCCACGTGGGTTGCCATTTCCTTCTCCAGGGGATATTCCCGACCCAGGGATTGAACCCAGGTCTCCCGAGTTGCAGGCAGACACTTTACCGTCTGAGCCTTGTTTCTTATTGCTATTATGATGCCATTTTGCATAAGCAACTTTCAACATTTGAGAAAGGTACTTTATTATTGTTATTATTTTTAAACTTTAGGGTATCATTTTTGTTACCACTAGTAAGGAATGCCTTTTGTTAATTAATTCTCACCAGAAAATAAAAGATCTATAGATCACTTATTATGTAACAGAATATGGCACTTCTGGTAGGTTTTCCCTCTATTTTCAACTGGTTTATAAACAGTTCTACTTAACACTTCATTCATTTTCTCAATATATATCTGGCAAGTAGTTTACCTTCAAAGATAAGCCAAGGAGTCAAAAGCTCAAAGGACAGGCACAAAGTGACCAAGTTTTAGGAGTGCGCTGCACTTTTCACCAGGTGGGTATCTTATTATGTTCGTCTGAAAAATCTGCCATGCTAAATTGACTATGACCATAACACAGAAGCAGAGGATGGTGGAACTTCGAGGTTTTATGCTACCATTTGTCTAGACATTAAAGCAGATTCAAACCTATTTACTAGGTAGTATGTATCAGGGCACATCTTCAGCTCATTCAGAAGGGTGGATGGCCCCTTGAGGCCAGGATCCTTATTGTATCTTTATCTGATTCCTCAGTTCACAAAACAAGTCAGTTGAACCTCGATTTCCACATTCTGTTGAAGTGTAAGTATTAGCATGCACTTGGAAGAAAGTTTTCCTCTTGAAACAAGCCTATCAGTGCTACCAAATATTTAACAAACTTCACCTGAGGGGGTAAAAAAAGACATTTGAGAACAGCCAATTGAGGAACATACAACTATTTCCTAGACTTTCTAAGATATGTATTGAGATCACTTCAGACCAGCATACAACTCCACTCTGCGAATTTGAGCAGACTGGGCCTGGCCCACTGCACAGCATGGTTCTGTAATGACGGGTGCTGGGTGTGACACCTTCAGTCTTCACTGGCACTTGGGAGAGGAGACAGTCCCACAAAGTCCCCTCCCACTCTTCCTAGAAGCAGCTGTGGAAAGTGCTGTTTGTTAGATCCTACAAGGAGACGTTAAGAGATACGGGTTTGATCCCTGGGTCGGGAAGATCCCCTGGAGGAGGGCAGAGCAACTCTTTCCAGTATTCATGCCTGGAGAATGCCATGGATAGAGCAGCCTGGTGGGCTAATGTCCACAGGGTCACAAAGAGTCAGACAGGACTGAAGCGACTTAGCACAGAAGGCTCATAGCCAAATCCTAACCACAGGCAAGGATGTACATAGGTCATTACTGTCCAGACTCAACGACAAACTTCTTTCCACTCTTCATTTTTAAAAGCCCCATCCATGATTTTCATTCTTCTTTTGCTTCCTTTTATATGTTTTAGAAGGTTTTCTTACATTGCAGCTATTCTTAAAGAGTCTTTTTGAAAGCCTTCTGGGACAGAGTCCACTATAAATAAATAGTCCATCAAAAGGGTCATCTTAAGGTATTTACTTAAGTTTCTTTATCAAATCTGAACAGTGAATGATCTTAATGACACTAGAGAAAATCCTTCTGCACCTTTAAAAAGTGAGTTGACAGTGACCCCGCTCCTGCCACACCTCCATTCTAATATGGACAGGCCCCTACAGATTCTCCTTGGCTAAGCTGAAAGAGCACCTTCCCTGTCAGTGCCCTTGAAGTTATGTATAAATAATAAAATTTCTTACATATGACAAAGTCTGCTCATCTCGGTGTCAGCAGAGACTAATTTAACAAATTCATTAACACAGGATTAACACTGAATACGTTCTTCTTGTCCTTGGTAGGATTGGGTTTCCATCTGGGAACTGGAACGAAAGGCTTAGCTAACTGCGCAGTGGAATGAAGGATTCGGTTCCCTCTCAGAGTCCTCTGCAACTGTGAGCCTCACTGAATGCCTGCTGACTGACAAGGGAAGGGAGGGGACTGAGCTGGAGCACTGACTGGCAGAGAGAAGAGCTGTGGTGTGTTCATCCTGGTGTGATACTTATGCCAAAAAAAGAAAGCAAAGGTAGGTAAGAATTCAGAGAAAAAGAACAGCTTAGTCAGAAAGATGAAAGGAACTGTAAATTTCAACAGGTACAAGCTAGTAGGGATATGGGTTGAATACAAATGCTTCTTTTTTTTGTTTACCACAACAGGTGCCATCTCATATAGATACAAAATTAAAGAAATAGGGGAAAAAAAATTCTTTCTTGTGATGAGAACTCAGGATTTACTCTCTTAATAACTCTCATATGTAACACATGTGCTAAATCGCTCAGTCATGTCCAACTCTTTGTGACCCTATGGACTGTAGCCCACTAGTCTCCTCTGTCCATAGAATTCTCTAGGCAAGAGTACTGGAGTGGGTTGCCATTTCCTTCTCCAGGGGATCTTCCTGACCCAGGGACTGAACCCACATCTCCTGCACTGGTAGTTGATTATTACTGAGCCACTAGGGAAGCCCACCTTACCATTAGCTAACACTCTGTAAGCTTTCAACGTATATTTCTTGTATAAAAGTACTGCTTTATAAGTAGACTACTAAACTTTATTGCTGGCAATTTCTTTCAAATAAAAGTAACTGGCTGTTGAAACTAGATAATCTCCATCTCTACTCGTTGCACCAACAGGTTCTGGATATATATCTGTTAAGACTTACCACACTCATACAGCTGCTGCTTTGCTTGTCTAGTATAACTGTATTCATTTGCTTGAACTGCCTTAAAAAAGCACCACAGATAGGGTAGCTTAAACAACAGGAATTATTTTCTCAATTCTGGAAGCTAGAAGTCTAAACTTAAGATGCTGGCAGGGTTAACTTCTTCTAAGGCTTCTCTCTTTGCCTTCTAGATACCCATCTTCATCTGGTCTTCCTTCTGTGTGTGTCTGTGTCCTGACCTCTTCTTACCAAGAACATTGGTGATACTGGCTTAGGATCCATTTTAATGACCTCATTTTACCTCTTAAAGACCCTTTCTCCAAATAGAGTCTGAATTTGGGAAGGGACTCAACAGTTTATAAGAGCAACCTCCTTAAAGAAAGGGAGTATGTCTTTGATTTCTGTATCACTGTTATCTACAGGAAGTGGCACATAAAATACTCAGTGAGCACTGCTTATAGAATGACTGTATTTCCACATTAGATGAGAAACTGGAAAAGTAAACCCCTGACTCCCCGGGTCATCTCTACGAATCTAAGAGTGTATGTACACGGTACAAAGTCATTTGGAGGGGAAGTAAGAACTCATAACTGTTCAATCTGTTATTTACTCATTTCTTTCTCACTCACCCACTATAACGTTATGAAGAAGAGTACACTGCCACACTTTTAAGATATGGCAGGTCTGCTTAAGTTGTTTCTTTTTTCCTGATTTATACAGTAGTATATATGGTTACATGTATATGTAGTCACAATATTTATATATATTACAATATGTGAACCGTGAACTTCCAGATGTTCAAGCTGGTTTTAGAAAAGGCAGAGGAACCAGAGATCAAATTGCCAACATCCGCTGGATCATCAAAAAAGCAAGAGAGTTCCAGAAAAAACATCTATTTCTGCTTTATTGACTATGCCAAAGCCTTGGACTGTGTGGATCACAATAAACTGTGGAAAATTCTGAAAGAGATGGGAATACCAAACCACGTGACCTGCCTCTTGAGAAACCTGTATGCAGGCCAGGAAGCAACAGTTAGCACTGGACATGGAACAACAGACTGGTTCCAAATAGGAAAAGGAGTACGTCAAGGCTGTATATTGTCACTCTGCTTATTTAACTTATATGCAGAGTACATCATGAGAAACGCTGGGCTGGAGGAACCACAAGCTGGAATCAAGATTGCTGGGAGAAATATCAATAACCTCAGATATGCAGATGACACCACCCTTAAGGCAGAAAGTGAAGAGGAACTAAAAAGCCTCTTGATGAAAAGAGGAGAGTGAAAAAGTTGGCTTAAAGCTCAACATTCAGAAAACGAAGATCATGGCATCCGGTCCCATCACTTCATGGGAAATAGATGGGGAAACAGTGGAAACTGGCCAACAATTTTTCTGGGCTCCAAAATCACTGCAGATGGTGATTGCAGCCGTGAAATTCAAAGATGCTTACTCCTTGGAAGGAAAGTTATGACCAACCTAGACAGCATATTAAAAAGCAGAGACATTACTTTGTCAACAAAGGTCTGTCTAATCAAGGCTATAGTTTTTCCAGTAGTCATGTATGGATGTGAGAGTTGGACTATAAAGAAAGCTGAGCACCAAAGAATTGATGCTTTTGAACTGTGGTGTTGGAGAAGACTCTTGAGAGTCCCTTGGACTGAAAGGAGATGCAACCAGTCCATCCTAATGGAGATTAGTCCTGGATGGTCACTGGAAGGATTGATGTTGAAGCTGAAACTCCAATACTTTGGCCACCTGATGCCAAGAGCTGACTCTTTTGAAAAGACCCTGATGCTAGGAAAGATTGAGGGTGGGAGGAGAAAGGGGATGACAGAGAATGAGGTGGTTGGATGGCATCACCGACTCAATGGACATGAGTCTGGGTAAACTCCGGGAGTTGGTGATGGACAGGGAGGCCTGGCGTGCTGCAGTTCATGAGGTCGCAGAGAGTCAGACACGACTGAGCGACTGAACTGAAACGGAAACACATTAATATATCTTGGTATGTATTTTAAAGACCTTCATTTAAGTTCTATAGTTCTTAGTTATCATAATATAATACTATAACATTTTCCTAAGTAGTGCAAGTTAAAAGCATGAATATAAAGTTACACAGATCTGGGCTCAAATGCAGGTTTTACCATTTACTATCTATGTAACTTCAGCAAATATGTAAGCTTTCTGTGCCTTGGTTTTCTCATCTGTTACACTGAGGCAATTCTAATAACTGCCTTATAAGGTTATGAGAATTTACTAAGAATTCAAGTAAAATGATAATATAGTATTTGGCAGATGCTAAGAATACACTAAGGGCTTCCTGGGGGGCTCAGCAGCAAAGAATCCGCCTAGCAATGCAGGAGATGCAGAAGGCGTGGGGTTAATCCCTGGGCTGAGACTCCCTGGAGTAGGAAATGGCAACCTGCTCCAGTATTCTTGCCTGGAAATTTCCATGGACAGCGGAGCCTGGCAGGCTACAGTCCAAAGGGTCGCATACAACTCAACGACTAAGCATGCACTCAAGAACACATAAAACAATTATGATCCAAAAACAGGATGATAACGGCACCATATTATTATATCACATAAATGCTGAACATTTTGTTCTTCCCATTTTTTCCCTTATAATAGGTCTAAAATCTTGGTCTACGTCTTGCTCATAACATCTATGTCTTTGCTGTTTCCGTAAATTGAGGGACTAACACATTAAGTCAAGAAGTCTTTTATTTTCAAGTAAAATCTTAACCAGGAGGGAAAATAAATAAAATCTATTAATAATGGAGTTCTCAGAGACAGAAATGGATGCTAAGGCAAAAAGTCTGCTGGCTTCTCTCCAGGGTAACTGAGATGGCCCTCCTTATGAGAAAAGTTTGAAAACAAGTAAGAAACAAATCAATGCTGTTAAAATTTTCTCTGCCACCAGAAGAAACAATGAGTTGTCTCAATGTGATTTTCTGGTGCTGGACTGTAAGCAAAGATGGGACAATAGCATCGTGGCTCCTTTTTTTTTTTTTTTTTTAAAGCATTCCATATCAAGGAAGAAATTCAAGCACCATGAATCCCTTATTTCTTTCATCAAAATGCTGAGCAGGTAAATGTGAATGGTCCATTTAACTCCATATAATACGAGTGGATTTTTAATGTCACTAGATATAACACTCCAAAAATAAGCTAGTATTTTCATAAGCCTATTCTACCAGAGAAATTAAATATGGCTTTGGCTGTACTAGTATTCTGATCTTCTGTTCTATTATATCAACACTCCAAATAGTTAATCTGTTCACCCATATGAATCAAAAAATGGTACTTCTATCATAAATGGATTGGAAATGTTTTAGAGCAAACTTAATCAGATCTTCAGTAGAATTTCCCAAAATGTAACAATCTATCCATCTGTAAAAAGCAACTAGCTAATCAAAGTTTTGCCTCAGTTCAGTTCAGTCACTCAGTCGTGTCCGACTCTTTGCGACCACATGAACTGCAGCACACCAGGCCTCCCTGTCCATCACCAATTGCCAGAGTCCACCCAAACCCATGTCCATTGAGTCGGTGATGCCATCCAACCATCTCATCCTCTGTCGTCCCCTTCTTCTAATGCCCTCAATCTTTCCAAGCATTGGGGCCTTTTCAAATGAGTTAGCTCTTTGCATCAGGTGGCCAAAGTATTGGAGTTTCAGCTTCAACATCAGTCCTTCCAATGAATACCCAGGACTGATCTCCTTTAGGATGGACTGGTTGGATCTCCTTGCAGTCCAAGGGACTCTCAAGAGTCTTCTCCAACACCACAGTTCAAAAGCATCAATTCTTCGGTGCTCAGCTTTCTTCATAGTCCGACTCTCACATCCATATATACCACTGGAAAAACCATAGCCTTGACTAGATGGACCTTTGTTGACAAAGTAATGTCTCTGCTTTTTAATATGCTGTCTAGGTTGGTCATAACTTTCCTTCCAACGAGTAAGCATGTCTTTGAATTTCATGACTGCAATCACCATCTGCAGTGAGTCTGGAGCCCCCCAAAATAAAGTCAGCCACTATTTCCACATCTATTTGCCATGAAATAATACAATTTAGGAAAAGCATTCATAATCTTTCCCAGATTCAAATAAACCAAAAATATTAACATTAGATGAAGATGATCTATGGAGTTTTAAGCTAAAAATATGTTCAGTAAGAGATAATCAGTTCAGTACTAATATATAGATCCAAGTTTCTGAAACCATCCAAAGTTTTTTCTAAGAAAACAATAAAACATAAAATTTGCCTTAGTTTACATTTACTTAAAAATGTTTTTTAAAATTTGAAACATTTAGAAAATAAATATTAAAAATATAAATTATAAAAACATAATATAAATGACACTGTGGAAAACAAATAAAGCAAATTTAAATTACAAATAATCTTAAACTGCCAGGTTACAATATTCTACTGAAAGTGTCAAGCCTGCAACTGCAGCCTGTTTCTAAAACAGGTGTCTAAGAGAATGTCACTTGATCTGATGCCTCCTAGGTTTGGTAAGTGATACTGATACTGCAGCCAAGAACTGGAAAATCTTCTTTGCCTAGGTCTCTGAACTGACCACACTCTATTCAAGCTGCTTCAGCATTTGAACACGAAGCAAATATGCTATGTTAATTACTGTAATAGGATCTTAACATGAGCTAATCCCTGTTCCTATTAACTTCTCTAGTAAATGAAGCTCTAATGCTTAACTGATAACAAGTGCTGGGATAATCCAGAGCAATATAAAAGTTAACAGATGAGGGGGCAATAAGTGATGGCCATTCATGTTTTTAATATAATATTTATTTTACTTGGCAGAAGATAGTACGTAACACCACATTCTGGTGTTGCATTAAAAACTGAAACCAAGGCAGTTAGGAGTGGGGAAGGTAATTTCTATTTTGATCTTCATATTTTCTCCATACTAAGTTTTTCAGATGTGCTGGCAGTGGTGATCATAGGATATTACAGAATTTGCTGATCAAACAAGAATCAGAAACTGATATGATTTCACATTTTGTTAACCCACCCAGTAATTACTTGCTTACAACAGCACACTAACAGCATTGACTCCTATCTCCATAAAAGGTGTTTTTATCTAAATCATATTATCCTCATATACCAGTCTAGGAAACCAAAGTGTCATAACTTATAGAAACAATAAGTCAAAACTTATTTTTATTAACATTAACTCTAAAAACATAACATTACATAGAGTTAGTAATTTGAAACACTGTTTTATTTATTGAGAAAAAGCAGTAGCACACTAGATTCTATACTAGTTTAAATATTTCTGTAAGACCCATTGATACTAGTACTTAAAAAAAAAATTACTGTAACCACAAAGATACTATGACCAAATGATGAGTGGGTCTAGAGTCATGTATGATCTGTTCAGGTTAGACATTCACCAAATGCCTTTAGTGTGTCAGATATTACACTAGGCTTCAAAAACTGCTACAGATTTCCTCCTCACCACAACCATTGTTACTCCTGCCATGGCTGCTGGTTAATTCTCATACAACAGGTACTCACTGTGGAAAATACAAACTAATTGAAAAATAACAGCTTATAAAATAGCATGTTAAGATTCCATTTCTAGAAAACAGTATCTGTCCTTGTGTGTTTGTGTGTGTTTTAAACTGTGAACCAAAATACTAATAGTGGGTATCCTGGGAGGTGTAATTATATATGAATTTTTATTTTTGCTTTCTGTTTTCCTATAGTTTGGAAATGTCACAACGAAAGTGGACTACCTTTAAGAGGCAAAAGCTACTTAAAAAAAAAAAATCACATACTCTGTGTTGTGTTCTTGACACATTTATTATTTAATAGTGGGTTAAGGGGAAGGGTATTTATATTTGGTTCTTAAATAAGATATTGAGACTCCCTGAGCTCCATTTTAAGTAGTAACTAGAAACATTACCTAAGCAATAATTATGTAAGAAAAGAGGGGAAAATGCAAGTAAGTCTTAACCTTATTCAACCTTAGAGACACTGTTGTTTCAACTATTACAAAACAGGGTAAATTAAAAACGAGGAGGGAGCTTGAGCAGTCATTTCAAGTAATCATCTGTTACGGCCAGCAAGCAACTCACAGAGGCAGCAAGGTCCTCTGGTGGGATCTCTGTATTAACATTCACACCTAAACCTCATAACATTTTAAAAGTCACTTGTTCAGAAACGCTGAGGTTTAATAAGTGCTAGTGTAGTACACTCACTTAAGAGCTTAGCCTTTTCTGCTTTTTGGAATTTAAGAAACAATAAAATACATTTGGATCAAAAATATTTTAAAGAAGCATGTTATGACCTAATAGCATTTATGAATAGATCCTAAGGTAATTATATCTCTCAAGGCTTAGTGTGAAAATGCAATCTTTTCTCTAGGGCTCAAAGTTCTTTATTTTACATCATTAGTTACTTTTCATCTAAATGAGAGGCCTCACTTTTCTAATCTGTGAAATAATGAAGTTCTATGGGGTCCCTTTGAGTCTTAATATTTCATTATTCTCTGAAATGCCACATTAATCATTATTTTTCTTAGTTCTGATAGGAATGAATAACTGACTAAATTGATATTTTTAGTTATATTTTCACAGAGCCCAGAATTACTTTTCATTAAAATAGGGTCTAACAAATATGTCTAATGTATCTACCTGCATAATAACTATTACATAGAAATAAATATTCTCATTAATAAAATTTCTAATCTTTCAAAATATTAAAAAAAAATCAACATTGGGACTAAGCCTTCTCAATAAAAACTTTAAATCAAATGACCAACCTGATAGCCTGGTTGCAGTGGGCGCACATCGGAGTTCGTTTCCCTGCGGGAATATGCTCGGCCCTTTGCACCAAAGTGTCCTCGTCACTGGGCTGAGGCTGCCCTCTGGCTGAGTTAGTTGGTGCCACAGCTCCTGTGGATGGCCCACTGCTTACGACTCTTCCAGTGGAAGGTACTAGGAGTTAAAACAAGGGAATCAGAATGAGAATAAACCAAATATAAGCTTTTCCTAATAATCAAATGCATGCATGCATGCTCAGTCATGTCGGACTCAGTGACCCCGTGGACTGTAGCCTGCCAGGCTCCTCTGTCCCTGGAACTTTTCAAGCAAGAGTACTGGAGTGAGTTGCCATTTCCTCCTCCAGGGGATCTTCCCAACCCAGGGATCAAATCCACATCTCTTGGGTCTCCTGCACTGGCAGGCGGATTCTTTACCACTAGCGCCATCTGGGAAGCCCCTCCCCTCCTCAAAAAAGCACTTCACTTTAAAAAGTAATCCATCCACACACTTCTTCACTCATTCACTTACACTTTATGGAGAGATTATGGATCAAATGCTGGACTGAAACTACAGAGTTAAATAGAAAAATTCACAGACTGTAATCCAGTGAAAGAGTTATGATAGATTACGGGAGAGAATGTTTTCCAGAGGAGATATGGTTAATATCGAATATGGATGGTGAAGTATTTCTAGTCATCCAGATGTCTCTGCTAACCATTAATCATATTTAACTCAAAATGTATCAGAGGTACATTACAGATGCCAGTGAACTCCCTATATTCTCTCCTGTCCTGTGTTGCTTAAGAATACTGTGAAATTGGTCACCGGTCATATAAGGGAGATACAAAAGAATCATCCTAGGGCTTTCCTCTCCCTCGTCTGTGGTTATGATGGGTTCTGCTGAAGCTTCATTCCTGGTTCCTGATTTCGCCCCCTCGTATCTATCCCTGCAATACTGTCCTGGTTTATGTCCTCAAGGCCTCCCACCTGGACTAACCACCAAATGTCTTATCCTTCTGAGGCCACTGAGGACTGAAATCTTACTTGATCAGAACTCTGCATAAATCATTCCAAGGATCTTCCTCTTCTTCCATCAGTGAGTGTAGTCCAAGCTTCTAAGCGCCACATAGAGGTCCTTCCAGTGGTCTCCACTTTCCCTGCAGCCTCACTTGTCACCATCCTCTGCCTTTCTCTTTACTACAGTGAATACCAGACTGCCTCACTGTCCCTGTGAGGCATCTGTCCATTCACAGCCTGTCCTCACTCTCATCTCTGCTTTCCCCTGTTCACCTAGCAACCACTACTCGGTACCATGCAGCCCAGGAGTCAACTGCTCTAAAGTCTTCCCCAACTACCTCTCCCCACTGCCCCTCCATGTAATCCAGATTCATGTCTCTTTTCCATGTTCCCAGAATTTTTTGTGAACAACTTTATAGAGGATGCTCCCTGAGGGCAGGAACTAGGTTTTATTCCTTGCCCCAGCAACTAACACAGTGTCCAGAATGAATGAATGAATGAACTGGGATCAATACATAAATGAACAACTGCAACAACTGTAAAGGACTAAAACCAACAGAAGGCCTGTTCTTCACCCACAGGCAATTAAAACATGGTAGAAGAGACAAGGCTTATAAATTCTAATGGTTTAAAAGGAACAATTTTTAAGAAAGCATATAAATAATACAAATTAACAGATGTGTGTGTGTATGTGTGTACAGTTATATATGCATGTGTATATATCAACAGGATTCACATTAAAGGTGTGGTTAGAATTGGACAAACTTAATTGGGATAACTGAAAGACTAATTCTTTCTCATGAAAATAAAGCCTATTTGCAATGATGTGCAATTTCAGATCCAGAAAGTCAGCATTTATAAACAGCTAGCACATCTCCAGTGCTCTGCCTGGCACCTGAGCTGTGAAATGGCATTTTATAGGCTGGGAGCTCAATTAGTGTCCCTGTTTCAAGGGATTCAACTGAACTATGAACATGTTTTAGACTCACACTTTCTCTTACAGAATGGGAAAGAAAATTACTGTAATACCCATACTGTATATGTTCCTCCTTGTTTCCTCACTTACACTTTCTCTTACAGAAATGGGGAAAAGTTACTGCAATATCCATACTGTAATCCATACTGTGGAAAGAATATCCTTTTTTCCTGTTCTCTAACGTATACAACACAACTCTCCTTCAATTTCTATATGCAGGCCCGATTGCTCTCGGAGAAATGCAGATAAGCATTTTCAATGCCAAATCGTCTTCTTGTCATTGGCTTCAAGATACACAACACGGGTTTCATCTGCTAGGATGCATTACCAGCTCATCCTGAGAAATCCGAGGTGTCTGAATTCTCCCACTTACGCAGGAATGGTCCTCTGGCTCCTCTATTCCTGTCAGTTCCCAGACCCTAACAGCTGGTCCACTGGAAATGTATTCAAGGTCTGTTCATTAATCCAAACCCATGCTTTGGCATTTGACTCCTGGGCTTCCCTGCTGGCCCAGACGGTAAAGAATCCACCTACAATGTGGGAGACCTGGGTTTGATTCCTGGGTTGGAAAGATCCCCTGGAGAAGAGCATGGCAACCCACTCCAGTATTCTTGCCTGGAGAATCCCATGGATTGAGGAGCCTGGTGGGCTACAGTCCATGGGGTCACAAAGAGTTGGACACGACTGAGCGACTAACACTTGAATTCCTGAAGTCTGGACAATTATACATCTCCTAACAAGTCTGTCTGCTGCCATCTCTTTTTCAACCTAATCTGCTAGATTATTTTTCCAAATAATAATTTTTAATAATAATTTTTCCAACTCTGCTCATATTTTCTTGCTTACAAAGCTTTCATAACTCTTCCCTGCAAGTTACATACACCACTGACAGTCTAGTCCCTCCACGAGTTCATGCCAGTCCTGTTTACAATCTTGTCTTTTACACTCAGCCAAATACCCACTATTATCAACAAACTCAATTATTTTTATTTAACATTTAACTTGTGCCATCCTTACCTGAAGGCACTATTCTCAAATCCTTACAACAGCCCTATGATGTAGGCATGATCAGTACCATGTTTTTACTCTAGCTGAGGCAAAGAGAGGTTAAGAAACCAGCCTAACATCGCACAGCAAATAAAGGGCAACCCTAAAGCAGGGAGTCTGGTTCCAGAATTTGTGCTCTTAAACACTATGCGATTGTCTGCTCATTGTCCCTTCCCTGAATGTGCTGTGCTGGGCCCTGCTTCTTCGACCCATCGCCAATGAAATGTCCCTTTCTCCACAGCTATTCATGGTTTTCCCATTCTGCAAGGCTCACAGAAATTCTGTTTTCTTCCCCATTATTCCCTGACCATCCCAGCCAGAAGTGTTCTCTTGTCCCTCTTAACATATTTAACATGCCCATCTCTGTAATATATTTGCTATTTATCAATATCCTATAATATCTTTTTCTTCCTATGTCAATGATAAACTCGGTGAAATGAGAACTTTTTATTAACTTCTTTCTAACATTACCAGAAAACTGCCTTAAAAACAGAAGGCAAAAATTAATATTTAATCAAGTAAACAAAAAAGGGAAGGTTCTAAATCACTTTCATTTTGCCTTTTTAAAGAACAGGATTGGGATAGTTTTAAAATGTGGATTAGGTTCAGGATTTCAAACAGTGGGAAAGTTACCAATTGAAAAATCTCAAAATCAGACCTCAAAGGGAGTCAAACCCTTTCATCTACCATATGCCTTTATTTTATCACATTATCTATGCATAAGCCCTAAAGTACTGAGTCACTGAGGCATTTTTAGCAATAAAAGAGTGTAGTAATTTTCTATCGGTCATTGTAAAATGGGACATAATCCATCTGGCCCATGTCTCAGGGAGAAGATACATGGAGGAACTAAGTTATTTAACATGAGGAGCCATTTCTGAACACAAAACATGTGACTGTGTCTTAAACACATATAAAGAGGCTCTAAGCTCACTGCTGTACCTTCCTTGGGAAGAAAGCCTTGCTTTTTTGTTACTGCTCCATTTTAGCCACTTTGGAGGAGACAGAAATTCTCACATCTCTGTTTTCTTGCTAGTACACTGGCCCGCACACAAAGCTACACAAGCTTATTAATTACCAAGCCCCAAACATTTCCAAGGAACAGTTATTTCCCATATGAATAAAGTGATGTTTCATTTCTTCAGACTGAATTTCTCACTACTCCAGCACAGAAGTAGGCAAATTTTGAGCCATCAAGTACCAACCCCCTGGCCTCTGCTCATCTGGCTTATTGGGGAGAGGAAGGTGTGAGAAGGTGAGGTTTTGGAAAAGGGAAAGCACCACAAATGAGTCCAGCTTCCTTTAAAATTCTGTAGAAAACTGCACTGCCACACAGACAAAAACAGTCTTCCATGAGGAGTGCAAAGACCAAAATATCTCAAATTTATTGACCCTGCCATAAAAATCAATTTTATGTAGGAAAAAATATACATCTCTTTAGGGATAGCAGTTTAAAGATCTCAATCTACTGATCTGTAATAAAACCAGATTTTTCTTTTAAGTTCTAATAAAAGTATTAAATGGGAGCTCTGAATTAGCTCCATTTCATAATCTAGAAATCTAAGTCACAAAAATGTAAGTGACTTATTTAAACTGAATAATGAGTGAGTCACAATGAGAACATTAAAAGGAGGTTAGTTTTTGACTCAAGCTTTCCTTTTTAACCTTAATCTTGAATGACTTCCATTAAATTAGGCTTGTTTTGTGGCTGATCTCTACCCAATGGAACCAAGTTTAAAAGTTAATTTTTTTCTTTTGTATCAAATATATTTCAGCACCATAAAACTCATCTAGAAATTTAAAGCCAGTAGCTATTCTCCAAACTAACAGTGTTAATGAGATGTCTTTTATTAACTTTAGAGTGCTTACTTATGAGTTTTCTAAAGATTTGGAATGAAATACATTCTAAGCTTTTATTTTCAGCACTATGATAGTCAAGCCTAAGATTACAAAGACTAACATTAAATAAGTTAATGTAAATTAGTTGTAAAACCCAGCAGCACACTAGAATACTTTCTCCGTATTTAATATGTAAATTGTCAAATTAATCAAGTAAAGTAAAACTAACACACAAAATGTTAAGTTTTTCATTTTTAAAATATCTGTCATAGGCATATATCTGAGTAGTCTAAGGGGCAATACTTTTTAAAAAAGCAAATAAACTGACTTACTAATCATGAGTCTTACTTTACTGCAAAGAAATGAAGTCATCTCTTTTAGACTACAGATAATAAATTGGAGATAAAGAATTTTAAAAAATTGAACCATGTAATATTCATTGATTTAGTAGAAAACATACCTCCTGTTATTGGGGAAATCTCTGTGATGTATCACTTGGAAAGATAAAGTGAAAACTCTTTACTCTAGAAAGATCTTAACTGCAATCTTCCCCAAGCAGATGATTCAAGTTTGAATTATTTAGCAAATCAGTTAACACAAGTTTTAAGCACTCTTATCCTGAGTTTTAATTTTCTTTTCTAACCATTGTAAGGTCCTAACCAAGTGATTTCTCAAGCTGATCCAAGTAAATCCTCAGTAATGGGGCACATAAGAATATAACTGGGGATTTGTATAATATTATAAAAGACTATGTAATATATATGGAATTAGAAATTATCTAATTATTTACTATGTGGTTCAAATATACTTAAGCTTACTAAAAGGCACTTGTTTATATAAAAAGAGTTTCTGGAGAGAAAACACAGATTAAGACCTTCAGAACTCCAGGTAGTTCAATGTGTGAACTCTCTGAAAACCCAGATGTTTTCCAACTGTAATAAGGTAGGTTACATGACCTTTCTGCTTTCTATCTCTGTTCGAAAAAAAGCTGTTAGCTCTAAACCAATGTTCTTAAAAACAAAGAGTAGTGAAGATTATAATGTATACATTAAATACCTGGCCAGGCTGTACCTGAATAAACATGAAATTCATCTGTTAATTCCTCTGGTTCAAGTCAAATCATTCAACTACCAGTAAAATCTTATTACTGGCATCTATTAGGTGAAAAAATATTACATTATGTCAGACTTTATTTGGAAACTTAACATAAGTCAACTGGGGCTGGGGGACAAAATCCCCCCAAACAAACAGATGTTGCTATTGTCTTTCAAGGTAGGTTTCTCTTACTAAACATAGTGCTTTCGAACTGCTGAACATATCATTCAATAGGAGAGCAAGTTGGTGTTGAAAGATGAACTGCCCACAACAATATGAGAAATACATAACCTAACTTCTTACCACATCCAGAGTATGTCCCAGTTCAAGCAGTCATTATCTCGTTTGGCTTATTGCAGCAATGGCCTGAGCTCTTGCTCTGTCCTTCCCAAGACATGGAAGCCAAGAAAAACTAAATTGGCTCATCTCAAGCTACTCCTCTGCTCCAACAACTCACTTCTAACTCAGAACTGAAACCAAAGGTCTTACAGACTCTGACTCCAGCGACCTCTCTGGCCTGATCCGGCACTCTTCCTTTGCTCACTAGCCACAGGGCACACCGTCTTCCTTCAGTTCAGTTCAGTCGCTCGGTCGTGTTTGACTCTTTGCAACCCCATGAACTGCAGTACGCCAGGCCTCCCTGTCCATCACCAACTCCCGGAGTTCACCCAAACTCATGTCCATCGAGTCCGTGATGCCATCGAACCATCTCATCGTCTGTCGTCCCCTTCTCCTCCTGCCCTCAATCTTTCCCAGCACCAGAGTCTTTTTAAATGAGTCAGCTCTCCACATCAGGTGGCCAAAGCATTGGAGTTTCAGCTTCAACATCAGTCCTTCCAATGAACACCAGGACTGATCTCCTTTAGGATGGACTGGTTGGATCTCCTTACTATCTCCTGTCTTCCTAACTATTTCTATAAATGGCCAGTATGCTTCTGATTCAGGCGCTTTGTAGTTTCTATTCCCTCTGCCTGGAAATATTTTCCCCAGGTGTTTCCATGGCTTCCTCCCTCATTTCCTTCCCATCCTCTGCTCAGAGGTCATTTTACCAATGTGGCTCTTTCTGATCACCCTATATAAAGGAGCAACCCTCTCCCTTCAAGCCAGCATTCCCATACTCCCTAACCGGTTTATCATCCCCATCTAGTGAATTTATATTCTTCTTATTGCTTTTTATTACTTCTCTCTCCATACCTTGAGGCCAGAGATGCTGTCTAATTTATTCACTGCTGTATCTCTAGCACCTAGAACAGTTCCTGGCATTTTGCTTAACACATCTTTGTTTCAAGAATGACTCCAGCACCAAAATTACTGTCTTCCCATGGAAGGGAAACAGACTCCTTAGAGAAACTACTGTTTCTAGGATTGGGACAAAAAAAGTCAACATGGAAAGTCTAGAATATTTTGTCAGAAAGCCAAGACACTAGCAAAGAACTAGAGTTGTATCAAGTGACTTGAAGCAGATGAGACCTTCTGAGCATTAATAATAACTACAAAGACTGAAATACTTCAAATAAATTTACACACGATCACAATGGTTTTGTAATTTAAAAATCCACATTGATCACCTTTAGAGGATGCTAAGGAAACAATTCATTTATTTGAAAAACCTGTAAAATGCAGTAAAGAGGAAAAAAATCTAGCTTTACAATTTATCACCTGATAGGCAATCATGTTTCAACTAGATCCTATTCATTCCTCTGCTGTCTCTGAACTATTTGAAGCAAATTCAAGATCAATCCTTTATTTCATAATATTTCAACCTCACTTCTAGAGTACTGTTTTAAAAAATCTACCCAATAATACTATTATCACATCTAAAATAAAACAAAAATTTCCTTAACCTCATCAAATAATCAATTTTCCAATCTGCTTCTGATTATCCTCTATAGTTTCCTCTCACTGCTGCAACATATGACTAAACATGTACTGGCTTACACACAGCACAGGTGCACTATTTTACAGTTCTCCTCCGTGAATATTAGGCCAGACTCAAGGTGATGGCAGGGTTGTTGCTTCCTAAAAGCCCTAGGGAAAATCCACTTCCTTGCTTTTTCCATCTTTTAGAGCTGTCCAAATTTCACGGTTCAGGGCCCTCTCACACCATCTCAAAACCAGCAGACTGAGTCCTTTTTACACTACAGCACTCTAGATTCTCTCTTTGCTTCCCTCTTCCACTTTTAAAGGTCCTGGTGATTACAATGGGCCCACTAGGATAATTATTTTATTTTAAGCTCAGCTAATGAACAATTGTAATTCCATCGGCATCCCTAATTCCCCTGTGACATGAAATACAACATATTCGCAGGTTCTGGATATTAGGACATGGACATCTTGGTGGGGACATTATTCTACTTACCACATACACCCCAACACAGTATTAATCAAGATCCAAATAAGAACA
The DNA here is from genome assembly GCF_014754425.2 of Oryx dammah. Classification (NCBI taxonomy): domain Eukaryota; kingdom Metazoa; phylum Chordata; class Mammalia; order Artiodactyla; family Bovidae; genus Oryx; species Oryx dammah. The sequence goes on from NW_024070187.1 coordinate 29,509,019, forward strand.
GTCCACATACTACATTTGGTGTCTCTTAAATCTTTTAGTCTATAATCTCTTTCAACTCTCTACTCCTTGCAAAATACCTATAGAAGAAACTAAGTCTCCAGTTGTATGTTCGTGTGTGTATTTGAACTTTTTCTATAGTAAAAACCTAAAGAAAAGTTTTATACCTATTAAACTGAATCGTTTATTTACAAAAACAATATAAGGTATTATTATTACTACTTGATGGATCAGGAATACAAAGCTCAGAAAGGGTAAGTGATCTGCCTGAAGACATTCCCTATGGTTCAGATGGTAAAGAATCCACCTGCAATGCAGCAGACCCAGGTTTGATCCCTGGGTTGGGAAGATACCCTGGAGAAGGGAATGGCTACCCACTCCAGTATTCTTGCTTGGAGAATTCCATGGACAGAGGAACTTGGCAGGCTATAGTCCATGGGATCACGAAGAGTCAGGCGCAACTGAGTGACTAACATTTTTCTTTCATGCATAGCAATAAAATGAAGCAAATGTTTTTTGAATTTAACTATTATGTATCAAGAAAAGGTGATGGCACCCCACTCTAGTACTCTTGCCTGGAAAATCCCATGGACGGAGGAGCCTGGTAGGCCGCAGTCCATGGGGTCTCGAAGAGTCGGACATGATTGAGTGACTTCACTTTCACTTTTCACTTTCATGCATTGGAGAAGGAAATGGCAACCCACTCCAGTGTTCTTGCCTGGAGAACCCCAGGGACAGGGGAGCCTGGTGGGCTGCCGTCTATGGGGTCGCACAGAGTCGGACACGACTGAAGCGACTTAGCAGCAGCAGCAGCATTATGTATCAAATAATGCACTGGGCTTTACTGCTACAAACAAGACAGACATGATTTCTGCCCTCCCTGAGTTTAAAGGTTACAGACCAGAAGAACTGATTCATTTGAAAAGACCCTGATGCTGGGAAAGATTGAATGAAGGTGGGAGGAGAAGGGGACGACAGAAGATGAGATGGTTGGATGGCATCACCGACTCAATGGACATGAGTTCGAGTAAACTCTGGGAGTTGGTGATGGACAGGGAGGCCTGGTGTGCTGCAGTGCATGGGGTCGCAAAGAGTCGGACATGACTGAGCCACTGAACTGAACTGAAAAGACCAGAAATCAGTCAGTTATGTTATAGTAGGGTCAGTGCTAGAATGATGGAAAGATAATGAGTTTAATTATAGACATTCAGTCAGTCACATAGATAATTATAGATATTCAGTGTGGCAGGCACTACATTACATGAAGGTACCCAGTGGAGGATAAAACATATTTTGTCCTTTCTTTCATAGAGCTAAGGCCTTTTTTGTGTTTGTTTTTGAGTTGGAGGTTCTTGTGGTTTATCTAAGTATAGACAGTCTACTGAATATATGAACTCAGGAAAAAGATCTGATCTAGAATTATTCAAGAGTTATCAGCATATTAATGTTAACTGAGGCTGTGGGAATTAATGAGATTGTTCAGGGAAAGAGGAGCATGAAATAGAAGAGCTCTTAAGGTATAAGACAAATAATAGAAATACTCTGGGAACAGAGAGAGAGGCAGGAGCAAGAACTAGGAGAGTACATCATGGAAGCCAAAGAAGCAGAGTAGAGAATATATGGGATCCAAAATCATTTCTATATGACTCCAGAGCCTACGACCCCAAGCATTCATTCATCACATATTTACCACATGCTTACTGTGTGCCAAGCTCTTTGCCAGGCACTACCTTGACCCATGAAAATATGAAAACAGATCTTCTTAAATGCATCTAAACCTGGAAGTACTAACTTCTATACCAGTTGAGTAGAAGCGGACAGTGATAACTGAGGTGATTAATTTCTGCTATTTTAATTTCCTTAATAAGCCTGCTAGGATAAATTTTGGAATAATGTATGAAAGCATTATTTTTTATTTGCCCTGGTACACTTAACATCTTAGATGATCACTTTCAAGCCCTTCATGTATTCTGTGAAAGATATATTTCCTACAGAGATCTAACTTTCTTTCCCTCCACCTGGGTGCACATCCTTTCCAGCCATTATAATTAATGGCTTCAAAGTTCTTGAAATATAACATATGGATATAAAGCTAGATTCTTCAATGTTTTGAGAAATATTTCAGAGAATTTATATAAGTCACTTCAGAAGGGGAAATATAATTATAAATCTAACTCTTTTGCTAAGGACAAAGAAGCTTGAAGCATTAAGTGCTGAATCCATTTTTGTGCAAACTCTACTGATGTAAATATTTCAACTACTACATCTGAATTAAAACAACAGAGAAAGTCATGGTAGTAAATCTGCAAATAACCATAAAATATGTTTTAAGTATCCTATAATATTTCATTCTCAGTGAGTCAGAAATAAGGCCGATAGCAAGAATATTAATATTATCCTTCAAAAGAAAAAAGACAAATGTTTACAGCCTGGATAAGACAGACAGAAGTCATATGTGAGGTTTATGGTGTGAAAAACAACTGGTTCTTCCACAAGGGGTATTCCTGTTATAAACACTGAGGCTAATGTTGTCCTCATATAAACAACTGGGCTACATCAAAGTGACACTCTGGCTCTCTTGAGGAGATGAAGTATTATAATTCAACATCTCAGAGAATGTGTTCACAAAGGTATGGTAGAAATTTTACACATACTAAATTGAGTAGCAGCAATGGTAACACACTTGCGTATTATCATAGAAGGCACAAGCGTTCTCTGTCTCTTCCCCAACCTCCTCAAACAGATGGTGGTCATGAGAAATGTAGAATCTGTGCGTTTTGTCTGTCAAGCCCCTTATGCTGAAAGCATAAACAACAGCCTACTCTTCATAATCCAGGCATGAAATCATATCCAGTAGAAATAGAAAAGGTTTAAAGTTGAGCCAAGATCTAGGATCAGAGGAAAGTACATTCTAGAGAGGTTTGTACAGCTTTTATTAAGTGAAATCAAACTTAAATTCAATGATTAAAAGCAAAATTGGACAGATTAAACTATTATCATTTCCCTAAGCAGTGGAAAATGTTGGTATGTATGTCATAAAGAATTGGAACAGGTGCGCCCAAGGCTAAGTATCAAATATTTCTGCAACTTCAGGAGGTTAGTTTCTTCCATTAGCAACCAGCCTTTCAACTCTTAAACACCCAGATTAAACTGGATCTCAAGTGTCTTAATTAAAGTGAGTGTGGGGACTTGAATTAGATTTCTTTTCTTTTTTACTTTTTGAATCACACATCATCAAAATTCGAGATATACAGACTTGCCTTTTTCTCCCTACTAACCTTACATTGAAAACTTCTATTTGGTTAAAGCTGCAAGTAAAACAAACCCAGTCTGTAACCTGCAGATAAAGATAAAATATAAAATACTGCAGATAAAATATGTTTTGCCAACAAATTATTTATCACTTATGGAGTGTCCTAAATAATCTCAATACCACTGCTCTAATTTCAAATTTTATAATGGGAAGACAAGCTCATGATATATATAAACTTGGGTGCTTAATGTGCTTCATGCTGAAGGGGGCAGACGGGTGGATAAAGAAAAAGAACTAAATCAGATAAAATATCTTAAAAAACAAACACAAATCTGAAGCCTGATTCATGACCTCAGGATATGGAAGAGGATCACTGTTAAACTCATTCAGACCTCTGTAAGCTACAGATTTATCTAAAATATTAAATGTATAGATTTTTGTTCATATTTGAATTAGAAAACCATAAGGACATACCTTAAAATTATTTGTACTCACATTATATCTGGAGTTCTCACATGTTATTTCCAAAGTAATGTGAAATCCAAATGAGCAAAGGTTTCACCATTTTCCCAACAACTTTCATCTATTTACATATGTGAGAAAGCAACCTAGTCTCAGAAATCAAGGAGAAAGCTACCTCAGATTTGAGTGATTATATAAATAGAATTCTTTTAAGGTTAGCAAACAACTGAAGCAGAAAGGGAAAGAAAATTTAATTGAGAAAGATATCACAGAGAATTTGTAGTAGTAATAGAAATGTAAGGAGTATCCCAGCTTTTAGTTTCAGATAACCTGTATTAGAGACATGTTTGGTATTGTTTGACATGGGGAACTCTTCTTAAAGTCATTAGATCTCTAAAATAAACAAAACCTCATTTCATTATCCAAATTTATGTTTGAATTTCATATCATTTAAAAGCAGAGAACACTTATAGGCTATTTTATCCTGGAGGAAACAGAATCTCGAGCACAATGTCTAACATTAAGAAACACTTGGGATCCTTGTTTTTTAAACTTCTAGTTGTATGAACTTAGAAATGCCATCACTTTGTGTCTTAGTTCCTTCATTTGTAAAACAGCAAAAATAAAACTAACTCAAAGTGTGAGAGAGTTAAACAAGGTAGTCTAAGTTAAGTGTTTTACTTATAGATCCTTGAATGTGTAAGAAATGCTTCAATAATGTGATTTTTATACTCTGACATAAGGTCCTAACATGGTTAAAAAAATAAAGTATACGCTCATTCAGCAGCTACCTACTGAGCACATTCAATGTTTTAGACCTAGGAACTCTTCTGATATGAAAGATACACCCAAGAAAAAGAAACTGGCGCCCAAAAGAAGTAACCCGCTTCTTATGGGTGATGGTCACAAGCAAAGTGAACAGAGCACTTCAGGATTAGGGCCTATCAAGGGTGCTCATGACCCCCAACAAAGTTTGTATCTGCTATGTAGAATTATCCAGCATAGTTTTGGGCCATATAGTTTATCTTGCAACTACTCAATTCTATAACTGGAACACAAAAGGAGCCATGGACATGTAAATGAATGAGCATGTCTGTGCTCCAATAGAACTATTTACAAAGACAGGTGGTGGGCCGGATGTGGTCAGTGGCCACAGCTTGCTATCTCCTGGTTTAAACCATATGCATTAATTAATAAGAAGTAATAATTCTTTTTAAAAATATTACTGAAGTATAATTGATTTACAATGTTGTGTTAATTTCTTCTGTACAGCCAAATTATACATTATACATATATATATACATATACACATACATATTCCACTCCATTACAGTTTGTCACAGGATAGTGAGTATAGCTCCCTGTGCTATACAACAGTAGGACCTTGTTGCTTATCCATTCTACATATACTAGTTTGCATCTGCTAATCCCAAACTCCCAATCGTTCCTTCTCCCACTCTCGTCCCTCACTGGTAACCAAAAGTCTGATTTCTGTACCTGTGAGTCTGTTGTTTCCTAGGTAAGTTCATTTGTATCATATTTTAGATTCCACATATAAGTGATGTCATATGGTATTTGTCTTTTCTTTTCTGACTTAGAAAATAGTAATTCTTTGTGAAAAGCATATGTGAATAAATCCAGGTATCTTCCCTTATTAAAGATGTAATATTTTAATCTCAGGATGAGAGGAAATGGGAAAAAAGAGCCTTCACCACAGTGTACTTGAAACAGCACTGGGAAGCTTCCAACATGGAAATAAATTTCAATAAAAGAACATTTAAAAGAAAAGAAAGAGGGCAGTATATGGCTGCTACTTTTATTTTTTCCTATATGAAAGCATGTGTATACCTATGGCTGATTCATGTCGATGTTTAGCAGAAACCAACAAAATCCTGTAATTATCCTTCAATAAAAAATAAATAAATTTAAAAAACATAATTCTAAACAAAAATGTATCTGTTACATAGAGCATATTTACATGCTTCACACTGTGGTTTTGACAATGGACAGCTCCAGTAGGCCTTTATGGCAGTGGACTGTTTAATGACGTCAAAATAAAGGGGAGCAGATGGTAATAGAACATTATTAGAAGAGATGAAACATACGCAACTGGTAGCAGTTTACTTATTCATATCAAAATTTTAAAATGGAACCAATAAATCTATCCATCTTAGCTACATAAATCTAGTTATCGCGATTTATTACTGCAGCGTAAAGCCCACAATGAAATTTGGGATGGTTGAAGAAACAGTAATTTCCTTTCTCACTCCTATCTCCTTTAGACTTCAAGTAAAATATAGAATTTATATCCACTTATAACTGAGATGCACATCATTCAGTTTTTGATCTAATCAGATCTCACAAATACATTCAAGTCTTCCTTGAAAAAAAAAAAAAGAATACATCAGATCTCCCCAAAGCTCTGTCCATAGTGAATAAAGAAACTTTTCTTTTAAATTGCTAAAATGTTGCATAAAGCAGAGGCAAGGTATGAGAAAGGGTCATGTTAACTAGAATTCTAGCTAAATTTTTTAAAATGAAGTGGAGATGTTACTTGAAACAGATCTTAGTAACTGCTAGTTACCTACTTTATCCACCCAATGCAGGGCAAGAATCCTTTCTAGACTATCCCTAAGAGAGTTCAGTTCAGCTCAGTTCAGTCGCTCAGTCATGTCCAACTCTTTGCGACCCCATGAATTGCAGCACGCCAGGCCTCCCTGTCTGTCCATCACCAAACTCGGACTTCACCCAAACTCATATCCATCGACTCGGTGATGCCATCCAGCCATCTCATCCTCGGTCGTCCCCTTCTCCTCCTGCCCCCAATCCCTCCCAGCATCAGGGTGTTTTCCAAAGAGTCAACTCTTTGCATGAGGTGGCCAGAGTATTGGAATTTCAGCTTTAGCATAAGTCCTTCCAAAGAACACCCAGTTCTCCCTAAATATAGTCACTGATGTTATCTTGTGATACAGAGAATTGAATTGGATCAAAATAACTGGGTTCAAATCACTACAGGACTCTGAACAATTCTTTTGACATTTCTCAGATTCTGTCACCTCACTGAGAAAATAATGGCCCATTAAAAATTTAATGACATTCTATTACTATAATCCTGAATAAAAAGATACTTTTAAAGCTGAAAGTATTTAAAAACATTATTATTACTATTCATGTTAATCAATGATACCCACCATTTTACTATTGAAAGAGGACATTGCTCCCTTTGAGTCTACCAACTATACTCGAGTTCCAAATGGCCGATGGGGACGATGAATACTCCCCATCACTCCCCAGGATGTGACAGAAGCTAAAATTAACTAAATATTCATTTAGAAAGCAAGTTTGTGTCTCCTTCCCTTTTTCATTTGACTAAATTTACTGTGTCACTAAAAGATATTCTAATTATCCCAATTTTTCAATTTATAGCTTACTTTCACTGTATTTCTTTAAAACATAATCCATATTTTTAAAAAGAACCACTAATTTTTACATCTCATTGTCAATTATAAGCCTTGCCTTTACTAAATATATTAAAACTGCTTCATAAAGAAAAAAAGCAACTCACTAGTAAAAAGTCTATATACATATTACAGCTATCTCCAGCTTTTAGAAAGTTTGTTTTAACATCAGTTTAGTTTTACGGAAGACCTGCACTGGTACCCATTTTCACTAACCCAACAGAAATCCAACTTTCACTTTTACAAAAAAAGGCAAACTCTTCACTGTACACGATTTTGACTTGACAAAAGGCTTCATAAGAACCTCTGCTTTTGGACAGGAGAAAACTGTACTTGGTACTTATAAAGGGAATGATGCTATGAGCAGACACAGGGAGACATATGTTCAATACATAACACCAAAGGTTAAGGATGTCTAATGCGCTACGCGCTCAGTCACTTCAGCGGTGTCTGACTCTATGGCCTGGAGCCCGCCAGGCTCCTCCGTCCATGGGATTCTCCAGGCAAGAATACTGAAGTGGGTTGCCATGTTCTTCTCCAGGGGATCTTCCCAACACAGGGACTGAGCCAGCGTCTCCTGCTAGGCAGACGGATTCTTTACCACTGAGCCACCAGGGAAGCCCAGTGTATTGAGTACTTCATCATAATAGTCACTAAACATGTTTACTTTCCTCTGTAGAATGTCTGTCTCCACTGGACGCATTTAATGGTTTAAAAAAAAAAAAAAGAAATCCAATAATTCCTTGCCAACATCAGGGAACAGAAGAATAAACAGGGAGTTGTGTTCAATTAAAGCACGAATGGGGCATTATTCTAAAATGCTATACGAACTACTAATGAAAACAGAAAAAGGAAAATTTTCAGCACAGCCAGACAACACAAACCACTGTGAAAGAAAGCATAGCAAAGTTTTTAATTTTCAATGGCTGTATGAAATGAGGTCACATTGCTTTCTATAGAAAGCAATGGTGATTAGAGTATTAGCCAAGACTGTATATTTCAATGATTTTTTAATAAATTACAATTTATTTATTAAAAACATCAAAATGTTAATATACTGAAGTATTATTACAAATGCTCTCAAGATCAACACATTTTGAAAGTGTGAAAGAAGGAAAAAACCTGTATGAAAAATAACTGAAAAGCCTATTTATGGAGTTAAAGCTTTCTGAACTACATACAAATAATAACATGAGTATTTAATTTTTGATCAATGGGACTCTATAGAATTTTTCCTCTAAAAAGAAGAAAAAGGACTATCTTGGAAGAAACCCCTTCTCCAGTTTATAATGTTTATTTCCCTGACAACATGTAGTGCAAGTGCTTCCTACAAAGGTAAGCAATGCCATGAGGATCATGCCAAAGTCACCAATCTCATATTTGCAACTATAAATAAACAAAAAATACCCAATGTTTAGAAAATGCTGATTTAGGGGAAGTCAATGCACGCATGTGAGGAAATGCTGCAAAAACAGACTAACTATATTATGAAAGTTAACTCTAACTTATTTCTCAAGTACAATACAACATGTAATCCATTCAGATTTATATTTTGTAACTACACACATAACATAAAGACATATTCACCCAAATTTTTGTGCTCTAGTCTGACTTAGGACGAAGTGTAGTCTCTTCAAGCTGAGTACAATTCTCTACCAGGGTTTTAACTGAGGATATCTGAATATTCTATAAAGAATAAAGCTTCTTATGGGAGCACTGGTTAGAACTTACCTCCCAGGCAGGCTTACATCTAAGTACTCTACATTCTCTTGCTGTTGGAATTCTCTGGGTTTATACTGCCAATGCTCAGGGTGATATTCATTAACACCACCCCTACACTGGATTACTTCAACAACCTCTCAACAGTCTCTAAGATTCCAGTTTTAATCTCTACATTGAGGTCATAATAATCTTTTAAACACATTAACACTATCATGATCTCTTAATAATGCAAATCTGATTAGTTATTTTCCAACTTACAAATCTAGTAATAGCTTTCTTGTGGCATCAGTCTGCACTCTTTTACTTTCAAAGCCCTTTCTGACTGGCCACCCCACTAACCCATCCAACTTTCTTCCCTGGCCACTGTACTGTCCTAGAAGTACTGAGCTATTTGTCCTTCTGCCAAGAAGCCAAGTTCTCTGAGAGCTTTTGCATATGTTGTTCCCCCTCCAACTTGGCCTCTTCCCAAAAATATTCAAGGGGCATCAACTCATATGATCTTACTTTAGGCACAAACATGAACACTGTGTTCTTGCATAAAATAAGACTCCAGTATAAACAAATGTATACCTCACCTTAGGACTGTGTCACTGGAACTTTATTGGTCTCTTTCTCCCCTCTACATCAATCTAGACCTCCAAATCTTCTGACCTGGATCTTATAATTGGATTTCACTCTTTGGATCTTGTTCTTCATTTTTTTTTTTTTTAATTGATTTCTGTTACTGGTATTTTGCATCGAAGTTAATTCATCCACAGTGACATGGTCGGTGAATACCTCTAATATTTCTTCTGCACTCCAATGCTTGGTACCCTATATGTCACATATTTCTAAATTTTTTGAGTAAAAATTCCTAACATACGGCTACAGATCTATTACACGTTTTTAATCACTGGAAAATAACAGAGTACTAATTACAGTATTGTTTATGTTCAAAACCTTGAAGCCTTCTGGAAGTCTAAAGCTACAAGGACAATGGAGCACCTTCTCCTTTATGGATTTGTACAGTGTTTACTGGCAGCCTGTGCCAGACAGCACATCCACCTTTGTTCAAGGACCGTTGTGGGAATTTCAAGTCTGGTAGGAGGAAAGAATAGGTTCCCTGGTGGCTCAGGCAGTAAAGAATCTGCCTGTGATCCAAGAGACCTGGGTTGATCCCTGGGTCAGGAAGATCCCGTGGAGAAGGAAATGGCAACCCACTCCAATATTCTTGCCTAAGAGAACCCATGGACAGAGGAGCCTGGCAGGCTACAGCCCATGGGACTGCAAAGAGTAGACACGACTGAGCGACTAACACCCACTAGGAGGAAAGAACAATGCCTGGAGAATCCCTCACATCATAGGAAGATGTCTAAAATAAGACAAACTAACCTGTTCGCCACTCATCACTCACTGACATTTACCAACGGCCTAGAAACTGCTACTGGTTTTGTGCTGTAAAACAAAGATTAGTAAGACCCGATCCCTGTCCTTTAGGGGATCTAAAAATGATGATAAAATGCACATATGTAAATAATCAAAATAAACATGTGAATGCTATAATAGAGCCATAATCAAAATTTTGTAGAACACAGAGAAAGAATAGGCAACTATTTCCAGGGTTCAACAAAGGTTCACAAAGGAGATGACACCTGGTCTTAAAGAGTGAAGAAAAGGTTTTCAGGGGTAAAAGGGTAGGGAAGCATTTCAAATAAAAAGAGCCTCTTGTACAAAGCACTGAGGTGTGTGTCCAAGGAACAGGATGAACTCATGAACTGGAGGGTGACTGGACTGGAGGGGCCATGAGGAACAATATCACATACTGTGGCTGGAGGCGAGGCTGGCACGAGGTGTGAGGACTGTAAGCCCTGGTAAGAAGCCAAACATTTAGTGGGTGGCAGAGCTCCCAAAACATTTTTCAGCAAGGAAGTCACATGAGGAGAAGTGTTTTACTAGATGGTAACAGTGTAAGTTTTAAATACTATCATTAAAAGGAATAAAAGGCTAAAAACGTACCCTTTCTTGAGTGCCCTCTATTTACCAAACACTTACATATATATCATTTGAACTTCCCAACAATGCTACAGGGGACCTTTTTAGACTCTTTTAATAGATAAAGAAACCAAAGCCCCAGAATTCTCTACCTGGGGAATATCTTTGGTCTTGTGAAGTTCCTACAGCAGAGGGCAGGAACTCCTATACTTCAGAGCCCTCCCGTCAATAAACAGTGATGAACAATGGCCCGATCTAAGAAAGCACTGCTTATATTCTAAGGAACTGGTCATTCTCATTTTGCAAATAATTGAAGTTAGAAAACTGATGTGCATCAAACATTTAGTCCTTCATAACTAAGACTGGATTTGTGAAAAAACATCTGACTATATTTGGTAAGACAGTAAGATAGATACACACACACACACACACACATACACACACACACACTTGCATCAAATGAATTTAATTTACCTAATCTGGTATCTATTCCCTGGAGGAGTAAATGGCAACCCACTCCAGCATTCTTGCCTGGAAAATCCCATGGACAAAGGAGCCTTGTGGGCTACAGTCCACAGGGTTGCAAGGAGTGAGACACGACTGAGCGACTCAGCATGCAATCTGGTATTTATAACCTAAACAGAATCTAGAAAAAATGTTACACAGCAAATTAGGGCACCTACCTAAACACAGGAACATATTTTAAACTTATACCATTACCTTTATGAAGGTTTTAAGAATATCTATCTAGCCACTTATTCATATACAATATGAAGGTTTTGAGGATTAAAATACCTATCAGACATACAAATACATGCATGTATTCAAATATTAGTGTAAAAAGTACAAATCTTCAATTCTGAAAAATACCAAGAACCTCACCTTTTATGTATTTTTATAGATCAGTCAACAGTTCTAAAGGGGCTACTGCATCCGGATTCTGGAAGTATACCAACGCACAGGGCAAGCAGGCAGCAGTATTGCTAGCTTACATGAAAACTCCACCATGGGCTCACCTTTCTTATGTATCTTGATACTTTCATGCAGACTATGAACTCCTTAACATTTTGCATCCTAAAATATTTATTTCTTTGTCAGTCAGTGGCAAGCTAGTTTATGTATGGTGATGTACATTAAAGAATATGCCTGAGAAAACGAAGACCAGTCTAAACCATAATGCTGTTACATACACACCTAGTTCCTATTTATCAACTGGACAGAAGAGCCTGGTGGGTTACAGTCCATGGGGTCAAAAAGAGTTAAACATGACTCACCGAACAACACCTTATGGACTTTCTTGGTGGCTCAGATGGTAAAGAATCTGCCTGCAATGCAGAAGATCCAGGTTCGATTCCTGGGTCGGGAAGATCCCCTGGAGAAGGGAATGGCTACCCACTCCAGTATTCTTGCCTGGAGAATTTCACGGGCAGAGGAGCCTGGCAGGCTACAGTATATGGGGTCGCAAAGAGTTGGACATGACTGAGCGACTAACACTTAATGCTTACTGCCTTCTTGAAAGACTTCTGGATAACACAGGCTATATTATACCACAAATGAAATGATCTAAGATTTAAAGTCAGAATGTTAATGGAGGTAGTATTATAGAAACCCATGACAGGTTCAGAATACACTAGTAAGGCATAAAATTTCAATTACCCTTTCATTGCAATCTTTTTTCTTCTTTTTGGTTATCATTTCAAAACTCATGACTAAAATACTTCTTTAAATAAATGACTTTCAAACTTTTTCTTAACTATAAAAAAAAAGAAATACACTTTTCCTGTTGTACACTTTATCTGCTGATCCAAAATACATGTTTGTATATAATTACATACATACATATACACATACATACACATATATGTAAACTAAAACCACATTTTCATAATATAATACCTACCCATAATACGTTAAAATACTTCATATAATAAAATATTATCAATTTTTCTATTCTATTTCATTTTTAAATGATAATACTGGCTATGATCCATTAAACTGTTTCATTATCAACTAAATGGGCCACAGACTACATTTTAGTGATTCTGATCCCATCCTTTCTACCCCATTGTAAGAACTCTTTGGTGATGGTGGGAGAGTAGGGGGATTAAAAAATCTTTTTTTCCTCTTTTCTTAACCCACACTAGAGCACAACTGTGAACTATCAAGAAAAAGACACCTGAAGTTCTCGGTGTGAGAGAAGAAATGCCACCTGCTAATACTTTATCTGAGTCCAAAGGAGTGCAGTGACTTGCCTCTGAAGCTTTTGCAACCTTTGGTAGAAACTGTCCTTTTCACAGGTCAGTTGTGAAGAACATTAAGAACACATCATGCAACAACTTTTGTTGTTCAATCACCTAGTCGTGTCCGACTCTTTGAGACCCCATGGACTGCAGCACGCCAGGCCTCCCTGTCCCTCACCATCTCCCAGAATTTGTTCAAGTTCATGTTCACTGAATCGGTAATGCCGTCCAGCCATCTCATCCTCTGATGCCCTCTTCTCCTTCTGCCCTCAATCTTTTCCAGCATCAGGGACTTTTCCAATGAGTCAGCTGTTCACATCAGATGACCATAATACTGGAGCTTCAGCATCAGTCCTTCCAGTGAATATTTAGGGTTGATCTCCCTTAAGACTGACTGGCTTGATCTCCTTGCTGTCCAAGGGACTTTCAGGAGTCTTCTCCAGCACCACAGTTCAAAGGCATCAATTCTTTGGTGTTCTGCCTTTTTTTACAGTCCAGCTCTCACAACTGTAATGATACCACTGGGAAGACCATAGCCTTGACTATATGGACCTTAGTTGGCAGAGTAATGTCTCTGCTTTTCAACACGCTGTCTAGGCTTGTCACTGCTTTCCTGCCAAGAAGCAACTGTCTTTTGATTTCATGGCTGCAGTCACCGTCTGCAGTGATTTTAGAGCCCAAGAAGAGGAAATCTCTACTTCCTCCTTGCCCCCGTCTATTTGCCATGCAGTAATGGGGCAGGATGCCATGATCTTAGTTTTTTAACATTAGTTTTAAGCCGGCTCTTTCACTCTCCTCCTTCACCCTCAACAAGAGGAGAGTGGTATCATCTGCATATCTGAGGCTGTTGATATTTCTCCCACCTATCTTAATTTCGTCTTATAACTTATCCAGCCCAGCATTTCTCACAATGTGCTCAGCATATACGTTAAACAAACAGGGTGACAGCAGACAGCCCTGTCGTACTCCCTTCTTGATCTTGAACCAATCAGTTGTTCCATATAGGGTTCTAACTGCTGCTTCTTGCCCTGCATACAGGTTTCCCAGGAGACAGGTAAGAGGGTCTGGTATTCCCATCTCTCTAAGAACTTTCCAGTTTGTCATGATCCACACAGTCAAATGTGACAGTTAAAACCTTCTAAATCAAAAGAACAAACAGGAAACATTTGCATAAGGAAGTCCTTGAAACTGTTTATTAGAGACTAAGAGTAGATTCTGAGGTACTGTTTTATTTTGTTTGAAATACGGTATACTGTTAGAGTAGACTAAAAGAACTTGAGTGGCTAGGAATTTTGTATTTATTTTACAATTTTTACAAAGTAACATAAAATAAATAACTTTAACATAACATAAACTCACTAACTGCCAGTATAGTACCTAGAGCAAGATAAACAGGAGTTCTGCAAATATTTTCTGATTTAAGCATCCAGACGTAATTCAACTAACACTTCACAATGGCAAAACATACTTCCTTTTAATAATAATTAATGCTTTATACTATATAACATACAGTTTTCTATCCTGTTATAGTTTTGATCAGATTAAATTCAGTTACACTTTCTGTAAAAGGGTTCATATTTTAAATACTAACCATGTGAATCATGATTATATTTATTTGCCTGTTTTGATTATTAAATTATATTAGAATGAGAGAAAAAAGGATTCTATCGCCCCCTTGTGGTAATTTTGCTGCAGTGTATCCTCCAAGAGTTTGACATCAATTGGAAGTTTTCTTTTTATTCTAATAGGCTGAGTAGTATTTTGCCCACAGTTTCTGATTTTCCAAAAGTGGTACACATATCTTCCTGTGCTTTACAGCAGGTATACTCTGTACCCTCCTTTCAGTTCTACCTCTGAAATTTAGTCTTTTCCTTATTCTTTTAGGAAACATTCTCCTGTTTGCTTCCAATTACTATACCTCCCAAATTTTTTGTGAAAGTTACTTTTTGTATTCTAATCATATATAAAATAAATACAGCAATTCTTCATTGTTATAGATAAGTTCTAAATAAGTGGAAATAATTAAAAATGTGTAGGGCCTTTGGACTGCAAGGAGATCCAACCAGTCCATTCTAAAGGAGATCAATCCTGGGTGTTCACTGGAGGGACTGATGCTAAAGCTGAAATTCCAGTACTTTGGCTACCTCATGCAAAGAGTTGACTCACTGGAAAAGATCCTGATGCTCGGAGGGATTGGGGGCAGGAGGAGAAGCGGACGACAGAGGATGAGATGGCTGGATGGCATCACCGACTCGATGGACATGAGTCTGAGTGAACTCCGCGAGTTGGTGAGGGAGGCCTGGCGTGCTGCGATTCATGGGATTGCAAAGAGTCGGACACGACTGAGCGACTGAACTAAACTGAACTGAGGGCTGAGGTGTAAGCATTTTTTCCAAGAAAACAAGTCTTGCTAATGATATTATTCTAAATCTTTTAAGTTTTCAATAGTAATAAAATAGTCTTTTGTTTAAAATAGTCTCAATCAGGTGATCTCTTGGCGGTCAAGTGGGTTAGGACCCTGCTTTTCCACTGCAGGGGGCATAGGTTTGATCCCTAGTTGGGGAACTAAGATCCTACCTGCTGGGCAGCTCAGTCAAATTTAAAAACATTTTTTAATTAAGATAATAATAAACAAGCAAACAAAATAGTCCAGGTCATGTGTAATGGCCTTTCTTCTTTCTTCCACACAATGCTTTTAGCTTTAAAAATTAGTAATGGTAACTCAAAAACATGCAAATGACACTAAGAAATAAATTTTAACTATATAAATAATTAGTAATTTATTAAAGATAATTTACTTACAATAAATGAAGTTAGCGTTAATATATTTAAATGTTATGGAAAATACAAAACAAAAATGGATTCCTAACTAAAAATTCATTCTTTCCACTCTTATCAACTAAAAAAAATAATAAATGACCTATTTTTATATAGGAAGTTATAAAGTTATCATATTTTCCAAAGCAGCCCCTTGTATATTCAATTAATACCCATCCCAAAACTGATGAAGGAAGACTAGAAATATACAAGGGATAAGTTAAAAAAGTGTCTTCTTTGCAGAGGAACCTGAACTTTCAAAAGCAAATTAACACGGCAAGTCTCAGTAACTGAAGAAGTTTTAGTAAAACCAGAGCAGTTACAAAATGTGAGCAGCAGGAGATGAGACTGAAAAGTTAGCAGAAGTCAGAGGGAAAAGGTCTTCATGATTAGTGAAGGAAGGGGGAAACAGTCCAGCCTTTGCAGCAGGAGAGTAATGTGGGCAAATGAGTTTCAGAAATATCCTTTGCAGTAAGGAGGACAGACTTCCAGGGTGAGAAGGAGATGGGGAAATTGATTAGGAGTCGTCTGCAAAGACCAGGGCCTGGAACAAGGCAGCTGCTGTGACCACAAAGAGGAGAAAAGAAATCTGAGAAATACTCAGGAAGAGATGGAATCATTAGGTGTTAGTTACTGTGAGAGCATGGGAATGGAGTCTCAAGCTTTCCCTCTCGCTCTGGTGCCTGGTTATCATCCCCAGAGACAGGTAGGGTTTTCTCAGACACATAGTGTTGGAGGTGCCACTTGGAGGTCAACAAGGTTGAGGGTGAGAGGTGAAATGAAAGTCATTTTGTCAAGTCTGACTGTTTGCGACCCCAAGGACTATTACAGTCCATGTGATTCTCTAGGCCAGAATACTGAGGTGCATAGCCTTTCCCTTCTCCAGGGGATCTTCCCAACCCAGGGATTGAACCCAGGTCTCCCGCATTGCAGGTGGACTCCTTACCAACTGAGCCACAAGGGAAGCTCAAGAATACTGGAGGGGGTAGCCTGTCCCTTCTCCAGCGGATCTTCCTGACCCAGGAATCGAACCAGGGTCTCCGGCACTGCAGGCGGATTCTTCCCTATCACGGAAGCCTGATAGGAAGTAAATTACCAGTGGCTGAGGAGTAAAGTGAATCTTGATGACATATCATCTAGGAGAGTGTCAAGAGTGCGAAGAGAGGAAGACTGAGGGTGGGATCAGCAACATTTAAGTGTAGTCCCATCTTAAAGTGGCACTTTCATCCTATAACCATAACCTTCACTCATGTTGGGAGAAGTATTTAGTCTTCCATTTTGCAGATCAGAAAACTGAGGGTCAAGGTTAAGTGACTTTATTTAAAGCTATTTATCTATAGAAGTGAATGTAAAGTCAGGTTTCCAGATGGAGCCCAACGACAGGAAGTAAAAGACTCTTTCTTCGATAACTGACGGCAGCAAATGTATCTGTCCCTGTTATTCCGTGTATACAATCAAAACCAGGAAGTTGTATGTCCAAGGCTAACCTTCAAACAACATAGTTTGTTAATAAGACCCAAATTTACAAATCAACCCATGCTTTGTGGGTAATCTGGAAAACCAGGAAACGCTCTCAATTCTATAATTATAGAGAGCAAATGGCAACTGTGTCATACACACAGAGAATGTTAATCAGACACTTCAGAGGAAAAGATAGCTGCAACTACTCTTCCCAGATTTACTCTTGTAAATCTCAGATGATCGAGAAGGGTTTCAGCAGTGAATTCTAGCTGAAATATATCCCAGAACACATTTTCATAGTTATACTTAAATGCAAAAAAGCAAGAGATTTCTTTGGCGAAGTACCTGCTTGGCTGGGCCGTTGCCAGTTTGATGACTTGATCCCACTGGACCCCAGAGGCTTGAAGGCGGCAGCAGTGGTGAGCCCAGCCACCCCTGGTCTGGCTGAGCCTGGGCTTCCTGGCCTCTCGGGGGAGCTCCAAGCTGCACCTGCTGATGGGGCAGGCTGCTGAGAAGGCTCCTGGGCATTGCTGGAGAGAAAAGGAGGAGACGTTTTTGGTAAAGTGGTAGTAATCTAACTTAGTAGTGATTTGCCCTTTTCTCGGCCTATTAAATCTCTAAAGGAAAACAAAAATATGATATTTTAAAGAAAACTCTAATACCATGACAGGGGACTGACTCTCTTTAAAACAGAAAAAAGAAAAGGAAAGGAAAACAATCAGAGTACATTTGTTCAATCTTTGGAAATTCCCTTTAAAAGGTCCACTCTGAGAAATTGCTGTTTTTGTCATTTAGTTGCTAAGCCATGTCTGACCCTTTTGCAACTCTGTGTACTGCAACCCAGACTCCTCTGTCCATGGGATTATCCCAGCAAGAGAACTGGAGTGGGTTGCCATCTGCTTCTCCAGGGGATCTTCCTGGCCTAGGGATCAAACCACCTCTTCTGCATTGGCAGGCAAATTCTCTACACTGAGCCCCCAGGGAAGCCCAAACCTGAGAAATTAGGCACTGGAAAAGTTACACAGCCAATTCTTTTAAATAAGAAGCTAACTTCCTCTATCTCAACATTCCAGAAGGGTCATGTAGAATACAACAATTAACTATTGGAGAATCCTTGATAATCTGTATGAAATGGCAGAAGCAGCTTTTTCTTTACCACATTCTTCTGGTATCTTAGGGATTAAGTTTCCCTGACATCTCACCAGTCACTCGTTTCACTCACACACTCGCTCAGTTACTCATTCATTCAGTAAATACTTAAGCACCTACTATAATACGTGCCAGACATTGTGTTACATAGTGGAAAACAGGAGACAATATCTGCAGCCTAACACAGCATCCAGTGTTCATGATACAAGAAAACAAGAGACAAGTCTGCCACTGTCCTCTCTCAATCAGAGCTATTTGCTCAACAGGAGGTCTTATTTACGCTGGTTCCAGTTTGATATAGAAGATGATATGGCTTTTATTACCCCAGTCATTTGTTATTTATACTTATATATCATCATTAAAAAAATAATTCTAGGTAGTCCAAATTATAAAGCAGGCACTTCTGGAATGGTGTAATACTATAAACAGTTTCTCTCAAATGAAGTATAATAAAAATGGTAACAATGACAACAACAATAATACATCCTACTGGCTTTTCAACAGAAACTGAGCTACCACTTACTAAATAATTCTATGCACAGAGACTCAATTCCTTCGATACCTGAAATCAACAGCTAGACAAAATAAATACCCTTAGTTATACTGTTAGGCTGAAGTTTCAACTGCAATCATGCCCACCATATCACTATAAATGACTAAGAATACCTAATTTTCCCAATGCCTCCTGAACCCTGCACAGCCTAACAGAACAGGCTGACGCTACCTACCCTTAAGAAGGCTGCTGCAAGGCTGCTCTGTGACTGGCTTTTGGGAACTTGGCTGGTCAACAGTTCCCTACAGTCATATAAAATTTGTCTAAAAGATAAAGAGTGCTCACTGCACCTAACCTTTATCCACAGTGTGGTTTATGATAAACACCTGCTGTCCTTCTGCAAGCTGGAGACTGGGTAGGAATGAGGCACAGCATGCCTGTGTGATGAGCCCCAACGAAGCCCGTCTCAGGAACTTGGTTTCTAAATAGCTTCTCTGGTAGAGAACACTTTGCATGTCTTGTAACTCCTTGCAGTCGGCATCCACACATCATGGGTGACCTCACAGGGAGGTCTGGAAACTTGAGGCTCCTTTCTTCTCAACTTGGCCCCATGCGTCTTTCTCCGTGCAGATTCTGCTTTGTGTTCTTTCACTGTAATGACTCTCAGTCATGAGCGCTACTACAGACTAAGTTCTGCTAAGTCGTCCCATGAGTCATCCAAACCCGATGGTGGGTTTAGGGCACTTCTGACAACAGGTAGTTTTGAAAAATCACATTAGAGCTATTTTAACTATCCTGAAATACTATTCCCTATTACTGTTCCCTCACATTCAAGTGTAGCAGAGCCATCGCCTTCTTCTATCATTTCTAATGAGTTTAACAAAAACTCAAATCTGCTTGATGTTAAAAAATACATGAAAAACTTAGGCAGTTTAATAATTTTATCATAAATAAAAAATGAAAGACAGTTTACCTAATGGCAGTGCTGAACACAAAATTGTCAGTAAAGACACAATAAAGAATATTAATGGAAACCAAATTTAAGCATTAAGTACCTTTTAAAAGATTTCTGATGGTCAGATTTTTTTATTTTACAAAAACTCTAATTGAAAAAGATACACACACCCCAGTGTTTATAGCAGCACTATTTATAATAGCCAAAACATGGAAGCAACCTAAGTGTCCATCAACAGGATGGATTCCCATGGATAGAGAAGATGTGGCACATATATACAATGGAATATCACTCAGCCATAAAAAGAATGAGATAAAGCCATTTACAGCAACAAGGATAAACTTATATACTGAGTCACACAGAGAAAGACAAATATTATATGCCATCACTCACATGTGGAATCTAAAAAAAAAACAAAAACACAAATGAACTTATTTACAAGAAAGAAGTAGACTCACAGATATAGAAAACAAACTTATGGGTTACTAAACGGGACAGGGGGGATAAATTAGGAATTTGGGATTAACAGATACATATTACTGTATATAAAATAGATAAACAAGGGCCTACTGTATAGCAGGGAACTATACTCAATATCTTGTAATAACCTATAATGGAAAAGAATATGAAAAATATTGTTGACTTACAATGTTTCAGGCATACAGTAAAACGATTCACTTATATTGTATACCTGAAACACTGTGACTCAGTTCAGTTCAGTCACGCAGTCGTGTCCGACTCTTTGCGATCCAATGAACTGCAGCACGCCAGGCCTCCCTGTCCATCACCAACTCCCAGAGTCTACGCAAATTCATGTCCATTGAGTCGGTGGTGCCATTAAACTATCTCAACCTCTGTCTTCCTTTTCTCCTCCTGCCCTCAATCTTTCCCAGCGTCAGGGTCTTTTCAAATGAGTCAGGTCTTTGCATCAGGTGGCCAAAGTATTGGAATTTCAGCTTTAACATCAGTCCTTCCAATGAACACCCAGGGCTGATCTCCTTTAGGATGGACTGGTTGGATATCCTTGCAGTCCAAGGGACTCTCAAGAGTCTTCTCCAACACCATCGTTCAAAAGCATCAATTCTTTGGTGCTCAGCCTTTATAGTCCAACTCTCACATCTATACATGACCACTGGAAAAACCATAGCCTTGAATAGATGGACCTTTGTTGACAAAGTAATGTCTCTGCTTTTTAATATGCTGTCTAGGTTGGTCATAACTTTCCTTCCAAGGAGTAAGCGTCTTTTAATTTCACGGCTGCAGTCACCATCTGCAGTGATTTTGGAGCCCCCCAAAATAAAGTCTGACACTGTTTCCCCATCTATTTGCCATGAAGTGATGGGACCAGATGCCATGATCTTCATTTTCTAAATGCTGAGCTTTAAGCCAACTTTTTCACTCTCCACTTTCACTTTCATCAAGAGGCTCTTTAGTTCCTCTTCACTTTCTGCCATAAGGGTGATGTCATCTGCATATCTGAGGTTATTGATATTTCTCCTGGCAATCTTGATTCCAGCCTGTGCTTCCTCTAGCCCAGTGTTTCTCATGATGTACTCTGCATAGAAGTTAAATAAGCAGGGTGACAATATACAGCCTTGACATACTCCTTTTCCTATTTGGAACCTGTCTGTGGTTCCATGTCCAGTTCTAACACTTGCTTCCCGACCTACATAAAGGTTTCTCAAGAGGCAGGTCAGGTGGTCTGGGATTCCCATCTCTTTCAGAATTTTCCACAGTTTATTGTGATCCACACAGTCAAAGGCTTTGTCACAGTCAATAAAGCAGAAATAGGTGTTTTTCTGGAACTCTCTTGCTTTTTCCATGATCCAGCGGATGTTGACAATTTGATCTCTGGTTCCTCTGCCTTTTCTAAAACCAGCTTGAACATCTGGAAGTTCACGGTTCACATACTGCTAAAGCCTGGCTTGGAGAATTTTGAGCATTACTTTACTAGCGCGACTCAACCTACTTCAAAAAAATGCTATGTTATTCCAAGGTTATTGCTAGGATTAAATGAAATACAATGAGATAACACATGTAACACACATCAAGTACTGAACATACTGCTGAGCACAGACTGTATGCTCCAGAAATGCTATATCCCGTAATATGTAGCTCAGACATCTAGAAATAAGCACATTTAGCAAGTAAACATCCTTCATCTGCACTAGTGATTTTGCTTCTAAATGTAGTTTGTAGATAGTTCTGATCCAGGATTTTGAGGTCAGGTATAATCTTGCCTCTTCAACTCAGTTTTAAATGACACACAGTATCTCATAAGCAAAAAATGTTCTCATATTTTTTGTAATCTTTGTACACAGTTCTGTATATATTTTCTCCCAAAGACTCTGAGATTTTAAATCTTAAATAGTACTCTTTAGATACAAAGGGTGTGCAGCTTATAAAGAATTTTAAAAATCTAAGTTATAAGCAAGGGAGTTCTCTTTATATCAGGATTGATCAGCAGAGCTGAAAAATCTCTAGAATAGATCTCTATTAACTTAAAATATTTAATGTATTAATGGGAAAAAATTAAGTTTTCTCTAGACAATCATGTTGAAATATATGATGTCCAAGCCCCTAAAAATCAAACATTTTTTTTCTAATTTTTAACTATTACTTATTACTTAAAGAAATATATGAACATTATGTAAAGATTAAAAAATTAATAAGGCCATTGGCTATATAATTCTATATTTGGGGAATATGCCATCAATAATCACTAACAGCAAAATATTTCAAACTAATGACTAACATTAATATAATAGTCATGAACACTTAGATTGGTCTATTCTAAAATCATGACTCATATATATTTTTTCTAAACTTAAATGGTTTAAGGTATACCTAAAATTCTAAACAAATTAAACTGCTTTCTAAGAGATCCTAGTAAGAAAACCAGAGCAAATCCATTAGCAATGTTGATTAATACCAAGCTCAGCATCAAACATGGTCATTTTCACTAGTCTGCCAAATAAACAAGCACTGAAATGAAATGTTAAAATATGACTTCTATCTGAAGAATACCAAAGATTCCGTTTCATATTTCAAAACCTTAAAATTGAGAAAAATGTATACTGATAGAGCGAAGGTTTCAAAACTGAGCTAATGAGGATAAAAGAAAAAGGAAGAAAAGTTAATTTTCAGTGTCAGCAACCTGATTTATCTTAAATTTACATTCTTTCCCCACATTTGTTTAACTATTATAAGAAATAAATTTCAGCTGCAGTTGGGGAAGAGTTGGAAATTTCAAGTCTATTTTCAAAAGAGAATCTCTGCTCAAAGAATAATCTTGAGGTAACTTTTATTCTAATTATCATAATTACATGTTTAAAATTTTTTAAAGCCAACTGTACATCACAGATTTTAAACATCAATGTTTAAACTAAGCAGTTTTTAGCTAAAGTCTTACAAAAATTGATATAGGAATGAATACACACATTCTGAAGTGGTAAGAAAGGAGTATTTCTGGAAGGTCATAATTATAAGTATTCTTATAGAATGCTGTTAAGAATTCTTAATTCTTTAAGAACTTTATAAAGGGATTGAGACATACAGAGCCATCATGAGTCTCCTTTGTTCCAGAATTCTGTTTACAAGAAAACTTTTTGTATTTTCCTAAGCAAAATTCTTAAACTTTTTGTATTAAAATTCAACACATTAAATATAAATACTATAATGGAAAGACAAGTCTTATACTGTACTACACTTTATTATAATTTTAAAGATTTGTTGCTATTTAGCTGCTCACTTGTGTCTGACCCTTTGTGACCCCATGGACTGCAGCACGCCAGGCTTCCCTGTCCTTCACCATCTCCCGGAGCTTGCTCAAACTCATGTCCATCGAGTCGGTGATGCCATCCAACCATCCTGTCCTCTGTCCTCTCCTCTTGCTGTCTTCAATCTTTCCCAGCATCAGGGTCTTTTCCAATGAGTCAGCTCTTCACATCGGGTGCCCCAAGTGTTGGAGCTTCAGCTGTAGCATTAGTCCTTCCATTGAATATTCAGGACTGATTTCCTTCAGGACTGACTGGTTTGATCTTGCAGTCCAAGGGACTCTTTAAGAGTCTTCTCCAACACCACAGTTCAAAAGCATCAATCCTTCGGCGTTCAGCCTTCTTTACGGTCCAACTCTCACATCCATACATGACTACTGGAAAAGCCATAGCTTTGACTATACAGACCTCTGTTTTAATTTTAAAGATTATTGTTAAACAAAAGCAAAAATCAGAGATAAAATACCTCTGACATTATCCCAACTGCCCTTTCTAGTACACTTCTCACTGAGGTGGGAAGGTCTCTTCAGGAAACCCTGCACTTTTGCTTTGCAGAATGCCAGCTAGCTTACCTTGTCGAGAACCATTTTCCTTCTCTGGATATCAAACATATTTAGCCTGTGTCTACAACTGTTAATAAAAAGTAATGAAAATTACTACTAACACTTCCTCTAGAAGTAGGTCCATGGACAAACAGTCAGTTCATAACTGCAGGCATATTTTCTTTTAAAAAAAGTTCATTTAAACAATAAGGAGCCTGATTTGAAAGGAAATCAGGGATGCATTTTTTTTTTTAGAGTAACTTTTCCTGCTTAAAAACAGACTGACTTACCACGTAACAACTACATACCAAAAAATTATAAAGCTGTTCTCAGTTTTGCAATGATAAATGAAAAACATTAATTCTTCAAACAAGGTATATAAGGATTTTTATGTTGTTCTTTTTCTGTTCAACAGTGAAAACAAAATAACTTACTGGAATAAAAAATCAAAAGCTGAATGAGCATGGCACAAATGGAGAAACAGGGTATTTTCTCATAACCAGTGCTTTTCCTCATTCCATCTCCATCTGATGTCAGCCAAAACATACCATAAGCCATTTAGTTAAAAATAAAGACAAAAAGAAAGAAATAGAGGATTTAGAGATTCTATTGTGTTCTCAAAGGAATTTTTATTCCAAGGGTAGTCAGTACCTGTCTTTGTATAAACTTAGCCCTAACAATGTTATATTTCTGCTCATTTAATGATCACAATTCCACAAATAATTTTGGGTATTTTTTTTCTTTAGAGCAAAATGTACAATGATATGTCTTCCCCCTGTTCAAACATCTCCCTTAAAAGTTATCCAGAGTTACACAGAGCTTATTTAATTGTACTTTGCTGTGCTTCATATATACTGTGCTTCTTTTCACAAACTGAAGATTTGTGGCAACCTTGTATCAAGCAAGTCTATCAGCATCATTTTTCCAAATGCATTTGCTGCCCACTTTGTGTCATATTTTGGTAACTCTCACAAGATTTCAGAATTTTTCATTATTATTACATTTGTTATAGTGATCTGTGATCAGTGATCTTTGGTATTACTACTGCAAAAAGATTATGACTCTCTGAAGGTTCTGATAATGGTCAGCATCTTTAAGCAATAACGTAGTTTTAAATTAAGGTATATACATTAATTTTTTAGACATAATGCTATCGTTCACTTAACGGAATACAATATAGGGTAAATATAACTTTTATATGTACTGGAAAACAAAACAAAAAAATGTGTGACTTGCTTTATTGCACTATTTACTTTATGGCAGTGGTTTGGAACCAAACCTGTAATATCTCCAAGGGATGTCTGTAATTAAGTATATTGAGCACATCCATAACACTGTTGGCAGGACACAAACATATGATCAACAGGTCACATCAGGCTTTTACAAATTACAGTCATACTCTCTGCCACTAATTTTATGTTTTTTCAGAAATAATATAGTCATTTCATTAAGATTATACCTTCAGGAAACATTTGGGATTTTTTATTTTTACATTATACTTAATAACTTTTAGCATAATTGTTAAGTCTAGGAGAAAAATTCATTTTTGCATTTCAGCATTTCCCAGGTATGGTGAAAACTAAGTTGTCTGACAAAGTAAAACTCTCATATCTAAGAACTATAAGATAGTAGCCAATCAAAAGCAATTATTATTCTTTTTCATGTTTTTGAAAAGTATAAAGGTATATCTTATTAAACAATTCTTCTCATATAGCAATATCCATGCAATAAAAAACAAGGTCCTATTTCATACCAAATATCAAGTGTGCTAATAAGAGATGTCACAAAGGATTAAAAGTCAAGTTAATAATCATACAAAATAATGTGCTCATGCATTACTGCTGCATTGAAATTACAGTTAATTTAAAACCGGACACAAAACAGCTCTAGGACTTTCTCATTTGGGCTGTTAATACAGTGCTTCAGTGTCAGAGAAAGTAGTATCTTTCACAGCAAGCCCCCTGTTATGACATCCACTCTCCCCGTACCTGGTCTTCTTAACATGGACAGAGCCAGTTGATTTCAAGGGCTGGAGATATGAAAAAGCTAAAGGCTTGGATACAGGGCTGATGCAAAGTGCATCCAGGAGTGAGTGATATTTCTCAGGACCGGAGAGCCTGGTGAGCATTCAGAAAGAGTTTTAAGTCGAAAAATCACACTACCGATAGCAGGAAGTATGTAGTTTTTATAGTCTGTGATTTAAAACATTCCCAAAGAGAGAGAGAGGGACAGAAACAGAACAAAGCAGCAGAAAGAGGATGAAGTGTCCCTTATGTTATTCTACCCATTAATACAGAATTGAGTACATTCTCATCAAAGTTGATCAAGGCAATCCTTTGGAAAGCATTGAAAGCTATAAAAACTACTAGAAATTATGTAAAAACAAAACCCTACAACAATAAAAAGGTTTACTCTTTCTACAGGATGAACAGACATTAGAATAGTTAGGCTTTAGATCAACTTCAACCATAACCAGCTTGTGGGAGAAGGTAAAACCAACAGAAATCTAAAATACCTATTTATGCTTGATTCCGTTTCAGAATTCTGTTTCATAAAAATGATAAACACTCAAAAGTCAATAGGCACACGACATGCAACAATCCACACAACTGAGAAGTATCACAGATAAATGGTGGTAATGGAAAGAGATAAAAGGATTATTTTAGGAAAAATCAGTCACAAACTCTATGGGATATAGCCACAACCTAGAAAAAAATGTCCCCAATACAATGAAGATCTCCTAACAGGACTGTGGCTGATTCCAACGGGAATGCTTTCCCCGAGGTGAGTTGTAAGACAGTGGAAAGCACTGGGTTCACATTAGACGCACACCGTACATGTAGTTCTACCTGGTTTTTGCAGCAAGAACAGCAGACACAGTGGCCGCTGCGCTGCTCAGAACGGCAGCACTGTATCTAGCAGGAGAAGACAAGGTAGACAAGTTTCGAGACGCTTCCAAAGAACTTGTTGCCACATTTCTTGTGGAGCTGCTTAAATTGGTCAGCAGAAAAACAGAGAAGAGGAACAAAAAGGAAAGTGAGAAGGAGTAGCATAATAAAGATAAGATAGCAACCATGCCATGTTAATACTTAGACTTTTAAAGGTGTGACTTGTCACAAGTGTAAAAGGAACTCAGATCCTTTATTTAGTGTTACTGTGATTTCTCTCAGAAATTAAAATCTGATACGTAATCCTCCATAAAACTGGTTTAAATACTATACAAACATTTTTGAATGTTTTTAAGCTCACAGTCTCTAATCCTACTTAAAGTGAAATCAGTATCATGTAACAATAGAAATTTGAAGACTGATTTGTCAACAACTTCCTTTCTTTTTCTTTGTCAACAACTAAGTAGAAAATAAATCCAAACATGAAGGGTGAATTTCAGTAAGCAGAAAAAGAAGGAAGGTTATACCGACTTTTCCAAAAAGTTTCTAGATAACGAGAATGTAGAGATGATATACACCTTAGAGATGATATACACGCAGAGCCTGACGTTTTAATGAGACTAGGGTTTTGAAGAGAAGCAGGTACAATTGCCTGCTTATTCAGAAGCTACAATACATATTAATACAGACAAGAAATAACTTTTAAATATTGAGAGTAAAACTATTTGGAGAGGGCAAACACCTTTGCAGAAATAAACAGTAGTTACAGTGAATATGACTAAAAGATCACCTTCTCTACTGATGCTCTGTATTTCTACTTTCAGTTAGCTCTGTAAAGATTCAAAAATGCTGCTATGAAATTTTACCTTCAAAATTCCAATTATTTAAAATAATAGTTTCCTTTGGTCCTTTAGAAAAGGTCATATGCCTAGATAGGAATTAACATTCCATCGTTAGGACTGTAATGATTTTCAAATCTGGTTAGCTGTTGCTTAGTTTCTCAGCCGCGTCTGATTCTTTGCTACCCTATGGACTGTATGTAGCCCTTCAGGCTCCCCTGTCCGTGGTGATTCTCCAGGCAAGAATACTGGAGTGGGTTGCCATGCCCTTCTCTCAAATCTGGTTATCAAGCTGGAATTGAGAACTTCTTTATTAGGTAAAAAGAAAGTTTAAAATGCATGGGATGAAATCTATGTCTCTCTGCTTTAATTACGCATATAAGTTCTTAATGAATAGCCTCACTATACTATGACTGCCTTTTCCAAAACTGGTAACAGTGGCCACCTCTAACACAACGAAATTATGTACCAAACTCAACTCAAGCGAGTAACAGCTCCGATGCCCAAAACTGTGAGGGTTGATATAAGTCTCTTCTCCCTGTCTCCTCTCTCCCTTCTAGAAGAATTTGACAACTCATTATTCCTAGTTCCACTGACTCTAATTTTACAAAACATTAGAAGACAAATTAAGAAAACCGTGGTAAGTCACTTATCTATCTATCTATATACATATATGCACACACAGAGAGAGAATTGCTTAAGTATAATTTTTGATAAGTCTATAATTTAATTGAACTGTGTAGATATGTTTTAACTGTTGTGAATGGCTAGAAAAGAAAAAAATGGGGTCTGAGAAAAAGAAAAGAAAAATGTGATAAGCAGCAGAGCAGAAGAATATGAGTATCATACAAAGTGGAAGAATAAAGTTACCAACTGACTCAACTTTGAGTTTTTCAATTACTCTGCATCTTTGAGACAATGGCTTCTATTTCAGGGAAATAATGGCAAATAATGAGACACTTAACTCTACAAAAAAGTCATCTAAAAAAATCAATCAGCTAAATTATCCTTCTTCTATAAGAAGAAAAGGAAGCTATAAAGAATTTCTTTCATCATATTGTATCACAAATAATAGTATAAAAAGATTGAGTATGAGCAGAGTCCTTCAAAATCAATACATTTAGAATATATCTGGGCACCTAAAACATAAAATATCTATCAGTTCTTTTTTAGATGGGAATGCTCTAATTCAATAGACTTATGACAAACTCAAGAAAGATAACTTTCCAAATCACAGTGAATAGAGAAAAGGCACAGATTTCCTGACTCTAAATTAGAACTCAGAATCAAAACAAAAAATGAAACATTTAAAAAAGTAGTGTAAAGCAGTGTTCCACCAAGGCTGAGTGCCAAGCTCTGTCTATATATTAGAGATGTCAGTTCGGTAATCTATGATCAGCTTTTCCTTTTTATTAATAGTCAAACAGTTTTAGTACCTATCACCACCAGCATTAAAATTTAGACAGACAAGAGGAAAAAACTCTACCTAGAATATGTAGTTACTTTAGAAACTGTGGCTACTTGGCCACCAATATGTAAAACCTGAGCAGTTGTAGGTGGGTGAGGTCCACTCTGAGGTAGGTCTTCCAGAGAACTGTCAAACCTGAGTTTTCAGAAGTAAAATAAACAAGGCAGAGGAAATATTAATGAAAAGTACAGACTTTAATCATGTATACCACCTTAAAAGCACACTAGTTCAATTTTGGAATACTGCTAGATTTTTTTTTTAAACTTTATATCTGCAAAAGTTTAAAACTAACACCAAACACCCTCACAATCACCAAATACAGGCCGTTTTTTAACATAGCAACTTTTATGTGATAAACTATCATGCTTACAGGGGGAAGAAAGGTGGGTGGGAATTTCCATCACTGACTATGTATTTTGCAGGCTTCAGAGAAACTTAAGCTCCAAGAAATTAAGTTGCCCAATATCATATCGTATCATATCAGTCATATCATATCATATACCTAGTAAGGCTCAGATGGATGTCGAACCAAGTCTGTATGTACTCTTTCTAAAACCTTATGCTTTCTAGCATCCTGTGGGGCTGAATAGCATAATACACAAAAGCAACTAGGAATTTCCCTTCAAGTCAGAATAATTATTTGCAGATCTGAAATAATATGGATGTCATTTACCTTGATTTAAAGAAACTATTTCATCCAATCAGAAACAAACGTTTGCAAGCGATTGTGTTGTTTAAATATGATGCATTTTGTTTTCCTGATGTCTTTACCATTTTTTCTTTTGAATGTCAGAATTAAATTTAAGAGTTGGTGGTGGTGGTGGTGAAGTTGCTCAGTCGTGTCCGACTCTTTGCGACCCCGTGGACTGTAACCTACTAGGCTTCTCCATCCATGGGATTCTCCAGGCAAGAATACTGGAGTGGATTGCCATTTCCTTCTCCAGGGGATCTTCCTGACCCAGGGATCGAACCTGGGTCTCCCGCATTGGAGGCAGACGCTTTAACCTCTGAGCCACCAGGGAAGCCCTAATTTAAGAGTTATTACCAGGTAAAGAGAAGACGAAAAAATTCGGTGTGAGGCCTGAAAGAAGAAAGCACCAAGTATAACACTTTGGGGAAAAAAAAAAAAACAACAAGAAAAACAAAAATTATTCATTTTTTAAAAAGCCTGTGGAAAATAGTAGAATGGGTCAGTCATGTCTATTGATTTTCAAATGGAAAATGTAACACTAAGATAAAAATGGAAGAGGTTATACTCCCATTTTTATTTAGTACTGGTCATATCTTTACCAGAGTGTTGGAAAAGAGTGTAGAAAACTTAAGAAAAATGTCAAGGTAAAAGTAAACATCATTTAAGAGGCAGAATGAAAAAAAGTTAAACAAGAAAGAAAAGAAGTGCTGTAACGGGGGTCAGCAAACTACAGCTCCCAGGTCAAAGTCAGCCTGCCTCCTCTCTTCACACAGCCTGGGAACTAACAATGGCTTTCATATCTTTAAATGATTTGGGGCTGGTGCACGGGGATGATCCAGAGGGATGATATGGGGTGGGAGGTGGGTTCATGTTCGGGAACTCATGTACACCCGTGGTGGATTCATGTCAATGTATGGCAAAACCAATACAGTATTGTAAAGTAAAATAAAGTAAAAATAAAAATTAAAAAAAAAAAGAAAAGCTCTTTATGGGGACAACCCCCTTCCTCCCTGTCCTCCTCCCTCCCTCTGTCATCCCTCTCTTCTTTCCTCTGTATCTATCTATCTATCCATCCTTCTATAGATCTCTCCTACTTTCTTCTTCAAAGGACGGGTACACACACAAAAAAGAAAAAAGACTATTTCACAACACGTAAAATCTATATGAAACTCAAATGTCAGCATCTATAAATAAGTTTTTGAGAACACAGCCAGGTTCAGTCACTCACATAACATCTATGGCTACTTTCATAAACCATGGAGAGCTGGGTAGCTGCAACAGACCCACATGACTCACAAAATCTAGTATATTTACTATCTCATTTCTTACAGAAACAGTTTGTTGACCCCCTGTCACAGAGACTAATGTCTCCACACAGCTACCAGAGTGAACTCTTAAAAACATAAATCTGACCCTGTCTGGTTGTTAGATGCTGCCAGCACTGTTCCATGGATAGCTGTGATCCTAGGCTCCCTACTCACCAGCCTTTCTTATAGAGCTTTCTCTCTGTCTGGCTTGCTCCAGTCCAGTGGTCTTCCATCTCTTCTTAAACAGGCCAACCTTCTTCCCACCTCAAGGCCACTGTGCAGTCTATTACATCTCACTTTCTATACCCAGCTCTCTGCCACACCTTCATCACACTAATTCTTAAGTATCCTTCTGGCCTCAGTTTAAATGTCACCTCATCAGGGAGGTCTCCCTAATTTCCCAAATTACCTAAATGCTGCCTGTGTCATATGGTTTTATACCACCTGTACTTTTTCCTCACATAATTTGTTATTATATTAATTATACAATTTATGTGGTTATTTATTTGAATTTGAACTCCCTCACTAGATTAGAAGCTCCCTGAGGTCAGGGACGGTTTACTTACTGGCGTAAGTAAAACGAAGTGCTTACAACATAGAAAACAACAAGTAAGTATTTGTTGAATAAATGCATTGGAGAAATTTATTGTTTTCAAGTACAAACTCACTATATCTACATTTTTCCACAGAATATATCTTGTACCTTCTTGAGACTGTTTCCCAATTCAGGTGAAACAGGTATTACTGCTTAAGAACTGATACAAGAACAATCTCAAAGAAATGACTAGAACTCCAAAAAAAAACTTTCAAAATTTTAAAACATAAAGAATTATCAATATCCTAGAAAAAATAAAATATTATCAATACCTATATATTGATATATAATGTATATACTACATAGTATGTAATACATATCAATACCTATATATTAATATATAATTAACATATAATACAAATGAGGACAGGTAAGGAAAAAACAGTGAATTGAAGGGGTTGAGTTTTCCAACACCTCCACAAACTCTGTTGACTGGAAAAACGAATACCATTTGAAAATAAAGTTCATATAACTCATAAAATACCCTTTAAAGCCAGATTTCTAAGTTTCCAAACAAATGTACTCAGGCGCTTTCCCATGAGTTACACACACTGATCATCTAGTCCTTTGCTTAGCCAATGTCTGAAAATAATAGATTTAAGAAAATTTGAAACTATCTCATTTAGTATGGAACAGACATCAATATCTATTCTCATTCTGTCATTCCCCAATATATATTCTTTTTAGGGTTGGAAGAAGCTCTAATTGATAACACCTCTGAAGCAGCAAGACTTTCAGCTCGGTCTGTTACTTAAGTCACTTTCCATTTCTCACTAGAGAGAGGTATGAACACTTCCCAGATATGTCTGGAGAGTTGGGCTTGCAGACTTTTGGCCTGCTTTTCTCAGGGAAAATGAACAAAGAGCTACTTGTGCATTACCTTTCTTTGCAATTGTGCCTTTCTTTGTATAATCTCTGTACTGGGCCTTTCTACACTTTTCAGTGGCGACCCATGTAAACCGTCTGCTCAGGCAAAGCAGGAGTGAGGTTGCCCATCTCATTAACTTACCAACCTGACCATACATGTAGGAGTAGCCAGAGGAACTCTATCCACCAGTCCTGGCAACTCTCAAATTGCTAATTCCTTATGCTGTAGACTCTAGCTCCTCCCCCTTTCTCAGCGGCCTCAGTCAATCTCTGGCCTCAATCAATTTCTCTCATATTTTCTACTTGCCCCCTACAGGCTTTGCATCCCCATTCAAAAATGCTATAGTTTCTCTTAAAACAACAGTAACAATGAAAACATCTTCACCTTCTATTTCCCCCATGTACCTTAACATCCAAACACTATGAAGTAAGTTTACTTACATAGTCTCCATTTCCTCAGCTGCCTGCCCTTCTTCCACTGCCTCAAGTGGGCTCACTCTCCAACCTCCAGAAAACCATATTCTTGCTGAGGTCCTGAATGACCTCTCTGTGGCTAAATTCAATTGACAATTTGCATTCCTCACTTTCTTTTTATTGTGGTTAAAAAAAAAAAAAAAACATAAAATTTACTGTCCTAACTATGATAGAAAATAATCTGAAAAAGAATAATTGAATCACTTTGCTGTATACCTGAAACACAACATTGTAAGTCAACTACACTTCAATTGTTAAAAAAAAAAACTTACCATCTTCTCCGTTTTTAAGTGTATAGTTTAGTAATGTTAGGTCTAGCTACTGTTGTGAAACAGATTTCCAGAGCTCCATGGCTTTTTCATCTTATAAATCTGAAACTATACACTGATTAAATAACAACTTTCCTTTCCCCAATTCCCCCTAGCTCCTGGTAACCACCATTCTATTTCTGTGAATCTGACCCCTGTAGATACCTCACACAGGTGGAATCATACAGTCTTGTCTTTTGGGGTACATTCCTAATTTCATTTAGTCTCATCATAGGATCCAACTGACCACTTCTCTTCCATCTTCTGTGCTCCAACCTTATCTAATACACTTACCTGTTTTTAGTACTATTTCACTAGTTATTTCTGGTGGAAGGATGTTAAAATGCAGCTCAGTTACAAAGTATCAAAATGTTAATTTGGCTCATCCATATTTTGATGGAATGACATCCAAACTATATAAGAATAAATTCTTCACAAAGACTAACCTTGAAAAGGAATATAGAAACTTTCCTTTGCAGTATGAAAACTTTCAGTCTCCAAACACAAATTTCAATCCTCCTCACTCTCCACATGAATGTCACAAAATAATCAGACAGAATGAATTATTAATCCCTACATGGCAGATTTTCATTAAGAAAAAAAAATCAGAAAACTTACATATATATTTTATAGCAGGTAAAAGAGGAAAACGACAATAAATTGTTGCTAGTTTATTCAGTCTTCTACAAAGCAAGCATTCACAGAATACTGTGAAAGCAGAAAATGGAAGAAAAAAAAAAGTGAGCTATACCAGCATTGTAGCTGCATCCTGTACTTTTGGGGTTCACTAGAGGAGCAAAGTTATTTATTTTAGCCAAGGAAACTGTCTGTCATCAGGAAAAATGGGAATCTTCTGCCAGCTTCCCAACAACAAATATGCATTCATTTGTAATTACGATTTCCCCTCTGGTAAGTTAAATTAACAAAACCTCAGGTGGAAATTTCTGACACCTTTTATCACAAGCTAAATTTATTAATTTCAACTGCCTTTTTTTAATCAGCCTAAAAACATTATTTGAGCCTGTTAATTCTACATTTATTATAAATTTCATCTTGAAAGTAATTTAAAAATAAGGAAATAGGGCACCCTTGATTTGCACATGGAGGGGCTGAGGGGACTGACTGTTAGAAGTTAAAAGAAGATTATGAAATAAAGAATAAACCATCCAAAATGAGGTTTATTTTTTTGTGAGAGCGAATAAAAGAAACTTGGTCAAAGAAATTTTACTGAAACAAGGAAAAGAAGGAAATATAAATGGAGGCCTTGAAAGAACTGGAACTTATTTGCACGGGGAAAGAATTTGTTCTTTGTTGTTTTATCCCATTCTCTCCCTCTCTCTTTTTAATGGGGTTTAGTTGCTTTACAATGCTGTAGTAGTTTCTGCTGTAAAGCCAAGTGAATCAGCTCTGTATATACTCATACCCCTCCTTTTTGGATTTCCTTCCTATTTACATCACCACAGAGTATGAAGCAGAGTTTTCTTCAGCACCTTTCAAATTCTGCCCTAGCTTTCATGCATTTCTCTGATCTTGCTTTTCTGTAATGGATGATACATTATTAAATGTCCAGTCTTAGTATTATGTGAACTCTTTTTGTTGTGTTCAGTCACCCAGTTGTGTCTGACTTGTTGCGACCCCATGGACTGCAGCACGGCAGGCATTCCTGTCCCTCACCATATCCCGGAGTCTGCCCAAGTTCATGTCCATTGCATCAGTGATGCCATCGAGCCATCTCATCCTCTGACACCCTCCTTTTCTTCTGCCCTCAACCTTTCCTGGCATCAGAGACTTTTCCAATGAGTCAGCTGTTCGCATCAGATGACCAAAATACCAGAGCTTCAGCTTCAGCACCAGTCCTTCCAACAAGTATTCAGGGTTGATTTCCCTTAAGATTAACTGGCTTGATCTCCTTGCTTTACAAGAGATTTTCAGGTGTCTTCTCTAGCACCACAGGTCGAAGGCATCAATTCTCTGACTTTTTGCCTTCTTTATGGTACAGCTCTCATAACCATACCTGACCACTGGGAAGACCATAGCCTTGATTTTACAGACCTTAGTTGGCAGAGTAATGTCTCTGCTTTTCAACACACTGTTATATTTGTTATAGCTTTCCTGCCAAGAAGCAATCATCTTCTGATTTCATGGCTGCAGTCACCATCCACAGTGATTTTAGAGCCCAGGAAGAGGAAACCTGTCACTACTTCCACCTTCCCCCCTTCTATTTGCCAGGAAGTAATGGGGCCAGATGCCGTGATGTTAGGTTTTTTAATATTTAGTTTTAAGCTGGATCTTTCACTCTCCTCCTTCACCCTCATCAAGAGGCTCTTTAGTTCCTCTTCACTTTCTGCCATTAGAATACCATCATCGCATATCTGAGGTTGTTGCTGTTTCTCCCACGTATCTTGATGCCAGCATGTAACTCAACCAGCCCAGCATTTCTCATGATGTACTCAGCGTAAAGGTTAAACAAACAGGGTGACAGCAGACAGCCCTGTCGTACTCTTTTCTCCATCCTGAACTCCATCCATTTGTTCTATAAAGGGTTCTAACTGTTGCTTCTTGACCCGTATACAGGTTTCTCAGGAGACAGGTAAGGTGGTCTGGTATTTCCATCTCTTTAAGAGCTTTCCCCAGTTTGTTATGATCCACACAGTCAAAAGCTTTAGCGTAATCAATGAAACAGAGATAGATGTTTTTCTGGAATTCCTTTGCTTTCTCTATGATCCAGCGAATGTGGGCAGTTTGATCTCTGGTTTCTCTTCTTTTTCTAAACCCACTTGGACAACTGCAAGTTCTTGGTTCACATAACGCTGAAGCCAAGCATGCAAGATCTTAAGCATGACCTTACTAGCACAGGGCATGAGTGCGACTGTCCGAAGCTTAGCATTCTTTAGTACTACCTTTCTTGGGAACTGGGAAGAGGATTAACCTTTTCCAGCCCTGTGGCCACTGCTGGGTCTTCCGGATTTACTGACATACTGAATGCAACACGTTGACGGCACTATCCTTTAGGATTTTGAAGTCTTTAGTTATCTATATTTCTTGATCTCTTTAGAGAAAATACAGCATGGGGTCTAAAGATAATATAGATAAAGAATGAGTATATATTTACACAATGTCTATAAAAATGCCAATATAATATAAAGATTTTAAGGTATAAAACCAACTTAAAAATCACTTGGAACTATTCCTGATAAAAGTCCATCTCCCTCACTAACAGCAGGGTACTTTGCACTAACCTTAGCTCCTCTCACTGTGCATCATCAGTTTCGTCACTGAATCATCCCTATTAGTGATTTCAATGATTTCTACTACATGGTTAGGAACAATTTCTTGTATGGGGCAAAAATATGCCATTTTGTAGTGGTAATTTAACCCTAATATTATAAAAAGAATTTATGATGAAAGTATTTTTCCAAATCCAGATTAAAATAATGTATTATTCAATAGTGTTGAGTCAATCTGTTATCTATTTGAAAATATAAGTAAATCTTTCTGAATGCCATGTTCAACAGCCACCCAGTATGAGTCCTTGGAGAAACCAGGTATCCTGGGAAAGTCACTATACCACCCCATGTCCAGCGAGGATGTTCTTCCAGCATTAGAGAACAGAAGCCACTGGCCACATGCTCTCTGGCTAAATATTCTGGATCACACATCCTGAGCTCTCCCATTCAATCATTCATTGCATCCATTCGTTCATTCAGCAACAAAATCTTATCCGAAGTCCCATTTCACACCATGCATGCTGCCCACTGTAATTTCGTGTTCTCATGGTATTTATGGTCTAATGTCCACTTTTCTGTAACAGACCCCAAGGATCAAGTCCACCATACTTCCCATCTCTATTTACCTGCCACAAATACTACCCATTGAGTCATCCATCCATCATCTTCTGAACTCTTATTTCTTTACTGTTTTATGTCTCCTGATCTGATCCATTTCCCATACCTCTCAGACCTCACAAACCCTCTGCCATTCTAGATCTTCCTGCTGTCCCTCAGAAGTCCCTTTTTTCTCATACTGCATAAGTTTATAAACCTAGAGATGGAGCAAGTGTCCTTCTCCTTACTTTTTACACCATCAATCATCTTTGATCCTGCAATATGCTGAGTGCTTCTGGGCCTGGGTCATTAGACTACACCGCTGACTCCGCACCTACTCACTGTCTGGCCTTAACCCTGCCCACTGTCGGCTTTAGCCCTGGGCTCACTGTCTTTCTCTTTACCCCATTCCAACAATCTTCCTGATGACCTCAATGTTATCATGCTGAGTCACTAAATAATCAGACTGCTGCATTCTCTAACTTCTTCAGTTCAGTGATAATCCCTCTACAGTTAGGTCACTGGCCTGGAATGCCACAACCACGCACTCCAGAATTCATAACCTTTACTTTTTCATCAGCAAGTCTAACATGTCTAAAATCTCTATTTTAAACACCCTTTTCTGCAACTCACTCCTCTACATTTTGACTCCATTAGCCTTTTTACTGTACTGAGTTGATTCATCAATTTCACTTACTTTTACCAACTGAATTAATGCTTACCAAATTCACTGACTGGGCAATTTTCCATTATCTATCAACAACCCCCTTATTTCTAAACCCCTGCCAGTTCTTCCTCTAAAATATAAACTAGTTCAAGTCTCTACAGCTCTGCTAGAACTTTCATGGCCTGAGTGACTATCAGCTCTTGCCTGAATTAAGAAAACACACAGAACTAGCCTTCTGTTTTCATTATTTCTCCTTTATAATTAAGTTTCCATAGTATTCAGAATGATCTTTTAAAAACTGACATCAGATGTTACTCCCATGATTAAAATCCTATATTTGGTTTCTTATTTGTGACAAGAATCTAAATCCCTTAATGTTATACACAAGGCAATAAATGCTCTGGCATTTATTTACTCAGTTGCTTATCAATCTCCACAGCCATCTATGAGGGCTGAGACTAAGGGAGAGTGTTTGTGGAAGAAGGTGGAGCTATGGATTTTAGTCAAAGAACTAGCTCATATTATCAGCTAAAAACAAGCACTTATATAATTGCCTCTGACCCAAAGACCGCTTAAATGTCCCATGATTTTTCAGTTGATTTTGTTGGGCTTAGCTATATAACTGTCAAAGACCAAACATAATCAACATTAAACATAATATACACATGAGAGTTTACGAGCACAGAACAGAACTATTATTTGCTTATAATTTTAGAGGCCATGTGACATGGCAAAGTCATATTGGGTTCATTTTCCTCCAAAATCCCTAGTTTTTCAGATATTTGTTTTTGATAACTTTATCCCACTCCTCCCAATATGTTCAAGAAGAGCAAATAATTTGATCTAAACTGCATATAACCATATCAAATTTCTTTCCTTCCTTTAAAAAAAAAAATTCTAGATTTGGTCCATTTTCCTACATGGCCAATATATTATTGAGGAGGATCTGGTTATGAAACATACTTGCTATACCTTCCTGCTTCATATTAGCTACAAATTAAGGCAGTCAGCTGTAGAAGGGGTCTTCATCCAAGCCACTGACTCATCTCCAAACAATGTCCTTTTATTAAACTCCTTCAACCTGTTATGAATCTACTTGATAATCATTAGCCTCATTTTATCATGAAATTCAAGAGGATCATAAAAGCTTTTGATAACTGTTAAAATTAAGATCTCCCCCAATCTATCCAAAATGGGTTAGTAGGGTGTGATCTGTTTCTTTAGAACTTAATTCTGGGTCACAGCAATCCTGCCCTCCTCGTCTCAGTGCTCACTAGATGGTTTTTAAGAATGCTTTCCAGGCCTTTTTTTTTTTTTTCAGGTGACCTCGAGTTTAAACTAATTTATAGTTTAGAAGCTGACCTTTTTCCTTTTTAAAACCTAGCACCATATTTTCTGTTCCCAGTCTTCTACTTTCTTCTCCATTCTCCAGACTTAAAAAAAAAAAATTATATTACTTAGCAAATCTCATCTATAAGTTCTCTAAATACTTAGTCTTTTTCTCTCAGTGATTTATAGCCTATTTGCTGTTCAGTCACTCAGTTGTGTCCAACTTTTTGTGACCCCAAGGACTGCAGCATGCCAGGCTTCCCTGTCCTTCACCATCTCCCGGAGCTTGCTCAAACTCATGTCCATTGAGTCAGTGATACCATCCAACCATCTCATCCTGTCGTCCCTTTCTCCTCCTGCCTTTAATATTTCCCAGCATCAGGGTCTTTTCTAATCAATCAGTTCTTCTCATCAGGTTGCCGAAGTATTGGAGCTTTAGCTTCAGCATCAGTCCTTCCAATGAATATTCAGGGCTGATTTCCTTTAGGATGGACTGGTTGGATCTCCTTGCAGTCCAAGGGACTCTCAAGAGTCTTCTCCAACACCACACCACAGTTCAAAAGCATCAATTCTTTGACACTCAGCCTTTCTTATGGTCCAACTCTCATATGCATACATGACTACTGGAAAAACCAGAGCTTTGATTAGACAGACCTTTGTCAGTAATGTCTCTGCTTTTTGATATGCTGTCTAGGTTTGTCACAGCTTTTCTTCCAAGGAGCAAGTGACTTTTACCCTTCGTGACTGCATTCACTATCTGCAGTGATTTTGGAGCCCAAGAAAAGAAAGTCTGTCCCTGTTTCCATTGTCTCCCCATCTATATGCCATGAAGTGATGGTGCCATGACCTTAGCTTTTTGAATGCTGAGTTTTAAGCCCATTTTAGGGAGTACATTACGAAAAACTTTCTACCTGGGCTTCAATCTTCTCCAGAAGGTAAATAAACATAAACTTCTCCAGTATTTATTTCTGGGTTTGAGTGATTTTTGTTTGCCTGTTAATATCTTTCAACAACCAGCATTTATTATTTTCATAATAATCCTTGACAACATCTTGTTATATATATATATATATATATATTTAAACTTTTTTAAATCTCTTAAATTAACACTGTCTGGTTGTTTAATCTTTCACATTTAAATGACTATTATGTGTATGTACATTTTCTTAACATGCATGTGGTAGTGCTTCAATATCCCTACTTGTATCACTGCCAAGAGATCTGATGATATTAACAAGAGATATTTGATTCTATTGTTGTAAGCAAAGGATAAGTTTGAGTACCAAGTTCACTTAAAAGTCTTGCTTCTTTGTATCAAAACTTCCAGTTTACCCATTATCTGAACAGTGGTATACAACTACCTGAAGCCATTCAAATCTTTCAGAAATTTATCCTCAAACATTTATTCCTATCCTAGAATTATTAGGATACTAGGGTAATAAATTATGTGAAAAGATAAAATACATATGTAATACTAACTCAAAAATTGATGAGGTGTTATTCTAGCTTGAACATAACTTTAAAGAAATGATTACAGACTCTTCAGAAGTATTTGATAGATGTATTTGGGAGATGAACACATATCAAAATTGGACAAAGAAGCAGCACTCAAAATATACCTGTTAATAGATATAAAAATAGAGAAACACAACAGAGAAAATATAGATGATTAAGACTGCTCATAAGAATAATGTAACTTGAAAACAGAGTTCTTTAATTTGACTAGGAAGAAGAAAATTAAGACATCTGAATGTCCATACCTATCAAATGTTTTATGCTATTCTATGCAACAACTTATTTCAATTTCCTTTTATAAAATCCCTGGTAGCTCAGCTGGTAAAGAATCTGTCTGAAATGCAAGAGACACCAGTTTGATTTCTGGGTCACGAAGAGCCACCAGAGAAGGGCTAGGTTACCCATTCCAATAGTCTTGCCTGGAGAATTCCATGGCAGAGAAGGCTGGCAGGCCACAGTCCATGGGAGTCACAAAGAGTTGGACATAAGTGAGCGACTAACACATACCCATTCCAGTATTCTTGGGCTTCCCTGGTGGTTCAGACAGTAAAGAATCTGCTTGCAATGCGGGAGACCTAGGTTTGATCCTGGGTTGGGAAGATCCTCTGGAGAAGGGAATGGCTACCCACTCCAGTATGGTCTGGAGAATTCCAGGGACTGAATATGTATAGTCCATGGGGTCGCAAAGAGTCAGACACGACTAAGCGACTTTCACTTCACCATCATAATAAACACACCTTCACATAAAGGTAGAAAAACCTGGGGTTTTGAAACTTTCAATGTGATGGAAAAATGTAAAACTGAATGGCAGTCAAAGATAGAAATTAAGTCTTCCATCATGGGGAAGATTATTATCATTACCCCCAGTTAATCTTTTTAATCCTCAACACTGAATTTTAGTTAAGAAAATAAGTTCCTTTTATTTTCTTAATTCAATAAAATAATTTTGAACTACTTAAGGTTAAGAGAAAAGAATCTGTCAAAACAGCATCATAATAGAAGCACTGCTAGTCTGATAAAACTTCTAAAGAACTTAGTGCATATTCTGTACTTTGAAAGTCAATGCTTGCTTATTACAAACGCTGATTTTCATGAAACAACTTCATAAATATTAGTCTTCACAGTTAAATTTGGAAAAAGTATCCAAGTATTTCCATAATTAAACAGAAAATTAAACAATCTGTGTGTGAAAACAGAGTACATAGGAACTATGTTTCTTGCTTCAATAATACACTTTTCTCCCAAGGAGCTCAAGTGTAGTAATTACTTATGTTCAATAGATGGCGACTTTAC
This sequence comes from Oryx dammah, assembly GCF_014754425.2. NCBI lineage: Eukaryota > Metazoa > Chordata > Mammalia > Artiodactyla > Bovidae > Oryx > Oryx dammah. The sequence continues at coordinate 29,551,380 of NW_024070187.1, forward strand.
ATTATAGTCATCAAACCACTGTTCTCGTGTGTGCTGTGCTGTGCTTAGTCATTCAGTCACGTCCGACTCTTTGCAACCCCATGGACTGTAGCCCGCCAGACTCCTCTATCCATGGGGTTCTCCAGGCAAGAATACTGGTGTGGGCTGCCATGCCCTCCTCCAGGGGATCTTCCTGACCCAGGTCTCCCGCATTGCAGGTGGGTTCTTTACTGTCTGAGCCACCAGGGAAGCCCATAGGACAATATAATCAACCAGTAGAAAATGAAAGGAGATAAATTACAAACATCCCATATTTTGCAATAGACAATAATTATTATTTGGTTATATACCCATTTTTGAACCTGTGGCCTTTTTTTCCAGGTTAACACAATACTTTGCAGGAATGCATATGATAATATCAGCTAAGCAATTCTATCTGGTTATTAACGTTCTATTTTTGCTTTTAAAAATTAGACTGTGCTGTGAAAGTCTTTGTGTTCTGTGTTTTGGGACAAACCTGATTTTAACATCATGAAAACATGTGAGATTATGAGCCAAAGAAATGATTCCTAATTTCTTTGTGTAGCTTTAAATAATAATTTTAGGTAATTTACTCAAAGGACACATGTCCTAATAAGAATATACAACAGAGTCCAGTATATTTGTGAAAACAGCAATAATGAAGACATGCACAGGTTAGCAAACCGTGTTTTTTCATTACTCTATTTCTATACTTTCACCGCCGAGGGCTGAGGTTTAATCCCTGATCAGGGAACTAAGATCCCACAAGCCGAGAGGCTAAATAAATAAATAAATTTTAAAAACTCTGTTTTATGTGGATCCTGTGAATATCTGTGAACAACCTAAAATGTTTTAAAAACTTGCTGTAAATTGAGCCTGTTTGGAAAAATTTATGTAGGTTCTGCTGTTTAAATTTTCAATGAATGTACAAAGGTGACAAGTTTCTGTTCAAGAACTAACACCTGTTCTGATGGCCTTCAACTGAAAATCACAGGGACATTAATTAGTGCCAAGGGACAGCCTAGAAGATTTTTTCCCTCATAACCACCCTAGTTTTGTGTAATGTAACTGGTGACTGGAGTTTGAACTGTTTTCTAGCTAAAGGGAGAAGCAGTCACTCTTCCCTTGGTGAGTATATTTAAGTCTTTGGAAATTGGGAAACTACATCACACATTAATTCTTCACTATAATCTGTGAAAAATCAGAACCCACCATTACTTGAACAAGAGAGAGGAAAAAACAAAGACTAATGAAAGTATGTTTGGGTCATGATAATTTTAGAAATCGTTTTTGCTAAACTAAAATACTACTTTGGTGGTGGTTTGGTGGTTTAGTTACTAAGTCGTGTCTGACTCTTGCGATCCCATGGACTGTAACCTACCCGGCTCCTTTGTCCATGGGATTCTCCAGGCAAAAATACTTCTCCGAGGAATCTTCCTGATCCAGGAATAGAATCTGGGTCTCCTGCATTGCAGGCAGATACTTCACTGACTGAGCTAGGAGGGAAGCCCTCAAAATACTATTTTATACTTATTTATACAGACCTATGAAAGTGAAAGTATCAGTTGCTCACTCATGTTGGAATCTTTACAACTCCATGGACTATAGCCTGGCAGCCTCCTCTGTCCATTGAGTTCTCCAGGCAAGAATAATGGAGTAGGTAGCCATTCCCTTCTCCAGGGGATCTTCTATACATGCATAAAAAATTTAAAATTATTAAATAAATATTTTGCTACATATAGTAGAAACTGAGAAAATAGTGAGTCAAGAAAAATCACCCTTTGTATGGTGGTTGACATGATGTATTTTAGGTATATGTTTCTAAAAGAATTAACTTTAAATAAAATTTTCTGTGGCCTTCAATAATTCTCTATTATGGTCAGCCACATACTAATATTAGCTTTCAGTACATCTGATAATATGGAGGCTAATTTTTTTTTCATCAGAATTTTAGATTATACTTTTGACTTGAAACATTCCGTTAGTAATGATAAAATTTCTGTTGGCTTTTCCAATCAGAGCACTAAGCATCTCACATGCCTATTTCTAACATTAGTCATATATTGTCACCTCACAAGAGTCACAGAGTTATTCATGTTAAAACAGACCGAAACCAGAAAGGAACATGGATTAACAAGCAAATGTTCATTTAATATCTTCCACAACTATTTAACAGATAATAGCAAGGGAAGAGCATCAACTTTTGCCAGTTAGTCCATAGCAAAACAATTCTCCTTCCAAGCAGCTTAGGTATGGCTCTCCCTTATCCTCACTATAGATATTAATTCCGTGATATTTTGATGAAGCTTTGACCTTATTCTGAATTTTCACTCAATTAAAAGTTATGTAAAACCTGTTGCAAACAATTTCTCTAAAACTGAACAGAGAATTGGAGAAATATGCAATTATATATAATTGGTACCATTAGTTATTGGTAATTAGAGCCAAATATGGGGTGGTGAAGAACACAAAAAGCTCGTGCTCAAGGAGCTTACACTCTAGTTATGGATATAGGACATGGAGACTAACACTTAGCATGCCAATCAGAAAAGGAGGCACCACAACAGAGGTAACAGTACTTCCAACTGGGTCTAAGTCAGTCACTCTACTTTAGAACAGCTTTTTCTAAATGCTAATTTGTCAAAATGAATATCAGTATAGAAAGGCAGCTGGTGTGTATTATGGACTGAATTGTGTCTTTCCTCTAAATTCGTGTTGAAGCCCTAACACCTAATGCAACAGGATTTTTGAGACAGGGTTTATAAGCAGGTAATTAAGGCTAAATGAGGTCATAACGGTTGAGGTTCTAATCCAAGACAACTGGTCTCCTGAAAGGAATACAAGAGACAGGTACCTATAGCTCGTGCTTTTCGCTAGTCCCCAGAGGAAAGGCCATGTGAGGACACAGAGACAAGCTGGCCAGCTTTCAGCCAGACATGGCATGCCTCAACAGAAACCTACCCTGCTAGCACCTTGGTCTTGGGCTTCCAGCTTCTGAAACAGTGAGAAAATTAATTTCTGTTGTTTAAGTCATCAAGTCTGGATATCTTGTTATGGCAGCCTCAGCTGACTAAGTAGTTCACTAGAGATGAAGTTTACACTGTAAACACCCACTTGCAAATAGAATTTATATATTTATATACAGTTGCCCCTTGGACACATGAATCTGAACTGCACTGGTCCACTTACAAGTGGATTTTCACCAGGGAAGCCCTAATACATACTGTAGTACTACCCAATCCATCTTGGCTGAATCCAAGAATGCAGAACCACAGAAAAGGAGGGCTAATTATAAAGTTATCTGTGTATTTTTGACTGTACAGGAGGTTGGCACTCCTAACCCCCTATACTGTTCAGAGAGCAACTATATTTATATACTTAAATATTTATATTTACATATACATTTATGTATAAATGTCTAGGAAGAAACAGCATGCCTATTAGAATGCCTTTTCCCTTCAATTTATGTTTCACTAAGACTTTTGTATGGATGTGAGAGTTGGACTGTGAAGAAAGCTGAGCACCAAAGAATTGAGGCTTTTGAACTGTGGTGTTGGAGAAGACTCTTGAGAGTCCCATGGACTGCAAGGAGATCCAACCAGTCCATTCTAAAGGAGATCAGCCCTGGGTGTTCTTTGGAAGGAATGATGCTAAAGCTGAAGCTCCAGTACTTTGGCCACCTCATGTGAAGAGTTGACTCATTGGAAAAGACTCTGATGCTGGGAGGGATTGGGGGCAGGAGGAGAAGGGGATGACAGAGGATGAGACGGCCGGATGGCATCACCGACTCGATGGATGTGAGTATGAGTGAACTCCGGAAGTTGGTGATGGACAGGGAGGCCTGGCGTGCTGCAATTCATGGGGTTGCAAAGAGTCAGACACAACTGAGCGACTGAACTGAAGACTTTTGTATTCAAGGGGCTCAAATTTTAGTTGGAGATGTAGGATATGTAGTCAAATATCCATAACACAAATTAGCAAAGGAAGCGGGTGGGGGGTGGGGGGCACTGTGGGTTAGAACCTGCGGCTAGAGCGGCAGGTAGAATAAGAAGACCTTGGAAGAGAAGCATTTGCACTCGGCCCCACCGTTCTCAGTGGCATTCCACTGGTCTTTTGGGAAGATGATGCTTGGTTCTGTGGAATTATTCAGAGCACTAGAAGACACTTCTTCCCTTGGCCCCCCAGGAGCACCCTGCTGTCCTTGTGAGATCTCTGTTTATCTCATACATTTCCAAAGGCCACTCAGCTGCAGTATCCCTCCTAGGAGAGAAGAATTAGAGGTAAATTTTTAAAGATGTCCGTTGTGGCTCAGCTGGTAAAGAATCTGCCTGTAATGCAGGAGACCTGGATTTGATCCTTGGGTTGGGAAGATCCCCTGGAGAAGGGAAGGTACCCACTCCAGTATTCTGGCCTGGAGAACTCCATAGACTGTATAATCCATGGGGTCGCAAAGAGTTGGATACGACCGAGCAACTTTCACACTTTAAAGACGTAAAGGAGACAGCAAAAGTGTTCAAATAAAATGTATTATGTGGCGAATACATTTGATTCTAAAATGATAATATAAAAAATTTATTAAGTGCTGTTTATTAGTTACAAGGTCTTATCACATTTATTCAGAGTTGATCCTTTTTTGTTTTGAAGCTTATTTCATTAATTCATTCCTATAGCCCTCATTATATCTGATTACTTTCTCTCTTTTTTTTTTGGCCAATAAACCTGCTTTATTTCAAGGATAAAAAATAAAACACTACGAACACTAAGGTTGGAAATAAAAGTTATTTGTAATAAAAATACCTTTACCTGCTTATTGCTCCCAGGGTATTTCTGATGCAATTGGCAAACAGACATCCTTTCCTCAAGGCAGAGAAAAGTAAACATATCTTTCTTTTGAATTCCACACGTTTCAGGCTGCCCTAAACTGATCTTTCACTAATGATTTCCCTAAATGGTGTTTGTAATCTGGTCTGTGACCTAAGGAGAAGCAATGAGAAGGGTCCCAGAATGAATGATGAGAAGGTGAAGACCAGAACCACAATGAAGAGAACAGATACAAGCGAGGCTCAACCTGAGATGTGACAGAGCTAGCAGGCACCCTCCAGTTCAGCCCTACCTGTGCTGCAACGACCAGGCTTCCTCCCCACCCTCCCTCCAATCACTTCGCTGTAGCTGGGCAGCTCCAGGAAGGCTGGGAACAAGGGATGTCTGCGCCTGCGGTAATATGTGAAAATCAAGACAGTTTTTCACAGAGGACTAAACTGTCAAATTCATCACTAAATTATGAACAGAGCATTATATGCCATATTTCTATACATAAAAGTTTTGTTGTTAAGTGACTTTATGTGTGTTCTGGGGCATTGTGTTCCCTACAAATATGTTATGATATACATTAATGTCTCCCTTTTTTCATCTTCAATAGATCTCAATGGGAAATGCATTACATTGATCAGGGCTGGCACTAAGTATGTGGAGCAAACTTTATTTAGAAAGTTGATTACCTCCCTGATTCTTCATTTTCTAATTTTACTTCAAAGTGTTCAGGTGTAATAATCACCTTTAAACTTCCCATTTAAAATGCTGTGGACAGTATTGGGAACATAATTTATTTGTCCATATGGATTAAGAGTTATGTTTTGTATCATGCTTCCCCCGTCACATACCACATTCTGGCCACTCTAGTCTTTCTGTTTTGTATACTTGCTATGCTTCCTTCCACTCTGGGGTTCTCACATTTGTTTCCTCTGTCTTGAGCACTCATCCCAAGTCATAAAATCACCTGGTTGACCCCTTTTTCCCCTTTAGGCAGTGCCATTAAGGTCATCTCCTCAATGTGTACCTGTGTGATAAGGCGCTCAAGTCATGTCCAACTCTTTGCCAGGCTCCCCTGTCCAGCCACACAATTTACGTGATCCCACCCTGCCTAAACCAGATTTCCTTTATATTAACTTACTATCTTGGTAACTCAATTATCACAGACGATCTTGTTTACATATTTATCTGCTATTAACTCCTGAATCCCTAGCACATAGCAGTTCCTGGGATTCAAGTATTCAGTAACTAACTACTCATATGAAAGAATGAAAGTAGGCAACAAATAAATATTTAAAATTTATAATATTTTAAATATACACTGGCAACTACAACAATTGCAAAATTATTTGGGGAAATCAATTCATCCCACATTTCTGAAAAACAAAAACATGAACAAAAGAAAACTCTCTTTACATCACAACTTTTATTAAACAAGCTCTCTAGGACTGTTTTTATCTGAGTTTTCCTAAAGGGCATAAGAATGTACAAAATGAGTAGGTTTCTGTTACCACAGATAATTGTTTTTCAAGGTAACAACAACAAAAAAAGATTGACTATGTGGGAGTCCTTCTATCTTCTGGCTGTTAAAATACTAAAAGAAAAAAATGGTGAAAATTCTTAAAAGTAACATTTCCAATTTTACATGAAAAACAAGCCTGTTGATAAAGAAAGTCTGTTGAAGAGAGGCAAACAAAAACAAGCTATAAATTAGGTCACTAGACTTACAACAATATTTTTGCAGGACGTTTTTATAATTTTTGGCTAGCTTTTAAGCTTGGAATATAAGATGTCCCAGGAGATTAACTGAGCACAGGAATTCAACCTCTGACAGGGTCAAACAGAATGTCCTTTGCAATCCTGGCTGAACATTTACCCACATACTTATGGATCATTTCATTTATCTAAATCTATGGTTTCAATGAGACATTAAGTATTTTATTTTTAATTAGGTATGTATTAAAACTCTAATTTTCAATGGCACCTATTTCAAGTTATAGGGTTTTACATACATATGCTCTCTTTTTTTTATTAAGGGAAAATTATTTTATTTACCTAAAACTCTCTTTCTAGTAGCTCTTTCTCTCAACTCTGAAGTTTATTCTAGAAATCTGATTCTTGTAAGATACCATGTTTACTCTAGCCAAGACCATTTATTTTCACGAGAACTTGATTTTTTTTCAAGCATCATCTCCTGAGATTAGTGAAGAATTATAGGGTATATGAAAACATGGTGCAAGAAAATAGGTTTTCTTATAGAAGCCAGAGACACAGTAGCAACTTGGACTGATGTCAGAAACATAAAATCATAAGCAGCATCTGAAGAACTGATACAATTAAAAGAAAGAAAAGTATTATAGTACAAGTGAACACAGATAAATCTAGAATTATTTTTAAAAACACATTTGGCATGCCAAATTTTAAACAGTAATCACTAACTTAAATTAATGTTAGTTTCTCCAAATTATGAGGCAGTTTCCCTATCCTACAATGACATTAAAATCAAGAAAACCTGGAAAAATAAAAATGGGACCTTGATTGAAGACAAACATGCTTCAGTAATAATTTTCGCACAAAGCCTAATTCTATGTTGTGCCCCAACCTATTCTTACGTGCTTCTCACAGAAGATATTATATAAAATAATGTAACAATGCTCAGAAAAAATATGTATCTCTGTCATATTCTATGCTCACATTTTAGCAAATTCACAAAATTAAAAAAACATATTCCAAATTAAATATCAAGAGAAGTATTTATTTTACCCAAGTGGTACGGTAAAGTCTAGAGAGTTTGTTACTGACTTCAAGGAAACAGAAAACAACTACAAAGCTAAGTTAAAGGCAACTTTATTACAATTCTTTTCCAAACTTCAAAACGCATTCATTACTGAATTTAATCTAATATATAATACATTATATTACAAGATAGAAAGCATTTCTGGTCAGATATTTAGCGTGCATGTATCTCCCAAAACAGAGATTCCTAGAAAGAGCAACAACGCACAATTATTTATATCACTAAGGAAACTATTTTTCTGATGTCACGTAAAGAATCATTCATATTGCAATTTATTTTATGTTCATTACCCTGTTTTAGAAATACAGCAAAGCTATCTTTTCTACATGTTACTAGTTAATACCTAGAAGTTGTTTATACCCTAAATGTATCCACCAGGTTAGAGATACTTCCTTTGGTAGAAAATAGGATTTTTAAACTAACCAAACCAAAAGAGCACTTTATCTCCCCACTGCAAACAGAAGCAGAATTCTCTTCTTTCCTTTTTTTAGGAGCCAAATCTGGGCCTCCTGCTCTTCAGACAGCCATCCTCAATAGCTCTTCCTTTAAAACATACCCAAATTATAACAAACTCTATTTATTCTAATAAAGTCATTTCTATTTTATCTTGCCTCTGTATTTGCTTACTTAGAAGCGTTTACAACCCTCTTTGAACATTACATAATAATGAACTTAAAAGTAACCTTGGGAAATGTAATAACATAAAGAAAGTATTTTCCCAATTACACAAGGACATTATTTGCTCATCCACTTCTGCTTCAACCAACCAACCCAACTTCACTTACAAAAAGAATTCCTTTTCCAAGGTTACTCCCATAAAAACACATGTAAATCCATTGACTCAATCTAGCTCCTTACTGTTCTCTCTTGGTTTAACATTTGTGGGATACCAAATTGCACAAAACATGTTTATCCTCCTCGTTTTCGAAACAGCAGGAAATGGTTAGAAAAGTATAGAAAGGTTCTATTTTTTCTTTCATAAGACAAATTTAATACAGATTTGGCTAAGAAGTTGGAGAAAAAGAACAAGTGAATGAAAAGGTATGTGCTGCCTGCTGGGGGAGGGGGGGCAAGCCTCAGAAATCACTGTACGTTAAGAGCACGTGCTGAAACTTCATGGTGCCAGTCACGTAATTTTGTGTATTTGGGACTAAAGACGTGAAGGGGTATCTTTTCCCTGTGGAAATAAAAAGAAAAGAAAAAAGAAAAAGAGATTGATAGAAAAGTTGTAAGAAAGAGAAAGAAAAGTTTCTACATTTAAGATCACCATGCAGAAAACATGCCTTCTAAAAGCTTAATCTCACAGAGCTGTTTGATTTAATAGCAAAGATTTTAAGGGTAGAGCATTTTTAGAAATATGGAAATTAATTTATAGAGCCCTCTTGGAAACTTCAATCTTTGTTACCCAAATGAAGCAACTGCAAGACACATGAACTCATTCAGAGAGATCTGCAGTGTTAGCAAAGCACCCCCAAATATACCCTTCTGTCCACTTACTTCAATACTGAAGAAAACAGGCCGCAGACAAAAAATTCAGACATTATCAACTAAATTAAAAACCTCTAAATCGTGTATTTAAGTACCACAAAAGGCACCCAAGTTAAGCCCCTAGTTGTAAAGACAAAATGCCATACTATTCCTTCGAAAAGGTGAAAAACAAAAACAGAGACCATTCATAAAAGGAAAGCATTCAATTTACAAAAAAAATGCACCACTTACTTTGCCTTCTTTGTATTATCAGCTTCTGACTCTTTCACTGAAATAAAATAAGCAATGTCCAATATCAGTTAGCTTTTTTAACTTTAACTTTTTTTTTAAAGCAATTACTTTTATCGATTAATACCAAATGGTTAAGTTACCAGAGCCACTAAAAAATTCCTTATTCACTATACTGTTATTGACTGTACTATAGTCAGTACTACAACTATTAATATTTTTATACTTTTTTAACATAACTCTTCTGGGCTGGTTGTTTATTTACAGAACCACTAGGCATAATTTAAAGGCAAACGATTTCAGGAATATTACTATTTCCCAGTAACTGTCCAGCAGTCTAAATGCTACTCTCTGTGGCAAAAAGATATTCATCCATTAGAATCTGCAGCTATTTACTTACGATGTTCAGTCCCAGTGATCTGAGCAAGGATTCGGAAAGAACGAGACTGAGTTGTTCCAGTCCTTGGACGCCAGTCTTCAGTATCCTCAATCAGCCTCTTCTTGCTGGCATCGCTGTGAGTAGGTATGTGATAAAACTCGGTATTACGATCCATAATGTGTTTTCTTGGTGGGCTAGGGTTAAGAAGAAAAAGAAAAAGATTAAAATATTTTTAATTACATTAAGGCTAGAGTATCCTCTCCCATATTATTTACAAGTTATACATTTAAGCAAAATATACATTTGTATATTTTGCTTTTCTCAAGTATGTGTGACATATGTGTGTGTGCTCAGTCATGTCTTTCAGGCATACTCATATTTTTTTCTTTAAAAAAAAAAGCACCCTTTAAAAAAGTATACTAGGCTTTTTAAGTTTTTAAAAAAAGGTACTTATATGATAACATAAAATTATAGTATAAATGTCTATTCAACAGAAAGGTTACCGTTTGGGTGGGATTTTCCTTTTAATTGACAGAAGAAGGCAGCAGAAGAGAGATTCAGCAGAAGAGAGATTTCCAACATAAAGAAAAGGAAAAGAAAAGAATAAGAAAAGAAAGAAAATAATAAGAAATTGCAAAGTCCACAGTAATTAAAATCAAACAATTCAAAATTACTTGTATTATTCATCTTCTGGCTAACAAAACAGATATGAATTATATTCCCAAGCATGGTTAAATACCCTACATGCTGCTAAAATGTGTTGGCTTTCACAAAAGTAAATGATCATTTCATCACTAGGCCCCCCAAGAGCCAGGAATAATTTAGTACAGGCCAAATCACCAATTCCAAACATAATTTTGAAAAGGATCAGAACTGTTATTTTCTATAGTATTCTCATTTATGTGTACAGACATCCCTCACCTAAACAAAGTTAGGTGCAGGATCATCAATCTGAAGAGATGTAGTGTTACACAAATGAAATGGAAACAAATGAAATATTTATCAAAAGACCAAGATACAAATTGTGGCTCTGTGACTTTTCAAATACATAATTTTGGACAAGTCAACCTCACTGAGTCTCAGTTTTTTCATTTATAAAATAAAAATATCATGAACAAAGTAGCACTGTCTTCAGGGTTAAATGAAATTATATATATGAAAGGGATTTGCAAACTACAGAGTTCAAGAACCTTGAGTTTGCTAAGAATATTCATTTTTCTATTAAGAAAGCATAAATATTAAGGCATTTAGAATGTAATTATTATAACACTTTAAGATCTAGGTAACTTTATAAATACTCCTTCTTCTCAACATTTCCAGGCAAAATAGGATAAATACTAATGAATTTCGAGTTTCAATTCAGAAGAGAAATAGGAACCAGAGTATAAGATCCAAGCAGAGAAAGTGCCCTCACAGTGTAAGATATGCATGGAAACACCTGTTAGATTAACTCACTGCTAGAAAATCCTACTGCTATCAGAATGCCACACGACTGCTGTCATTTTAACAGGGATACAATCAAAACCTGTTACAGTACACATTTCTGCCCCAGTGACATGACAGAATTAACGTTAACACTAGCTATGCAGTCAGACAATAGTTCTAAGCATACACTTTCTACTCAGTGTACATTTTATGCAAGTCATTTAACTTCTCCAAGTTTCAATATTTTCCTTCTAAGAAATGAGCATTTTATCTACCTTAAAGGGTTGTTTTGAGAAATAATAAGATAGGTAAAGTAGGTAAAATGTTTCCCGGAGTAGGTAACAAAAAGTAATCACATAATGGTGTTCTTTTATGATTACTAGAAAAATTATCTGCAATGCATATTCTAAGACTATAAACCATCTAGGGCTTCCCTGGAGGCTCAGACGGTAAAGAATCTGCCTGCAATGCAGGAGACCCTGGTTCAATCCCTGGGTTGGGAAGGGAATGGCTACCCATTCCAACATTCTTGCCCGGAGAATTCCATGGACAGAGGACAGAGGAGCCTGGTGGGCTATAGGAATATATATTTATAGATGTATATAAATCATCTGTATATACAAAACAGAATAGTATTTATATATAATACTAATAATAGCATTTTAATACTATTAATATTTAATGATTATGTTTAATAGTAATTCAAATTATTTTTGATAAAATTTCAATAACGTGGAAGTGAAATAACTGAAACACCTTTTACTAATAGTGAATAAAATCTCCTAGTTCTTTTATAAATAATTTTTTAAATTAGAAAATAACATTATTTCACAAATACATTGTCTTTGACAGATTCCTAAACAGACAACACTTTATCTTATGCAATTATTTGACAAACTATTTTTAAGCTACTAAACTTATAGTTTTAAATTTCTCTATAATCAGTAAGAGTTGCTTACTCTTAAATGGTACCAGCTGCAGGTATTTTATCCTCTATAAAAGGTTTGGATTATAAAAATACAAAAGAAAAAAGTGTGTAACTAGGACACTAAGATTAATAAAATCACGCCACTTAAGAATATTTCTTAGCTACGACACACTTGAAAAACTATAGCACATCTTAGACTCTGTGACATTCACCACAGCTTAAGTTCTAAGTCAAGTGATAGAAAGTTTCTAAACATTTACTGGCTTTGACACTCTAGACTCTTATGATTATGATTAAATAAGGGAATAATATGAATTTTATTTTTTTAATTCATTTGGGATAGAACATACTATCAAGAGCAAATAATTTATTTCAAAATAGACGTTAAAAGTAGCAAGTTTATTCAAATTAAAAAATATATATATTAAACAAGGGAGGCCCCACCTACATCTCTGACTCCAGTATCTTTTGTCTATAATACCTATCCATCTTCCTGAAAATTTAGACAAGTTTTTCCACTGCAGAAGTGTGGGTTTTCTAAACACACCCACTAATTCATATGAAGTTCTCTGACGTGAAAAACAAGTTTCCTAGTTTTCTCAGCATATCTGAAAATGCTAAGCAATAAGACACTAATAAAATTTGCTGATGGTGTTAAGTTGAAAGCCAGATGAAAAGTTACAGAGACAATGATGAAAATTAGAAAGAAACCACTGATTAGGTACTTACACGGTGCCAGGGTTACTGAAGGAGGAATATACACACAAAAAAAGATGTGATAGAGGGGAAAAGACATTGAAGTCCCCAGGATGATGGAAAACATAGATGAGGCCAAAAAAAGAAGAGAAAAATGAAATAACAAAATTCAAAACACTGAATTTACATGAAAATTAAGATGTTACATCAAACATCATGCTTCAAAATAGTTATGTAAAAGGCAGACAAACAAAAATGAACAAGTGTTAGCTGAAATTCTACTACATTGTTATTATTTGGATAACAGTTTTATCTATGCTGCTTGTTTCCAAAAACACTGAAAAATAATTTGTGTATTAATGCCAGATCAAGCCTCAAGTTACTAATACCAAGAGAGAAAGATCTAATATTTAAAATATTTTCCTTGTTGTTGTTGTTTAGTTACTAAGTCATGTCTGACTCTTTGGCAACCCCATGGACTGTAGCCTGCCAGGCTCCTCTGTCCATGGGATTTCCCAGGCAAGAATACTGGAGTGGGTTGCCATTTCTTTCTCCAAGGGATTTTGCTGACCCAGGGATCAAACCTGCGTCTCCTGCACTGCAGGCAGATTCTTTTTTTTTTTTTTTTTTGCAGGCAGATTCTTTACCACTGAGCTACCAGGAAGCCTCAAATATTTTTTTCTAGGTTTCTATAAAATTTATTTTATCCTACAATGTGGCTAACAAAAGTCAGAGATTAAAATATAAATTAGATGTCAGATGTAGAAACAGATCATTTTAAAATCACTTAAAAAATTAGAGCAGACTAAGAGAAAATCTTTCATTCTCACCAATATAACAAGTATATATTAACAAGTATAGTCTTCTCAGATGAATTATTCTGAAGCACACATTACAAGGGAATGATACACTTTTGAAACTTCCTCTTATTTTTTAATTTTTTTAATTTAATAATTTTTTATTATGTAGTGATTGTGATGAAAAACATATGAAGCAGTGGGTCATTAATAATGGGCTATTACTCAATTTTTATACTCTCCCCTGTCTGTTATTACCACAGCCCTCATGCACAAGCAAATCCCAGGAAGTTTAGAAGTGATTTGTAGGAACTCCAGAGTACTATATTAGCAGCAGCATAATTACTGCCCAGAAAGACATGTCTGATATATGGTAAAAGAACTAGGTTAATAACATCTAAAGAGGGAAAATAAAATTCATTTACATAGCCTATTAAGTATCAGATCATTAAAAACAAATATATTCACATTCCATTATATATAAAGAAGACAAGTATTAACTCTATATAGTTTCTCAACACATTGTTGAATCAATTCTACTACAACAAAGTTTAGTCAGAGTAAGTAAAAATTCATTATAAATGTAGTAAGAAAAAATGCCTACTGCTTTGAATGCTAAGACTGTACAATGAAGCTAAGCTGTATTTCCACATCAAAGTCAGTGTCATAAACTCAATAGAGGGCTGAGTTTTGCTGAGTGGGGGGTGAGACACGGGATTAAGTTAATCTCAGTAATTTATGGGTATTTACTCTTCTCTAAGCCTTATTATTCAATGAAAAGTACTCTCTCCTCTGCCTTGACACTTCAAATAGTAGAGAAACAGTTCTGCAAAAAAACCTTCTCTGACCAGAATACAATCTTAGAAATATATTTGAGCATTGCAAAGTTTGAGAAAGAAGTTTTCTGTCAAAATGAAGTTGTGGGGGTGGAGAGATTCTATGATGTGGTGAGGCGTAAGCAGAAGAGGGTTGATTGGTTAAAGTCTAAAGATGTCAATTTTAATATGCTGAAAAGGTATTTTCATGAATTTTAAAAGTGTGTCCAAGTGGAATAGCCCATCATACAACACAGTGGCATCTGTGCCAACGGGGCAGTCAGGCTGACATGGCTTTTCACCCATGCGGCCCACTCCCTCTATGTCTGGACAAGCTGCAACCCCCAGAAGCTTCTTTTCCCTCAACAGTGAAACAGATTACATTCTCCATCTTTGGATAGAGATATGTCTATCCAATGGATACTTCTCTATCTTTCAGACTTCCTGTACGGGCATATGTTTACATGCTCTTGAAAGCACTTTGATAACTATACAAATTTGTTGTTAGAATAGATCCTCCAGCTGCTCTATATAAAAAAAGTACCATTAAACCCAACTGTAGTTTATGCACATTATTCATTCATGTAGTTTCAAGTCACTCAATTTATCAAAACTATAACCATTAAAAACAAATACTAACAAAGTAACAGAAATAAGTTCAGGTCACAAACAGGTGACAGAGCAAGACACACCAAAATTTGGCTTCAAAAATCCCTAGGCTCCAATCTTAGCCCTATCACTTACAAGCTGCATGCTTAGAAAATCAAGTAACTTCTCAAGGTTCAAAGTTTAAATGAGAATTCAATCATATACTGCAGTTAAAAGCATATAGCATAATGCATAGTAATATTTAGTAATTTAATGAATATTATCCTTGAATTTTAAAAAATATACATTTGGTTATTTTTTCAAGTCCCATTTTCCCCCCTTACAAGTCAAATTATTACACTGGAATCTTATAACTAGTGAAAGCCTTTGTGTAACAAGAATTTAACTTTAAGTAGATAATAAATCAGGGTTTGGGGATGTTTCTCTAGTGCACTGGTGTATAATATTCTTATATGACTGGAACATGTTCCTTGACGTGAAGTGAAAGTCGCTCAGTCATGTCCACCTCTTTGCGACCCCATGGACTATACAGTCCATGGAATTCTCAATGCCAAAATACTGGAGTGGGTAGCCTTTCCCTTCTCCAGGGGATCTTCCCAGCCCAGGGATCGAACCTAGGTCTCCCACATTGTGGGCAGATCCTTTACCAGCTGAGCCACAGGGGAAGCCCTATTCAATTAGTGAGATCATAAACATACTGGAATAAAGTTCTCTAATTTAATAATAATAATTATTCAATAGCTAATTCCCTCAAGTGTGTCTAAGATATTCCATATTTTCAATTCTACTCTAGAGTATGATAAGGAAATTTCAGCATATGCTCAGAATAATCGTAACACAGAATTAAATTCTTGTCTAATGTGATTTTATCAACTTTAAAGCTAGCAATCACTAGTTTATCATCAATACGAACAGACACAAAGTTTTGACGTGGTGATTTCCAATGACTGTGCCAAATACCTGTGACACTTAACTAACTGCAAAGGTGTACAGACCTTCTATCAGCCAGTGACACACAACTGCATACATAATGTTCTACGTCTTTCAGCAACACTGGCTGAAAAATCAAAAAGGTTCTTAGAGATTTTACCAGGGAAATACTGGGTTTTTATATGAATTTGGAAGTCAACTCAGTTTTATAATATAGACTATTCACTAGTGGCACATGTATTTATGCTTTCTCTTCTGTCTTTCTCGTCTAACAGTCTTGACTGCTACAGATTACCTGCAACATAACCTCTTTTAAACTGTGACACAGCAAACCCCACATATACTTCATGACGAAAGTTAAACACTACTATTTATTACCATAAAGCAATTCACCACAACATAGCAATGCAAACAAAACTTATTGAAAAGACTAAATGTGGTTATTCTAAATTACAGCTCTTTTGCAAAATTTAACTTAATTTTGCAAAGATCGGGCATTCATGCTGTTTACTCATATATAAATCACCATATTTCCTCTCCAGTAATGTGGATACTAACTTTGTCACTTTTGTTTTCTGCAAAGAGAAAAGCATTTAAAAATATTACTACCATATCATATTTTGTATCTTTCAAGGCCAGGTTCATCAAAATACCACATACAAACTGTTAGAAGAGACTGCAATCCAATGAAATTAAAATTAATAAAGAAAGTATGAAAGACTTACCTCTTAAGAGCAGTGGCACATTATAATGCAAGAGCATACGGAAAGGAAAAAGGTAAATCACTTAAACTACTTGATGCAAAATAGATTCCCTTCCAGTTTGGAATATAAAACTCCATTTTGCTCTAAGTAGAGTAAGTGAAAAGTGAACTAGCTCAGTCGTGTCCAACTCTTTGCGACCCCGTGGACTGTAGCCTACCGGGCTCTTTCCTCCATGGGATTCTCCAGGGATCAAACCTGGGTCTCCCGCATTGCGGGCAGACGCTTTAACCTCTGAGCCACCAGGGAAGCTGCAGCTTTCCCTCAAAGTAGAGTAAGGAGAGTAGTAAAGAAAATAGTAAGCCAAGACTACAAATTCATATATGAAGAAGATGAACTAAAAATTTCTAAAAAGTGCCTCATTCCATTATTATTTGTAAGAAGGAACAGGAATGCTAGCATAGTACTATTAATATTCTAAAAATATCAACATAGTTGTTAGGTTTCATACTATTAGGATAACTATTTCTCAGTAATGACGCATAATTCATAAGCACTTGTTGTGTCTTATGTTTATAATAAAACTAAATAAATTTGAGTGGGACACCTATAAAAACTAATAGTCCTGCTTTGAATAAAAACATAATCTATCCATTTAACTTTACATCCTTGTAAACTCCTAAATTTTTGGTTACTGGCATTTAGGTTTTAAAAGAAAGAGTAATAAAAAGTAACAACTCTTAACTGTGAAAGACATTTGTTGCAATCATTTGTAACAGTATAAAAATATGGAAAATTCAATAATCACACATTTAGTAAAAAGGCTGACAGTGATTTCAGGAAAAGAGTGTGACACCTAATGCAGGAAATATATTCATTAATACCACAAAACACCTGCTTCTCAAAACGACATCACTGACTAGTAAATAGTAAAATGTGAGTTTAGTTTGTTATTTCTCTGATCTAAATGTGGTAAGAGAAACAGCAGAAAGAGCACTGCAAATTTGTCTACAGAATTTCACAAACACCACAATTTTGTTTTCATAGTAATCAAGTTTTCATTGTGCTAACACATCGGGTCAACACCTGAAATTAAGCTACTTTTAAATGCAATCAATTTACAAATGCAAAGCAGTAACTTGCTTGTTATTGAGGCAAAATATGTAATAGTCCCTTTTGTCCTGAATCTTGGACAGTGCAGGACACCAGATGTGTGCTCAATAACTACATGTCAACTGACTAAGAAACCACTGTAAAGTCCCTGTAAATATATCACTGCCTACAAAGTTAAAAATAGAAGTCATTTCAGGAATCACCAAGCTATACCCATAAAACACAAAGTTTCAACTTAGTGTATAATAGTTTTCTGTAACCTCAGTTTTGCTTTTATCTCTGAAATTTTCTATTAAGAAGCCTTCCTTATAAAATTTTATGAAATGTTAGGAAGGAGAAAAGATTTTAACTTAAACACTTCCTTCAAAAGAAGTATTTTTTTCCTACTGAACCTGGAATTTAACAAAATAAACTTCTGCTTTTAGTCTTCCATGAGACTAGCACTTGATAGGCAGCATCTGTCTTTTCAGGGGGCTTCCCAGATGGGTCAGCAGTAAAGAATCTGCCTGCAATGCAGGAGACACAGGCTCGATCCCTACGTTGGGAAGATCCCCTGGAGAAGAAAATGGCGACCCTCTCCAGTATTCTTGCCTGGGAAATCCCATGGACAGAGGAGCCTGGCGGGCTACAGTCCACAGGGTTGCAAAGAGTTAGACACAATTCAGCACACACACATCTGTCTTTTCAAGATATCTACTTTGATTACTCTAAAATCTATTATCTTAAAATAGACAAATCGGAAAAATGACAACCAAATGCATCTCAACACTACATACTATTTATCTTCTTCATATGAGAGAAATAACTTTCTTTGAAAGGTACTAGTTTTCCTCAGTGTATACATCAAAACTTTCAAAAGTCACCCACAACCACGAAACCACACAGAGGGCCCAGGAGCTGTCCTTCCAGACTTGCTCCTTTCCCTCAGCGGCAGCCTGGAACCCTGCCACCTTCTTCTTCAAAGCCCCCAAGTTGCCATGGGAACAGTCCTATGAAAGCACAGCCCCTTCATTACATGAATTAACATTCAGAAGGGATTATCTCAGAAAGGACCTAACTACACAATTCTTTTAATTATCTTTTCCTGGGAACTGACATCGGTTAACAACAATCACGCATGCAGATTATTTCCTTTCAAAAGACATTTTTGTCACAATAAATCTGATCAAAATGACTTTACAGAAATGACTTTGGTTTAAAGGATAGTCACTGGATTCCAAAAATAAAATAACCATCTATAAATGATGGCTACTGAAAACAGACTTCAATTTTTAAAAAATCTGTGCCACGAAAAAAAGGAAAATTATAAGGAATGGATTCTCAGAAAGTTATTATAACATTATATATTTAGTGTCCACTGCTTTAAATCTATTCATTTTAGAAAAATGTTTACAATGAAAGTCTTCTCTAATTTGCTTCTGATGTTTTTAAGCATCCGTGAATGTTACTGTCCTCTCATTACTGTTTGCTTTTAAAGACTAAATTTCAGTCTAAGTTTATCTGAAAAGAATGTGGCTTAGCTAGCTGACCTAAGCTAATGCATCATACATAGACATGAGTCAAAACTAAATTTGTTTTCTGTCTTCAGAATACTTCCTAGAAATAAGCTTCTTACCAGCTTCTCATTTCCTCTCTTTAGCAGGAGATACATAAGCTGACACAACTGCAACCATTCTATTACAACTTTTGGTGACTCATAAAAGAATGGAAACATTGAGAAAGAAAGAGTCAAGATTTGCCTTGCATTATAAGGGCCAGCCGCTCCACGTTGTTCCAGACTTGGAGAAAAACAGTTACAGAGTCCGTTACATGATTCATAACAGGTCAAGATGCATAATTAGGTTTGGATTAACCTATAATTGCCTTGCAGAGAGGGCTGTATTGTATATAACATAAAGCTACATTACATGTTAATGAAGCAAATGAAACTTCATTTCCCTTCTCTCAGAGAACAGCTGATTTGGGGTTGGGTGGAGATTAAGTGCTGCCTGGAAATTGCCTGAAAGAAGAGTTTGATAAGAGCAGAAAGCACCCGCGACCACCTACCCATTTTGCTGTTTACTGTCACCCTGGGATCCTCTTCTCTGTCCCTCCGCTAGCTCCTGGGCAGTCTCGGCACACACGCTGGTGACTGTGGGCTGCCGTGGGACATTAACTGCAGGTTTACCAGCGTTCAGCGAAGATGACCGCTGGTCAGCACTAAGACTGGTATTAGCATGCGGTCCAGATGCAGCGAATGGGGGAGAAGTGACAGCGGCCACGGGGGGAGGGGAAGCATGTGATGAAGCGGTCGCGTGGGCTGGGGTGAAGGCAGACGATGGTGATGGGATGGATGTGACTTTTGGTGAAGACACAGAACCAAAGGGCCGCGGGGCCTTATTGTAGGCCATGTTGGTGGTGGAAGTGACTTTGGACACAGCAGGAGATGGAACGGGCACAGGTTTAACTACTTCTTTAGGTTCTCCCTATGTAAAATAAAAATAAACATACACAAAACACGGCAAAGACATGCAAAATAGATCCACTGAAAAGAACACACAGCTAGTTTGTAAAAAGACAAACACAATTATGTTAGCAGGCCAAACTTTACACGTTTCCAGATAAAAATAATGAGCTGATAAAATATTAGCATGCATGCTAACTGATCTCAACATGCATAACACAGATGCACATACTGAGTAAATAAATGTTTTTTAAAAAATGAAAGGAGTTCAAAATATTTAGGAAATAGATTAGGAAAGTTATCAAAAAGCCTAAAGGCCAACATAAGTGTCAATTTAGACATATTCCAAAGGAAAATTTTTCAATACCCCAAAGTAAACAAAACATCACTAATCAAAACATTTATTTTAAAATATCCAGAGTCTCAACTACAATTCCATCTTTTAAACACGTTTAATTACTCTCCAGAGTTCAATTATTTGATTCATGCAGAAGCAGCTGGACATTTCTAATTCTTCAATCAAAAAAAAAAGAAGGAATGTTCATTTCCATCTAATTCAGAAATGTGAACATTCTAATTATTTTGATTCAAGAAATTGCTCCTTAAAAATAAAACACAAAACAAATGAAACAAAATCAATCCTTTCCCTTTTCTACAGTCCACCTATTTCTCTCTCTGGAATGTTTTGAGATATCACTAAAGATGGAATAAAATTCTTCCCTTTTCCAAAATAAATATTCAAAAGTAACATGAGAAAAAAAAAAGATCTTAAATGTTTCTTCACAGACATCAAAGAAAAAAATAACTAAGATCAATTCCACCTAAAATCAACAGAATTTGTGTTTGCAAACCCTTATTGCAAAGTAAGTGTGAATTTAAAAATAAACCCAGCTTAATCTTATATGATATTCAAGAATAAGTCCTTGTCATCTCAAAAGAAAAACAATCAAATTCTTTAGAAAGTACACAATGGTAGCTCTATTATGTTTAACTTAAAGGAAGAAAAAGTAATCTAATCTTATAGAAATAATAAAGCTGAGGGGGATAAAGTAACTTAATGCCTCAGGGAATCAATATGAGCAAATTCACTGAAAAGGCACAAGTAAAATTAAGGAGAAATCCCCCCAAAGCACAAAACCATATATAAATGAACAATGTTTTGGGACAATTTGAAGAAATAGGGTACTTGCCAAAAACCTAATCCAAGAATACTCTGAAAATATAGTTTAAAAATGTAATTTAGTGTTACCATTAAACTGTCATTAAAGACTTACTGTGACATTCATTTTTGTAATCACTTATTTAATCTGTTTAGATTATTTGAATAAAGAGGCAAATTAAAAATGAAGGTAAGACATCTGGATGTGAGTTACCAATAATACATGACACTGGAAATACTATTTAAATAATAAGGAATAATTACATGATAATTCTGTTATGTGTTGATTTTCACTATCCCTCATCATCTTTACAGAACTATGAGGAAAAACTGTATGAGAACTATAAATTGTCAGTATGGTCAGAGACAGGAATGGAAGTTAGAGTGGTTCAAGAGGGACAATCAAATATTACCCCAGTAATGCTGGATTAGAAACACACCTTTTGAACAGGAACTGGCTCAAGCTTGGGTGTAGCAGATGCTCTGAGGAAAAAACAGAAAAAGGAAGAAAACATGAATTTTTGCAAACTTATTAATGAAATTTTTATGATTATGTACCTTAATATACTAAATCATCAGAATTTATAGTTTCATAATTCATGCTTTTAACTATTCACAACCTACTAATTAGTTCATGAAACTCAAATGCTGTAAGATCCAATAACTCATACACTAAGTATTCAACAGTTCTCCACACATTCAAATGAGGAAAGACAAACATCAATCCTGTTTGCTAATTAACCCATGATTAACCTTTAAATTACTCCTTGGAAGAAAAGTTATGACCAACCTAGATAGCATATTCAAAAGCAGAGACATTACTTTGCAGACTAAGGTCTGTCTAGTCAAGGCTATGGTTTTTCCAGTAGTCATGTATGGATGTGAGAGTTGGACTGTGAAGAAGGCTGAGCGCCGAAGAATTGATGCTTTTGAAGTGTGGTGTTGGAGAAGACTCTTGAGAGTCCCTTGGACTACAAGGAGATCCAACCAGTCCATTCTGAAGGAGATCAACCCTGGGACTTCTTTGGAAGGACTGATGTTAAAGCTGAAGCTCCAGTACTTTGGCCACCTCATGTGAAGAGTTGACTCATTGGAAAAGACTCTGATGCTGGGAGGGATTGGGGGCAGGAGGAGAAGGGGATGATAGAGAATGAGATATCTGGATGGCATCACGGCCTCAATGGACATAAGTGTGAGTGAACTCCAGGAGATGGTGATGGACAGGAAAGCCTGGCGTGCTGCGATTCATGGGGTTGCAAAGAGTCGGACATGACTGAGAGACTGAACTGAACTGAAACCTTTAAATTAAGGCTATCCCTCACCAAAAAGAGTAAAGTAAAATAAACATGACTTTCTGTAGTTCCTGAAACAAATAACTGATCTCTTTGTCCAAAAGTATCTGCCTTCTCTCTTATTATCCATGAATATGCCCAAAGAACATGTGGATCTTTGTGTGAAGATACTAAATAAATTCTGGTTGAACTGGCTCACTGAGTATTAATTCTGTATTTGTAGTTTAAGTGCAGGTTAATGGATCTGTTCTGCTAAAACCAAACTGTAAGTTCTTCCACTAGGCTACAATTTCAGTGAAGGCAATGATCATGGCCTACTTGAGTCTCTATATCATCATGGCCTGGCAAGTATTAATAACAGGTTATCAGTACTGAACATAGAAAGAAGACGAAAAGAGGACAAAAATCCATGCACAAAACTATTCTCATATACAAATTCATTATTTTTAATCTATACTTTTTTGTATTATTACTGTCAGTTTGGTTAGCATGGACTAATAGTAACGATAATTGACTTGGAGCAATTATCTCTTATAATCATGACAAATAACCAAAGCAGCAGCAATCATTATCCCCATTCTTCACAGGAGGAACTTCAGAGTTAAAGTAAATTACTTCTAAAATGGAGCTAAAGCCGACCATCCTTATGTATTACAATACACTGGCTGCAGTCAAGGACAGTAAATGATTGGAGAGCTCCTAATAACTTAAAGCTATTTTCCCAGCATTAAGGGACACGACTGAGTGACTGAACTGAACTGAACTGAACTGAAGGTATACATTAGGTTTAATAATGTCAGAAGCAGTCTAACTCCTCTTATATTACACAAGCCTAAGGATAAGACAGCAAGTGCAGAATTCAAGAAATGTAACCACAGTAGGTAAATAATAAGTGGTAAATTTTAAGCTGCAAATCATGAGATCACTTTACTTACAGAGAAGCTAACATAGGATATTTGGTCTCTACAGGCATAACCTAGTAATGAACTCTGATCAACAGTTTTAGGAGCAACTGAATTTTCCAATAACAACTAATTTGGTTAGCTAGGGCAAGCACGAACTGAATAACTGACTAACATAATGAGAGACAACAATGGATGCTAACATTCGGTTACTGCTATGTAGAATTACACTCTGCAATTGCACAACTTTCCATGTGTGCTATCAATCAGACAATTTCTCTTTTAGCTTATAGGGTTATTATAACAAGCAAAGGAAACAAGTTCAAGAACAGAACAGTGGAATCTTTCTTTCATTGAAATTTCACAGTAAGATGCAATCACAAAAGATCTACTTATTAAAACCACCCAAGACACGACTGAAATTTTGCCGTAACAGAGAGGACAGAATCCTTTTTCATCTGGACACTTAAAGGTATATGGAGCTCTTTTAGTAACACAAAAACAATATAAACAAAAGATGATGTTTAACCTGAACAGAATAAAGTGGTTTCCAAGAAGAATAAAATGTATATATCCCATGTCTATGAAAACAAACCCCTTAGTTTTTTCTGGGTGTTAGTTCTTACTTGAATAGCATTAGAAACAACAACAAAAACCCCAGAATGGTTAATTTTCACTAATTTTGTGGAGTCCAACCTCTTAATCTGTTCAGCACTTAAAGAACAACGAGTCTTACCATATTTTCTGGATTGAAAGTTCTATAAAACTACTTCTTAAAATATAGGATTCACAAAAAAATTTAAACTGAATCTTTAATATCTGGCCTGCTCACCTTCTGATAAAGGCCCACAAGTACAATGCCATGAAATAAGAAAAGCAGTCAAAGAAAAGAGGAAAACCTGTCCTCAAAATTCCAGGATCAAGTCCATTACACATGAAAATCACAAGCATTATGTTGTAGGTGGAAAAAAAAAGACTGGCTTATAATTAAAAATCAAATGAAAGAGCGGACACCACATGCAATAAAAGTTAGTTATGCTAGTTTAGATACTTAAATAATTACCAAATGAATCATAGAATCATTAAAACTTAGCAGGTTCCTTGAAGTGAAATGTAAGTCGCTCAGTCATGTCCAGCTCTTTGCAACCCCATGGACTATACAGTCCATGGAATTCTCCAGGCTAGAAAACTGGATTGGGTAGCCTTTCCCTTCTCCAGGGGATCTTCCCGACCCAGGGATCAAACCCAGGTCTCCTGGATTGCAGGTGGATTCTTCACCAGCTGATCCACAAGGGAAGCCCAAGAACACTGGATTGCAGGCAGATTCTTTATCAACTGATCTATTAAGGAAGCCTTAGAGTTACTCTGTCACATGTCAATCAGATATATGTTTGACCTCTGTTTGAATATTTACAGGAGCTCACAGTTTAAGCCATGTAATTTTTGAATATTTCTGTTAAAATGGCCTTCATTTTAGTATATATATTTTTTAATAAACAGAACAAGTCAACTTGCCCACATTAAAAATATTAGGAAAAGCATTTTTAATGCATAGAATACACATATAAAATCTGTAACATACATAAGTTACATTTTTAAAGATCAATAGAGTACATAAATCTTACATTTAAGTGTGATTACACACTCTTACAACAATAAACTATTGTTGTTTGGGAAATTTTGAAAGCATGACAAATGAAATCTGAAAAATTACTGAATAGCATAACACCAATTTTTAAAAAAATCAAACTTCACTATAACAAAATAGCAAAATAAAATGTTACAATATCTTTTATTTTCAATAGTGTCAAGATTTTTAAACATATTAATACATAACGATTGTGAGGATACTCTGTACTTTGTTGGAAGGATGACATAATATTACAGCTCTTATGGAAAATAATTTGGCATTTATTTATAAAAAGACTTGATTTTTTTTTTGTTTATTTATTTTTTAAATTTATTTATTTATTTTTAATTTTTACTTTACAATTCTGTATTGGTTTTGGCATAGATTGACATGAATCCACCACAGGTGTACATCTCAGGCCTCTTGACTTATTAAATCAATTTCTTTGAATCTATTGTAAGGAACTAATCTAAAATAAGAAGATGACTTTATGGATAAATATATTCATTCCCTATATTGTATAGGAGGCAGAGATCAAGACCTTCCCCAAGAAAATGAAATGAAAAATGAAAAAATGGCCATCTGAGGAGGCCTTACAAATAGCTGAGAAAAGAAGAGAAGCCAAAGGCAAATGAGAAACGGAACACCCACTTGACTGCAGAGTTCCAAAGAACAGCAAGGAGAGATAAGAAAGCCTTCCTCAGTGATCAAAGCAAAGAAATAGAGGAAAACAACAGAATGGGAAAGACTAGAGATCTCTTCAAGAAAATTAGACATACCAAGGAAAAATTTCATGCAAAGATGGGCACAATAAAGGACAGAAACGGTAAAAACCTAATAGAAGCAGAAGATACCGAGAAGAATACACAGAAGAACTGTACAAAAAAGAACTTCATGACCCGGATAACCACAATGGTGGGATCACTCACCTAGAATGAGACATCCTGGAAAACGAAGTCAAGGAGGTATTAGAAAGTATCACTATGAACAAAGCTAGTGCAGGTGATGGAATTCCAGTTGAGCTATTTCAAATCCTAAAAGATGATGCTATGAAAGTGCTGCACTCAAAATGCCAGCAAATTTGGAAAACTAAGTAGTGGCCACAGGACGGGAAAGGTTAGTTTTCATTCCAATCCCAAAGAAAGGCAATGCCAAAGAATGCTCAAACTACTGTACAATTGAACTCATCTCGGACACTAGCAAAGAAATGCACAAAATTCTCCAAGCCAGGCTTCAACAGAACCTGAACCAAAAATTTCCAGATGTTAAGCTGGATTTAGAAAAGGCAGAGGAACCAAAGATCAAATTGCCAACATCTGCTGGATCATCAAAAAAGCAAGAGAGTTCCAGAAAAACATCTTCTTCTGCTTTATTGACTATGCCAAAGCCTTTGACTGTGTGGATCACAATCAACTGTGGAAAATTCTGAAAGAGATAGGAATACCAGACCACCTGACCTGCCTCTTGAGAAATCTGTATGCAGGTCAGGAAGCAACAGTTAGAACTGGACATGGAACAACAGACTGGTTCCAAATAGGGAAAGGAATATGTCAAGGCTGTATATTGTCCCCCTGCTTATTTAACTTATATGTAGAGTGAAAGTGAAAGTGAAAGTCATTCAGTCATGTCTGACTCTTTGCAAACCCACGGACTATACAGTCTATGGAATTCTCCAGGCCAGAATACTGGAGTGGGTAGCCTTTTCCTTCTCCAGAGGATCTTCCCAACCCAGGGATCGAACCCAGGTCTCCTGCATTGCAGGTGGATTCTTTACCAGCTGAGCCACAAGGGAAGCCCAAGAATACTAGAGTGAGTAGCCTATCCCTTCTCCAGTGGATCTTCCCAACCCAGGAATAGAACTGGGGTCTCCTGCATTGCAGGCAGATTTTTTACCAGCTGAGTTATCAGGGTACATCATGGGAAATGTCGGGCTGGATGAACACAAGGTGGAATCAAGATTGCTGGGAGAAATATCAATAACCTCAGATGTGCAGACGACACCTCCCTTATGACATAAAGCAAAGAAAAACTAAAGAGCCTCTTGATGAAAGTAGAAGAGGAGAGTGGAAAAGTTGGCTTAAAACTCAACATCCAGAAAACTAAGATAATGACATCCAGTCCCATCGCTTTATAGCAAATGAATGGGAAAACAATGGAACAGTGAAAGACTTTATTTTGGGGGCTCCAAAATCACTGCAGATGGTGACTGCAGCCAGGAAATTAAAAGACGCTTGCTCCTTGGAAGAAAAGTTATGACTAACCTAGACAGCATATTAAAAAGCAGAGACATTACTCTGCCAACAAAGGTCAGTCTAGTCAAAGCTGTGGTTTTTCCAGTAGTCACGTATGGATGTGAAAGTTGGACTATAAAGAAAGCTGAACACTGAAGAATTGATGCTTTTGAACTGTGGTGTTGGAAAAGACTCTTGAGAGTCCCTTGGACTGCAAGGAGATCCAACCAGTCCATTCTGAAGGAGATCAGCCCTGGGATTTCTTTGGAGGGAATGATGCTAAAGCTGAAACTCCAGTACTTTGGCCACCTCATGCGAAGAGTTGACTCATTGGAAAAGACTCTGATGCTGGGAGGGATTGGGGGCAGGAGGAGAAGGGGACGACAGAGGATGAGATATCTGGATGGCATCACTGACTCGATGGACGTGAGTCTGAGTGAACTCCGGGAGTTGGTGATGGACAGGGAGGCCTGGTGTGCTGCGATTCATGGGGTTGCAAAGAGTCAGACACGACTGAGCGACTGAACTGAACTGAAGATACCCAAATACTCCTGAGCATAATTTAATCAATGTTTAAGGAGGAAAATCTCATTTCCTCCACCAAACTGAAATATATATTTCCCATATTCCCTGAGGAGAAAATCCTAAAAAATGAATAAGGAAATTACTTCCCCAAATTAAAATTTTTATAGTTGCCTTTTTTTTAAGAACAGTATTATACTGAAAATCTGCTCCTTTACTTTAGAAATGTTATAGATTACTTATAAGCAAACAGTTTTGTAAAGACAAAGTTTTAAAAACTGATGTATAATTGCTAATAATTATTCCTACATTTTTCTGTTCAAATCCCGGGAAATAAGCAATGGTAAAATATATAGATCTCCCGTTCAACCACAGTGATCGTCACAAGTCACTTTTGTGCAGTGTGTGTGTCTGAAACCAGCAGACATCCTGGCAATGACTTGGTGCCACAGACCAAACAATCCACTTATTGTTCTCTCTTCCCTTGGTGCGACACTTCTGTAGGGCAGTAAGCCACGACGGGGAGAGAGGCTAGTGCCTTGGCCCTGTACTATGCTCAGCTCGTGGAATCCAAAGAACAAAGCCCACAGTGTGGTTAGAACAATCTATTTTGAAAGCTGATTGATTTTTATAAGCGCAGTATCCAAAATAAAAATCCCTGAAGCATTACAACCAGTTTCAGAACTTCTGGCTGAATGGTTGAAAGGAGTTCCAAGTTACAACGTTGTATTTGAAATCAGAATTTTGATGCCCTGGTTAAAATAATGTATAGAAAAAATAATGCCAAAAATAATCGATAGATCTAATAAAGATTAAATCAAAGGGATCATGAAAAACTTCACTGGATGAACACTCAATGAACTTTCTCATACTGCTGTATAAAGGAAAACTTTTTTAGCTAATAAAATTCACCAGTGAATGTTCACATTAGTGTTTAAAAATAAGGAATTATGCAACAGAACTGGACTGATAAAGATTACTCACATTACTTATTATGTCTTGGTGATGCCTTCAACCATATCTAATACACTAAATTCATAAACAATCATACAGAAAAGAGAAGGAATTTCAGTTCATCTTCCGTGAGATGAGCTCTAGCTAAGTTTCCCACAGCATGGCCATCTTTGGGCTCACTGACCTCAGGACCCATAAACACTAGGGCACATCATTAATCACTTTAATTGCAAAGTTGTCAATTTGCAATAACAAAGCAACTCCGGAGGGGAACGAAGTGAGCACTCAAGTGTGCAGAGGGATGTCTCTTTAAACCATTTCCCCACATTTAATTGTACTTCTAGTTAGTCGGCTTTCCTAAAACTCAAACCTTAAACATTTAAATCACTTATGGCAATGCATCAGTGGTTTTTTTCCCCAATGATTTGAGAACCTGTAAGGATTATTTTTTCTACAAACAAAAGTACAAAACAGCTATATATCAGTGTACTGTATATACAGTAGTAGCTCTATATCAGGGCTTCCCAGGCGGCTCGGTGGTAAAGAGTGCACCTGCCTACAGAGGAGACACAGGTTCAACCCCTGGGTTGCAAAGATCCCCAGGAGGAGGAAATGGCAACCCCCTCTGGTATTCTTGTCTGGAAAATTTTATGGACAGAGGAGCCTGGCCAGCTACAGTCCATGGGGTTGCAAAGAATCAGACACAACTGAGCATGCACGCATGCAGCGTATTATTAACACAATACCTTTCAGCTTATAAAAGATTATACTCAGCACATACACATGTACTCATCATCATACCCAGAATCTCAATTCCTTTCTCTCTCTTTGCATTTTCTCTATTACCATCTGAACCACCAGGGAAGCCCCTCTCTATTACTATGAGTACTAAATACAGAGAGACAGAAATAATAACCCAAAGTCCAACAGACTTAGTAGAGAAAGAAGGAAAAGAGAGAAGAAGCAATGGAATTGCTCGAAGCCCTCTGAGTACCTGGGGCCTCCTCTGCTGAGGCTTGGCTCAAGGGGCACTGAGAAATTCACAACAGGCAATTACCACTTGATATTAATAATTACCTCCCTGTGTAAGGAAATGGCTTTTGTTGTAAAGATTCTTTTCAGGTGGTTACAAGAGTTGATGGGGCTTGAGAAGAAATTTTCAGCAACCAAGTTCTAAATCAAGCCACCAAGCAGACAGGGAGGGACTGACGGAGCAAGGAAGGGAAGGAAAGCACTTCTACTGAGCTTCCCTGACCAGATCGCTTACAGCATTTTCGAGAAGGAGTATAAGGGGCTTGTGAGAGAAAGGAGCATTAGGCTGAACTTAAAATGACAACATAATTTCCTATTACACAAACGATGAGAGGATCACGGTCAACATTACATTTACTGAGGTCTTATTAGGAGCTCCACACTAATTAAAGGCCTTATACACAATGTATTGCTTGAGTTTCAGAAATAAAGTCTATAAACATTACAGAACTTGGATCACTAAAAAGTTTAATGCCAACATCCACATTATCCTTCCTCTGATATATCCATCTCACATAGCAGGAATCAGCAAATTGACAAATATTTCTTCATCTCATGATGTGCTGCTTTATTTTCTATGGTTGAAGTTCACCAATTGAATGCTATTAAGATCTTTAGAATTGCAAACTGAATACTGGTCAGTTTAAATAACTAGTTTGGGTGAGAGTTTTATATATTACTTGATATCCTTCACTTGAGATAACCCTTTCATCTGCCCAGCCTTCAATAATTTTGAGCTGGAAGAGGCATATAAGTCAATAAATAAGAGTCTCACACAGTGATAAACACAAAATTTCCCATTATTCTACTTGATTTTAGATGGAAAAAATTTATTTTTTTAACACTATATTTATTTCCACAAAAGCTTTTTTATCAAGGAAGAAAGTTTTATCTGTTTATTGTGCCTCATGTCCACACTTCAAATAATTTCAGCATCAGTTAAGGGGGAAAATGCACTTTTCTAGTGTTTATAAAATAATTTCTATAAACAAGAAAGTTGAAGAGATTATATAACATCACAGGTATGTTCAGGTTTCAATAAAAGGCATTTCAGTGTTCAGGATAATTCATTCTTATTAAAAATAAAATTTTTATCAAGTAAAAATACTATTTCAATAAAGGGTTTATATAATACAAGGAGGCTATTTTGTATGCCCCATTGTTAAAAAACAGTAAACTTTTCTGGAAAGGGTGAGACAGTCAATATTTTAAACTTTGTGGGCCACAGGATAGAGATTCAACTACTCTGTTCTGCCATGATACCAAGAAAGATGATTCAGATAAAATGTGAGTGAGCATGACTGTGTTCCAATAAAGCTTCATTTATGAAAACAGGCAGGGGGACAGACTATAGGCCATAGTTCGCTAACCCCTAGTTTAGATTATTTCATGCTTTTGACTATAACAAACATTCTAGGAAATAATCCTACATGACCGTGGCTCTTTTGGAGTCTAAACCTCATAATCATTTTGTATAAAGGAAAACCTCGAATTACAATCTGTTCAGACACTGACTGGCATAAGATATGAGAATTGAGCTTCTTATTATTCTTTCTGCAAGACACCAACTTTCAATCCCTCTTAATTCCTCTACTTCAAACTTTCATAGTGCTTGCCACTGAATGATCCATCTAAACTTCCAAACCACCCATTCAAGTAAAATTCACACCACAGGGCACTGATATTGAAGCTTGGAGAAGGGACAAGTTTAATATTCTTGGATTAAGGGTGACATTTTAAGTATTATTTTTAACTTTGCTCCTCAGTTCCTTTGCTAATACATGATAAAGTCTACTAAAGGCCTCTCTCTCACCTTCTGCTTCTATGTATTACAAATCCAACTGTGTAAGTAATGCAATGGCGTTTATTTTTTCTCTCTTAGGAAAAAAAAAAAGGTGCCCCATGCTTTCTGTGAGAGAAGCTGAAGAGTATAATTTCCTTCTTTTCCAATTTTTCACCAAAATTCCATATTTTATTTCATATCAGACATGACTATAATACTTTTAGGACTGATATAAACAAGCAATCTGTAGCAGAGTTTCATTCACTCAAAACCTACTAGGTTTCTATCTTCCTTATGGCACAATGGTAATTAGTTTTATTCAATATACCTTCTCTTCCAGCTCCAATCAAGTAGAGAAAACAAATTTTTATCAAAATAGTAAGTAGTTCATTACTAATAAGAAACTAAAGCAAATAACCCACCTGTGAAACATTAGGAATTCCATTTATACATTACTCCATTTATTCTTGGCTTTTTCATGACATTATTAATACCCTTAACAAATGCGCTTAAAAAAGAGACACAGACGTATAGAACGGACTTTTGGACTCTGAGGGAGAGGGAGAGGGTGGAATGATTTGGGAGAATGGCATTGAAACATGTATACTATCAGGTAAGAAACGAATCGCCAGTCTATGTTCGATATAGGATACAGGATGCTTGGGGCTGGTACACGGGGATGATCCAGAGAGATGATATGGGGTGGGAGGTGGGAGGGGGGTTCAGGATTGGGAACTCATGTACACCCATGGCTGATTCATGTCAATGTATGGCAAAACCAATACAGTATTGTAAAGCAAAATAAAGTAAAAATAAAAATTAAAAAAAATGTGCTTAAAATTCATTAAGTCCATTTAGAGAAAGAATTCTCTTAAAAATCTCTAAAAATTCATTGAGAAGGAATCAATAACAAATCATATGCACACGGATTTTCACAGACATCTAGCAATACATAGGGTCAGATGCTGAAGAACAGCATAAAAGCAGCATCAGTTCAGTTCAGTTCAGGAGCTCAGTCGTGTCCAATTCTTTGAAACCCCATGGATCGCAGCATGCCAGGCTTCCCTGTCCATCACCAACTCTCAGAGCTTGCTCAAACTCATGTCCATCAAATCAGTGATGCCATCCAACCATCTCATCCTGTCATCCCCTTCTCCTCCCACCTTCAATCTTTCCTAGCATCAGGGTCTTTTCCAATGAGTCAGTTCTTCACATCAAGTGGCCAAAGTACTGGAGTTCAGCAGCATAAGCAGGCACACACAATTCATACCCTGATGTTTGTCTACCTATTTTTTTTCTTCCTTTTAGGAAAAGCTTAGCGCCTTAAAGAGACAGAGAGATCCTTCTATCTTTCATACTCGGCCTTTTCTCTTATCAAGCTCTTCATTGATAGAGGAATACTTTGAAAAACAAGTGAAACACTAAATAAAGTTTGCAAGTCTGTGCCACCAACAAAATTAAATAGCTGTAGTTTCTTTGTTAGCACAAGGACAGTAATTCTTCCCTATAAAACTGTTCTGAGGGTGGAATGAGGTCATGCATGTAACCCACCTAGCAGTGACTGGCACAAAATAAGCAGTGACAGGCATTAATTTCCTACCCCTCATGCAGAAAATACAAGCCTGGATTTCTGGAAATTATTCCCTTTGGATTATATACTGTCAGAGCCAAGCCAAATTATCTACCGGGGTATGTTTCAAGAGAAAACAACAAACTAGAAATTAATAAGAAAATATCACTTAAGTGAATACATACCAAATGCCAATAATTTCATTTTGCCCATTACAATAAATTACCTCATTTATTTTTTCTAAGAAAACAATATTGTTCTCATTTTAATTACAGGAAGAAGCAACTCAACTTAGTTCAATAATTTGACCATAACTTAGAACTGTAAAATGGTAGAGCCAAGATTTGAACCCAAGATGCTTCCAGATGCTTTAAATGCAACTCCAACAGTCTGCCTTCTAGGAATAATATCAAAGTGAAAGCCACAAAAGTAACTTTGGTGAAGAACTACAGAGAGAAATGCTTTCCAACAATGAATAACTATTAATTTTCTACTAACTAAAAACTATTCTATTTTCAATCATGTTATTTACAGAATGCCATCTTTGTTTTAATTCATATAAAAACAGAAGTTACTCATGGTAAACCACACATATACTTATAGACATTTAGTTAACATACAGATACAGAGGTAGATGATATATATATAGATATCTATCTACCTATCTGATTCTTGATCTATAGAAAGTACACATTTTATAGCTTGAACAATACACACATTAAAAAAAAACTTTAAGTTCTTCAGAAGATTCCCAGTTAAGGGTTTATAAACATGCAAAAACAAAGAAACAAGCGCCTTCAGTCCATTCTTCCATATTTTTCCAGAGAAAGAGGACTATTTTTCTCACAGGAATTCTCTAAACTTCATTTCCCAGCAGGATAGAGCTGGAGGTTCCTTAATAAACATCACTAACCTGGGTGCTAAACTAAACTGGGTTTCTGATTAAAATAGCAGCTGGCTTCTGGGTCAGGGGCCATGCAGATCCCAATATACATATCTTCTTGTGGGTATGTATCAAGAACCTTACATTTCTCTCTCTTCTTCCTGGTGTACTTGAGAAAATAAAGGACTGGCATCATGGTCCCCATTACACCTACTGATGATGATGTGCTACCAGTATCCCTGAATGAGTGAGACAGCCAGTCTGACGAGTGCCCTGTGATGCACATGCACGATTACAGAGATAACTATGATGCCTCCTTTCCAATTTGGTTTAGCTACATATATTGATGGCAAATAGATGGGGAAACAATGGAAACAGTGACAGACTTTATATTGGGGGGCTCCAAAATCACTGCAGATGGTGACTGCAGCCAGGAAATTAAAAGACACTTGCTCCTTGGAAGAAAAGCTATGACAAACCTGGACAGCATATTAAAAAGCAGAGACATTACTTTCCCAACAAAGGTCCATCTAGTCATAGCTATGGTTTTTCCAGTAGTCATGTATGGATGTGAGAGTTGGACTATAAAGACGGCTGAGTACCTAATAATTAATGTTTTTAAAATGTGGTGTCAGAGAAGACTCTTGAGAGTCTCTTGGACTGCAAAGAGATCCAACCAGTCAATCCTAAAGGAAATCAGTCCTGAATATTCATTGCAAAGACTGATGTTGAAGCTGAAACTCCAATAATTTGGCCACCTGATGCAAAGAACTGACTCACTGGAAAAGACCCTGATGCTGGCAAAGATTGAAGGCAGGAGGAGAAAGGGACAACAGAGGATGAGATAGCTGGATGGCATCACCGACTTGACAGACATGAGTTTGAGCAAGCTCTGAGAGTTGGTGATGGACAGGGAGGCCTGGCATGCTGCAGTCTATGGGGCTGCAAAGAGTCGGACACTACTGAGCGACTGAACTGAACATATATTCATATATTCCTAGTCACTGAGTAATACATTTTTAATAGTGTTTAATTCTTTTTGAATCAGCCTATACTTTTATAAACAAACACATACCCTTATGTTATGGTCAGAACCTAACTTCTGTTTACCCTACCGATCTGTTGTAATTATTATGGGCGTCTCTATTACCATAAATTACTTTAACCTAGCACCTTCTCTGGAGAAGGAAATGGCAACCCACTCCAGTGTTATTGCCTGGAGGGTGGGCTTTCTTGCCGTAGACAGTGGGCTGCCGTCTATGGGGTCGCACAGAGTCAGACACAACTGAAGTGACTTAGCAGCAGCAGCAGCACCTTCTCATTCCTGACCTATATGTATTACACCTAATGTCACTTCAAGTGCAGGGCAATACCCGTGTTATATCTTTTTCTTGATTATTTCATTGATTAATTAATTCCCCCAAATATTTGTTGAGCTCCCTAAAGAGCAAGTTCTGCTGTAGGAGATGGCACCACAGCTATGAATAATACAGACAAGATCCCTACTCTGAAGTTGCTTACCTTCTACTTGGAAGAAGCAGGCTAAACATAAACAAGCAAGGTAAGTCATATGGCAATGATGTAATGCAGTATAGTAAAGCAAAACAGGGCCATGCTAAGTCACCTCTTTGCGACCCTATGGACTGTAGCCCACCAGGCTCTCTGTCCATGGGTTTCTCCAGGCAAGAATACTGGGGTGGATTGCCATTCCCTTCTCCGAAAACAGGGGTGGGGTACATTATTTTATATGAAGGAGCCAGAGTAGGTCTCTATAAGATGAAATCTGAGCAGAGACCTGAAGCAGAGAATTCCAGGCAGACCATAATATAGCAAGTGTTAAATCTTGGAGGCAGGAATGTGCCAATGGGCTGGAATGAGAGTAAAAACAGAAAGAGCAGTGAGAGAAAGCCAGAAAGCCAACTAGGAGGCAGAACACACAAGCTACTTCACACCACTATAAGGACCTTGTCTCTTTACCACCCTAAGTCAGATGAAAACATATTCCTAAACATAGTACATCATTTTGTAAGAAAGCTAAATCCAAATCTCACATCAGAGAAGAGTAAATCTCAACACAGTGCCAAGCAACAAAGTAGCCCATAAGTATGCTTGAACTATATGAGCTACTACTCGCTTAAGGAAGGAGAAGGGAGAAGAACTAAAACTTGCCCCAGATCTTAAATCTATAAAGACAAACAGAATACAGATGGAAAAGAACAAAATAACTAATTTGTTCTT
Organism: Oryx dammah; assembly: GCF_014754425.2. Classification (NCBI taxonomy): domain Eukaryota; kingdom Metazoa; phylum Chordata; class Mammalia; order Artiodactyla; family Bovidae; genus Oryx; species Oryx dammah. The sequence goes on from NW_024070187.1 coordinate 29,587,734, forward strand.
CAAACATCCAAAGCATAAGATAATGCTCTTTGAGGCTCACTTCTATATGCTCTGTTGCCCTATGTCAATACTGGAGGCATAATTTTGCCACTAACTTTTTCTAGATACATCACTTTTTCTATTCTTGTCTAGGCTAAACAAATTAAATGATGAAATTTTTCGGTAAAGTGAGTATTTTTAGGTATTTCAGTAAAATTTAAGGGGATAAGCATTCCAACATTTAGCACAGCCTTATTAGGAAAACAAAGTCAGGCTGCTCTCTCAAGGAAAGCACAGAAATGAAAACCTTTCATTCTTTATAGTCTAAACTTAGGTTTTTCCATTTATTTAACACTTAAAAAATAACTTGGGGTGGGTTTAGGTTTCTTAAAAATCTGGAGTACTCAGAGTCTAGGAATTTAAAAATTAATGATCAAATGTGGCTATTTTAGTCATAGATAAGCCAGATCAATCCTTAATAACTTTAAGATGAGCCCTAAATTTCACACTTATCAGTACAGAAGTACAATCATCCTCATCACTGAATCTTATCAAATTAATTCAAAGTAGTCTATATGATAATAATATCTAAATCTGAAAAAAGGAAAATTTAAAGCTTATAAGTGTTCAAGTATTCATTCATCTTTTAAAATTCTTATTTGTGATTAACTTCACAATTATTCTATCACAAAGAAAGGACTGGAACACAGTCAGTTGTTTCTTTTATTCCAGAAACTTTATTTCTGTTTATAGAAACTAAACTTTGTTTATAAAATAAGGATGTATTACATATATTTATGATTGATGATTTAATGGATATTGTTGTAAAATTTACCTATATTAGAATTTCAAAGTTGTCCAATGTTAACAAAGTTTTTTTTTTAACCAAAGAGATTATAAAACATTGTATATTCTCTAATACCTCTGTCATTACAGGAAGAAAATTTGAAACTCTAGCAAATTAGAAGCACATTCAGCCTATGTTAGAAAAAGGTAATAAGCTTATTATCCTGTGACAATTCATTGTCTCCACCATGCTGTGAATCTCACATATAAAAATATCCTCAAATAGTGCTTCTTAACAGTAAACAACTCAAAATATATGTGTCTCATCATGCAAGTTCAACAACACCCAAACTGGTCTACACCTTTCAACGGGACAAATCCACTGATCAAAACCTTGAAAACTGGCAATGTCAAATTGCTACAGAAACTTATAAATGCTTCTTCTCAATTTCAGTACATATCCCATTGTAGACCAGAAATAAACGAACTGGCACCAGTGTCCAGGGCTTGCAAATTGAGTAGCACCAAAGCAGACCACTGTTTTCAAACTTTTCATCACAATACACAGTGAAAAGTATACTTTATTTCATGACCTAACTGGTACAAATCTGAACCAATAAAAACACGTAGTTTCACATGCAATCCATTACAATAGATTCTGTTGTAGTCCATTTTATTTACAAAACAAAAAAGGGGTAGGGGAGATGCTGGCCCTGACTCAAACTGAATGCATATGAGCCTCAGTTTGATGAATAGTATTTTGAATCTCTTGACTAGGGGCAGGTGGGGAGGAGGAGGGGAAGGAGGGCAGAGAACTCAGAAGGGTTTTGACGGTTGATAATAAACATGATAGTTGCCTAACAGAGGCCACACAAAAATACTCATTGAACTGAAACAGCCAATTCACAAAACAATATTAGGTTAGTTTTAACTTGCGGAAAGGATCGCATTCAATAATATCCTTAAAGGCACAAAATAAACAGATGTAGCAACAACAATTAACATGAGTCTGTCTTGGACATGTCTTAAAGCTCCATCTCACCAAATTTGCTTTTGACACAATTACAATCACTGAAAAGAACAGAACTGCTCACCATAGGCTACCATATGTATCATATTGTTCCAACAGCGACATCTTAAAAGCTTAACTGTATGATGAACGTTTTCCCTATTTGAAAATGTGTGAAAATTTAGAGAAGCCAAACACCAATACTTAACTCTCAAGACAAGCAACTTGAAATGCATTTGGCTTTTTAGTGAGAGAAAAATACATCCTCACTGTTTCCCTTCCACTGTCATTAAGCACAGGTCTTCCCAGGTGGTGTCAGTGGTTAAGAACCCGTCTGCCAATCAAAGAGAGACAAGAGACACCGGTTCGACTCCTGGGTCAGGAACATCCCCTGGAGTGGGAAATGGCAACTCACTCCAGTATTCTTGCCTGGAGAATCCCAAAGACAGAGGAGCCTGGCAGGCTATAGTCCATCAAGTCACAGAATCAGACATGACTGAAACGACTTAGCATGCACACACGATGTTAAGCATCCTCTAAAAAGTCTCTAGAGAACAGAAATAGGAGATTCCTGTCATATTTACTTCCTCTTTTCAAAGATTCACAGAAGGACCTGAGACCTCACAAAAGATTAGAACCAATTCAGAAACAAATACACGGTGCGCTCTATACTGTGATCCTTAGAAAACCACTTACAATAAAGAAAAATGCATTTTTGCAACTGATACCAAAGTTCCTAATTCCTTTCAAGACAACAATCCTTCTTTTCTTCCATAACTATTCTGATATTTAATTCTTTTGGCTGCTTTTCTAAAATGCTCTTGTTAAAACTGATCGTGAGCTTTTAGTGAAAAGGACTTTCTCTTAATTCGAGCTGTCTAACTGGAAAGGGCTGTCCAGTGGTGATGTTCACCCAGGACCTACGACACTGTCACAGGGGTTCTTTCATAGGAGAAGATGAGGCCAATTGCCTGCAAGGTGCCTTCAAGCTCAGGGGAACATGAACACCTCTGTAACACAGCTTGCATCATACAGTGTTCTTTTTCTTTCAGAAAAACTCTACATTAGCTAATTCTTTCATTTCTCTTAAGCACTTATTACTTATAACAAGATGTGAGACTCAGGACAGACTGGCAAATAAGCCCAACACTAACACTAATACTGGCCTCAAAGACAAGCAAACCATAAGTAAATTTTAAAAATTCTTAGCCTGGTCACTTTAATAAGCAATATAGCCCCTAGAATGTCTAATATCTCACCGAGTTGAAAGCAGATGTCCCAGAATAAAATCTTAGGGAGTTCCCAGAAAGAGAACAAGGCATGGTTTTCTTTACATAAGAGAAGCCATTTTTGGCCCAACCTGTTTTCTGATCTCAGCCCGGCCACAATGCTTGCTCTTTAAAGATCTCAGTAATTAATGACCGTAAAGGAATTAAGAGAATTCAAGAACAATGAAAAGCTGTCAAGAAACACTAGTTCAATGACAAAACAATGTCCTAGTTCCTTCTCAAGGGATGTGCATGCTGCTGCTGCTGCTGCTGTGTCGCTTCAGTTGTGTCCGACTCTGTGCGACCCCATAGATGGCAGCCCACCAGGCTCCTCCGTCCCTGGGATTCTCCAGGCAAGAATACCGGAGTGGGTTGCCATTTCCCTCTCCAATGCATGCATGCATGCAAAGTCGCTTCAGTCGTGTCCGACTCCATTCGACCCCATGGACAGCAGCCCACCAGGCTCCTCTGTCCACAGCATTCTCCAGGCAAGAATACTGGAGTGGGTTGCCATTTCCTTCTCCAAAGTGCATAATCATCTGATAACATATCTTTGAGTTCTGCAGGAACCAAGGACCTAACCCAGGTACAGATGCTAAAACCCCAGACTGGTGAGAACCTAAGGGAGGGTTATATGGACCTTTTCTGACCCTCATGACTTCAGTCGACTAAAGCTTGGCAACTGCTGCCCCAATTCTATGCTGAATTCTCCTGTTCAGAGCCCCTTCATGAAGCTGCATGCACGCTTAGCTTAAAAGGTCCCCGATTTTGCTGTTCAGGGAGACACTGCTTTGATAAAGATCCCCAGTGTTCTCCTTACTTGCTGCAAGTCATAAATCCTTGCTTCTCCAGATCTTTGGCTTGGTTGTGTCTTTTGGCTTGACCAAGAGGCAAACCTGGTTTTCAAGTAACACTAATTCCTCCATTCACTAGTTATTTGAACTACAACAAGTTACTTAGGCACTCTCTCTTAGTTTCTTCACATGTAAGTTAAGAACAATAACAATACTAATCCATCTTACAGGGCTTTGTGAAAACTAAAGGAAAAATGTCTGCAACATATTTAGAATAGTGCTTGCCCCACAAATACATACTCTTATAGTGTCAGCCATGATATTTATCATTCTCCATGACATGAAAGCTGAACATAAATTTTGTAATCTTCCAGGCTCTGGGATTTTGTAAGAGTCTAACATTAAACACAATATAGTTTTGTGAAAGCCAGTTCGCAGGTCCCATTTGAGAAAATGTCCATTCTTGGCTGCCATAAGAATGAGAAAGTATTGGGGGAGTTCTGGCAGCAATGGGAGAGAGAACTCACTTCCAAATCAGCCATAATATACAGTCATCCCTAAATCCCAGAATGAAACTAAGGTCTACTGATTTTCTAAACAGTTCTTTCACCTGACAACAATGCATGGCTTGGTGATGATACATCGGTTCTTGTCAAGTTAGATGGAGGAGAAAGGTGAGGTCAATGACTCTCCTTTTCTGCAATCCTCTCGCGCACTTCCCTGAACACAAGGTACAATACTGAGGCTCACCACAGCAGGTGATTATGTGCACCTGCCTGCACAGGCCACGTAAGGGGGACAGTGCAGGCCTTGGATGCCTCTGAAATCATCACCGTGATCAGCAACAGAGTCTGCACAGATAAGAAACACCACAGACTGGCCCGAGAGCATGCTCTGCTCCCTATCCCCAAGAAAAAAAATCCAGCATATTCAACTCTCTCCGCAAGTGCTTCCAAGTACTAAGGTTCTACGAACAAAAAGATTCTGATGCTGCAAACACCAAAGCCAAAAAATACGTATGTTGCTGTATGTCTTCTTCTCTTTCATTTGCATCAAGGGTTACAAACCCAAAGGCCCCATCACACACGGCAAAAAATAAATAAAAATTACAGAGTTTGCAGCTCTGTTCACAGGCCACACCCACGGCTGTGTGTGAGCTGCATACCTCAATTAATGTTGTGGTCCATATTTAAGGAAATTAAAATTTGCATTATAATCTTTGTTCCTGTTTTGACATGCACAAAATCTAAGGGTTTGGCTGCTCTCACACATGGCCTTGTTTTCAGCTGTCTGTCACATAAAACTGTAATTTAGCACCTCACCAATCTCCTGTTTTCTAGGCAACCTACACCAAAGCAGATAGGGCGTATGCTTCTGCTTTGGTACTCCTATGAAAACAAGATACAGCACGACTCACTGCACCTTCTAGTCAAATTATGTGTCTTAACGTTAGTTCTGAAGAAAACAGACCAGCAGTTAAATGTGCTGGAACACTGATGCATATGGTTTTAAGAAACCAGTTTTTTAGAAGGCACATTCATCAAGGTAGAGCAGACTTGCACGAAAAAGAACCAGTTGAGATCGTTACAAGAAGGAGGATTCAGTTTCGTTCAGTCACTCAGTCGTGTCCAACTCTTTGCGACCCCATGAATCGCAGCACGCCAGGCCTCCCTGTCCATCACCAACTCCCGGAGTTCACTCAGATTCACGTCCATCGAGTCGGTGATGCCATCCAGCCATCTCATCCTCGGTCGTCCCCTTCTCCTCCTGCCCCCAATCCCTCCCAGCATCAGAGTCTTTTCCAATGAGACAGACTCTTCGCATGAGGTGGCCAAAGTACTGGAGTTTCAGCTTTAGCATCATTCCCTCCAAAGAAATCCAAGGGCTGATCTCCTTCAGAATGGACTGGTTGGATCTCCCTGCAGTCCAAGGGACTCTCAGGAGTCTTCTCCAACACCACAGTTCAAACACATCAATTCTTCAGCACTCAGCTTTCTTCACAGTCCAACTCTCACATCCATATGTGACCACAGGAAAAACCATAGCCTTGACTAGACGGACCTTAGTCGGCAAAGTAATGTCTCTGCTTTTGAACATGCTATCTAGGTTGGTCATAACTTTTCTTCCAAGGAGTAAGCGTCTTTTAATTTCATGGCTGCAGTCACCATCTGCAGTGATTTTGGAGCCCAAAAAATAAAGTCTGACACTGTTTCCCCATCTATTTCTCATGAAGTGATGGGACTGGATGCCATGATCTTCGTTTTCTGAATGCTGAGCTTTAAGCCAACTTCTTCACTCTCCTCTTTCACTTTCATTAAGAGGCTTTTTAGTTCTTCTTCACTTTCTGCCAGAAGGGTGGTGTCATTTGCATATCTGAGGTTATTGATATTTCTCCCAGCAATCTTGATTCCAGCTTGTGTTTCTTCCAGTCCAGCATTTCTCGTGATGTACTCTGCATATAAGTTAAATAAGCAGGGTGACAACATACAGCCTTGACATACTCCTTTTCCTATTTGGAACCAGTCTGTTGTTCCATTAGGTGATGTCATATATGTAAACCATCTAGCATGATACCTATAACTCGTAGCCAGCAAATAAAACAGTCTAGAATTTGTATGGCAGTTCCATGTATTTATAAAATAAATCTACTTCACCATTATTATCTGATACTTCCATAGGCAGATTCGGTGTAAGCAGTGTATCTCACTACCCTGGCACTTCAGCAGTGACTGAAATAAAAGATTCAAATGAAAAAGTTTATTATATGAAAGAAAAAGTAAAAAGCAGGAGGATTCTTCACACTCATATTCAATTCTGCTCCTGCTGCTGCTGCTAAGTTGCTTCAGTCGTGTCTGACTGTGTGACCCCATAGACGGCAGCCCACCAGGCTCCCCCATCCCTGGGATTCTCCAGGCAAGAACACTGGAGTGGGTTGCCATTTCCTTCTCCAATATTCAATTCTACTAGGCCACAATTCTATAATATCTCCTAAAGAGAGGTAATATTTGACAAATTCACAAACACTGGAGACTAAATATATATAATGTGGCATGTTACAGAGGCATTTAATTACATATTGTGACAATAATTTTTTTAATGACAAAACCTGCTCACAAATTTGATAACGCTACACCCTTTCTTAAAACTGTGTTCTCTGAATCACTATGCTATATACCCAACATTAGTATAATATGATAAGTGAAGTGAAGTGAAGTTGCTCAGTCGTGTCCGATTCTTTGTGACCCATGGACTGTAGGCCACCAAGCTCCTCTGTCCATGGGATTCTCCAGGCAAGAATACTGGAGTGGGTTGACATTTCCTTCTCCAGGGGATCGTCTCGACCCAGGGATCGAACCCAGGTCTCCCACATTGCAGGCAGACGCTTTAACTTCTGCACCACCAGGGAAGCCCTTTATATGATAAGTACTATACTTCAGTTTTTAAAAAACTGTGTTCCTATACCATGTGCATTTGTCAAAATTACAATTAAAGAACTATGTTAACATATGTTGATTATTTTATTAGCCAGAGTAGCAGGTCCATGAGGGCGGGTACCACATCGATCTTGTTCACCTCTATATTCCTGAAGTATGTGTTAAGAGAAGGCATTATCTGTGTGCGCATACAGTCTGACTAGAGGAGCACATACCAAATATGTTTGTCTTCTTTGGATGGCACATAAGTTTCTCATTTTCTGCATCTTCCAAATGATGATTTTCAAGAAAGGTGTAACTATTTTAGAAATAGGAAGAAGCCACTAAATACTTTCTTAAAGAGAAAAGTGCTTGAAATAAAAGATAACAGAGAACAAGGAACACAACAGCACTAATTTGAAAGCCACTTAAACTCAAATGATTTTGTAATCTCTTAATAGAATATGAACTCTAAAGGGATTACACATCATGTACCCACATAAAGGGACACAGAAAAGCAATTAACTAACTTTAAGTAATCAAATGGTGAAAACTGTATAAAGACGACAGAAAGATGCTAAGTCCAATAATAAAAGGGAAGATGAATGTCTCATCTCTAGCAAAGAGAATGTGATTGTGAAGACATTATCTGTGGAGATAACCTTGTGGAACAATATAAATAAATATATAATGTGAAAGAAGGGTGGTTTTTTTTTTTTAGAAAATTGTTTTCTGAAAATATTTTCCCATTTCCCACAAACTTACTTAATCCATTTATCCTCCAATGCCACATCTATATATACTCTCTGAAATGCTAAATGTATATATGTGTATATATATGGAAACAAAAGAATCTGAAGTCACTGGCCCAGCACACCAAGCTAACTCACAGAGTGGAAGGGCCGTAGTCACATGCTCCTTTAGGACCCACAATACCTGAAAGTGGTCTCTGTGGGACACTGTTGGCGTTCTTGTTGAATTGATACACTGAATTCTCCAAAACTGAGCATTTATATTCTATGAATGAGAAGACTGGATACAGATTTTTAAAAATATATTTCTAAATGATCTTCCCAAAATAATGATATTGACAAATCAGCTAGAAAAACAGCTAGAAGTAAGGTAAAATTCTTACCTACTGAAAGAAGTTAGTGAATAATAATTAAAACTGATGATTCAAGAGTCAGCATTTGAAGATTATTTAGAAATACAAAGGTAAATACCAAAAGAAATAATTGATTGCCTCTGATACAAGAGAACAGATAGGTGGAGGTGAAAAAAAGGGACTGCTGGAGAGTTTTTCTGTAACTAAGCCTTTTAAATTCTTATACTATTTGCATAAAACATTTTTATTAAAAATAAAGTTTTAAAAATACATTTGGTGATTCAAAATGTAAAATAAGGTAGAAACATTAGGAATATATATAAAGAGTGAATTTATGCCTAATATTTTCAAATATCACATAAGAAAATTGTTTACTAAAAAACAAAAGAAACTCATATCTACCAACATACATACCTTCACTACGTTTTCAGCTACTCTCCTTCTGCTCCAGAAGCCCTAGGTAAACCAGATGACCCAAAGTTACCCACTGCTGCCCTGCCCTTTCCAGACTCTATGACCATGTCACTGAGGGGCCTGAAGTTTCCTCAATGGGCCTTTTTTTCCTATTTACACCATATGAAACTCGAGCAATCATTGTTTAGTCCATAGCAAATATCCACTGTTTTATGAAGCAAAATTGGAGGGAAAGAAATCTTTTCCTTCTCTATGTTCTCTATTTTACTTATTTATTTTGCTTAGGGAAAACTTTATACATTAAAATGAGATTTCACCTTTAGAGAAAACTTTGTCATATTTAAGACCTTTATATCTATTTTCATTCACTTAGTCAACAAACATTCTACTGAGGTCACAGAATGCATAATCAGAAGTTAATACTGTCTCTTTACGTGACTCCTACTTAGAAGAGACTTGCGGAGTTAGAATTTAGTCTGTTCTAGACTTAGAGAAATATGGTTACCAGGGGGGAAGAGGGGAAGAAAGGGATAGTTAAGGAGTTTGTAATCAACAAGTACACACTACTATATTTAAAATGGACAGCTAACAAGGACCTACTGTAAAGCACAGGGTTGCTCAATTTTATGTGGCAGCCTGGATGGAAGGGGGATTTGGAGGAGAATGCATACATACATGTATGTATGGTTGAGTGGTTTTGCTGTCCACCTGAAACCATCACAACACTGTTTTTTAGTTAACTGGCTAGACTCCAATATAAAATAAAAGGTTTTAAAAATAACATAAAACATCATAAAGCTCAAAAAAAGAATGTAGTCTGTTCTAATTTTTATTTCAAAAACAGACTCTAAGTCTTAGATATAATCCATTCCATAACAGAGCTTTAAAAACAGCTTTTAAACAATAATTTCATTTTATCCCTATTTTTTCCCAACCACAAGAACATTGTACACATTTCTTTAAATAAATCTCTCAGCCACTCAACCGGACAACTTGTGGTATCTTTAAATTATACTAGAGTATATCTTACACTGTCATGGAACAGTTGCCACTAAACAGAATATATGACTTATAAAGGATACTGAGCTCCTCAGATTCTGAAAATAGTGAACTGAGATAATACATAAAGAATCTCCAAAGTATGTGTTTTTCACAGCAGTAAAACAAACATGCATCCATGCGCATGTCCTCTCAGCTAGAGAAGAAAACTCTTGTGAGCCAACAGGCAGCTCCTAAGGATTGCTTTAGCAAGCTTTAAAATCATTTGGTAGAGCCAAAAAATCTACCTTATTTAAGTGAACTTTACAATACCTTTGCCTATTTAATATACAAGAAATAATCAGTCCATATATTGGTAAAAAAAAAAAAAAAGTCAATCAGTCCTTCTTCAGAGAATGAATGTCATTTCCTAAAGCAAAAAGAAAGGAAGCTTCTTCCACTCCTCCATATCCTGTTAGAGAACAATTTACATTGCAGCTGCACTGGAAGACTTTCCTTTCTGAGTTGACCTCAGTTGTTTTTAGTTTTTCCTTTATGGGCCATACACTGGACATAGAGGCTGGTTAGGTAAACCATTACCTGGATTTAATTCCTCATGCTTATGCATATTTTAGCCCCTCTTGTGTATTAAGACTCTGTTACAGGCTTGTAGGGGCTTCCCTAGTGGCTCAGTGGTAATCCACCAGCCAATGCAGAAGACATGAGTTTGATCCCTGGGTTCATAAGAAGATCCCCTGGAGAAGGGAATGGCAACCCACTCCAGTGTTCTTGCCTGGATAATCCCATAGACAGAAGAGCCTGCTGGGCTATAGTCCACAGGGTCCCAAGAGTTGGACATGACTTAGTGACTAAGCAACAACAACAGGTCTGTAGGAGATATTATGGAGCTGAATAAGAAATGAATTCTTTTTTCAAGGATCTTACCGTTTACCGGGGGAGATAAATAAACAAGCAGTAAGGGCCAGAGGTTAACTATATGGGCTCTGGAGGGAGAGAAACTTCATTCTAGCATCAAAATCTCTGGGGATGGAACCCAGTAATCTGTCTCGAGCTTTTTAAGTTCGATAATAAGTTTAATAAAGTTTCAGGACCTTAATTTTGGAGGAGCTAAGGGTCACCCTTTGATATACTGCACACTCATAAATTCACTAGGCCACCTTGAGTACAAGCAGCTTACGGGGCTCTGTGCAAACAGTAAATCCACTAGCCTTCACTCAGATTATCGTTTTTTCTCTCCTTAACTTTCAGCAGAATGGTTGACACGAAACAGGTACACAATAAATTTACTAAATAAATGCTAATTAATAAATGAAGCAGTTGCACAGCAGGGGGGACTTGTGGATTTAACTGAGCCAGAGACAGACTAGCCAGAAAAGGCTGAGATGAGAATGATCTTTTCCAACAGAAGCTGAGAACAATTTAAAAAAAAATTAAAATGACTTTGCAGCCTCACTGCACTTGTCTTTACATTGTGATTTACTGTAGGGCAACCTCTCCCTTCGTTCTTTAAAATTTTCTAAACTCAAGTATCTCAACTGTTTGCTCTTTCATTTGAATTTTTAAACAGGCATGTTTAAAGTTCGAGTTTCTATTCTTTCTGCTTTTGTTGGCATTTCTTCTCTTAGTCCTTTCTATATTTAATTTTATTCTGATAAGGATCTTGATTTCATAGTTCAGGTAGAATGTATTTTCAAGAAAGGTTACACACTATTTTCATGGACTTCTTTCTAGTAATTCTTTTACAAATAAAATGCCAAAATATTTTTGGTGGGTAATTTTTAATAAGAGAGGTAATTTTTAAAGTCATTAATTACAAATATCAGAACTATTCCCCTTTGCCCCTCAAATAGAAAGAACTGTTGTCAGATATGGCAGAATTTCAAAATTAGAGTTTCCAAATTCCAAACTTTGAGGGTTCCAAAATTAGATTTGTGTGGAGCCACAAGTCTTCAAAGTTTATGTCAATCTTCGGTGTCTCTGATGGATATTTTGAAGTGGGCCAACGAAGCTAAAATGCCACTAAAGATAATACACCAAAGTTATTCTGAGCAGTGATAAGCTCCAGCCAAAGCCACATTGTTCCCTTCCTCCTTCCGTGTGTGACAACAAACAGAGCTTAAAATGAGTTTACAAGGACAATAGCACATTTAAAGGATTGCTAACAAGTCTTTCAAATTCCTTATCTTCTGTGATTCATTTAGTCTTTATATACTAGAAAGTAATTGAAAGGTTTCTACTAAATAGATAATACATAAATCTTTCTGAAATGTTGTAGTTTTGAATCCAAAAGGTGAGAATAAAAAATGTTTCATATAGAAATAAAATTCATATGTAATCACAGATTAGGACAAAAATGATATTTAAGATTAGAGATGTCTGAAATCAAATCTTGTAAATAACCAAAAGAAGAAAATGTGTTCCGATGACAATTTTATTCAATCCTTATATAATTTTATAATACTCTATTTTTATAAAATTAATATGAGCATATTTGTGTATATGCCAGATAGATATTGTATCACTGACTTCAGTAAGGAAGCATATAAATAGAAGCTTTATATTCTGCAAACCATTTTAAAGACATGAGGTACTGGTGTGTGTGCTAAGTCACTTTAGTTGTGTCCAACTCTTTGTGACCCTATAAACTGTAGCCCACTGGGCGTCTCTGTCCATAGGCGTTCTCCAGGCAAGAATACTGGCGTGCATTGCTATGCCCTCCTCCAGGGGATCTTCCCACCCCAGGGACTGAACCCGTGTCTCTTATGCCTCCTGCATTGGTAGCTGGGTTCTTTACCACTAGCACCAGTATCATTATCATTCTCCTGAAGATTTACTGAAGAATTTTAGAATCATGGTATTCTAGACTCCAAGCCCCTGATCATGCTGTAATTCACCAATCTCCATTCTCCTAAGAGTTGTAAAGAACTTGGCCTAGGGATGCCTAATAAGTGGTTAAGAATAAATGAGGAAAGAAGCTGGCAAAACATCCTTCTTCAGTAATAAAGAGGCCACTTCTGACTAACAGAGCAAGTAAATGTGGCTGGGGAAAGTGACTGCTTCATTCGTTGTGCCAAAAGAGAGGGTGTGCTTACGGGGTTTACAGCTTTTATACAATGCTGACTTCAGAGAAAAGAATCAGAAAATAGGACAGTGAGTCAAAGTACAATCTAAATTTAGTAGCACAGTTAACACTTTGGCCAAAGGGTATTTTTGCAGGGTGTGAGGGATGTGTGTGTGTGAAGGAAGGGGTGAGTAGAGATAGGTGACAGGAGGGAGCTAAGCTGACAGTCATTTAGATTTCAGCAGTCCCTAAGAGCACCAAAATGTCACACTAAAGATGTATCTGTTAAACTAAGGGTAGGCTATGACAGGAGGAGACCCAGCATGGCACTGTCATTTACTAAAAGGATGGTTTCAAGGCAAGTTACCTAATCCTTCTGTGCTTTACTTGGCTCATACATAAAGTACTGAATAAGACTACCATGTACTTCACAGGAAAAATATGAGTTAATATACATAAATCAGTAGAACAATGATTTAGATACTATTAATTATGTGACAGGTGTTCTCATACCTGGCTCTTGTTCTAATTTTCACCACTTCCTATGCACCCAGTAGCAAGGTGAATGTTATTAGAAAAGTTCATTCAAGAACTCATCTGTCATACAGATAAAATACAAAACTCTCAGAGTATTACAAAAGGTTAATGAGCCTAATACTCAGAATTCAGTTCAAACTAGAGAATTCAGTTTGAACTTCAGATAAACTTCTGTTTATAAAGAAGAAAGCGAAAAAACGCTCAAGATCTTTGTGATACGGTCATATGTCAAAGACAGAAGATGATGCAACGTCTTCATGAAGCCTGAGGAAAACTTGTAAGCACTGGAATAAATAAAGGTCAGCTAGGATTCTTCCTCTTGTCACACTCCATGACAAAGAAGAGTAGGAGGACAAGAAAGTGCCTGCTTTCTACTCTGCTGAGTGAGAGTAAGTGAGTGAGTGAAAGTCACTCAGTCATGTCAGATTCTTTGCGACCCCATGGACTACAGTCCATGGAACTCTCCAGGCCAGAATACTGGAGTGGGTAACCTTTCTCTTCTCCAGGAGATCTTCCCAATCCAGGGATCGAACCCAGGGCTCTCACATTGCAGGCAGATTCTTTATCAGCTGAGCCACAAGGGAAGACCAAGAATACTGGAGTGGGTAGCCTATCCCTTTTCCAGCAGATCTTCCCGACCCAGGAATGGAACTGGGGTCTCCTGCACTGCAGGCAGATTCTTTACCAACTGAGCTATCAGGGAAACCCTTTCTCCTCTGCTAGTCTTTTTTTTTTTTTAATAATAACTTTTTTTATTACAGCATGTCACTACTTACAATGACATCTTTGGCCCCTTACAATAAATGCTGTTTATAAAAACATTCTGATCTCCTAGAAAAGCCAAATCATGCATTTTCTAATACAGAAATCAAGTAAATGCTATTCAGATGAACTTCAGCTCTGACAATCAGCTAGAGAGAATAATTCATTTATCCAGGAGATTCAGACAGTAGTAATTTGTTATAGCCAAGACATTTTAACTGAACATTCCCAGCTCCAAATTTTCATATATACAGCTTTAAACATTTTTTCTAGAGGGAGTAGCTACTTTCAAGAATAATGACTTAAATATTTTGAACTATTGAGATGCCAAATCTCAAGTAACTCCAAACATTCTTATGGTTTAATCAATAAGGCACAAAAGATTTCTAGATCTGCCAAGTTGACAATAGAAGCAAACAGCGTGAATCCTTATTTCCAGTACAGTCTCCAATTATGGATCCTGATTTCTAGTACATTTTTCAATATAGAGAATAATTATTATGCATTCTCTCCTTCTAAAAGAAAAATTCAAAACTAAACAAATATAAATGTTAAAATATAAGTTCCAACTGTCAGAAGTCATGACCATCAAGGTCCTTTTCCGGGAATGCATACAAACATGTAATCTAACAACAGAAAAGAATGCATAAAGTAAGATAGAAATTAAGGAGAGAGAGAGGGGAAGGAAAGAAGAAAAGAAATTAAGGAATACAGAAGTCATTTAGCAACTAACTATAAACTCTGTGGGCTTCCCTACTGGCTCAGATGGTAAATAATCCACCTGCAATGCAGAAAACCTGGGTTTGATTCCTAGGTCAGGAAGATCCTTTGAAGTGAAAGGCTAACCATTCCAGTATTCTTACCTGGAGAATTCCATGGACAGAGGAGCCTGGTGGGCTACAGTCCATGTGGTCGCAAAGAGTCGGACACAACTGACTAACATTTTCATTTTCTTTCACTTCTTTAATATACTCTGTATAGAATCTCCTAATATGAAACTTCAGGCATTATATTGGCCCAAATAGAGGATAGGCACGCAAATGAAGGAAAATTAACTCTGCATATAGTATCCCAAACTTTAGGACAGAGAGCAGATATACATAAAATGGATGCTTTCTGCAAATAATCACTTGTGGAAACCAAGGACGTAGGAAATAATGAGTAGTCAAATAAAGCAAAACATGACTTAGAGGACAAAGTGGCCATCACTATGTACTTAGTACCTTAGTTGGCTTTTTCAGCTTACAGGAATCCTGCCAAAGCAATGGAACATTTAGGATTAGATAAAGTATTTGTTAGTCAGGTACGCATTTATACAAGGAAGAAACTGAGAATAGGAAGCTTGGCCAGCTGCAGGACATCAAATCTCTGCTGGCAAGGTAACTGCATAGCAAAAAGTGGTGAGCTGAGAAAGACCAATTTATCTGTGAACTATACTGGGCTTAGAGGGAAGTGGGTGTGCCCTGAAGAAGATTAGATGAATTCCTAACATGTTTTTAACTAGAATAATGTGAGTGACTCACAGGGAGTAAACAGGCACTTCATATCTGATGTCTTTTGGTTCACCCCTTTATTTCCTCTCATCTTCCCTTATAAGGCTGTCACAAAAACAGCCCAATTCCTTATCTCTTCCCAAGTTGAGAACTGGGGGTGTATGAACTGTTTCTACTGAATCTACTAAAACATAGGCATCATCCCTCAGATTTCATATTTCAGCCTTCAAAAGGGGTAAGGCAGAGTGAAAGTATCAGTCCATCTTATTTCTATCTTCCTGATGATAAATGAAATTATTAAGGTTCTCTTTTCTAGGTGGAAGGCCTTCTTTATTAAAAAGTCATGATAAACGGATTTCAAAAGAAAAAGCTCAGGGTTTGGAATGAATGTGGGATAGCAATTTAGTGAAGCCATAAGTCTGGGCTCTCCTGGACTAAGTAACCTTAGGGTCAAACCCTTAATCAGCCACTGGTGTGTAACCTTGTGCAAGTTACTCAAACTTCCATTTCTTCAACTTAAAAAAAAAAAATGTACTCTTGTATACAAAGGAAAAAAATATGAAGAACAAAGGGTACAGCAGACAACAAAAAGACCAGGGTAAGACTAGAATCTGATAAAGATCAGACGTCTTAAAAAACTGGCACGCTAAGAAACCAGACATCAAATACATCAAGTGGGGTAATGTTGAGAGATGTGACAATAAGGCTGGGAATGGGCTTTTCAGTAAAAAAAAAAAAAAAGAGTGAACTGAAAGATTATTTAATAGCATTGTTACTCCCAGGAACAAGAAGGGGTGTCCAAACACTGATTAATATCCCAACAAACACTGATCTGTATCCCAACAGTACCCCTTAGTGACTCTGGTAGAAAAAAATCCCTACCATGTTTGCAGAAGTACAGTTAACCTACAAAAAGTACCAGTGAACCACAGAGAAGGCCCGGCAACCAAGCTGAGGAAGCCTGGAAGCAACTTTTAATCATTCTAAGGCAGTAAATGGTGATAAGATAAATCAGTCAGATCTCCTATCTCAGGCAATCTACATAATTAGTCAACTCTCCACACATTATTCAACACTTTAAGAAGGCAAAAATGCCTTCTTATATCATGTGAAATGCCAGGCTGGATGAAGCACAATTTGGAATCAAGATTTCCAGGAGAAATATCAATAACCTCAGATATGCAGATGACACCATACTTATGGCAGAAAGTGAAGAAGAACTAAAGAGCCTCTTGATGAAAGTGAAAGAGGATAGTGAGAAAGTTGGCTTAAAACTCAACATTCAGAAACCTAAGATCATGGCATCTGGTCCCATCACTTCATGGCAAATAGGTAGGAAACAATGGAAACAGTGGCAGACTATTTTAAAAGACACTAAAGCCTAAATTAAAAGACACTTGCTCCTTGGAAGAAAAGCTATGACCAACCTAGACAGCATATTAAAAAGCAGACATTACTTTCCCAACAAAGTTCTATCTAGTCAAAACTATGGTTTTTCCAATAGTCATGTATGGATGTGAGAGTTGGACTATAAAGAAAGCTGAGTGCCGAATAATTGATGGTTTTGAACTGTGGTGTCAGAGAAGACTCTTGAGAGTCCCTTGGACTGCAAGGAGATCCAACCAGTCCATCCTAAAGAAAATCATTCCTGAATATTCATTGCAAAGACTGATGTTGAAGCTGAAACTCCAACACTTTGGCCATCTGATGCAAAGAAATGACTCATTGGAAAAGACCCTGATGCTGGGAAAGATTGAAGGCAGGAAGAGAAGGGGATGACACAAGAGGAGATGGTTGGATGGCATCACCGACTCGATGGATGTGAGTTTGAGCAAGCTTCAGGAGTTGGGGATAGACAGGGAAGCCTGGCGTGATGCAGTCCATGGGGTTGTAAAGAGTAGGACACAACTGAGCAGCTGAAGTAAAGAAAGCAAAATGTGGTAGGCAGAATAATGGCCCAAACGGACAATCCAAAGGTGTCCCCTGTTAACAATGCTAAATTACATGGCAATGGGAATTAAGGTACTCGTAAGGTGAAGTTTAAACTGTTCATCAGCTGACTTCAAAATAGGGAGATTATCCAGGATTATCCAGGGGGCCAGATGTAATGACAAGGGTCTTTAAATATGGAAGAGGAAGGCTGAAGAGTCAGTGCTAGATGTGAGGTGGGAGGCTCTGTAGTGTTTGCTGCCTTGAAAGATGGAAATAATGGGAGCCAAAGAAAGCAGGCAACCCCCAGAAGACTGAAAATAAGAGAACAAATTTGCCCCTAGAGCCTCCAGAAACCCAGCAACCCTGCCAACACTCTGATTTCAGCTCAGAGAGACCCACTGGGACTTCTGACCTCCAGAATTGTAAGAAAATACATCTGTGACTTTTTTTAAGCCATTACGCTTGTGGTAGTTTGTTATAGCCGCAATAAGAAACTAATACACAAAGAAATCATTTTGAAAGACTTTTTTGAAAATTTTACAGTAAACATTTTAAAGAATTGAGGTATTTCATGTCAATGTATCTAGAAAATCCAGTTATTCAGAATTAGCTATGCCTTGAGGTTTTAAGGATAACTTAAGTTTACCACTACCTATAGAAAAATGCTTTTCTTTCTTAAGCTTAAAATTACTAACAATTACTATAAAACTTTATGTTATGATGCTAATTGAGATAACCACAATATAACCCCAATGCAATTTCAAATATGTTAAATCCAATACATATTTAGATTTGTAAAAGAAATGACCTATTGCCAAAAGGAATGCTAGGGTTGAATATAATTAAATAAATATTATAAGTTATATACATATTATCTATGTATAATAGATCCTAAAACATTATAGTTTAAAATTTTTACATGCCTGATGCTTTCATACTTATTCCCATAGATTAAATTTAGCTTTATACTTCAAAAGTTACTTCAAATTATAGATGAGATGCTAAAAAAAATCAAGAACACCTATGTTTCAGACATTTTCTATTGATAACAGAATTTTTCATTTATACTTAATATCAGATAAATATTAAACACATTAATGTATTTCCTAAAAGTAAAAGTACAGAAAAACAATATACCTGAAACCTTTTCAGAGTAAACTCCAAAAGATTTCCAAATACAGGCAGATCCTGTCTCACATTTACCGCACTTCACTTTATTGTGATTTTTTTTTTTTACAAATTGAAGGTTGGTCACAACTCTGCATCCATCAAGCCTATTGGTACATTTTTCCAACAGCATTTGCCCCTTTCGAGTCTCTGCATCACGTTTTGGCAATTCTCACAATATTTCAAACTTCTTCATTATTATTATATTTGTCATGGTGATCTATGAACTTTAATGTTACTACTATGATTCCCTGAAAGCTCACATGAAAGTTTCCATATTTTGGCAATAAAGTACTTTTTAATTAAGGTATGTACATTGCTTTCTGGACATAATGCTATTGCACACTTAACAGACTACAAAATAGTGTGAATATAAATTTTATATTCACTGAGAAATTGAAAACTTCATGTTCCTCACTTTATTGTGATACTCACTTTACTGTGGTGCTCTAGAGTCAAACCGACGGTATTTCCAAGGTATGCCTGTAGCTTTTGTTTGATATCAATTTAAAAAAGTAAGTGCAAAAGGGAACTGCTACTTACATATACTTCTCTAAGTGGAACTTCTTTTTCTACATTGCTACTTCCACCTTGAAACCATTCTGCTCTGGACAGAAACACGGGTGTGTGCACATGGATGCACACCTATGTGAGAAGGAGCTGGTGAGCATCTTTAAATGGGCTGTGCTAGGAAAAGATAATCAGCAAGAGCACCATGAGTAATGCAGTATCATTTGGGTCAGAATAATTTTTAAAAATCCATCACTCCATTCAACTCTGTGATAATATACTCTTCTGGAAGCAAGCATCATAAATACCAATGGTCAAAAACTTTGCATCTATTATTATTTGTACATATTATCTGCATGAAAGTAGAAAACAAATATTTTACAAATACTACTCAACTGGGCCTACAACTTCACAGGGTTTTGCAATCTCTGAATCACACTTCTATTCAAGACAGATTATGTCAAGACTACAGTCTAACAAGTTTTTATAAAGTACCAAAAAATAAGACATATTTCAAAAAAATGCTGTTTTCCGAAACATATATTTTTGAAAATGTCTCAGTTGTCAGGAATTTAGTAGGGTAAGAGAAGACAATTTTGAAAAGACTGAAAAAAGTCAGTCTTTTCATCAGAAAAATAGGTTAAAAATATATCTGCACAACTGGACCTTATTATCAAACAGGCTTATGCAACTGTGAAAAACAAGAATAAGTAAGAACAACTAGACTGGGGCTGTTTGTTTTATTCAGCATCCAGTATTCTCAATAAATATCTACTTAAAAAGGGCAATAAGTAAAAGATGGTCCTGTTTCCCATCTAGGAATTGTTTAGAATTGGAACATTAAAGACTCTTAAAAAGAAACACTGACCTCCAACCTCAACAAGAATGTTTCCTTAGGAAGAAGCTAGCACTCACAAAATGCTGAGAGTACAATAATCCAATATTGTGATCTCAGGAACATTCTTTCTTAGAATTTTTCCCTTTTTGGTATGTGTGTCAGGAACAGAGTAAGAGGAACGATCTTTTTAAAAAAGCGTAAACAATAAAACCAAAGTGTACTGAGGGAGATGCCACAAATAGGCAAAGCAAATATTATCTAGGCTTTTAAAAATATACTATATATGTACATGGATAATCAAAGATGCTGATGATTGCTTTTACTGCTGAGAGCTGGGGTTCAATCCCTGGTTGGGAAACTAAAATCCCAAAAGACACAGACTACAGCCAAAAAAAATTTTTTTAAAAAGCAAGCTCCATCATTTGTAATATAGAAAACTATTTTAAAAGTATAGCTTTTGGTTGCCTAATCTATGACAAAGGAGGCAAGAATATACAATGGAGAAAAGACAGTCTCTTCAATAAGTGGTGCTGGGAAAACTGGACAACTACATGTAAAATAATGAAATTAGGACACTCCTTAAAACTATACACAAAAATAAACTCAAAATGGCTTAAAGACCTACAGGTAGGGCCAGATATTCTAAAACTCCTGATGGCAAACATAGGCAGAGTAACTTTTTAACATAAATCACAGAAAGATCATCTTCAATTCACTGCCCAGACTAATGAAAATAAAAAGGAAAACAAACAATGGAACCTAATTAAGCTTAAAATGTTTTCCACAGCAAAGGAAACCATAAACAGAATAAAAAGACAACCCACAGAATGGGAGAAAGTATTTGCAAATGAAGCAACTGACAAGGGATTAATATCCAAAATATACAAACAACTCAAGCAGCTCAACATCAACAAACAACTTAATCAAAAAATGGGGGGAAGACCTAAACAAAAAGACATACAGATGGCCAAAAAACACATGAAACGATGCTCAACATCACTAATTATTAGAGAAATGCAAACCAAAACGACAATGAGGTATTATCTCACTCCAGTCAGAATGGCCACCATCAAAAAGTCAACAAACAATAAATGCTGAATAGGATGTAGAGAAAATGGAACCTTCCCACACTATTGGTGGGAATGTACATTGGTATAGCTACTATGCAGAAGAGTATGCACGTTCCTTAAGAAACTAAAAACAGAACTAACATGACCCAAGCAATCCCATTCCTGGGCATATATCCAGGTGTTGTCATTGCTCAGCGGCTCAGTTATGTCAGACTCTTTGCGACCCCATGGACTGCAGCACACCAGGCTTTCCTGTCCTTCACCATCTCCCAGAGCTTGTGCAAACTCATGTCCATTGAGTCAGTGATGCCATCCAACCATCTTATCCTCTGTCATCCCCTTCTCCTGCCTTCTAGCTTCCCCAGCATCAGGGTCTTTTCCAATCAGTTGGCTCTTCACATCAGGTGGCCAAAGTATTGGAGTTTCAGCTTCAGCATCAGTCCTTGCAATGAATATTCAGGACTGATTTTAGGATTGACTGGTTTGATCTCCTTGCTGTCCAAGGGACTCTCAAGAGTCTTCTCTAACACCACAGTTTGGAAGCATCAATTCTTTGGCACTCAGTCTTCTTCATATATCCAGAGAAAATGATAATTCCAAAAGACACATGTACCCCAATGTTCACTGCAGCACTATTTACAACAGCCAGGACACGGAAGCAACCTAAATGTTCTGGTCCATATATACAATGGAATATTATTCAATCATAAAAAAGAATGGAATAATGCCATTTACAGCAACATGGATGGACCTAGAGATAGTCATACAGAGTGAAGTAAGTCATAAAGAGAAAAACAAATCCCTTAACACATACATGTGGAATCTACAAAAATGGTATGGATGAACTTATCTGCAAAGCAGGAAGAGAGACACAGATGTAGAAAACAAACTTATGGTTAACAATGGGAGGAAGGGGGAGTGGGATGAATTGGAAATTAGGATTGATATATATACTACTATAAAGTAGATAACTAATGAGAATCTACTGTATACCACAGGGAACTCTACTCAACACTCTGTGGTGATCTCAATGGGAAGGGAATATAAAAAAAGAGTGGATATATGTATAACTGATTCACTTTGCTATACAGCAGAAACCAACACATACTTGTAACACAGCTCTACTCCAATAAGAATTAATTTTTTAAAAATCTATAAAAATAAATAAAAACAAAAATCATGACTTTTATTAAAAGTAAAGAGGACTAAATAAAACATTCATATACATTGCGATTATAGTTTTAAAAAACTTATATGCTTAATGTAGGTAAACTAATTTTAATTGAAGTACAGTTGATTTGGCAATGAAATGAAATGAAATACAGTCACTCAGCTGTGTCCAACCCTGTAAACTGTAGCCCCCAGGCTCCTCTGTCCACGGAATTTCCCAGGCAAGAATACTGGAGTGGGTTGCCATTTCTTTCTCCAGGAGATCTTCCCAACCCAGGGATTGAAACCAGGTTATCTTGCATTGCAGGCAGATTCTTTACCGTTTGAGCCATGGGGAAGCCCTGATTTGGCAAACTACTTATTAAATACTGAGGCTTACTTTTTCAACTAATCTAACTACTCTACAAAATAGAGGTTCCTTATTTATGAGTAAATAACCCCATGTCCAAGGTAAGAGAAACCCAAGTAAGACGGTAGGTGTTGCAAGAGGGCATCAGAGGGCAGACACACTGAAACCGTAATCACAGAAAACTAGTCAATCTAGTCACACTTGGACCACATTGTCTAACTCAATGAAACTAAGCCATGCCCTGTGGGGCCACCCAAGATGGGCAGGTCATGGTGGAGAGGTCTGACAGAATATGGTTCACTGGAGAAGGGGATGGCAAACCACTTCAGTATTCTTGCCTTGAGAACACCATGAACAGTATGAAAAGGCAATGAAAAGGCAAAGTGATAGGATATCGAAAGAGG
The DNA here is from genome assembly GCF_014754425.2 of Oryx dammah. Taxonomy (NCBI): domain Eukaryota; kingdom Metazoa; phylum Chordata; class Mammalia; order Artiodactyla; family Bovidae; genus Oryx; species Oryx dammah. Next base: position 29,610,794 of record NW_024070187.1, read on the forward strand.
AACTCCCCAGGTCGGTAGGTGCCCAATATGCTACTGGAGATCAGTGGAGAAATAACTCCAGAAAGAATGAAGGGATGGAGCCAAAGCAAAAACAATACCCAGCTGTGGATGTGACTAAGATCATGGCATCTGGTCCTATCACTTAATGGGAAATAGATGGGGAAACAGTGGAAACAGTGTCAGACTTTATTTTTGGGGCTCCAAAATCACTGCAGATGGTGATTGCAGCCATGAAATTAAAAGACACTTACTCTTTGGAAGGAAAGTTATGACCAACCTAGATAGCATATTGAAAAGCAGAGACATTACTTTGCCAACAAAAGTCTGTCTAGTCAAGGCTATGGTTTTTCCAGTAGTCATGTATGGATGTGAGAGTTGGACTGTGAAGAAAGCTGAGTACCAAAGGATTGATGCTTTTGAACTGTGGTGTTGGAGAAGACTCTTGAGAGTTCCTTGGACTGCAAGGAGATCCAACCAGTCCATTCTAAAGATCAGTCCTGGGTGTTCTTTGGAAGGAATGATGCTAAAGCTGAAACTCCAATACTTTGGCCACCTCATGCGAAGAGTTGACTCATTGGAAAAGACTCTGATGCTGGGAGGGATTGGAGGCAGGAAGAGAAGGGGACAACAGAGGATGAGATGTCTGGATGGCATCACCGACTCGATAGACATGAGTTTGAGTGAACTCCGGGAGTTGGTGATGGACAGGGAGGCCTGGAGTGCTGCAACTCATGGGGTCGCAAACAGCTGGACACGACTGAGCGACAGAACTGAACTGAACTGAAACTGAGGCTTTAAGAACTGAAGTAAATTGCTCATAGTCCTGAAGTTAGGAAGCAATGAAGTCAGGATTAGAACTCTGATGTTTCTGGTTGGTCTCACTGAATCAGAAAAGGTAGTCCATGCTGCTTTTGTTCTGCTGGAGTTAACCATGGCACAGTACTCCCATCTTTTTCAAGAGAATTAATCAATGAATCTTATGCATAAACATCCCAAAACAGACACTATGCAACAAGCAGAAAAAAATGTTCCTAATTAAATAATTAAAAATTTAAAAATAATTAAAAAATTTTAAATCAATTCCTAATTAAATAAAGGAGTAGCTATCATACAGGTAATGCCTCAAAACAGACTATCTACAGACTAGCAGAATAAATTAACATTGACAGCTCAGTGTGGTGGTAGAAAGGCACAGCTTCTGGTTACAACAGATTAACCCCTGCTCAATCAGTGCCTCCCTGGAAAATTTGGGGAGTAAGATTATGTAACTGTAATGGATTGAATGGTGGTCCTCAAAAAGATAAGTCCATACACTAACACCCAGACCCTGTGAATGCTACGTATTTAGAAAAGGGGTCTTTTCAGATGTAATTAAGCTAAAGATTTTGCTATGCGATCATCCTGTACTACCCAAGTAGACCCTCTATCCAAGGCAAATCTCCTGTAAGAGACAGAAAGTAGAAGACACAGACATGCAGAGGAGGAGAGAAAATGACCACGAAGCAGGGACTGGAGTGATGCAGCCATGAGGAATGCAAACAGCCACTTGAAGGTGGAAGAAGCAAGGAACGATTCTCCCCTGGAGCTTCCAAAGGGATTGCAGTCCTTCTGCCACTATGATTTCAGACTCCCAGCCTCCAAAACAGTGAGAGAATAAATTTCTGTTGTTTTAAGCCACGCAGTTTTTGGCAATCTGTTATATCAGCTACCAGAAACTATTACATACAGGACCAAAAATGACTGCTGAAAAGATCTGATAAGTGAGTATATTCAAAGCATTTTAATCTGTAAGTATACAGTAAATATTAGTGATTACTATTAATGAATGAATATATATGAAAGATAGCTGTTCTACATGCAAATATTTGTTTTGAATTTTTCCAGAGATGTTTGATGTTTTCCAGAAAATCATCACAAGTCTCTTTTCTCACTATGAAATGAATTGCAACGTGTACTTGGTACCCCAGTAAATATATTTTTTAAAATTAGCAACTGTAATCGTTAAGCTCTGTTTCAAGGAAAGACAAGTAACTTTTAAATGATTTTCTCACTTATATCACTAACTTAGGCTAAAGCTAAATTTACCAGTAGCCTTGATAACATGCTATTCACTCCCAACCTATTAAATAGATGAAAAAGGAATCTGAATTCATTGGGAATAGACGGAATTATAAAAACAGAGTGAATGGTTTAACAAAGAAAAGGAAAACTACTCATTGCCCAACAAGTGAAATACTGCTTCAGTCAGTGTATCAATATTAAATACAATGACTTCTAACCGGAAAAGACACACAGTCACTTAAACAGCCCATGAAATGCACTGGGCCCCCAAACCTTCCCTCACCACTGAAACCTCCCTTCTCTGCAGTGCCATGGCCTACAAAGACTTGGTGAACAAAATGAGAAGTAAATGTAAACCCTTTAAAAATGCAAGACCCCATTAAGACCCCAAACACTACCTCCTTGACTCCATTCACTTAGCAAGCAGTGGAGAACAGCAGTCCTCTCCTCTGCCCAGGATACCTGTTACACCTGAGGACAGAGGTAAAGGGGCAGAATTTTCCTAATTCTTGGTAAAAGTTTCACCCTCAGATGCAGTATTCAACAAATATTTCAGCACACATCATGGGCCAAATCTATACAAGGAAGGTCAGAACATATTACAAACAAGAGAGGCCTGGCCTCTGCCCTTAGGAACTGACAGTCCAGCAGCAGATAAGAAGAGGTTTCACATGAACGAGAATTTTTTTTCTCTAAGGCCAAAACATTGGGAAAGTTGGGAAGGGCTTGTGTTTGTCAGGGACAGTAAGTAGTCTATACCTCTAATATAGACTATGTAATGGCCCCATGAGGGGCCCAGCTTTGAGATGCCAGGAAGCTGTAGATCTCACCAGACCAGATGAAGCTCTCTCAAGTCACTTGAGAAATACGAATGGAAGATGAAGTATACACGTGAGCATGTCTGACCAGAAGTTTGTATCATTCTCATGGCTTCTCTCACACCGACTTGAATGACAAGTTCTGCACTTATCTGATCTGTATACAGCCAGTTAAGATAGGGACTATGTTTCTCTATTTTTTTTCTTTTCTATAACTGCACAGTAATTAATGTAGCCTCACACCAACTAAAAAACTGACAAATATTTGTGAAAATTATGAGTAAATAAGCATTATTAATGGGAGAGAAGAAAACCGAAACAAAAGCAACAGAGTGAATCCTAAATGGGAGACAGAAGCAAGAGCAAGGAAGCAGGAAGACCGGAATCAGCAAGGCTGCTCACCAGAAACTTACTCAACCAGTTCTGGAACTTTCTGGCCTCACCAGCAAAAGAATTCTCAGCACTGGGCCTTCACTAGCTCCCACCTACATGTACACCTGTGAAGCAGTCTCCTACGTTGTCTCCTCCTCCCCAGGCCTTAGACACACTACACATGGCCCCAATACCTAGGCCCTAACCCCATATCTGATTGCAGGCATAGTTTCCTTTCATTTCCTTATATCTGACAGTAGAAGAAGAACTGCATCCATGTCTCACAGAAATCTTGACAGGAGTAAACGAATTACACATAAAGCATTTAAAAGAATGCCCTGACATACAGTATCTGCTCAGTACGTGCTGTTTTAAAACCTGTTATTCCCAAGTCACTCTTCCACAGTTTCCCATTAACTAAGAACCAAGATTCAGAATGTGACTCATGACAACTGGGGACCTTTTAGAATAATCTGAACCCTCTAACTCTATTCTGTTCCTTACCATTAGGGGCTTCTTGAACTAAGAGGTGCATTTTTTTCCTCTACCCAGTCCCTGATTCTAGCATAATAAACATGCTTTCAGAAGAAAGGGAGAAAGGCAGGGAGAAAAAGAGGGCTCTTTCTCTCCCACACATCATGGCCTCAGGGGCCCCAATCTTCCCTGGACATTTCTCCATCCTCCATTAAAGTCTTCTTCAGCCAAAACATTCAGCCAGCAGCCTAAAGTACACATGCAGTTTTCCACACCACAGAGGAACTGGGGCTATGAATTCTATATTATATCTAGATACACGTGCGTATGTACAAGTTACAGAAAAGCTCGGTTCATCTTGTCACTCATTCACATCTTGCTAAAGTGTTTACAGGGCTTTTAAGGACAGCCCATCTCATTTGATTCTTGGGAAAACAAAGTTCTTTCTGCACCAACCTATAACTTGCCCCATATTCTAATCGTGGAATCACTCTGAACTAGGATCTCTCTTCTCTGGGATATCTCTGCAAACTCTCTCACTGCCCTCAGTCTAAACAATTCTTCCTTATCAGAATTCAAAACTTCGGGTGATGGAACAATGCTGCTCTGCTCCTTCCTGCCATCATCAGTCATCCCACCTGTGATTGTGTATGTGTGTGTGTGTGTGTGTGTGTGTGTGTGTTGCAGGGGAGTGAGTGATAGAATGGGGAAGGCAGCTGTGCTTTAGTATTTTTAAGGTCTCTATGTCCAGTGAAACTAACATAAACAGTTTTCTTATTTCTATAATTCAGTTGCATATGGATTATTCATGCTTCAGACATGTATAATTCAGGGAGAACATCTGGACCCCTCAGAGTCAAGAGGAGGGATTTTAAGGCTATAAAGAAAGAAATGCAGGAAGATGAGCAACTTAAAGAAAGTAGGAGAAAAGACGAAACATGTTGGCTTCGTTAACAGTTATGGTATTTCCTATAAACACTTTATTACTAAATCCAACATACTTCCCATACCTGGGTTAAGATACTGATGAGATAAAATCCAGCATACTTCCCACACCTGGGTTAGGATACTGATGAGATGCCTAAAAGAACACTCTTTTGAATAGTTAGGCCACAAAACAGAAGGAGGAGAGTAGAGCCAGGTGAAAAGTGTTGGAGTGAGAAGGTTCATCTCACAAGCTGGCCTCTGTGACCCTCCTCTGCTGTACTAATCCAATCCAGTGTCAAAGAGGGGTCACTATAGGTATTTTTTTACAGATCACAAAGAAATTTTAAAGTACAAATAGAGACAAATGGTGTAGGTGGACTAAGAAGAGCTCCACAGGTTGACAGCTGTAGCTGCTTCAAACTCTTAAAATGCTATGAATCTATGAAGTCTGTCTCTATACTTGAACTTAGTCATGCATTTTAATTCAACTGAAAAACTGTTCTACAGCTTTATTATTAATGCTACTTTAATTTATCCAGAGAATGTATACATTGGAGCTGCTAAAGGATGAGGTAGTATTACTGCTAGACTATTTTGTGAGCTTCTAAAAAGCAAATTTTTCAGAAAGCATTGACTACTTGCTAGTATTTTCAATGGGATTTGAAATTTACTGGAATATTAAACAAATGTCTCCATCGCTGCCTGTTTCTGCACTTCCTATGGAACAAATTTAATGGCAAAAATTCTTACTGTGGTGTATGTGAAAAAGTAAAATGAACTTTTAGACAACAGGTACTATAATAACTATACAATAAAAATATTTTTTAATTCCTTTGTTTAAAGAGTCAGTGTGACAATGTAGAAAAATCATCATATTAGGAAAACAGATTTGAGCTTGACTTCTGGCTTGCTTACAACTTGTGTGATTTTGAAGTTTTTATTTTCCTGTAAAGTGGAGGGTTAATATCAATATCTGCCACAATAACAGCTGTGACAATTAAATGACTAAAGTATATAAAGTTCTTAGCTCAGTAACTTGTTGGAGTAAGAATTTAAAATCTCAGTTTCTTTTTTTTTTTAATATGCTTTACTTACTAAATTCCTACTATGTACTAAGAAATAAGACTGAAATTACATACCTAGGAACTTTTTTTTAAGTGTGTGGTATTTTATTTTACTTTCTCATACTATAATGCTTTACAGTTTTCAAGTTTCCCATGCATGATTTCATATAATCCATAACAATCCTTTTGTGATCCGCTACTGTATACCGTCGCTCTGCCTTTTCTTCTCCCACTAGTAAGCACCAGTGTGTCTCTGTATTTGTGTGCCTACTTCTTCTTTGTTTTTTTCACTAGTTCATTAGTTCATTTTTTTTATTCCACTTATAAGTGATATCATACAGTGTCTATCTTTCTTGGACTTATTTAGCTTAGCATAAGTCCAAGTCCATCCATGTTGCTGCAAATGGCAAAAATGTCATTCTTTTTGTGACTGAGTAGTATTCCACCGTGTTCTTATGCCATATCTTCTTTATCCACTTATCTGTCGATGGACACTTAGGCTGCTTCCACACCCTGGCAACTGTAAACAATGCTGCTATTAGCAATGGCATCCACAGCAACTTTAACACTTTTTCCATCAACTAATTCAGAAGAAAAACTATTATCTAAAGTCCTTGGAAACATAGATATTGCTATCACCAATATAATCGATTACTAAAAATAAATACTTTTCTGTATAATACAAATTCCAACTGTAAAAACTATATAGCAACAAAAATTACATGTGCAAATGAAAAATATCACAGTAAACTTTGAAAGTTTCAATAAAGAAACAATTTACTTTGATCCCTCGGAGATAATTCTTTGCCTTACTAAGCGAACAAATTTCTCATTAGAAAATGAAATCCACGTAAACGTTATAGAATCTATGGAATCTGGAAAAGAGGTATTTCTATTGTTCTATATTTCAGTGTCTCAAAGAGATTAAAATCCAGTTTGAAAGAGGCAGTTAAATAGCTTATCTTTCATACAAAAATATTTCTCTTAGTTTTAAGAATCACTTAGTAATCAGATGCATCTTCAGGATAACAAAAACATTCTGGACAAATAAATAATCCATTATTTCAAAACACAGTCTATAGAACAAAATTCCAGTAGAACAAAAGAACCTGGAAAGCCCCTCATACTCATTGTAACAGGATGAATTACACAGGAAAAGAGTGCTATAAACTTCAGCCAAAGGAATCAAGATAAAGGCAGACTCGACTGTAAGAAAGGTCACTGAATTCAAGATTATCATCTATGGATTTTTATTGTAGTACAGAAAGGAATTCTTACTATATTACACAATAAATTAAAATGCATACATACAAAAAAATAGATGAACGAAAGTTTATTTCATATGCTTTAAATTTCAGAAAAAGACTGCTACTAGGGAGCATAGCTGATAAAACAAATTATTGGGTCTAGTAACATTTAGAAATCTATTTATAAAGCTAGTTTACTAGGACAATACAGCCTTTGAAATACATGAAAGAAAAAGTAAGCTGCAAAGCTGAACAGTATAAATCCTCTATGCTTGTGTTCTGCACAGTCCATCACTCCCATTTACTTTCCAACTCATATAAAGTCTAAGCTATTTCAGCCTTTGAGCCCTTAAATAGCAACAACAGCCACTGGAGACAGTTGGGAATGACTTGAATTTCAGTCCTTTCAAAAGCTCTCAATGCTGTGGAAGGCAATGTTTATTTGGAATTCCAAAGAGACTATTGCCATCAAAACACAAGAATGAGCAGTTAGTCACTGTCTCACTAATAAAACTTTAAGAATTATTTCTAAATTTACCAGGCAAAAGTAGCAAAAAACTATTATAATTTTAAAAGCAGCAATCTCTACAATTCACGGCAGTAACTATTTACTGAGTATCTTCTATGTCCAAGTCATGGTGATAGGCACTGGAAGGTGTAAAAAGAGAACATTATTTCTTCCTTTCAAAAGTTGGGTGTGATATTCTTGCCACATAGGGTGCATGTTACATCTTTCTTAGCTATTTTCTTTTTACACAAGGAAGTATTATATGCTCCCTCCTTTTAAACTCTGAAATTAGCTTTTTTCTTAAATGAAAATGAAGGTAAATGTGGTAGAATCCAATGCTGTGGAACCATAATCTTTTTTTAATCTCCCAGAAGTCGATGTGACCAGGAGAATCGTCTCCTGTTACTCCACTCCTTCAACAGTCCTGCTGTCTGTGTTTGTCTGTCTTTGTTTCCCTCCCCAGCCTCATGCTGTCTCTCCGGAGTCTTGCCTTCCCTGTGGACGTCTCTGCTCCTCTTTCTCTACTTCCAGATGGCTTAAATGTTTCTTGACCAGTGGTTCACAATCTGTGAATCACACGCAAAGCAGCTGGAGGTAAAGGGCATGCAATTCTAAGTTTTCCCAAATGATTCATGAATTTGTCTGGGTACTAAACACTGTTTAAAGTCTGCTTAATCTATTTAAATCATGTATATATTCGGATTTTTAAAGAAATGTAGATTCTTGAACATAAAATTAAAAAACCTTCCTGTTCATTTAAAACCGCAATACGATATTTAAAAACGTGCAGTTTATAATTATTACCTTAAGGTGGTAAGGGAAGGATTACCCAAGAAATATTTGACAATGAAAAAATAGGTCTTTATTTAAGGTTAGAAATCAGTGCTCCACTCTATGAACTCCTTGAGGGCAGGTGTGAAGACTTCCTTTCTATTCACAGTGATCAGCACAGCAAATGTTCCATTGCTGCTTAGTCGCTGCTTAGTCGCTTCAGTCGTGTCCGGCTCTGTGCGACCCCATAGACGGCAGCCCACCAGGCTCCCCCGTCCCTGGGATTCTCCAGGCAAGAATATTGGAGTGGGTTGCCATTTCCTTCTCCAATGCATGAAAGAGAAAAGTGAAAGTGAAGTCGCTCAGTCGTGTCCGACTCCTAGCGACCCCATGGACTGCAGCCTACCAGGCTCCTCCGTCCATGGGATTTTCCAGGCAAGAGTATTGGAGTGGGGTGCCATTGTAGTATATGCCAAACAGATGGATCTTAAACCTTTCTGTTTAAGATACAGGCATTCTGACTAGGAGCTGAACCTCTCTTCACCACCACACCCTGTGGCTATGCTAATCTATTCTATTCACAGTCTGTTTTGGTTGGTTGTTAGTCACTCCGTCCTGTCCGACTCTTTGTGACCCCATGAACTGTAGCCCACTGGGCTCCTCTGGCCACAGTATTCTCCAGGCACAAATACTGGAGTGGGTTGCCATTCCCTTCTCCAGGAGATCTTCCCGATCCAGGGATTGAACCCAGGTCTCCCACATTGCAGGCAGATTCTTTACCAGCTGAGCCACAAGGGAAGCCCAAGAATACTGGAGTGGGTAGCCCATTCCTTCTCCAGCAGATCTTCCCGACCCAGGAATCAAACCAGGGTCTCCTGCACTGCAGGCAGATTCTTTACCAACTGAGTTATCCGGGAAGCCCCATCTGTTTTGAGACCTATATAAACTGCGCTGAACAGATAGTAGAGACGAATGTGGGAGGTTCAGACAAGGAATGAGTCTTTCTGAGCTGGGTAATGGGGTGAACGGCAGGCCCTTCATCAATTTAAATGGCAGGAGATGCTAATTGCTGAGAAGGAAGTACAGAGCTCAGTTGTGAGTCTGAGGAACCTGTGATAACATAGTTTCAGAGACCTGACAGCAGCAGAAGCAGACTCCAGAGAGGAGAGGAAAAGGAGAAGGTGAAAGGAGAGTGGAGCCTGGGTAAAGCAGGCTGGACACCTGAGCAGTCTTTGGTTCTTCCCTCTTTCTTCACATCCACACTGTTATTGTGGCTTTCAGAATCACTGTTCACAAGTTCTCATTTCTTACATTTCTCCTCTGTTTTCCACTCCAAGTCCTCAAGTAGCCACATTACTGCACATTGCCTGATCAGTCTCCCTGTTTCTCTCTCCACCTTTTTCCAAGCAGTCTCACTAAACATTATTCTGAAACTGTCACTTTTCTAAACAAAACTGTTAATATCTCAATGTCTAAAAATCTGCAAAGCACTATTCAAATCTAACTTTTATTCCTATCTCCACTGCAAAGTGGCCCACGCGCTCCTCCCAACAGATGTCTGGGGACCGGCCTCCACGAGATGCCCTTCTCATCAAGGTCTTGCCCAGGATTCAGCACCTCCAGGAAGCCTTTTCATTTCAATTGGGTCTTGCCCTCTTTGAATCTATGTAGCACCTCTGTCTCTTCTTATCTCCATGAATGTCTTAATGAATAGATACAAGTTCTTTAAAGGCAGAAATCATAAATCATTCTCTTTATATCTACCCTTTATGGCTTCTGGTCATAGTAAATACAGAAAAGGACAATTTTCAAAAATTTGGAACATTATGAAATTTTCCAACTAAACTTAAGTAATGATAGTGTTGATGAAAACTTAGAAAATTATTTCAAGTATCATAAAAACACAGTCCAAAAGTTTGCAATTTAACTTGATTTTAATGTTACTCAGGAAATTAAAGGGAATACACATGAATTTGGTTGAGTGACAGAAAAAAAAATTATTTTGCTTGTCTTTCTGGGTTAACTCACAATAAAAAGGAATTACATCTGCGTTGTCCCTAGAAGGATAACAAGAGGAATTAGCCAAATAAACAAGTCGAGGTGTATACTGATTTCTCTTCGCTGCCATAAATTATTGGTTGAGACAATTTTTTAGCCAAAGCAGTAGTTAGCTGGCACTCAGCATAATGTTTATATACCCACATGCTTTTAAAAAGCTTTAATTACAGCTGTATGATCAAAAACCACTCACTTAACTAAAGAATCCTTTCTTCTAACACTTGGCATCATCATCTTTCTGACTTTCGAAGATAACTACTTACCGGACTGCCCTCTCATTTTCTCCCTATTTCCCTCTAGTCACACCCATTTTGTTGCTAAGAAACAAAATAAATATGACCTCCTGGAAGTAACCTTACAATGGATACTGTATTAATAGTTACTCACACTGAAGTGAGAAACAGGAACAAAGGAGACAAAACTTATCTTTGTCATGTTCTAGGTTCTTTCCATGTGTTTTTCATCTAATCTTTATAAGAGCTCTGCTGCTGCTGCTAAGTCACTTCAGTCGTGTGTGACACCAGAGACGGCAGCCCACCAGGCTCCCCCGTCCCTGGGATTCTCCAGGCAAGAACACTGGAGTGGGTTGCCATTTCCTTCTCCGTTGTAAGAACTCTAGAAGGCAGTTATTACAATGCTATGCCTATTTACAAATGGTTAACTGAACTCAGGAATAAGCCTAAGGTCACACAGCTAGGAAGCGGTGGGATCAAGGTTTATACCAAACCAAACCAAAGCCGGTTTTATTACCAGTCCCCTTCTTTATATCTCTACTTCATGGCCTTGTTTTGAAACTCTGCACATATGAAATATTCTATAAATTAAAAACTTACAATGAAGCTTTAAACAGGTCTTTTAATGTATTATTTCTTAGAATTATTACTGAAGTAATTTTTTTCCTTCAGAAAAGTAAATAAGACTTTTACGCTTAAAAATAACTTCCTGCTTTCAAGAGGCAAAGTTCAGGTAAGAATTTCAAAATGCAAAATACACCCTGATGAACTCATATTTACCAAATCTGCTGCTGTCAAATTGCTACTATCAAAAGAGATGCACTAACTTGAGACTTCATTTTCAACAGTCTTTATCCCTACTGAAATGAAGAAAAAGAGAACTATTTCTCTTTCATGTCTGCTGATGGATTTGTTAATTGACAGTTATGGTATCTTTTCCTGTCAGTATCAGACTAAGCAAAAAGTCTTTAAAACATATTTTTTTTAAAAATTCCTGAAACCTGAGTTATTCATGGAATACATACAGAAGCCTGTTGAAGAGGTATTAATACATAAATAATTTAGCAAATATAGTCAACAGGTTGATAAACTTGAGAGAGAAAAAGAAAGATGATATTCTGATTTAGGACAGGCAACTTACATATACAAATCAGTACAAATGAATGTTCCTGTCTAGTGACGCACCAAGCTATTTAGCCTCCTTTATCTCTTTTAGTTTTGTTCTCCATATAGGATCTAAGAAGCATACAGGAAATAATTTATGCATACTATTTACAACAGAACACAAAAAGGTGAGAGTGAAAAGGGACACTGTTGTTTTCAATTGAAAAAGTCAAAGAGTTACCCCAACTGAATCCTATCTTATCACATTTTATTAGGCGACCATAGTCACCAAGTCCTAGTATAAAAAAACCAGAGCAGGCACAGTCTTTGACATGACCTAAGTTTGTTAGGCGAGTCACATAAACTCTTGATACCATGAAATAAATCATCTGGAAAATGGGTATATTAACTCACTCTTCAGTGGACGGACGGGAGCATTTAATGATATATGTGAAAAGATTTGCACAAAAGAGATGTCAATGGTTTGCTTTCCCTCAACTCCTTTCCTAAGCAGCACTTCTAATTTTAACGATGAGGTGGAAGAAAGTTTAATCACAGTCCTGCAAATGTCATACTCCAAACAAAATTTAAAAAAGAAATTAAAACCAATATAAATGACCATACAAAACAGTAAAATCTAAATTGCAGAAAACACATTCAAAAAGCATATGAAGGGCTTCCCTGGCGGCTCAGTGGTAAGGAATTCACCTGCCAGTGTAGACGACAGGGGTTCCATCCCTGGTCCAGGAAAATCCCACATACTGACAAGCAACTAAGCCCATTCACCACAACCATAGAGCCTGTGCTCTGTAGAGTCCAGCAGTCACAACTACGAGCTCCACAACAAGAGAAGCCGCAGCGATGAGGAACCCGGGTACTGCAATGCACAGTAGCCCCTGTTCTCTGCAACTAGAGAGAAGCCCCTGCAGCAACAAAGATCCAGCACAGCCGAAAAGAAAGAAAGAAACAAAACGCATGTGCAACACCAAAGGCAAAAAGGGAACCTGAGGTGCGTGGGATAATGTGCAGCTCCAACTAAAAGAAAAGATAGTCAAACTAAATGCCTTTTAATTCACACGAATCAAAATATCCGAGAGAACTGAACACTTGGATTAAAAAAAAAAAAAAAACCTTTTAAAAATCCTGTCTCTATGCTCATAGTGAAAGAACAGAGCTGAACTCATTAAATTTAACAGTAATAGGATGTTAAGCAATCCATTAAAATGAAACAAAAGATGGCTAACAGCTTCAGTGTGGTTCCAAAGCTACTTCTCTTTTCTTGTAATTCAATGTGCCTATTAAATTATCCCAATGTGTCATTCATTAGTAGTAGTTACTGGACGTCTGACAATTTTTTTGTTGTTTGAAGGATGAGGAAAAAGGCAGAGGAAGTTAAGAGAATACATCAATATTTTTCAATACTCAAGCCTTCTAGATCTTTCACTTCCAATCATAACAAGCTATATACTAAATGACGTCTAAGGAACCAAAGTAAATAAGTAAACAAACCCACAGACATGCCACTACTAATAATGTAAAACCAAAAAAACAAGGAAGATTAGAAAAGTTATATATATTTTCTGAGACGATTAATTTTAAAATATAAAATAGGGGGAAATGTATATAAGTATTTTTTTATGATTAAGTGCTGTGTGAATATCTCTGTCTGACCTACCTTTCACCTTAGAGTCGGCAGGGTAGTACAAGTGACTCTGTTAACCTGGCACGGTTTAAGATAACTCCAAAGAAGAAAGTCCAATTTCCCGATTCTCTCAGCCAAAATAAGCCAACTTAAGTTAGTTTGATCTAATAGCAAGCTCTAGGGAACTTACCCATTTACAGTTGAAAAACCAGAACAAGAAACAGAATTTAGGGAACGTAGAAATACTCATGACCTCACTTTATGGTCAAGAAAATTAAGGCCCAGAAATTTAGCAATTTATCCCAATTCACACAGTAAGTCAGTAGCAAGTTTATCTATGTTATGCAAAGAATTACTGAAATAATATGAAATAGTTAAAAATTTTATTCATAGGCTCCAACTCCAATATAGCTCATAGAGTTATTTGACATCAAAGCTTCAGAAAGTATTTTTTTTCTTTTATTAGCTAAAATAACATAACTTTTTAGATGATCCACTTTGATATGAATCAAACACGTAGGCAAAAAGCACTTGATGGTTAAAAACAGCACAGTACAATTTGCCTGATTTTCACAAGAGGAAAAATAATTTGAAATATAATTTTTCATTGTCTAGTTTCTAGTGCTCTTAGAATCAGCGCCAGTTTCAGGGGGAAAAAATATTTTCTAATCCTATGCAAAGGTAAAAGACAAATCGAAATGAAATCTTTCACACCTTCATATTCATTAGATACTAGAATATAGTGAGTCATCTTATTATTTTAGGATATCAATGGAAATAGTATATGAGCTTTATTACCGGCCTGAAGAATTAATGCTTTTGAACTGTGGTGTTGGAGAAGACTCTTGAGAGTCCCTTGGACTGCAAGGGAACTCTCCGCCATGACCCATCTGTCTCAGGTGGCCCTACACAGCATGGCTCATAGTTTCACTGAGTTAGACAAGGCTGTGGTCCATGTGATCAGATTGGTTAGTTTCCTGTGATTGTGGTTTTCAGTCTGTCTGCTCTCAGATGGAGAAGGATAAGAGGCTTATGGAAGCTTCCTGATGGGAGAGACTGACTGAGGAGGAAACTGGGTCTTGTTCTGATAGGCAGGGCCATGCTCAGTAAATCTTTAATCCAACTTTCTGTTGATGGGCGGGACTGTGTTCCCTCCCTGTTGTTTGACCCAAGGCCAAACTATGGTGGAGGCAATGAAGATAATGGCAGTCTCCCTCAAACGGTCCCATGCATACACTGCTGCACTCAGTGCCCCCAACCCTGCAGCAGCCCACGGCCGACCCACAGCTCTGCCGGAGACTCCTGGACACTCACGTGCAAGTCTGGGTCAGTCTCTTGTGGGGTCACTGCTCCTGTCTCCTGGGTCCTGGTGCACACAAGGTTTGCTTGTACCCTCCAAGAGTCTGTTTCCCCAGTCCTGTGTAAGTTCTGGCGGCTGTATGGTGGGGTTAATGGCCACCCCCTCTGAGAGGGCGTATGCCATACCCAGGCCTGCTGCACCCAGAGCCCCTGCCCCTGCAGCAGGCCACTGCTGACCTGGACCTCTGCAGGAGACACTCAAACCCAGTTCTGTCTCAGTCTCTGTGGGGTCTGGGTCCTGGTATGCACAGGGTTTGTTTGAGACTTCTGGAAAACTTAAACTTGATTACAAACATCAGAGTGACCCACAGGTCCTACAAGACCTGTCTCATCTCCATGAACTTCCTACTACCTCTCTGACCTCACTTCTGACCCTTCTGCCTTCATTCACTCTCTCCCAGCGCTCTGGCCTCCTGACAGGGCCACTGCACCAACTTTCCCTCTGCCTGGGACACTCATGTTCAAGGTATCCAATAATTTTCTCACTGAGGCTCTCCTGACCACCTCTATTTTAAATTGCAATTTTCCGCTCCTGTGTTCCCTATGCCCACTACATGCTTTGATTTTCTTCATGACATAGTATACCATTATGTAATATATGACAGACTTTTACTTGTTTACTGTCTGTCTCTACTCACCAGAAGATCATCACTATGAGAACAGGGATTTTGCTTGCTTTGCTCACTTCTCAGTGTTCTTCGCATCTATAACAGTGCCTGGCATACAGTAATGGCTCAAAATATACTTGTGGAATAAATAAATACTGCCAAGTTTGAGAAATAATGCTGGTACCAATCAAATGACACTGAAAACACCAAACTATACAGTTCAGTTCAGTTGCTCAGTCGTGTCCGACTCTTTGCGACCCCATGAATCGCAGCACGCCAGGCCTCCCTGTCCATCGCCAACTCCCGGAGTTCACTCAGACTCATGTCCGTCGACTCGGTGATGCCATCCAGCCATCTCATCCTCCATCGTCCCCTTCTCCTCCTGCCCCCAATCCCTCCCAGCATCAGAGTTTTTTTCCAATGAGTCAACTCTTCTCATGAGGTGGCCAAAGTACTGGAGTTTCAGCTTTAGCATCAGTCCTTCCAAAGAAATCCCAGGGCTGATCTCCTTCAGAATGGACTGGTTGGATCTCCTTGCAGTTCAAGGGACTCTCAACAGTCTTCTCCGACACCACAATTCAAACGCATCAATTATTTGGCGCTCAGCCTTCTTCACAGTCCAACTCTCACATCCATACATGACCACTGGAAAAACCGTAGCCTTGACTAGACGGACCTTTGTTGACAAAGTAACATCTCTGCTTTTGAATATGCTATCTAGGTTGGTCATAACTTTTCTTCCAAGGAGTAAGCGTCTTTTAATTTCATGGCTGCAGTCACCATTTGCAGTGATTTTGGAGCCCAAAAGTCAGACACTGTTTCTACTGTTTCCCCATCTATTTCCCATGAAGTGATGGGACCAGATGCCATGATCTTCGTTTTCTAAATGTTGAGCTTTCAGCCAACTTTTTCACTCTCCTCTTTCACTTTCATCAAGAGGCTTTTTAGTTCTTCTTCACTTTCTGCCATAAGGGTGGTATCATCTGCATATCTGAGGTTATTGATATTTCTCCCAGCAATCTTGATTCCAGCTTGTGCTTCTTCCAGCCCAGCATTTCTCATGATGTACTCTGCATAGAAGTTAAATAAGCAGGGGGACAATATACAGCCTTGACATACTCCTTTTCCTATTTGGAACCAGTCTGTTGTTCCATGTCCAGTTCTAACTGTTGCTTCTTGACCTGCATACAGGTTTCTCAAGAGGCAGGTCAGGTGGTCTGGTATTCCCATCTCTTTCAGAATTTTCCACAGTTGATTGTGATCCACACAGTCAAAGGCTTTGGCATAGTCAATAAAGCAGAAATAGATGTTTTTCTGGAACTCTCTTGCTTTTTCGCAATCCAGCTGACGTTGGCAATTTGATCTCTGGTTCTTCTGCCTTTTCTAAAACCAGCTTGAACATCTGGAAGTTCACGGATCACGTATTGCTGAAGCCTGGCTTGGAGAATTTTGAGCATTACTTTACTTGCACGTGAGAAGAGTGCAATTGTGCGGTAGTTTGAGCATTCTTTGGCATTGCCTTTCTTTGGGATTGGAATGAAAACTGACCTTTTCCAGTCCTGTGGCCACTGCTGAGTTTTCCAAATTTGCTAGCATATTGAGTGCAGTACTTTGACAGCATCACCTTTCAGGATTTGAAATAGCTCAACTGGAATTCCATCACCTCCACTAGCTTTGTTCATAGTGATGCTTTCTAAGGCCCACTTGACTTCACATTCCAGGATGTCTGGCTCTAGGTGAGTGATCACACCATCATGATTATTTTGGTCTTGAAGATCTGTTTTGTACAGTTCTTCTGTGTATTCTTGCCACCTCTACAAGATGTTGTCAAACACTGACAGTACAAATAAATGTGGTCTTTGCTTTCAGAGAGTCTAGTTGGTGAAATAGAACTAATGTGCAGAAGTAGTCAGTTAATTACATAGGCATTATAAAGTATGACTATTAACCAATTAGGGTTACTTGTATATGATTCATGGAATCTGTCTTGACAGTCCTGGTTATATCTAGTATATAATTAAATGCTAAGTCAAACAGTATAAACTTGTCACAGGAGTTTAGGCGAGGGGGGGGTGGTAAATGAACAAATTGAAAGTTAGAAAAGACTATGGGGGATGATGAGCTTCAGTATGGGGTCTGAGGATGTGGAGGCACTCACTGTGGCAGTGAAGATATGGGAAGGCATTCCATATGAAGCCAAGTTTGTAAGAGGACAAAAAGGCATGTGAAGGACAATAAGAAACCTGTCTTAAATGGAAAGATAGCATCTTCTGATGAGTACTGATGATCTGAGGAGGACAACCAGATTGGGCCTGGGTCACAGAGAGCCTAATCCTCTGAGCAGAGGTCTTCAGTCTGGATGCAACCTCACAGCACATGATGCTGGCACCCAGCGTGGGTCCTCTGGAACCAGTCTACTGGTTTGGTACATTCAGCTCCAAGGTGCTCCCTATATTGCTAATGGTTCACACAGCAACTTTCTGTGGAAGCCACAGAAGCTCCTAGCCCTCCCCCTGCACACACACACACACACACACACACACACTTCCAGGACAGTGGTGGCCAATGACTAACAAATGCAGGGGAGAGGGGACAAAAACCCAGTTCCCTCAAGACAAGACTCACTCCATGGTACAATATTGTTCCCAAGCTTTCTCCTGGGGCAAGCTGATGATAGACATCCCTGAAACCATATCCTTGGTCATCTCAGTTTCTTCTTCCCAGTCCTGCTTCATCCACTCCCTTGTAAGTAACATATGAAATTCTCTTGATAAATCACTTGTACATGAATCCCATCTCAGGTTCTGCTTGTAGGGAAACCAGACTAAAGACAAGTCTATAAAGGAGAGTACTAGACAGTCATGAAAAAATCAGAGAAAGCACTGTTGTAGGTTATTCAATTTGGAAGGAGAATCCTGAGCAGACTAGTGGGTGAGAGATGGAATAAAGAGGGTAAGGTGACTGGAAGCCAAGTAAGGATGTTGTTGTTCAAATTCTAAATGAGTGGGAAAAAAATTTTTGCTTTGATATAAGAGAACTTAAGAATAAAATGGCCTTAGTATAGGGAAAGATTAGAGATAACTCTTCAAAGTTTTTTTTTTTTTCCTAAAAAAGCAAAAAGTATTTCTTCAGTAGCATTGTGAGGGTTATACCATGAATTCTCTTAAATGCAAATCTCTTTCAGGCTGACATAACCTAACACAAGACGTGTTTGAAAAATTGAGAACAATAACAATGAAAAACAGGACTCTAAAATTCTCTCTCATATTGTGGGTCTCTGAATATCCGTACTCAGATATATGAAGATAAGATTAAGTAGTATCTCCAAGTATTTGTAACAAGTTGGTTTGTGAGATTCTGCATTTAAGTAGCTTAAAAGAATCTATATTAAAATTAGTAGCAGATTACTCAAACTAGAAACCCATCCAAACAGGGTAACATCTGGTTTTCGTCTACTCTCATGGAACCTAGAAGTCTTTTCAACAGAAAATAAGATACTGTACTAGGTCATAAAACGGTGAGCACAATATGAAAACAAGCAGGCTACTATGAAAGAAACCATATACAGCCCAGAAAAAAAAAGTTTGTACCACACATAAACTTTCACTTGCGAATAGGAAAAACAACCTAACAACATCCTTGCTTTGTTGTGTTGATATCTCATGACACACATTAAGCTTCTTAACTTCTTGGTTCCCTTTCAAAATTCATACTTAGTAAAAATACCTATTTTCTCTTAATTAGTAACAATTTTTGTGTTACATGTCTAAATATATAGAACAAAGGCTATCAAAATAGAACTTTTTAGCAAGGTTGTTTTTTCTCATTGATTACTTTTGTATCCACTGAAATGTACAGCTACTAGCTTTCAAAATTTAAAATACACATTAACTTTGATTCAACAGTCCCACTGAAAGGAATTTCACACACAGAAACACACAAAAACATACAGACATACAGACACACACATGCACCCCCAAATGGGAACTGGTCAGAAAGTCATGACACAGCAGAGTAAATCTCTAAGTTTTTCTAGATTTCTCCTATTCACTTTTAAGACAAAATTGATACTCATCCAGAAAATTACATATAATTTATCTTCTATATATCCTTTAAATCCTCCCAGGAGAGACTCCAAGAATAAAAAGGTTTCATAGTTAAAAATAATAGGAAGATATAGCATACATTATTCCCCTCATAAAGACTCATAATAAAAACAACAATTTATGGAAGACTATGAGATGTTCTGGAGAAGGAAATGGCAACCCACTCCAGTATTTCTGCGTGGGAAATTCCATGGACAGGGTAGCCTGCTGGGCACAGTCCATGGGGTCACAAGAGGGTTGCACATGACTTACCGACTAAACGACGACAACGACGTGAGATGTCTTGGGGGGAAACGGCATTTTCCAAATTTTATAGAACAGAGAACCTTTCCATTAATATAATTATCAAAAGCAAGACTTGCTTAAAACCCTTCATGACCACCTGGTAAACAGCAGCTACCTTCCTTATAAATCTACAGCTTCACAGCCATCATTCAAGAACCCTCCTATTCTCTCTTTTTCCCCTACTTTCCCCTCAACCCAAGACACTGAAGTGGTTCCAACTTTGTATTTCATAATAATCATAGAAAACTGGTTAATATATAATTCTTGGTCCTTACTTCCAGATAGTCTGATTTCTAGCAGTATCTTTTTTTCTTTTTTACTTATTTATTTTAATTGGAGGCTAATTACTTTACAATATTGTGGTGGTTTTTGCCATACATTCACATGAATCAGCCATGGGTGTACATGAATTCCCCATCCTGAACCCCCCGCCCACTTCCCTCCCCATCACATCCCTCAGGGTCATCCCAGTGCACCAGCCCTGGGCACCCTGTCTCATGCATTGAACCTGGACTGCGATCTATTTCACATATGATAATATACATGTTTCAATGCTATTCTCTCAAATCATCCCACTCTCGCCTTCTCCCACAGAGTCTAAAAATCTATTCTTACATCCGTGTCTCTTCTGCTGTCTTACATATAAGATCATCATTACCATCTTTCTAAATTCCATATGTATGCATTAATATACTGTATTGGTGTTTTTCTTTCTGACTTACTTCACTCTGTATAATAGGCCAGTTTCATCCACCTCATTAGAACTGATTCAAATGCATTCTTTTTAATTGCTGAGTAATACTCCACTGTGTATATGTACCACAGCTTTCTTATCCACTCATCTGCCAACGGACATCTAGGTTGCTTCCATGTCCTGGCTATCGTAAACAGTGCTGTGATGAACACTGGGGTACACGTGTTTCTTTCAATTCTGGTTTCCTCAGTGCGTATGCCCAGCAGTGGGATTACTGGGTCGTATGGCAGTTCTATTTTCAGTTTTTTAAGAAATCTCCACACTGTTCTCCATAGTGGCTGTACAAGTTTCCTAGCAGTATTTTTAAGAAGCAATTCAGGTGATCTCAATACAGTTCAAATGTTGGGATGCTGAAAAGACCTGATATAATACCATCAACAAGATGTTTAGCTATTTTAAAATTGAAGCCAAACTAAGTTCAGAAAATTTGGATCTCAAATAAATATATTAAAATTATATTTTTCTATCCAGGGGTAAAAAGGCAAAAAAAATACTTATGGTAAAAGAAGAGCCAAATATTTTTTTAAAATATCTTCTAACACACTGCCTAGAATATTAAGGTCAAGAGTTTTACCCTATAACAAGAATCCTTAGGTTGCATTCTACTGAGAAATTGCAGAAATTCTTAAACTCTCTGAAACTATACACACAATAGTTATAAGTATGCAAATACATGGCTTATAACCAAAGCTTTCACCAGTTCTCATACTGCTCAATACCCAATTTAAAAATCATTCTATTTCTTATTTATTTCCCTGAAACAACGGCAATAGAAACTGCTTCTTACTTAACAACATGAATCAGACACACGAAAACACATTCGTCAGTGTTGTTTTCTCTATCAGAACCAAATGAAAAAAATTTACCTTTGCAGAGTCATATTCAAAGAGCCTGTACAACCCTTAATCTTGTTCTGGGCTTCCAGATGAGTCATGCCATGGGCACTTATTCCATCAATGCTGAGAACCACATCGCCTATTCTTACGTTTGCCTGGGATGCTTTTCCACCATCTTTTAGCTGTAAAAAATATATTTCATTAGGACTGTCATTCTTTAAAAATAAACACAGATGAAAATTATGCTGTTGTCATATCAAAAGAAAAATATACTCATATACTACTAGACAAAGTAATACAAATTTTCTTACTTAACAAGTAAAGTAAAAATTCAAATGACTTTCATACTTATTTTCTCAAATTTTTATTTGCTGTCTAAAACTCTAAAATAATTGTCTGAGAGTCTTTGGTAATTTCTCCATTTCTTTATTGTGTAACAGGAGTGTGTGATTGTTACAAATGAGGAAGAGAAGTAGCCAAGGAAACTACATTTTAGGGGGAAAAAAGTAATCTGAATAGGGTATTTAATACTCTTTCAGAAATAATTTTTAAAACTCTTTTAAACAGCTGTATTTTTGTTTCAGCACAAAGATTAATACAGATGGAGGACGTACTGAACAATCCTTCCTGTTGAGTCCAACTTGTGACCAGTGTTTGAGGGACTGAACTCTTAGATCACAGGCCCAAATATCTTTTATGCTGGACAGGCTTCTTGTTCCAGGCATTTAGCAGGAAGGGAAGAAAACCAGTTGTGTCTGAGACTGTTAGACTATCGTGTACCACAGTCTTTAATTCCCAATCTTTCTTCCCTTCTTTACAAAACATTATACATGTTTACATTTAGTTTGATCTTCTTCAAACTTCATGCAAATCTATTTCATTGCTCCAAAAGGAGCAAACAAATATAAAATGACAGTAAAACGGAGGATGATGCATTTTTAATAGATACTCAGAAATAAAGAACAAGTACAAATCAAAAGGAACCATTCTAATTAAAATGACAAGCTCAGAATTCAGTTAAATACAAGTAGATAGCACTAAATATGGGTTGCTGGAAGAACTCATATTCTTGAGACTAGACCCGAAAAAGGAAGAAAATAAGCAGTATTTCTCTAATGTTGGTGTTGTAATTTCTCTGATACTGTTGTTGTTTAGTCCCTATATCATATCTGACTCTTTGTGACCTCACGGACTATAGCCTGCCAGGCTCTTCTGCCCGTGGGAGTTACCAGGCAAGACTACTGGAGTGGGTTGCTATTTCCTTCTCCAAGGAATCTTTCTGACCCAGGGATAGAACCTACATCTGTCTGACAGGCGGATTCTTTACCACTGAGCCACCAGGGAAGCCCACTTTCTCTAAAAATTAGAAGTAAAGATCTTAAGCAGAGTTTCTATTTGGGATGAACAAAAATTCTGGAAATGAATAGTGGTGATGGCTGCGAAACACTGGTTAGTGGAGTGCTGCGGTGCTAAGTCGCTCAGTCGTGTCCAACTCTGTGCAACCCTATGGACTATAGCCCCCCAGGCTCCTCTGTCCACGGGATTCTCCAGGCAAGAATACTGCACTGGGTTGCCATGCCCTCCTCCAGAGGATCTTCCCAACCCAGGGATTGAACCCACATCTCTTACATTTCCTGCATTAGTAGGTGGGTTCTTTACAAACACAACACTGTAAAAGCAAATAATGAATTGTGCACTTTAAAAATGGCTAAAATGTCTTTTATGATAAGTATATTTTACCACAACTTTTTAAAAACTAAGTGTTTTAGAGCACATTTTTCTAAAATTACTATTCGAGTCAAAGAAAAACATCTCTCAGCAAACTGAACAATGGCTGAGTACTGGAATTCATAATTTGGAAGCAAAGCAATAATACAAATGAATACTGTATGTTCCGTAGGTTTTGATTACCATCAATTCTCTAATTCTTTCCTTAAAAATAATGATCAAGGCAGATAAATCCTAGTGTACAAGAACAACTATTTGGATCTAAAATCAAGGAAACAGTATTGACTATTAGATCCATCCGGGCAGGCCCATGCCTGTGTTTCTCTCCCACTGTCCTAAAGCTAGAAGTGTGCCTGACACTACAGACCTTCATAAAATACATGCTGAATGAATGGATGCCATTTGTCATCTAACATGGGCAAAATCTATCGTTTGTTATAAATTGTGACGTCAGGAAGAACTAAAATTTTCAATTTGAAATCTATTTCATTTAACGTATAACTATCAAATGATGGACAAAGTTCTTGAAATTAGTGAGAAAAAATATCTATTTGAGCCAGGATATGTAAAGTCTAGGCTTCCCAGATGGCGCTAGTGGCAAAGAAACTGCCTGCCAATGCAGGAGTTGATATAAGAGACTCAGGTTCGATCCCTGGGTCTGGAAAATCCCCTAGAGTAGGAAATGGCAACCCACGCCAGTATTCTTGCCTGCAGAATTCCATGGACAGAGGAGCCTGGCAGGTTATAGCCCATGGAGTCTCAAAGACGGGACATGACTGCACCACACAGAGCACACATCTAAAATCCAATAGATACAAAGTATAAAAAAAGATTTCAAGCCTTTCAATGAAATATTCTCTATTATAATATAAATGTAGTACATAGAGTTGACAGTTGATCAACATGAGTTTGAACTGCATGGGTCCACTTATATGAGGATTTTTTTCAATAGAGAATACAACAGTACTACACAATCCATGGCTGGTTGAATCCAGGGATGCAGAACCATAGATACAGAGGAACCAAACTGTATATACAGAGAACAGACTATAAATTACAGGCAGATTTTCAATTTCACAGAGGGTCAATGCCCTTAATCTCTAAGAGTTCAAGGGTCAACTATAGTGATTTTGTTTTCACCACTGTACTAATGTAAACAAACACCTCCTCAGTTGTCCAGATATTTAAAGGTAACAAAAATTAATGAAATGCAAACAATAAAGAAATAAAATTTCCAGAGTAGTAAAACATTAAAATTTAACACATATCTAATTTATCAACATAGCTATATTACATACACATGTATATATATGTACATACATACATACAGACACACATTTTATTATATACTATATGACTGACAAAGTAATACCAAAATTCAATAAAAATTATATGAATCTAATTTGAATTCCAGGATCACAGGATCAAGAAGAAAAAAATTAAGATAGAATTTTATTAAGTATATTTTAAAATATTGTATAGACAGAAACATTTATTAAAATATGTATGTGTCAAGAGTAAGAAAAAGTCTTTAAAAATAATAATACCTAAATTAAATACTACAGCTTTACTGTATTGAATAATAGGTGTGAAATGTCTTTTAATACTCAGTATTTTTATTAATTATAAATATCAATTATTTAATTAAATAACAAATACTGTTACTCTCTCCTGCACAGAACTAAACTGTTTAAATTATGAAGGACATTTCCAAGAAAACAATTCCTAAAGCTATAATAGCGATGCCACTGCTTTCCATGGGACTTACTTGTAGGGTTTTATAAAGATTATGTGAGATAATAGCTTAATAAATGTTATCTGTTATTATTTTCTCTTGATGTCAGATGACTAAACCAAGAAATGTGGAGGCTGTACTAGGCGATGTTAAAGGCCTTATACGGTTCCTTCCAGTCTTAAACGGTTATCCATCTGTAAACTATCTGTACAAAGGTATGACTCTAATCCTAAAACAAAGGTCACATCTGGACAATTTTGTTGGTAGGACAAAGGAACATCTATTCCCTACTAAAATAAATGAACTGAAATTTGAATCCTGATAAAGAGGCAAAATTACGGAAACAAAATGATGTTTACATTATTTACCCTAGATTGTTTTAACCAAGAAGAGTAAGCATAAAAAAAAAATTTTTTTAACCACAAATTGAACATAGCTAAATTACCTACTTCACAATTCCTAACATAAGATGTAGCCTTAAAAAAGAAAGACTGAAACCTATGAGCCTCTGCTCAAAATGTACCCAACAAAGGCAATTTAAATATCCCCAGTCCAATAGTAATATAAAGGTAATGAACAATTAAGTAAATAATTTAATCAAATGTCACACACTGGATAATATTTTTCTCACTCCTTTGATCCAGCAGCCTACTAGATTCTGAGATGCTATGATCTCAAGATGTTCAGATCCAGTGTCTCAGAATTACCTATCTTTTTAGGACTGCTTTTACTCAGCCACCCTTCTTTTTAAAACATGTGGCACAGAAATCGTATAGCCCTTGTGAATTCTGCCTTTTCCTTGGGTACCACATCCAGGGAAATTGCTAAATTTTGTTGATTCTTCCTGTCCCCTCTCATGCCAGACCATACACCCTGGTCGTCTGTCACCTTGATCTTGCCTGCTGCCTAAAGCAAGAGTTTTCTAAAGACCTCCCTACTGCCAAACTCTCCAAATTCCGTGTCATTGCCTTCATCTTATTTCCATAATGGTGGCCCAACTACCATCTCACATTGAAGAGTTCCATCATGTTAACTATTTATAAAATGAGGGTGAAAAGGCTGCAAATATTTTCTGCTTCCTACAATGGAGAATAAAGTTGATGCCTGATATACAAGCAATTTATATTCTGTAGTCAACCTGTTTACAACTTCAAAACAAGCTCCTCAGGGATCATATTTTACACTATGTCTTCTCAAGAGCCTTGAATATTGTATGTATTAGAAAAATATCTGATCAAATCATAGTAAATAAGGAATCAATAAATCCATCCATCAGATTAATATGCTAAATTCTGATGAAATATACTTAATTCATCAAAGAGAAAAAAATAATTTTGATCTGAAAATGAGAATCTTCAGTTGAACATTAGGCTGAGCCAAGCTGAGAAAAGTCAAAAATCAAACTACATTTCCAACAGAATCAAGTAAACACATTTCGGATACATAGCTAATATATTTTCCCTAGAATTTCCAAAGAGATGTCACAACTCCCCTTAGTAACTTTAAGTGCTGTTGTTATACAGTCGCTAAGCTGTGTCCAACTCTTTGTGACCCCATGGACTGCGGTACACTAGGCTTCCCTGTTCACTATTTTCTGGAGTTTGTTCAAACTCATGTCTATTGAGTCAGTGATGCCATCCATTCATTTCATCCTCTGCCGCTCCCTTCTCTTGTTATCAATCTTTTCCAGCATCAGGAAATTTTCCAATGAGTCGACACTTCATATCAGGTGGCCAAAGTCATGGAGTTTCAGCTTAGAAAGAATTTAATTGTATTTAATCTCAAACCTTTCTCAATTGTCAGAAATGTAAACAAATGTCCACTGCCATCTGTACTTTTCATGTTATTTAAACTGTCAAACTCCTTTTTGCCTACAGTTTTAGCTTAAAGTGAAGTGAAGTCACTCAGTCGTGTCTGACTCTTTGCGACCCCATGGACTGTAGCCTACCAGGCTCCTCCCTTCATGGGATTCTCCAGGCAAGAGTACTGGAGTGGGTTGCCATTTCCTTCTCCAGGGGATCTTCCCGACCCAGGGATCGAACCCCAGTCTGCAGCATTGCAGGCAGACACTTTAACCTCTGAGCCACCAGGGAAGCCCCATTTTTTGAGCTTAGTAATATAGAGTTTCTGACATGAATGTATTTTCTAAATCTCTAACCATCTTTATTATTCAATATTTAGGCTTTCTACTCACTAAACTAAAGAGCAGAAAGAGCCTAAACTAATGCCAATAGAAAAGGCCCAATGCACAGGAACAAATGTAAAACTTGTTAAAGATGGCATCTCACTGAAAACTCCCATGACCTTTAATTTATCCCCAGAACTACTTCCTCAAGGCAGCCACTCAATGGAGAGATGAAATTTCCCCCTTAATTGGGTAGGATGTATCACTATTATAAATTGTGAGCAGCTAAGAAAAGACTACAAGGTCACTTGTTATTTGCATAGCTCATTTCTTCTTTGTTGTGGCAAGTCTAAATAGTTTGCATTTGTTCGAGGCAGTCAGTAACAACTTTCTGTCACCAATAAATCTTGTCCATATCATAGGACAGCTATAAGTATGTGTGTATTTCATAAATGCACAAGGAAGGAAGCAGTCAAGGGAGGCTCCTGGGTCCAGTCCAGAATAAATCAAATTAATCACAAACAAATGCTTCTCTTTTGATCTTTAAATACATTTTTCAGTACTGTTGTCCAATTTTCCATAAACTTAATCATAGCTGTATGCTTCTTTAAAAACACTGCTTTGTGGTCTCACTTAAGTTGTAAGCAGACATGGTTGCAGATGTTGGAACAACCTCTGAGCTTCAGTTTCCTGATGCAGAAAGCAGGATAACTACCTGTTCTTCAAGAGAGAATGGGGTCTTTACTGAGCTTCCCCGTTAACTCAGATAAGAAAGGATCTAATATTAATCACCTACACTTGGATCTAAACCTCAGCCCTAGGGCTACACTTTAACCTTTTTAATTATGGATTATAAGAAGTCCTCTCTTGAAAGATAGCCCAGTCTTCAGTAAGCAGATGGATAGACTGTGTGTGTATATGTCACTGTGTGTCTGTGTGTTCATGTGCACCCATGTGTGTGTGATATGGGGAGGAAGATATAAGAGAAAATGGCATCACAGACTTGGGCTTCCCTCATCTTGCTGTGACTGGAAAATACCCAAAAGTAAATTTTCTTCAGCTGTTTTAGAGGGATAGCTCCTCTTACATAGTCTCTTTCTATCCTAAGAAAGAGATGACCCAGAAAAAGTAAATGAAACTATGTACTGAGCACCAACAATAAGTGAAGGATCCTGGGAGACCCATCATCATCCCTCACCACTATTAGGTGGTTTTACTCTGCTCAGCGGATGGGAAAAGAGAACTCCACAGCAAGAACACAGTTTCAGGAAAAGATTCTGAAGTTAAGCAAACATGAGTTCATACTATGCTGGGTCCTCTATTAAGTGTGCACCATGAGTTTACCAGGCTTCTCTAGGCTTCAGATATTTCTTCCTGAAAACGGGGACTAGGATTTCACTTTGCTCACAGAGCTACTGAGCAGATTAAATGAAGCACCAGCACAGCACATGGGTTTCCCTGGTGGCTAAGATGGTAAAGAATCTGCCTGTGATACAGGAGATGAAGATTCGATTCCTGGGTCGAGAGGATCCCCTGGCGAAGAGAATGGCTACCCACCCCAGTATTCTTGCCTGGAGAATTCATGGACAGAGAAGCCTGCTGGGCTACAGTCCGTGGGGTGGCAAAGAGTCAGACACAGCTGAGCGACTAACACACACACACAGTACACAGCAGGCACAGTAAATGCTCACTGCCATTATCATAATATGCCATCAATTCACATGTGCGGGACACCTACTTCAAGGACCTACAGGGCAGAGAAGACAACTTTTCAAGCTGATCAGTCAGGCTTATTTTTCCCTTTCCTACTTAAAGGAAGACCAAACACCCCTCTTCTCTTCCCTCTGCTTCTCTAAGCCTAAATTTTCTCTTCACTTAGCCAAAGAGCTTGGTAAAATCCCGAATCAGAACCCCAGCTCACAGGCCCTCCCTGCTTGCTTCCTACTATTCAAGTCTGAATTTTTCAAACTCTATTCCCACAGGATGGTGGCCTCATGATCAGCACCCAGGACAGTCTGGCACTGTACCAAAAGGCCAAAGAACAAGAATCAATAAGGTGATATTGGTGAAGAAATCCTGAGTTAGGGGTCAGGGAAGGACAGGAAGGAAAGCAAACAGAAGAACACATAACAAGGGAGGGCACTGGGCAGAAGGCAGAACAAAGAACCAAGGACATGAATGAAGAAAGTTATGAGATGTCCCAGGTTTGGGGTCCAGGCCTTCTCTCTGAGTGTGTTGTACATCACTGCATTTGTACAAAATAATATGCAAATTGAATACAACAGCAAAATAGTAATTAATTAAAGAGCAAGAAGGTCTTATACTTTGATTTGAACAATTATGATAAAATAACCTACACGACTATAATTAATAGCTATGATGCAGAGCCAATTAACTCAGGGTAATATTTATGTATGCCATTAAACGTGTCATTAACTTTACTGGACTCAAGTAAAATTTACAACTAAACTTTTCCCAAATGCTTAGCCTCTATACAAATTTGTAGTTCCAACAGTATTTCTTCTTTTAACAGAAGAAGAAAGTAGCACCACACCCTTAGAAAAGCACATCAAAATTAAATATTATCTCAAGAGAGCATATCACTTAGATGAGAACCTCCAAGATACACTGAAGAGAAACCTGTTTTATCCACAAAGCAGTAAACTACTTGGGATTCTTAGGCATTATAGGCATACCTGTTAAACTAATCCTTCCCCATAGCTATCACCTCTTAAGAGTATATCATAGAAACAAACCAATCATTGAATTCTTAGTAAAAAAAACAAACAAAACAAAGAAAGCATTATAGAGCTTTCATTTTTAAAAATTAGAAGCCAACATGGCCAGTAACATTTTAAATAAATCTAACTACCTAAGATTTCTCTACAAAATGCTCATTTAATACAGCTGTTCCATTGCACAAAGATTTTTCATAAAAAGGCAAAATGTATAACTACAGCAGTGACTCCAGTACTACCTTAGAATTCTCTAATGAAAAGTACCCTTCCAAATCATAGGGAATTTTCAATATATACAAAATAATCTCTTACTTGTCTTCCCTTGAAAATAAGTCAGTAGTTACAAACCTCAGAAAGTAAGTGCCAGCAATAAAAATGACTTTTTGAAAATATATGTGCCCAAGAATATTACAAAGATCATTTTACAGTACAAATAACATAAGTCAGTTGCTTACTGATAACAATTTGTGCTGGTTCAAAAGAAATTTACTTTAGTATTGATCCTATTACATGCTACAGGTAACAAGTAGGAAACAGGTACCTATCTAATGAGTTATCGCCAATGTGCCAATTTCAACCTTCTGCATATTTTCAACAAATATGGAATGTTTGGAAATATGTGACCTTAAAACCATGGGTATGACAGGAATGCCATCAGGCTAGTAAATGTTAAAAAGGAACATAAATATGACAGCTAGAGAAAGAAACACTAACAGAAATTTCCCATGTCCAAAAGCCATGGGAACTAAATCCTGGGAAAATAAAAGCTATTGTTTTTCTAAGTGCCATTACCAAAATTCAGAGAAATACATATACTAAGAAAAAAATTATATCAATCTGACCAAAGGATCTTCATGAGACAGAAGAAAGCATAGAGAAAAATCTCATTTTAAAAAAATACCTAATTAGTGGACAATATTTAAGTTTGCTTTAAAATCTATTTTCTGGTAGTACCAACTGTAGAATAAATAATCTGAATGCAGATGGAAACCTATGGTTGAAACTACCCAGGTATTTATCTCCCACATGCTTTCCAGAATACTGAGAATGTGATTCTTTACACTACCATACCCCATAAAAACCTAAGACTGAATGAACACAACTCCAAATGAGAATTCGCAGAACTTGCCTTCCTGCCAAATTACGAATGCTACTCAATCACCAAGAAATATCACAAATAAACAAAAATGGTCTGAGTTTTCAGCCACTCAAGTGAGCAGAACATTTGAGAAGTACTCTTTTTTTTTTTTCAAATCCCAGTTTATTCACTACCACTCCAGTCTTGCTAATCTGCTCTACATTACTCAGCACTCAAAGATGTTCTGTCTTGCACTGTTTATTGTTACAGTGTTGGCACCACAACCAGCCTACAAATGCAACTCAACAACATACAAAATGTCAATCTCCAGCCTGAACGTGTAATATGAACATACCCCACTTTAACATCTTTTGTTTGCAATAAAATGATTTTGCTTTTTGCAGGTTAGAAATAAAGCAAGCAATCACTGATGTCTCTCTTAAAGTCTATAAAATCCTGACTCTGTGAGCACTGGTTATTTTAACCATGGACTCTATTTTGGCTTATGAGTCAAACTGTAATCAATTTTACCCAAAAGTCTGAGAATCCACCTTATATGGTAGCAATGAAGAGAATACCTCAAAGTATGTGTCATTATGCCTTACAAAACCAAACGGAAGAAAGGAAGTGATTACGCCTCTTTCCTTGTAGCCACTGAGCCACCTAGTTCAAACATGTTTGTTTTAGCAGTCTAAATGTATGTCCACAATGATTCCTTCCTAATTGAAATAATATCTTTATTATTGTCTACAGAGTGACCTAACAAAACAGACACATGCCTTCTTAAACTGTAATTCACTATTAATATACCCAAAGCATTTTCATTTTACAGTTAATCCATATGTATTTTTAAAAGTCCTGCGCTTTGTAGTTAACGTGCGAATATAATTCTACCAGAAATGTGAAAAGCATGGTGGTTTGTTAAAAAACAGTACAGCCACAAACATCTCAAAATCAAACAAATTTGTTACTTACAGAGAAATTAATGTTTCTATGTAGTCCACTCTACAATAATAAGGAACACGATAAGAAATGGCACAGAGAGCTATAAAGGTTCAAAACCATTTTAGTCAACTCTAAGTTTACCTGAGAACAGATTAACTGAAATTCACACATTTCAACCCTCCCTTCTCATAAGGTTCTTTTCAATGATGAGATGAATCCCCCCTCAAAATTGTATGCAAACTGTGTGTAAGTATACATGTATTTTCCACTGAGATTGGTCCACGGTGTTCCCCAAATTCTCAAAGGCAACTAAGACCAAATGTTAAGAACTAATGATTTAATGAAACCTTAGAACAGTGTTTCTCAAAGTGTGGTTCCTAAACCACCAGAGTTAACATATTTCAATGACAGGGGAAACAAATCACAAGCTTTCAAAACCCACAAACTAAACATGTTTCAAAACAAAACAAAAAAAATCTGTCAGCATCAAGAAAATTCAATAACTCAGAACAGAATTATTAATATTTATGCAAGTGGTGCAAAATCATGATTTCATGTGCTAATGGCAGGTAAGTTAAAGAGTTAGTCACTCCGTCGGGTCCGACTCTTGAGATCCCATGGACTGTAGTCCGCCAGTCTCCTTTGTCCATGGGGATTTCCCAGACATGCATCCTGGAGTGGGTTGCCATTCCCTTTTCCAGGGGATTTTCCTGACCCAGGGATCAAACCCAGGTCTCCCTCTTTGCACTCGGATTCTTTACTGCCTGAGCCACCAGGGAAGTCTAAATGGCAGGTAAGTGTAGCTTAAAAAAATGAGGACTCGCTTTTAAACTTTTAAAATCTTCATAGCATAAATCACTAGCATTTAATAAGGGTCTATTTCAATGAGGCACTACCTTCCAATTCTGAATTCTGAGAACAGGCATGGCCCTTCCCCTCATCTACTGGTTTCTATTATTTCACTTTTCCCACCTGTATGCAGCTCTCCAGAAAGCAGTGCTCCTCGAACCATCTGTGGTGGAGGACACCACCTATGGGGAAGTCCCCTCCCAAACACATTTGCCTTTACCAATTCTTCTGTAATCTACAATAAAGTACTTAAAAAACAAACTCAACAGAAGTCACTCAAAATAAAAGACAAAATTATTTATCATCTAACTCAACAGATATAAAATTGCTCTGTCCAACTATGACAGTTCCTAGCTACTTACTCTTCATTTCTAACCTTATTTCATTTCAGTCTATAACTGACAGTTGGCAGGTGAGCAGATCAGCAAGGATGCTCCTTCTAGGCAAGGACTATATCTTTTATTTCAAGTTCATCGTACCAAGACTTAAACGTAATACACAATAAACATCTGATGAGTCACCACACAGGAAATGAAAGGTATTTTGTAAATAGGCTATTATTTAATAATTCAACCTATTTCTACTTTGGGGGCTCATGTTAAAGTGATGAATAATACTGTTACCTTTATTTTGGCACATTTATCTGACTTTTTCTTTAGGAATTATTTCTAAAAAGGTATGCACATTAATGGAGAAGGCAATGGCACCCCACTCCAGTACTCTTGCCTGGAAAATCCCATGGATGGAGGAGCCTGGTAGGCTGCAGTCCATGGCGTCTCGAAGAGTCAGACACGACTGAGCAACTTCCCTTTCACTTTTCACTTTCATACACTGGAGAAGGAAATGGCAGCCCACTCCAGTGTTCTTGCCTGGAGAATCCCAGGGACGGGGGAGCTTGGTGGGCTGCCATCTATGGGGTCGCACAGAGTCGGACACGACTGAAGCGACTTAGCAGCAGCAGCAGCAGCATGCACATTAAAATGTTTGATCCATGACTCTAGACTGGCAGCAAGAATATTTGCAGACATTTACAATTCTGCAAACTTTGTATGATAGTGTCCATTATCCACACCCTTGCAATCCTTAGTTTTGTAAAAGAAACCTGAGGGTAATTCTAGTTCTACTACTAACAAACCCTGTGACCTTTGGCAAATCACTTACCCCTCTGGCCTCATTCTGCTCAGCTGTAAAGAGAGTTGGATCAAATGATCTAGGGTCCCTTTCACCTATAAACCATAATAAATATTTACAAAGACTTTACAACCTCTCATTAGTCTAAAGTCATTACAATTAGTATCCATTACTCAGGCACTAAAATAAATTTTGTGTTTTTCTCCAATTACTTCATACATATTATTCTTTACTCTTATTTCTCTACTATAAAACACTAAATTGACAAACATGGGTGCTTTTCAAAAACCTGAAACTGTGTCAACAACAAAAACTCAAAAGGCTCGATTTTGGAGCTAATTAGGAGAGAAGAGAATCTAGTTTTATCTACTTTTTCAGATCCCAAATGAGTTTTTCTTTTCGAATGAGTTAGTCTCAACAAGAATCTTCTTCCCACTGGTAGCAGTTGAGCCCTCTGGCATTTAATGCTGAATTATGCCTTCATTCATTCATCATACATCTACTGAGTGAGGACGTATGGAGTAGATGCTAACGACAACAAGAATAAATTATTAGATTAATGGGGAAAGCAAATACTCATTTATTCCATCATTTAACAAATACTTGCCAGGTATCTACCATGTGCCAGGCTATTCTAGACATGGTGATACAACAAACAAAACGAGTCCTTGCCCTCATGGAACTTCACTTCAGTCAAAGAGAAAGAGAAAATCAACAGATAAACATGCAGATAAACTAATCAAATGTCAGGCATACAACAGATGGAACAGTATGTGACAATAAATAACTTCAGAAGAATTGAAGCCCACAAGTTGCTTCCACATCCACTCATATGGGTCTTCTTAGAAGACTGCTTACATTTACAACTGTCACTCCTGGATACCGTGCTGTTTCCAAGAAATCCATGCCTGTCAACTCCTGGTTCCTTTCTGGGCTTTTTCTACCATGCACTTTATCTCATCCCTTAAAGAAGATGAGTAAGTCTTCACCCCATTTCCATCTCTGAAAGTGCAATCTCAGCTTCCTTTGTGCAGTTGTAGCCTTTCAGAACTAAGAGTCATCAATGCTTAGACCCAGGGATTTAACATTTCTGTACATGAAATTATTTTATTTACCCTTCTTGGGATTTGTTGAGGGAAACAAAAAATCCTGGGGATCCTTTCCTTCCATCGGACTTTGTCTAGGTCAGAACTGCCATCAACACCCCTTTATGGGTCTCCTGTGCCTTTTCCTACCATCCCAGGTTTATTTTTCTAGTCCAGTTATCCAGCTTGCACAGTTGGCTTTTATGGAGATAGCACCATATGATGGTAGATCACTTCTAGCAGGTCTGTAGTCACAAAACACTGATTTACCCTAGATGTTTTATTCCCTCCACAGAAAGCAAACACATGATCACAAACAGCAGCTAGACATGGAAAGGAAATGCTCTCATGTCAGCACCACTATTTTTTTTTTTTCCTTCTTTAAACTAAAAGAAATTAGAGCAACACTGAAGGATTCTTGTTCCAGTGTGACTAGAATACTATCTGTATCTTAGCTCTGGGCAACATGCAACTTGGCAGGGGGCATGGTGTTGACAGCAGTCAGGGAAAGTCTAGCAAGCAGTGTCACTGTTCCCAGTGGTGCAGTCTGCACAGAGGTGGGAGAGAGCGAGTGGAGGGGACTACGGTCTGGTCTGCCTGTAGAATACGCCTCAAGCACACTGTCTGCCGTGCCATCTTCACCTGTTTCCTGCATACTCCATCAGGACTTCAGAGTAAGAGCCCAGCGTCACTTAAAGATAAGGATTAAGACTGAGCCATTATTGTTAAAGAAAGGAAGAATTTTCTGGTAAATCTAGAAAGGTGGAGGTAGAGGTTAAAAACCTGTATAAATCAAGAATATCAATACTACCTCTATTGAATGATAGAAGATCAAAATATTGCTTAAAAGTCTTTGAGTTAGATTATTAACAAGAATTAACAAAAATTCCATTCTTTCAGCAAATAGTGAGTACATGATATATACCAGGACATAAGATATACTGCATGCATGCCTGTGTGTGTGTGTTTGTGTGTGTGATGCGTGTGACAGAGAGAAACTATGTGGAGGAGAGGGGACAGGAAAGGGGAGGTAACAGAGTTATATCATTAACTGCTAAAAGTATGTGTAATTAACATAATACTTACAAGACTACCATTTATTGACTATTCACCACATGCCAGGCACTATGCTAGGCACTTTTTTTTTTACAAGGTTTACAAAAGTTTCCATTCCACATGCAAAATGACAAAGATAGCAAATGAAAAAAGCAACATTTGCTCTTCCATCTCTTCCAAAACACATTTGCCTTAACATTATCTCCATATATGCAAATATCCACTCAAAAAGTTAAACATTAAGAATACATTTCCAAGAAAATCTATCTGGCAACCCTCTGGTTAGTTGTTATTCTTCACTGACAATTATTGTAAGCCATGTCCCCAACTTCCAAGCAAGATGGAAAATAGCACACTACGTTATAATATTATTTGAGTTAGAAAACTCTTCCTCCAGGAGCAAAAACCTGTAAACTAGTTCACTAAGTTCCCCAGCAACACTATTCAACATTATAGACTTAAACTAGAACGTGCTCAAATATGATGTCTAATAACTCGGAAACAGGTAAGAAACATATTCCTTGCAACAGATTCTTCAGTGAAAGGCACACTTGATGGACTAAAAATGGTTCCAGCAAAAAAACAATGGGATGGAAACAATTTTTTACTGAGAATTCTCTGAAGAGTTACAGAAAGTTTCAAGAGTAAAGATATTTTGAATAAGTGGGGTTTTTGGTTGTTTTATTTTGTATGGAAGCAACAAGTGATGGAGAGACACTAGGCATTCTGCCCTACCCAAAGCAATTCTCAAACCAAAAATGTTCCTCCTTAAAGCATATAAAACACACAAAAATGCTAAAAACTGACAGACATGACCCAGACCTTGTTGAAACAATTATAATTATTTTCTTCACTCAAAATCTAAAACTTTAGGTATTTGATGAAATGAATGAACTCTTTCTGATTTTCATCTGATAATCACTCCACAATCATAAAAAATGTCAATAACAATTTGTTGGAGCAGTTTGAGAAGGACAGGTATTATTAGTGGGGATGTGGAGAAAAGGTAATCCTCATGCACTGCTGGTGGGAACAGAAATAAAGTGGCAAACGTACAATGGAAAACAGTATGGAGGCTTCTCAAAACATTAAGAACATAACTATTACACAATCCAGTGATTCCACTCTTGACTATTTTTCCAAGGAAAATAAAAACACTGATTTGAAAACATATATGCATCCCCATGTTCATTGCAGCATTGTTTACAGTAGCCAAAATATGTCCATCGATAGATTAATAGATAGAGGAGAAGTGGGGTGTTTGTGTGTGTGTGTGTGTGTGTGTGTACATAAAATAGATTATTACTTTCCATTTGCAACAACATGGATGAACCAAGAGGGTACTGTGCTAAGTGAATAAGTTAAACAGAAAAAGCCAAATACTGTACATATGTTTTCACTTATATGTGGAATCTAAAAAACAAAACTAGTGAACAAATATAATAAGACTGAAACAGACTCATAAATACAGAGAATAAACTAGTCACTGCAAGAGGGGATGAGAGTAGGAAGATGGGCAAAATGGCTGATGGTGACTAAAAGCTACAAAATACCAGTTATAAAAGAAATAAGTCAGGGGGATGTAATGTATTGGATTGGGGACACAGTTTATGATAACACTGTCATAACTTTGCATGGTATGTGAAGCTATTGCTGTTGTTCAGCCACTCAGTTGTGCCTGACTCTTTGTGACCCATGGGCTGCAGCATGCCAGGCTTCCCTGTCTTTCGCCAACTCCTAGAGCTTGCTCAAACTTTTAAAGTATTAATGTAATACTTACAAAAATATCAAATCACTATGCTGTACAACTGAAACTAATGTAACATTGTAAGTCAACTATACTTCAAATAAAAAAAGAATCAATGTGTAGAAAACAAGCTTATGGTTACCAGGGGATAAGGAAGGGGCAGGGGTAAACTGGGAGACTGGAATTAACATATACACACTACTATATATAAAATAGATAACTAATAAGGACCTATTGTATAGCACAGGGAACTCTGCTCAATACTCTGTAATGGCCTATATGGGGGGAAAAAATTTAAAAATGAGTAGATATATGAATATGCACAACTGATTCACTTTGCTGTACACTTGAAACTAACAAATAGCAAATCAACTAAACTTCAATAAAAATTTAAAAGAATCAATAACACTAGCTCCATTTCTTAGAGCCGACTGAATATTTGTTTCCAGCAACCTTTTATAGACCTAATAAGTGTGTATACCAATTCATAAATGTTTGAAAAAAAAACAGGTAGAAAGAAGAGTAGTATGCTGGATTGTGGAAAGAAGACTTAAAAGCTCTTTCTTAATGTGAAGATACAGAAATGTGCAAGAATAAATCTATAACCCAGTATTCAAAAGCAAAAAAAAATTATAAGAGAAATTCAATAGAATGTGGAAGGCTTAGCAAGGAGCTGAGAAAAATAAAAGCAGTGAGATTTTAGAAGGCCATGTCACAACTTTGAGTCAACAAAGTCACAGTTTGTTAGGGTTTTCTTATTTTTAAGTAGTAACATGGTCTTGGTTGCTGTTCAGTTGCTCAGTCATCTCCCACTCTCTGCAACCCCATAGACTGTGGCACTCCAAGCTCCCTTGCCCTTCACCATCTCTCAGAGTTTACTCAAACTCATGTCTATTGAGGGAGAAGGAAATGGCAACCCACTCAAGTATTCTTGCCTGGAGAAGCCAAGGAACAGAGGAGCCTGGTGGGCTGCTGTCTATGGGGTCGCGCAGAGTCGGACACGAATGAAGTGACTTAGCAGCAGCAGCATTATGTTCATTGATTGAGTTGTCCACTGAGTTGATGATGCCATCCAACCATCTCATCCCCTGTCGCCCCCTTCTCCTCTTGTCCTCAATCTTTTCCAGCATCAGGGTCTTTTCCAATGAGTCGGCTCTTTGCGTCAAGTTATTGAAGATTCAGCTTTAGCATCAGTCCTTCCAAAGGACACCCAGAACTGATCTCCTTTAGAATGGACTGGCTGGATCTCCTTGCAGTCCAAGGGACTCTCAAGAGTCTTCTCCAACACCACAGTTCAAAAGCATCAAATCTCTGGTGCTCAGCCTTCTTTATGGTCCAACTCTCACATCCGTTCACGATTACTGGAAAAACCATTGCTTTGACTAGACATACCTTTGTCGGCAGAGTAATGTCTCTGCTTTTTAATACACTGCCTAGGTTTGTCATAGCTTTTCTTCCAAGGAGCAAGCATCTTTTAATTTCATGGCTGCAGTCATCATCCACTGTAATTTTGGAATCCAAGAAAATAAAGTCTGTCACTGTTTCCATTTTTTCCCCACCTATTTTCCATGAAATGATGGGACCTGATGTCATGATCTTAGTTTTTTGAAGCTGAGTTTTAAGCCAGCTTTTTCACCCTCCTCTTTCACCTTCGTCAAGATGCTCCTTAGTTCCTCTTTGCTTTCTGCCATTAGGATGGACATAATCTTGAACTGCATAACAAAAAAATTACTATCCACTATAGGGAAAGTGTTAGACCTATTGCACTTTGTATGTTTAGATGGTATAAGGAATATTATGTATAATTCAGGAATGAAGAAATAACCACAGTCAGAAAAGTACAAGATCCAGAAGTTACATCATACCAGGAATTACTTATGAAAAAAATGGATGGTATTGAAAAGACTGAGTGTATATAATAGTATACTACAATTACTGTGTTTAACAAAGCAGTGACTCCTACCTTTCTGGCTGATCAAAATCTCTCAGGGCACTGTTTTAAAGTGTAGGTTATAGAGGCTCATTACAAGAGATTCTGATTTATAAGGTCTGAGTGATGACCCAAGAATCTAAAAATCCTCTAGGCAGGAACAAGAGTCTACAGGTGCATGTTCCAAAAAGAGAAATTTCAGTTCTCAGCACAGATAAGGACCTGAAAATATTCAGAACATTCCAGAATAAGATGATTTCCTTGCAAAGTAATAACATTTCTATTCCTGGGTATGTCTAAGCATAAGGTAGATAGCCACATGCCATGGGTACTACACAAGAGATATATGAATCTGAAAAGGAGAAGCAAAGTACACAATAAA
The DNA here is from genome assembly GCF_014754425.2 of Oryx dammah. NCBI lineage: Eukaryota > Metazoa > Chordata > Mammalia > Artiodactyla > Bovidae > Oryx > Oryx dammah. Next base: position 29,650,550 of record NW_024070187.1, read on the forward strand.
TTACTGGTGAGTAAATAGCCAGATGCAAGAAACCATTATACAATTTTAGTCACACATTGTAAATGGTCTTTCTCCATGAGAGTAATCTAATCATGAAGTCCTGGTTCTCATTACACATCAGTCATCTCAATCAGATTGCAAACGTTTTTTTGTGTTACCACAGCAGATGCTAAATGATATATGAGTTTCAATCTAGCTAGAGCTTAGAGAAACTGAATTTATTGATATATTATCAAAATAAATAATAATCATAGCTTCAAAATAATTTCAAAAAGAAGTAAAATAACGTTCTGTTAAACTGTGATGATACTGGCAAATGGAAGAACCAAGAGTGGAAGAGGTCTCTTAGGCCAGAAAGAACTGACTGATATACAGGGGACTGTGTATCATCCCTACTCTGGATATTTAAACTGTCCCATAATGATGTAACAGTAATCACTTCAAACAGGAATAAAGAGACGCTGTGTGAGCTAAATGCAGCTAATTTCCTATCATTCCATATACAGTAAATATAAACTCTCATATTAAGTAACTAGAGGTTAGACAGCCAAAGTCACAACCTGCAGCTTAGGAGTTCACAGAAACAAACAAAAGAGTAAAAGCATAAAAGGGGGAGAACACCAAGCAGTCTGGAGTTAGCTGTTTTAATAACTTTCCTTGAAGGTTTGACAGATGAGAAGCAAGTCTCAGATATTGAAACAGGTACATGTAATCACATGTTTGGGCCTCTTAAAACAGGATTATCATCAGAGTCTGAGTGGTTTAATTGGTAAGAAAAAAATTCTTTCTGGTGGCCAAGTGACAGATACAAACACCTAGAGGAGAAACTTGGCAAATCTCTAAAATATATTCACATATAACCTGGATAATATTACTGCTATTTTTGTTGCAATGTGAAGTTGTACCATCAAAAACATCTTCCTTCTATTGATATATGATGAAAGGCTATTATAAAGCAATATTATCTGGGGAGAGATCAGTGGAAAATAGCCATCTTAATTAAAAATTCTACTGGCTAAAGAAAAGTTAAGCAATCCTCTTGTAGTAATAATTTAAATAGTGAATTAACATTCAAGAAAGTTATTTTCAAAACAAGTATACCCACACTGAGCACATCTGTCTCGAGTCTATTGAGCTATTTAAGAAAATAAGTGGTGGGGGAGAGAAGAGAGTTTGAATTGTATAAGGCAAGGTTTCTTGCCACTCTAACAATATATTTTCCTAGGCCTGTTTTGTGACTATTGGTTCCATGGAGATATAGAAAATAATTTCAGAAATATCTAACATCTAACACCTCCAATCTTGAAAACACAAAGATAGTCACTATCACAAACTTCTGTCTGTTGATTTAAAAATCAACAACAAAACTTTCAAAATGGTCAACTAGGAAGGCAGAAATCTGGCTATGTGCCCCTCCTGCACCAGGGGCAACACCAACAGAAATCTATTGCAACAACGTTGCCTGGTACAGGCTTGATGCTAATAATACAGAAGAGGAGTAGGAGGAAAGTTGCAGAGTTAGATGGCATTCATTTATTTAGCCTCACAAAGATGCGATCAAGTACTAGCATTCTTAATCTATAAGTGAGGAAACTAAGACACAGAGAGCTTAAGTTACTAGTCTAAGGTCACAGAGCTAGGGTAGGTCACAGTGCTGAGGTGGGAACCCAGGCAGTGTGATTCCAAAGTCCATCCTGTGACCCTGCTGGGCTGCCCTCCCTGGCACATCATCTGCCATTCTCCCTCCTGAGATAACACATGGCACACTCTAGCCAAATGCACATGTTGCACTCTGGGAGTACTTCCTAAATCCCATCTATCTGTCCCTACTATTCAGATACACTAGAGCAGATAAAGGAAGAGGGAAATCTCTCTCCCTTAAAGCTTAGCTCTAAACTGCTACCCTGGTAACCAACAACAATACATCGCACACAAACACACACACATTCAACAGGCAGCCATACATCACACACACACACACACACACACACACACACACACACACCGCACACAAACACACACACATTCAACAGGCAGCCAAACATCACACACACACACACACACACACACACACACACACACACCTCCATCAAAATTTCTCAGAAGATGAGGAGGCAGGAAGAAAAAAGAAAAGAAGTAGGAAAGAGGAAGTAAGGAAAGTGGCGGAAAAAGACAGGATCACCACCACCTCCCTGGCCCCCAATTTCCTTTCATTTTAAAATCCCTGCAGTTCTCCTACTGAACTAAGCTCACTCCAGAGTCCAACTCATAGGCTCATCTGGGGAGCAGAGGAGGTGGACTGCCGAGTTCCTGCCTTCCAAGATAGGGGAATACCATTTCCTCCCAACATTTTAATTTTGGTATGATTGTCTCGGGAGCCCTTGATGAATGTTGACTGGACTTTCTCTCTAAGGAGGCTAGTAAAAGAGGAATACGACTGATCAATGAAATATAAATGATCAATAAATTAACATAGAGCATGACTCCTCAAAAGATTTGCAAAGAGCCAGTTTTTTTAAACCTCCAATCTGTTTCAAATCAATACTTTCATAAAAATACAACAAATTATCAGAAAAATAATTTTAAAAATATATAAAATATAAGCACCAAAATTTTATTGTTAGATCGAACAGACATAAAATTACTAACTCAAAATGCTATAAAAATTTCTAAATACTCTCAATTTCTGAACTTATGTTACCACAAACTGACAACTCTCTAGAACACTACTTTGAATAATACTGAATTAGAACATCAAAGACCAATTTTTGTGTCTTAAATAATATGATATCTGAAAGAATTAAATTTTTTAAAAAAAATTTAGAAAGTATTTTTTTCTAAGGGTCAACAGGAATTACCAGGAGGGATTAGACGTGACTATGAGCAACTTGATGATTTTTTTCCTTTATATGTTATATTTTCAAAATTAGTAGAAGTAAATTAAAAAATTAAAAAATAAATATAATTTCAGTTGCTATAACTTATTCTATGGCATATAAAAGCTTGAGTGTCCAAAACATCACTTCTACCTTTTTATCTTCTATAGATATAGCTTCACTTATTTTGGAATGTAGCTTCACTTTTTCCAGAAACATCTATTATATACATTTTGGTTAACATTTGCTCTAATCAATCTTATCTCAAATCATTTTTTCAGTGTTCAACCTCTCATTCACCTTTACCTACTCAAGTAGACCATAATGTTCAATCCTAAACAAGTCCAGGAAATAATTTGCAATTAAAAACCTATGAGTAAAGTTTCTTCTCTTGGTATTTATACCATTAACAGCTTTTACAGCTGTTTTAGCTAACTGCTAAATGAGAGTAAAATATTAGACATAATTAAGTGGAAAGAGCTTTGATCAAAAACATAACCATTTTGTGACGAGTCACACACTAAGAAGTGAAGAACCTATTTCCAAAACAGCTGAAGAGGGGAAAAAAAAACACTCAAAACTTTATGTATTATTCAGAGATCTTCCCTCCTGCTTCAGTTTCCCCTTCCTCATCTCGCAATAGATGCAAGCCATATATTCATTTATTCTGTACATATCCATTTATACACCAAGAAAGCAGTGGGACATAGGCAATACCACAGTGAACAGGAAAAATACAGTAGCTGCCTTGGTGAAATCAGCATAGAAAGTAGACACTAATTAAATAATTATCATAACTACAGTACTTAAATATAATTCTCATAAGTGTCCTACCTTTTTTTAAAGCAAGGCATTATGAGAGAGAATAATACAGGTATCTCCACCAGTCTAGGGGTCAACTAGGTGACTCAGAAAGCCCAGGGGTTAACTAGGCAGAAAGAATGCCAAAAAGTGATCAGCATGAGTGAAGATCCTGAGCTGGGAATACATACACAATAGTTTACTACATACACAATATTTTACTACAATAATAAAATAAAAAGTCAATGAAAATATGAAAACACAAAAGCATCTCTGATAAATATTATTTTCATTTTTAGTCATGAGCAAAAAGACCTCTGAAATCACTCATTGGAGTACTCAATTTTAAATTCGTGACTGAATTTGAGTGAGGAATAAAGGTAACGATAGTATCTTTCTGCAGGAACAATCCAAACGAGCCTGCTTTTTAAAGCACACAAGCATTTGATTTCTCAGTGCTTAGCCCTGACCTCAAAGGCCAGGTCACTCCTCATTTGGATTACTGGCTGAACATCTAGGTTTCGCTAAGCAGTGGCAAACAGTTCTCCAAGGATTCTCCAATAACAGAACAATGAACGTAGTTTCTCCTCTCAGGCTATCTAGCAAGTTAAAACTCTGTCACAGCATGTAGCTCTACCCTCAGTCTGGCAGCTTTGAAGAGCAAAGTGCTGATGGCAAACTGATTCAGAACCTGTGATCTGACACTGGACGACGGCACTCTGCATACACATTCTCCTGTGCTGCAATAACATATACAGTTAACACAAGAGTGCCCACTCTATTAAACGAAGTTGTTTCACCATCTCTACGTAAATCTCTGTGACGCTCTACAGACAAGTCACATCAGCCTGAATTCCAGAGTAATGTACTAAGATGCTTTTCCCACTTTATCTCTCTAATAGAAATGTTAAAGTCCTCAAAAAGGTATGTTAACAAATCAGAACAGTCAATTTGACTTTTTCAAAATGAATTTTGTATAACTGATAACCATACTTCTATCATCATTATACTATCGTTTACACAGTTCATTGGGAATAAACTGTTCCTTTACTTTTTAACTTCCATTAGGATACTGGTATTAAGTGTGTGAATTACTATTTTCACTTTTTTAAATAAAAGGTAGTCATTACTAGTAAGGTAAAAAAAATATCTTTTCCACTTTAAAATACTAAACAGAAACATTTTACTGACAGTAAATACGTTTTTGTTAAGACATGCTCTCATAATGTTCAGCACTATCACCAGGAATGCAAAATCATCATCAAATTTAATTTAGATAATTTAATTTAAAATTTTAACTTAAATTTAATTCAACTAAATCCATTGACAATACCTCTCTTTGAGGAAAATAACACATACGACAAAGACTCACACACAAAGCATAGGCTTGCCAGATGGTACTAGTGGTAAAGAATCTGCCTGCAACTGCAGGAGATGAGATGCAAGAGATGCAGGTTCGATCCCTGGGTTGGGAAGATCCCCTTAGTAGGGAATGGCACCCCACTCCAGTATTCTTTCCTGGAAAATTCCATAGGCAGAGGAGCCTGGTGGGCTACAATCCATGGGGCCACAAAGAGTCGGACATGACTGAGCCACTGACCACACTGTCCCTTCATAGTGGGTCTATAAAGCGGTCTTCCAAGACAGAAACCTACGCAGGAGGACAGACTTAAGCAATTCTTAAGTCACAGCTCACTCATTTGGTGTGAGCTTGAAAGTGTCACACCTGCTGGGCATAAACCTTCTGAAATCAGAAAGACTCAAACTTTAACGCCTTTTTATTTACTACCATCAATAAAAATTTACAGAAGAACTATACTACAATAAGAAATATAATTTTAGATAAATCTGCATTTCCTCTAACTAACTGAATTTGTAGGCTGTTATCTATTTATGCTCTAGTTTTTAGAATTAAGTCCAACGGAAACTGAAATTGGCAGTGAACAGTCAGTCACTTTAGTTTCTCCTTTATTAGGTCAAATGTGCATCTGGCAAGGAGTCAGCCCAGACATTTTCTGGGCATCAGTGTGCTGGCCAAGCCCCCAAATAGCTCAAATTGCTGCATTAGTGCTGTTCAAGTTGCAAAAATACTTCCCTAGACTTTCTTTGAAAAACAGCCTGCACTGATCTTCATAAAAATGTCCTCTTACATATTCATCAATTCTGTAGGACTTCTACAAGAATTCTAATACTGGCAGTAGAATAGTCATTTCTGCTTTTACATAAAAGTAATAATACATTTAGTTACTAATTTCAATTTAACATTAGTTCAGTTCAGTCATTCAGTTGTGTCCGACTCTTTAAGAAGATTCTGATTTTTTTAAATTTCCTAGATATCTGGTTATATGAAACATGTCTTCACTGCTTGATGGACAAATCTGTAAGTCTAAAGGCAACAGATAAACATTTTTTGAAAAAAATAACTAAGTTCCATTTTAATTTTGGCCGGCTACCTAATAGATGTTGTTAAAGTCAAATTATAACACAATCTTAATTGAACCATACTTACAGTTACTGCAACTTAATGGAAAAACCTTTAAAAAAAAATCTTGAGCTAAAGTTTAATAAAATGTTTCATTCTGTAATTCTAGACATTAAAAACAATCAGGCTTATATAGTTGTGCATTTGAGATCACAAAATTGTGAAAGACACAAAAAGTTGTTTTAACATATGTGTTGATGACATCTAGATTTCAGACACAACTTGGATCTGTCATTTAATGCTAGAAGTTAGGGATATAACCAGACCAATAAACTATTTAAACTGAAATCAGCATTAATATGAAAAATATACTATAGAATATAACATAGACAAGAAAGCTGATTTGATCCATGGATAATTTAAATAGTCAGTACTGATGCCAGGCACAGTGGGAGGTTCTGTAATTCGAAGACGGATATATAAAATGTAGTGCATGCTTAGAATAAATTTACACTCTGGTGCTGGAAGATTTCATTGAGGAGGGCCACATTAGCTTCAGCCTTAAAAGATGTGGGATTTACAGATAGACAGAGCAGAAATGCACTAAGTAATGCAGCTCTAAATCTCAGCAATATTAAGAAATATGAATCAGAAGGAAGAAAAAGCTACAATGTTCTCAGAGACATGAAAGTTAGTCAAGAAGTAAGTGTGATCTAGCAAAGATCTATGCTTCCACAGTTTTCTCTAACTCTTTCAAATTCTCCCACTGCTGGAATATGATCTTTCTTGAGTGCAATTTAGCAATAATTATCAAAAACCTTAAGAATACATAAACATTTGGCCCCAGTACTTAGACTTCTAAGTACTTACTTCTGTCAAATAAGAGTACAGGGCAATAGCTTTTTTAATAGTAAATAACCACCTTCATGGTATAAAGTTTAAAAATTATAATATATTCATGAAATTAAATACTATTCCATCATTAAAAGGATTATGAAATTAGATCTCTTTCTATGTCAATAACTGAATGATCTATATACTTAGATTTCAGTCCATGACATATTAAATGAAAAAGTAGAAGACATATCACTAAAGAAAATACACAGATGGCAAAAAAGCAAACAAAAGATACTCAATACAGTTATAAGATGAAATGGCTCTGGGGATCTAATATACATCATGGTGACTACAGTTAACAATACTGTATTATATACTTGAAAGTTGGTAGGGCAGTAGAATTTAAATGTTCTCACTACAAAAAAAAAATCACAATTAGGTGAAGTGATGGATGCGTTAATTAAATTTATCGTGGTGATCATTTCAAAATATATACATTATATTCTTTAGTATATATTGCACACTTTAAACCTACATGTTATATGCCAATTATATTTCAGTAAAGCTGGAAAGAATTTTAATTAAAAAAAGATACTCAACATCATCAGTCATTAAGGAAATAAAACCAAAAGACAGTTTTCCACAACTGCATATCCACATGCAAAAGAATGAAACTTGACTTACACCACACACAAAAATAAACTCAAAACAGATCATCAACTTAAATGCAACAGCTAAAACTATGAAACTCTTGGAAGAAAATACTGGAGTAAATCTTTGAGACTCTGAATTTGGCAAAGCTTTCTTAGATGTCACACTTTGGGTACAACAAAAGAAAAAATATATAAACTGGACTTCATCAAGATTAAAAACACTTGTGCTTCAAATGTCCATAAAGTACTACCCATCAAGGAAATGCGAATCAAAACAACAGTAACACCAGTTCACACCCACTTAAGACGACTACAGACAATCACAAGTGTTGACTAGAATGTGGAGAAGTGGAATCCTTATAACTCAGCTGTTAGGAAATACAACTGTGCAGCCTCTTTGGAAAACAGTCTCACAGTTCCTAAAATGGTTAAACACAGACTTACCATATGACCCAGTAATTCCACTCACAGGTATATACCCAAAGCAATGAAAACATATGTCCACACAAAAAACATGAATGTTTACAGCATCTACATTCACAATAGCCAAAAATTAAAAACAACCTAAATACCCATCAACTGATGAATGGATAAAAAATATGTGATATAGCCATACAACAGACTATTTCCAAATAAGAAAGAATGAGGTGCTAATATCTGCTAATCTAGATGAACCTCAAAACTACGACAGTAAGTTCAAGAAGCTGAACACCAAAGATCACATATCGTATCATTCCATTCATATGAAATATTCAGACTAGGTAAATGTAAGAGACAGAAAGCCTACTGGTAGCTGCCAAGGGCTGAAGGGAAAGGGAAATGGAGAGTAACTAGTTAGTGGGGATGGGATTTCCTCTTGGGATAATGGGAAGTTTTGAAACTAGATAAAGGTGGTAGTCACATAATACTGTGAATGTACTAAACTGCAACTGAATTTTTCACCTTAACATGGTTACTTTTGTTAAGTGAATTTCATTTCAGTTAAAAAAAAAAAAAAAGACTTAAAGAGTACACTACATGTTGAAGACTCTAACGATTCATCCTTGATTTAACAAAAAGATACTACATACCTATTAGAATGGCTAAAATTAAAAACACTGATCGTACCAAAGTGTTGGTGAGGATGCACAAAAACTAAACACTCATACACCGCTAATGGAAACGTAAAATGGTACAACCGATTAGGAAAACTGTTTGGAAACTTCTTAAAAAGTTAAAACCTATACCTTCCAGATAATCTAGTCATTTCACTGCTAGGTACTTAACCAAGAAAAATGAGAGCACACATCTTAATGATGACTTGTAGATGAATGTTCACTGCAGCTTTCTTTGCAAATTAACAGAAATTGGGAAATAATCCAAACATCCAACAACAGGCAAATAAACAAACAGTGCTGTATCTACACAAAGATATACTACTCACTAATATAAGCTAATGAACTACTGTTAGCTACAGCATGCATGAATCCCCAAAATTATCATGCTGAGTGAAAAAATTCACATGAAAAAAATGTATATTATATAGTTCTATTTATATAAAATTCTGGAAAACACAAACTAATCTATAGTGATGGAAAGCATACCAATGGTTGCTTGGGATGAGGAGATGAGGGTGGGGAAGTGGAGGGAAGGGACCACAAGAGCTTCCAAGAAATCTATAGGAGTGATCAATATATTGTGGTCATTCTCTTGATTGTGGTGACAGTAGTTTTAGCGGTGTATAAATATGTTCAAGGTTATTAAATCTCACAATTAAAAAAAATTCACAATTTAAATATGAGCAGTATGTTGCATGCCAACTAAACATCAATAAATCTGAAAATTTAGGCTACAACACAGTGATTCCATTTCTGCATTTTAAAATTAACATTTATTTGCACAGAAAATAATATTTTGGTAATATATACTTCCTATTGGGATTATAAGGCTATCTTTCATTTTTATTTCCATCATGAAAACACAAAGATGTATTTGAATACTGTCTGTAATTCACCAAAAATAAGCTAAACTTCTACTAGGTAAGAAAGCACAGTTCAGTTCAGTTCAGTTGCTCAGTCGTGTCCAACTCTTTGCAGCCCCATGAATCGCAGCATGCCAGGCCTCCCTGTCATTACCAATTCCCAGAGCTTACTCAAACTCAGGTCCATCGACTCAGTGATGCCACCCAGCCATCTCATCCTCAGTTGTCCCCTTCTCCTCCTGCCGCCAATCCCTCCCAGCATCAGAGTCTTTTCCAATGAGTCAACTCTTCGCATGAGGTGGCCAAAGTATTGGAGTTTCAGCTGTAGCATCAGTCCTTCCAATGAACACCCGGGGCTGATCTCCTTTAGAATGGACTGGTTGGATCTCCTTGCAGTCCAAGGGACTCTCAACAGTCTTCTCCAACACCACAGTTCAAAAGCATCAATTCTTCGGCACTCAGCTTTCTTCACAGACCAACTCTCACATCCATACATGACCAATGGAAAAACCTTGACTAGATGGACCTCTGTTGGCAAAGTAATGTCTCTGTTTTTCAATATGCTATCTAGGTTGGTCATAACTTTCCTTCCAAGGAGTAAGCGTCTTTTAGTTTCATGGCTGCAATCACCATCTGCAGTGATTTTGGAGCCCCAAAAAATAAAGTCTGACACTGTTTCCACTGTTTCCCCATCTATTTCCCATGAAGTGATGGGACTGGATGCCATGATCTTTGTTTTCTGAATGTTGAGCTTTAAGCCAACTTTTTCACTCTCCTCTTTCACTTTCATCAAGAGGCTTTTGAGTTCCTCTTCACTTTCTGCCATAAGGGTGGTGTCATCTGCATATCTGAGGTTAATGATATTTCTCCTGGCAATCTTGATTCCAGCTTATTCTTCCAGCCCAGCGTTTCTCATGATGTACTCTGCCAATGGGAAATGGGGGAGGGGGAAAGCAACTCTTAAAACTAAACAACTCCTCTGGAATTAGTTCAGGTTCTTAAAGCTGAAAAAAGTACATCAGTATTGACAATTATGTAATTATTTTTAGAGCATATTTTAAAAGTAGGTTAAAGTTCTATATCATACTGTAAAAATTATTTTCTTTCTCTTATCTGATTCTGGCATGAGAAACCTCTAACTAAAATGAGACAGAGATGATGAAATGGATATTCATCTTACTGATGCTATGAAAGAGTAAAGCACAGTGTCTACATCTCAGTTGTAAAGATTATGACCCCTGGTTGTCACCGAAAACTTCCAAAGGCATAAAGGAATAGCAATATAACATGCAAGTGATGTATTCTGCAGTCAGCAAACACTGAAAATACAATCTGAAGAGATTATTCAATATCCAGTTTGTTCTCAGTCCAAAACAAAAGGAAATTGTCCCAGGACTTCAGTATGAACCAGTCCCAGGAATTTAATATGATCATACTAACCCTAAAATCATACTAACCCTTTTCCACAGGACTGGAAAAGGTCAGTTTTCATTCCAATCCCAAAGAAAGGCAATGCCAAAGAATGCTCAAACTACCGCACAATTGCACTCATCTCACACGATAGTAAAATAATCCTCAAAATTCTCCAAGCCAGACTTTAGCAATATGTGAACCGTGAACTTCCAGATGTTCAAGCTGGATTTAGGAAAGGCAGAGAAACCAGAGATCAAATTGCCAACATCCGCTGGATCATCGAAAAAGCAAGAGAGTTCCAGAAAAACATCTATTTCTGCTTTATTGACTATGCCAAAGCCTTTGACTGTGTGGATCACAATCAACTGTGGAAAATTCTGAAAGAGATGAGAATACCAGACCACCTCACCTGCCTCTTGAGAAACCTATATGCAGGTCAGGAAGCAACAGTTAAAACTGGACGTGGAACAATAGACTGATTCCAAATAGTAAAAGGAGTACGTCAAGGCTGTATATTGTCCCCCTGCTTATTTAACTTCTATGCAGAGTACATCATGAGAAATGCTGGACTGGAAGAAACACAAGCTGGAATCAAGATTGCCGGGAGAAACATCAATAACCTCAGATATGCAGATGACACCACCCTTATGGCAGAAAGTGAAGAGGAACTCAAAAGCCTCTTGATGAAAGTGAAAGAGGAGAGTGAAAAAGTTGGCTTAAAGCTCAACATTCAGAAAAAAAGATCATGGCATCTGGTCCCATCGCTTCATGGGAAATAGATGGGGAAACAGTGGAAGCAGTGTCAGACTTTATTTTTGGGGGGTTCCAAAATCACTGCAGATGGTGACTGCAGCCATGAAATTAAAAGACGCTTACTCCTTAGAAGAAAAGTTATGACCAACCTAGATAGCATATTCAAAAGCAGAGACATTACTTTGCCAACAAAGGTCAGTCTAGTCAAGGCTATGATTTTTCCATTGGTCATGTATGGATGTGAGAGTTGGTCTGTGAAGAAAGCTGAGTGCTGAAGAATTGATGCTTTTGAAGTGTGGTGTTGGAGAAGACTGTTGAGAGTCCTTTGGACTGCAAGGAGATCCAACCAGTCCATTCTAAAGGAGATCAGCCCCGGGTGTTCATTGGAAGGACTGATGCTACAGCTGAAACTCCAATACTTTGGTCACCTCATGCAAAGAGTTGACTCATTGGAAAAGACTCTGATACTGGGAGGGATTGGGGGCAGAAGGAGAAGGGGACAACAGAGGATGAGATGGCTGGGTGGCATCACCGACTTGATGGATATGAGTCTGAGTAAACTCTGGGAGTTGGTGATGGACAGGGAGGCCTGGCATGCTGCGATTCATGGGGTCACAAAGAGTTGGACACGACTGAGTGACTGAACTGAACTGAACCCTAAAATATCAAAATCAATGTCAGAATTAAGAAGATATGGAATTGTTAGGGAGGAAGTTAGGCACGAGCAAGAAAGCTCACAGATTCACTTTTACAAAAATAACCACAGAGACATTTTCAACTCCTGGATATGCACCATAGGCACACAGTGGATACAAACCAACTACAGGGGCTTCTCCAAGCAACCTTAGGCAGCTAGGAGCCCATTAAGGGTTCATATATAATCTACATATATATATATCTGATTATAACAGACTAAATTATGGGAAGACATATACAACAGAGCCTGTTGTTCTGTAACTTGTAATTGTCAATCGACCTTGAGTGTATGCCCATTTGCATTTCCCTTTCTTGACTGGGGGTGGGTATAAGCCCTATTTTTCACAGGGTACAACCAAAAGGAAGAGATAAGAAGCATAAAAAGGAAGAGGCCAAGAGGGACTAGGAGGACAGTGAGTCCTTTGGGATCCGCCTGCTCCCATGTCTTGGGAGTGTCCAATAAAAGATCTGTCTGCTTGAGCTGAATTGAGCTGTAACTTGTTTGTTGTTTTAAACTCTTTAGTCCATCGCTGCAAAATTTTGTTGCGATGAGACAAGAACCAAGGAAGAGAAATAAACTGACCTGTCAGAAAGATCTAATCAAACATCCAATGAGCTAAAGAGCTTGAAAGAGGGTTGTTTCTCGTCTCAAATGCAAATATTAGATGCCAATTAAACCAAGGTCAGAATCCATTTCTGGCTTTTATTCCAAATAAGGTGATGATCACTGCATTTTCCACGTGGCCACACCCTTAGATCAAAATATCAAGAATCTCTGTTAGTGAACACAAGCAAAGTTCACACTAGTGTATAAAAATTCCCACTGGGAATAGATAGTGCTGCTTTGTGACAGAGATGGACAATAAAGAGCTCCTGAAAGATAAAGTTGTATAAAAAAACAATGGTATATGGTCATTTAATATTCTAGTACAAAATTTATTTTCACATACAATACAGAAAGAACCAAACACAGAACTGAAAGGTATACTTAGAATCCACTCCTACCTTCTTCCAGATAGAACCAAATTAACTTACTGAATTATTTAACACTGCAACATTGGCTATTCAGTAAAATGCTAGTCTGAAAGAATCATTTACCTACCTGCATCATCACGAATCATCTCTCAGATTCTCACATTTGGACCATATTTCTTTTCAATCCTAAATTGGCTTCTGCTGCCACTTACCATTTGCACAATTATCAGAAACACTGACTTATTTTAATAGCTGCCTCCATAAAGTAGAATTATAAATATCAAACTAAAGAGAAAGTCTAGAAAGACAATATATGCAATACACAAAATAATTTTGACCATTTACTCCTCTGGATTGTCTCACTAACTTTTTACCCACTGTTATATGGAAGGATATGGTCAGGAATTTTAAGCAATATGGATAAATAATACATAGCATATGGACTATAATTCTAGCTACTTTATTTATAAATCTTTAAATAAACATTTTCAGAGATACAATGCATTAGTTACATATTTTTGAGAAAAACTGAATGGAATGCATATTAGAAGATGTCAAAGTTTCAAAGATTTTTTTAAAAAATCTAAAAATCATTTTACACAGTACTGTTTTACACAGAATCAAATATACAGAAAAATATTCATAAACAGAGTTTACAATATTTTATAGTTTCCTTATTGACAAAAATGTTTAGGCCATTTTCCAATTGTTTAATTAATTTTAATGGGAAATCTTCATAAAATTCATCATAACACTCATCAGTAAGATTATATACTCTTTATATTTAATTTTTTTCTGTTATTAACAGCCACATAAAGATATGTATCAGGTGAAAATAAATAAGCAAACATTTATTTTAAAAATCTGTATATAAAAAACAATTCAGAAACAATGATGTATAAATCATGTACATCAATAATAAATATCTATATGTACTGGCCTAGAAACATATATGTATTAAAGAAAAAAGGAAAGTTGCATAGCAATGTGTATTAGTGGAGGAAGGTGATGAACATTAGAACATAGAAAAAAAGAATAGAAAGCCAGAAAGATTACACCTGGGAAGAACGGAGGATATAAGACACAGGAAACTTTACTTTATACCCTGTATACTTTTATATTATTTGAATATTTTACAAATGGCATTAAACTTTAACTTTTAGATAACACTACATGTTTTAAAAGATGTTACCAAATACTAGTCAACATTCTTGACACTCTACACCTAATTAGTAAGGTTCATATCATGATGAAGCAGTAAATTTTAACTACCTGATAATCAAACTGTAGACTGACCTCACCATTTATGTGATGTTTACCATTCATTCACAAGTGTCTACCTAAAGTATGTTTAACTTACATGCATAGCATTCATAGGAACTGCATGTCACATAACCTAAGATGATCAAACATTCCCAATCGGCCTGTAAAATTCTAGAACCAGATACAGAGTGTTCCAGACTAACGTGTGCCTGCCTCGCAGCTGCTAGGATAACTACTTTCCATCAACCATTCTATTCCCCCAGGACTAAAAAGAGCCCACATACTATCTGAGACTGAAGAACTGCCAAATCTTCTAGGCTACTTGCATTTCATAAACAGCAGAAAACACACAGTTCATGACCATTCCAAAAGAGGCATCTTCTGAACTGCCTCACCCTCCGTGGGTGGTGTACAAAGTAATTCTTCCTGCAAAACTACTTTCCATAAAAGGAGATAAGCTGTACTCTGTTTACTTCACTTCCTTAGTACTCTTACTCCACCTGAACTCATGGAGAAATAATTGCCCCTGAGGCAAATCCTCTATCGAATTTGCTTCAGCAAAGGGTAAAGCCTTTTATGACAACTGAAACAGCTCAATAAGGAAGGGGTTGGTAAGGAGGAACGCAAAACACATGCTCAAACAGGAGGTCTCAAAAGCGCCTGCTAACTGAGCTGACCTTGCCATGGCTAAAGAACCAACTCAAAAAGTACAAACACTTTAAAAGTTGTTAAGTGTTTTATTTTATAGATGTACAGATTCAAGTTTAGGGAAAAGTTTTGCTTGCTTATAAATTTTACCTGGAAGTGAAATTTTTGTACAAAAAAGTAAGACTTTTGATGTTAAAAAAAAAAAGACTTTTTTTCATGGCTACTTATAGTATGCATTTAATGGCCAAAATATGATGAAGAACGGACACTGCCATTTTTTCAAAACAATTCAAGGGTATAAGTAAGTTTTTTAAGGACCGCACCAATTGTTAAAAATTTCCATTTCTAAAGGACTTTGGGCCAGAGTGACTAAAAAATTAACACCTACGAAAGCAAAGAAAACAAAGGTTGCCTCAATAAAATGAAGGTAATAGGAATTTCTGGAAAAAATCATTCTGATTGAACAGGAATCTTCCAAATCAGATGTGCGGGCTGTGCTTAGTCACTCAGTTGTGTCCAACTCTCTGCAACTAGATGGACTGTAGCCTGCCAGGCTCCTCTGTCCATGGGGATTCTTCAGGCAAGAATACTGGAGTGTGTTGCCATGCCCTCTTCCGAGGCCTCTTCCCAACCCAGGGATTGAACCCAAGTCTCCTGCATAGCAGGCAGATTCTTTACTGTCTGAGCCACCAGGGAAGTCTTGCAAGTCAGATAAGCACCATTAAAGGAAAAACAGCCCCCTGGCTATCTGTAGACAAAAGTTGATTTCAATTTAAGAATAGTATCAATTACTCCAAGACAAAGATATGTTTTGTCAAACATTAAACACTCAGGAAAAACCAATGGAAAAGTTGATTTCACACAGCTGGGAGAGCCACCATCCCACAAGCTGGAAGGCATCGACAACAAATGCCCAGAATGAAGGATGCACTCACCAATGGAACAGGTTAATTCAGCTTCTTAATACAAACATACAAATCGAGGGACTTGTTACAGAAGGTTGGGAGAGTCTGCTGCTGCTGCTGCTGCTGCTGAGTCGCTTCAGTCGTGTCTGACTCTGTGAGACCCCATAGACAGCAGCCCACCAGGCTCCCCCGTCCCTGGGATTCTCCAGGCAAGAACACTGGAGTGGGTTGGGGGAATCTAGGAAGGCTTGAAAACAGTATCTCTCAAATATCTGCATCCTGAAATCATACTGCTCATTAAAACACAAATTCCTACTCTCTTACTCCCACAGATTTTAATTCAGTAAGTCTAGAGTGAGACACAGAAATGTGTACTTTTATCAACAGCTTCAGGTAATTCTGATACAGGTGGGCCAAGAAACACTGTTCCAGAGACTTCCCTATACTCTCTGTGGTTTAAGAAACATACAGCCATCCTCAAGTACCCAAAGGAAAATCTAAATACTCCCACCACACAATGGGAATAACTCGTGTTATTCACAGTGCATGATGTGATTCCTGACCATCTGAAGCACGATAAAGTCTCCATTCCTAAAGAATTTTTAAGAGTACTGACAGCCTAAAATCAGCAAGGAGAAACAGCCACTTTTGGGGTATGTTCATGTGCCAACATCTTAGAGGCTCTATCTTTTAAGGAATGGCCAGGCTGCAAGAGGTAAGAAAGCTGCAAAGAACTTACAAAAAAAAAACAAACCGCAAGAACTCGCCCAGATTCAAAATTTACTTCAACATCCTATTCAGGAGAATGGTCTTGAATCACATGACTCTTGATGAAATAGTAATTTCAAACTACAGTGAAATACATGCTCTTTTTCTCATAATCTCCACCCTAGCTAGTCAAATTCTACTCTAGCTGAAGTTCACTGACAAAATCTGTATCCAGCAGGTACTAACAGCTTTTAGCAACAAAAGTCTTGGTGTAAAAGTAAAACAAAATGTTACTTATGCTGCAAAGTTAGGATTATATTCCACAGCACAGACCAGAAAATACTTCTACAATGGTTTCAATAAAAAGGAAATAGTTATTTTCTTCATGTAAAGAGTATTGGAGAAGGAAATGGCAACTCACTCCAGTATTCTTGCCTGGAGAATTCTATGAACAGAGGAGCCTGGCGGGCTACAGTCCACAGGTTGCAAAGAGTCAGACTCGACTTAGGAATTAAACAACAAAAGAGAAGTATAAAGGTGGGAATCCAAAACCACCACTGCCCCAGGCTCCCATTCTTTCTCCTCAGTTCAGTTCAACTGCTCAATTATGTTCGACTCTTTCCGACCCCATGGACTGCAGCACGCCAGGCCTCCCTGCCCATCACCAACTATTGGAGCTTGCTCAAACTCATATCCATTGAGTCAGTGATGCCATCCAACCATCTCATCCTCTGTTGCCCCCTTCTCCTGCCTTCAATCTTTCCCAGCATCACGGTCTTTTCCAATGAGTCAGTTCTTCGCATCAGGAGGCCAAAGTATTGGAGCTTCAGCATTAGTTCTTCCAATGAATATTCAGGACTGATTTCCTGTAGGATGGACTGGTTTGATCTCCTTGCAGTCCAATGGACTCTCAAGAGTCTTCTCCAACACCACAGTTCAAAAGCATCAATTCTTTGGCACTCAGCTTTCTTTATAGTCCCACTCTCACATCCATACATGACTGCTGGAAAAACCATAGCTTTGACTAGATGGCCCTTTGTCGGCAGAGTAATGTCTCCGCTTTTTAATATGCTGTCTAGGTTGGTCATAGCTTTTCTTCCAAGGAGTAAGCATCTTTTAATTTCATGGCTGCCGTCACCATCTGCAGTGATTTTGGAGCCCAAGAAAATAAAGGCTTGCTTTCTCTTCAGCCACCCACATACACAGACTTCATCTACTTTCTAACTGCTACAAATAACAGCAAGCAAGTCGAAGCACCATGTCCACTTTCCGAATGAGAAGAAGAAAATCAGTGGGGAATGGAGGGCATCCCACTCAGGCAAATGGAAACGTACTCTAACAAACATCCACTGAGACTCAGCTGCAATGAGTCTACAGAGATCAATCTCTCAGCTGGGTACACTGCCACCCCAAAAAGCACTTATGGTATGGAAAAGTGTTGAGGAAAAGTGTTGATGAAAAGTATGAAACAGGCAAATGGCGGTGTGTATCACCCAAAAGTTTCTTATGAGAAAAGTCATCTCACAGTTTCCCCCAAGCTTACCATGAGGTCTAATATACCAACCTATCCTACTCACAAAAGATCTTTCTTTTATCTCCTACAACCTTAATGCTACAAGGATAGTGTTTTTATCTGGAAATGCCATGCAAGCTTTACCTAAGTTATCCTTACTGAATAGTACCCTTTACTATTTAGTTATATTTCCAAATACAAAAAAAATTTTTAATTAAAATTATTTTTAAGGAAAGAAATGCTAGTGCTAAGCTAGATACTTAGGTAGTAATCTACAGATCTGCCCTGAATGGCTGGAGCATAAGAACTAACACCAAGGTGGCAGAACTTCAATGTATAGGATTCACCTGAGAGGTGAATCTAAGCAATCTAGAGAAGCACAATGACTCCCCAATTCTGCCTTCCTGACTGTCAGGAAGGCCTTTGAGACCTCCTACCATCCTTAGCCCAGATTTATAATCTAGTCACTTTTTACCACACAGCTATCACATGGTTTATGATTCTTTGCTACCCCATGGACTGGAGCCCTCCAGGCTCTTCTGTCCATGGGATTCTCCAGTCAAGAATCCTGGAGTGGATAGCCATACCCTTCTCCAGGGGATCTTCCCGACCCAGGGATCAAACCTGGGTCCTCTGCATTGCAGGCAGATGCTTTACCATCTGAGCCACCAGGGAAGCCCTTTTAAGAGACAGAAGAGGTTATATCATTCCTTAAACATAAGGGGTATGCACTAGTTCACCTCACTTTAATCACATAATTTCCCAACTGCATATATATTATATTGGTCATGCAGTGTGTGAAACAAATGCTTGTTGCAGAATATTTTATTACATCACTTGATGACACAGTCCTAGCACAATAATAATATATAACCAAAAGGAGACATATTATGGTTGTAATCCTACAGTGCTATCATGACTAAATGGTTAAGACTAAGAGAAATAAACTTAGAAACTAGCAAAGACAGAAGAACAAGAGAGAAACAGAATTTGGCCACGTTCAAACAGACAGAAGTAGAGATTTGTATCTTTTTCTGTCCATCTATCAAGTAGGAGATGCCCATTAAGGCATGTATTCACCTTGTGATTCTGTTCTCAAAACATCAGCTTCTTATTCCCTTTCCACTTCCTTCCTTCATGACACCCCCCCCTCTTAATAGCAGAGGTACTCAAAGCTACTCATTATAATTTATTGTCCAACAGCTCCCTATGGGCATAAACTCCTTTTGCCTAGATAAATAACAGAAATATAAGTCTTGTCCTGTACGTAATATCATACAATTTTAACTAATCCCTCCCCAAAACTTTCATGGCACTCTTTCGTCTTCTAATAAAGCATCTTCATGCTCTGTTGAAATTCATTTGTTTCCTTAAGTATGTATCCCTCACATGACTGTGAAATATCTTATACATTTTTGTATCCCCAGAGCCTTTCAAAATTCATGAAATGAATGAAATGTACACTGAATTTCCCAATTATAGAAAAAGGAAATCCAGAGGAAATAAATTGTATTTAAAAAATATATGAATACCTTCCAGTTATTGTTTTATTACGTAGACTTCTATGAAAACTTTAAAAAGGCAACAAATCCATATTTCTAAGTGCTTATTAAAGATTATATTACTAAGAAGGAAAATGTCATTATAATGAACTCAAAACATTTTGTAAATTAAAAAATTTTATATTGCTTTTTAATGTAATATGTAATGCAATGTAATATGTAAAAAATTACATATTTTTTCAACTTTGTTCCCAAGTTCTACAGCAAATTATCCCAACTGATAATTAGAATGTTACTTAGTGATTTGAAATTATCCAAGTCTATATAATTCAGCTTATAAATAGTACAAGATCCAGAACATGATTTCAAATCCCGCAGCCTCTCATTATGGTATAAGACAGATCTTCACAGGGTTCTCAGTGTGTACTCTGACCAGCTGTGTGTCTAGGGGCAAATCATATGATTTCTCCGGGTGTCCCTCAACTTCCTAGTTTGTTAAATAACTCGTTGTAAGGTAACATGAGATACAACTAAGGATGTGAATGAAAAAGCTTTGCAAGTTATTTACAGCTCATTATTTTGACACATAAATAAGGATAATCTTTAAATACAGAAGAGTTAAATGTAGCAATCTACACAAATTAAATTAATAAATTCTATTTTTCCCAAGGCTAATATATCCAAACAAATTATTTTATTACAACGACTTCTCCACAAATTTTTTAGAAACTTCAAAAAAAAAATATCACTGTGCTTTCTTCTTAATTTATGATACTCAAATTTAACTTTCCCTAAAAGTTAAATCCTATTCAAGAGAAAGAAAAATGTTTTCAGCCATTTATCAGTAATAAACTGAAGATTTCAATGAAAATCCAGAAGCAGTTTCCTGCATTTTATTTTTTTGCCTTCCTCTGTAAAATTATAGCTCACACATAAGGGAATTTGAACCTGAAAATGCTGAGCTGTCTAGACCATGATCTCAGACTGGTAACACAACTCACTAGCAGCACGCTAGTAAAATCACACTTTGCACAGAATGTACCTTGTCTCTGGACACAGGCAGGAAATGCATCTAAGGTTTCAAACTGGTCCCTCCTGGGGTAACCTAGATTTCAACCCAGAAAGTGAGTGGAGGGAATAGGAGAAAAACAGTATTAAAGCAATGTTTCCTAAACTGTGGTATTCAAGATGATTTTTTTTAACATGATTTTTGATGATATATGAATGAAGAGTTTTATCCATAAGAGTTAACACTGACCTTAACAAGTATTTTAAAATATAACAAAGACATTAAAACCATGATTCCATAAATGTAAATAAATAGAATAAGAATAAATTATGAATTCTGGTTTTAAAAGCAAGGCAACAATCATGAAAATAGTAAATACACCTGTGCATGCTAAGTCACTTCAGTCGTGTCCAACTCTTTGCAACCCCATGGACTGTAGCCCACCAGTCAGGCTCCTCTGTCCATGGGATTCTCCAGGCAAGATTACTGGAGTGGTTTGCCATTCCCTTCTCCAGGTGATCTTCCCGACCCAGGGATCAAATCCGGGTCTCCTGCATTGCACGCAGATTCTTCACCATCTGAGCCACCAGAGAAGACAAGTAAACTTGGAATATAGCAAAAAACCATCAACACGGTAGGTACACTAAAGACAAATCTGGAAAACATGTCGAACCAGCTCTACTCTTCTACAGTAAAGTTTCTCTCAAAAAAAATGTTTTATGTAAGACAAATGATTCAGTTTTTTTAGCATAAAATTGAAAGCAAAAAAAAAAAAAAGAGAGAATATGGAAGAGGAGTGTACAGATTAAAGCAGATATAAGAAACACAGAAAACTAATCCCAAAGAATGGGCCATATCTGGATCTTGATTCAAACAGAGTGTTAAAAAAAATAATAATTACTATTCAGACACACATATATACTTGTGGATGACAATCAGGGAAATGAAAGCTTTGCTGATAAAGGGAAATCACTGTCAACTTTTTAGGTATCATAAAGATATTGTTGGTTATGTTTTTTCAAAAGTTCTTAGTTTTTGAGATACGTACTGAAATATTTGGATGAAATGATAGAACTAGGATTTGATTCAAAAGAATGTGGAAGTAAGGGGAGAAGTCAATGAGAATATAGATAAAATGAAACTGACTACATGCTCAGTTGAAGTCAATGAGAATACAGATAAAATGAAATTGACTGCATGCTTAGTTGAACTTCGGTGACAGATATTCTCATGATATTCTGTTTATTTATAAAGTTGAAAATCTCCACATTAAAAATTCACATTTATATAAGTTTTTGATTAATACCAATTATACCAAAATTTAAAACTGTGATCATAAAGGAACTGAAAGCAAAAACCTCTTACTTCAAAACCAAACATGAGAGGTTTTTCAGAATCTATTCTGAAGAAATAATACTTTTAAACATATTCTCTCTCCTCATTCATCCTCCCTTATAACTCAGTTTTTTTTAATGCTAAGTTAACCATTCTGTCACTACACAAATACTTAATAATAATATTCTACATTTCAGAAGCAAATAAAATCTAATGATCTCTTACTTAGAGATTTTTGGAGTTCCAATATCCTCATCATAAGTCAATTATTTATCTAGAAAAAATGTAAGGAGTTAATAATTAAGTACTCTACCCTTCTTCTCACTTCATACTTTTACTTCCTTGTCTACTAAATTTAGACAATGTTCCATACCACAAATACCACATTGATATGATTACAGCAATTAACGTAAAAAGCCAAGTTCAAGACACTTTAGACAATTATTACTTCAGACAGTCACTTTACTCTCCCATGACTAAACTAAATAAAAAGTGAAAATTATGACAGTCTTCTATGGACCTGCACATAAAAAGCAATTAACAAAGATACATGAATCAATACTGAACTGGTACCTATCTGTCAGTTAACATTAAAAGACCTTGGGTTCGATCCCTGTGTCGGGCAGATCCCCTAGAGAAGGAAATGGCAACCCACTCCCTGAAAAATCCCATGGATAGAGGAGCCTGGTGAGCTACAGTCCATGGGGTCACAAAGAATCAAGACACAACTGAGTAACTAAGCACAATTGAAAGACCAATCTCAACCTGACATTTTATGATTTTTTTTTTAATTTACAAAGGAGGTAAAAAGTCTTTGGCTAGCCACTTAAAAGATGATTAAACATAGATGTACATTTTACAGTCAATAAATTTAAAAATCAGCAAGGATGACACTTCAAATAAAATCTAGAATATAACTGTAGATCAGTATCTACCAAATTTAAAGAAAGCCAACATAAACAAGACAATTTAAAGAGAAAGTATCAAGGTTCTCCAAGCACAGTTCAGTTCAGTTCAGTTCAGTCGCTCAGTCATGCCCGACTCTTTGCGACCCCATGAATCGCAGCATGCCAGGCCTCCCTGTCCATCACCATCTCCAGGAGTTCACTCAGACTCACATCCATCGAGTCCGTGATGCCATCCAGCCATCTCATCCTCAGTCGTCCCCTTCTCCTCCTGCCCCCAACCCCTCCCAGCATCAGAGTCTTTTCCAATGAGTCAACTCTTCTCATGAGGTGGCCAAAGTACTGGAGTTTCAGCTTTAGCATCATTTCTTCCAAAGAAATCCCAGGGTTGATCTCCTTCAGAATAGACTGGTTGGATCTCCTTGCTGTCCAAGGGACTCTCAAGAGTCTTCTCCAACACCACAGTTCAAAAGCATCAATTCTTCGGCGCTCAGCCTTCTTCACAGTCCAACTCTCACATCCATACATGACCACTGGAAAAACCATAGCCTTGATCCAAGCACAAGTAATCTTTAAAAATGAAACAACTATCTTAACTGACATTAAAATAAATATCAAGCCCACACAAAAATTAATTCCAGATGGATTACAGAGTTTTAAAATGTTGAAAACCTAGAAAAAGCAGATGATAGGATAGAATACTTATTAAATATCTCAAAGGAACTAACTGCCTACTCTTTGAAAAAGAAAAAAGGAAAAGATGCGAACAAATGAAAATGATAAATTTCTGTCTCTCATAAACATGTACAACAAAAATGAAAAGAGACTGGCAGAAATATATGCAGCAAATGTAATTAACAGTTTAATACAACTAAATATAAATGTTTCCTGCAAACTGACACCATATACATCATAATTATATCCATCTTATAGTACAAGGATCCTGGGCCACGGAGGAGGTGCAGTGTCTCAGAATATGAAAAGCACTCACAGCATCTGGGGGCGGGGGGCAGAATACATTTGTTGGTATAATCTCCACTGATCATTTGTCTATTTGTTCTCCAATCAATGTCCTGTCCTTCTTTGTCCCCCTCTGTATGACAGGGAACTGCAGTCCTGGGCTCCCTTGCTCTGGCTTCTGGATAGAGTCCACCAATAAGAGAGGCAAAGGCAGAGGCCTGGAGGGCAGAAGAGAAGCCTTGCTATTTCTCCTCTTTCTACATCCACACTATGGTTCCACCTCCAGTTCTTTGCCCCAGGTTGTGCCGTCCCAGCTCTGGGCCTGAGCCCTCTTAGGGGTTCTTAACCCGTGCCACATGTTCCCAACATCCAGGCTGGCTTGGTGACACCGCATCTTCCCACTGTCTCTCTCTGTCCTAAAGACGCCAATGGTTTCCTGCTGTTGCTCATCTCTAGAATTCCCCGCCATAGTGTTGCGCTTCTCTACTCTACCAAAACCGATTTACCAATTCCATGAAACAAAATGTCCTATTCAAAATTCCTATAGTGGGAACTCCCTGGCAGTCCAGTGGTTAGAACTCCACACTTCCACTGCAGTGGACACAGCTTCAGTCCCTGGTCAGGAACTAAGATTCCACATGCCAAGCTGCCAAAATAATAAAAGAATACCTAGAGTGTTTTTATCTTCCTAAGTGGACTCTGCTTCATTTAGTTCCTAAAATCAAGACCTTTCAATATAACAAGTAATGCTTACTTTTTAGGAAGAAAAAAAAAAAAATTAAACCAGAAAACTGAGATTATACATTACCCACGATCCAGAATTACTCAACACTAATGATTCTAACACTAAGGTATATTCTCTGTGGCCCACATTTACCTAAAAATCATCGCATTAAATAAAAGAAGTAGTGTTTTAAAGAATGAATTAAATAAAAAGATGGTTTCTGATTTAGTAATGCACTATGAAATAATCTTTAGCTCTAGCCTCCTCTCAAGCTCTCAACTTTTTCCTTTTTCCCCCTTCCTCCTAATGATATTTTCTCCAGGAAGAAGAAAAATTCAAAAGTTGGTGAAAGGCAGCGGGAAGTTTTATTCAGAAGCTTGAAAATTAGACTGATAACAACTCTGTCACCATATTTCTACCAAAACTAGAAAATCAGAATAAAAGCAAACACAAATACCATAAATTGATGATGATATAGGTAAGAGTAGATAAATAGCTTGTATGTGAAAAACATCACAAGATATGATAGAATATTTTATTTATACCTTTTCATTATCTTAATATAAGATAATCTAAGAACAATTTCACTTCTCACCAAAGTTTGCCTTGAAAACAATCCAATATACAAAGATATCCTCATCAAACTCTCTTAAAGGGCCATTCTGACTAACCAATAATGGGAAGGAAACCAAGTAAGAAAAGTGTAACCAAAAAAAAGAGTATATTGAAAGAGCGGTTTGGGTGTGTTTTACAGAATAAAAAATCTCACTTTTTCTAGAAATCACTGATACTATAAATCTCAGCCAGTGCCCTAATATTCCTGATCATAGCCGAACACTTCTAGTCAGCCAGCCAGACTGAGGTTTGCTGTCACCTGGTATAATCATCATCCTTTAGGAAGAAGGGGGTTAAGATTGGCTCCAGGAGCCCCTGCAAATATAAAATTCAAGGATGCTTGAGTTCCTTATATAAAACAGTATAGTATCTGCACATCTGCCATATAATTTAAATCATCTCTAGATTACTTATAATAATCATGTGCTTATAACACCTAATATAAAGTAAATGCTATGTAAATAGTTGTAAATACAATGTAAATGCCATGTAAATAGCTGCCAATGTGGCAAATTCAAGTTCTGCTTTTTGGAACTTACTGGAATTTTTTTTCAAATATTTTCAATTCACAGTTGGTAGAATCCACAGAACTTGCAAATATGGAATCCCCAGAAATGAAGGCTGACTACATAATTATAATACTAAACTAACCCATATTCTACAGGTCCCAGTAAGTTTAACTTCTTACGTGCATAACTTGCTATCAAAAGTGAAATATACATAAAAATTAGTAGTTATAAATCAAATATTATTTTAAATGTATACTTACCACAAAAAATGATCATTTGATTAATAACTTTTCATTGATTTTAAGGAGGTTCACAGAAGACTACACTAAAATAAAATTTCACAAATCCATGAACCTACAGGCCAAATTTTCTTTAATTTTTTGTTTCATTACCTTTCATCTTTTCCAGGTCATTTATAAAAACCTTTTTAATATGAAAAACTACTGAACAGAAATCTCAGTTTCACTCTTTTTCTCCAATTTTAACCTTAAAAAAAAAAATTACATAATGGGGAAGTCAAAAAGGCAAATTCCAAAAGAAGAGTCTTTCAAATAACACCTGGCATTTTAGTGCTTTAAGAATGTGCTGTGTGCAAAGACAGAAATATAGATCAATGGAACAAACTAGAAAGCCCAGAGATAAATCCATGCACCTATGGACACCTTATCTTTGACAAAGGAGGCAAGAATATACAATGGAGAAAGGACAATCTCTTTAACAAGTGGTGCTGGGAAAACTGTTCAACCACTTGTAAAAGAATGACACTAGATCACTTTCTAACACCATACACAAAAATAAACTCAAAATGGATTAAAGATCTAAACGTAAGACCAGAAACTATAAAATTCCTAGAGGAGAACATAGGCAAAACACTCTCCAACATAAATCACAGCAGGATCCTATATGACCCACCTCCCAGAATATTGGAAATAAAAACAAAAATAAACAAATGGGACCTAATTAAAAGTTTCTGCACAACAAAGGAAACTATAAGCAAGGTGAAAAGACAGCCTTCAGAATGGGAGAAAATAATAGCAAATGAAGCAACTGACAACTAATCTCAAAAATATACCAGCAACTCCTGCAGCTCAATCCAGAAAAATAAACAACCCAATCAAAAAATGGGCCGAAGATCTAAACAGACATTTCTCCAAAGAAGACATACAGATGGCTAACAAACACATGAAAAGATGCTCAACGTCACTCATTATCAGAGAAATGCAAATCAAAACCACAATGAGGTACCACTTCATGCCAGTCAGAATGGCTGCGATCCTAAAGTCTACAAGCAATACATGCTGGAGAGGGTGTGAAGAAAAGAGAACCCTCTTACACTGTTGGTGGGAATGCAAACTAGTACAGCCACGATGGAGAACAGTGTGGAGATTTCTTAAAAAACTGGAAATAGAACTGCCTTATGGCCCAGCAATCCCACTGCTGGGCATACACACCGAGGAAACCAGAATTGAAAGAGACACGTGTACCCCAATGTTCATCGCAGCACTGTTTATAATAGCCAGGACATGGAAGCAACCTAGATGTTCATCAGCAGATGAATGGATAAGAAAGCTGTGGTACATATACACAATGGAGTATTACTCAGCCATCAAAAAGAATACATGTGAATCAGTTCTAATGAGGTGGATGAAACTGGAGCCGATTATACAGAGTGAAGTAAGCCAGAAAGAAAAACACCAATACAGTATACTAATACATATATATGGAACTTAGAAAGATGGTAATGATAACCCTGTATGCGATACAGCAAACGAGACACAGATGTATAGAACAGTCTTTTGGACTCTGTGGGAGAGGGCGAGGGTGGGATGATTTGGGAGAATGGTATTGAAATATGTATAGTATCATATGTGAAACAAATCACCAGTCCAGGTTTGATGCATGATACAGGATGCTCGGGGCTGGTGCACTGGGATGACCCAGAGGGATGGGATGGGGAGAAAGGTAGGATGGGGGGTTCAGGATGGGGAACACGTGTACACCGTGGCAGATTCATGTTGATGTGTGGCAAAACCAATACAATATTTTAAGGTAAAAAAAAAAAAATAGAATGTGCTGTGTGTTGTGCTTAGTCGCTTAGTCTTGTGACTCTCTGTGACCCCGTGGACTGTCGCCCACCAGGCTCCTCTGTCCGTGGGGATTCTCCAGGCAAGAATCCTGGAGTGGGTTGCCATGCCCTCCTCCAGGGGAACTTCCCAACCCAGGTCTCCTGCATTACAGGTAGATTCTTTACTGTTTGGGCCACCAGGGAAGCTGCTTTAAGAAGACTGAAACACAAAAATAAAGAAAATGATCATTAAGTGCACCTTCAGGCTAGACTACATGCCAAAATTCACTAACTCATATTAACTTAAGTTGCTTTTTACTGGCTCTGGATTGAGAATCTCTAAAACTATTCCCTAGATTCCAAGATACAGCAAGTACAGCTGGCTCTACCTAGAGGAGCTCTAGTCAAAGGCCACACAAGATAAAGGCAGTATGGCTAGAAAAGCATGGATAACTGCCAACAATAATTCTATCCAGGTCTCTGAAACTCAAAACGTCCTTTCTAACCACCCTCCCCTCATCCTCCTTCCATCCAACAGATACCTAATAATACCATGCACAGACTTTTGAAGAGATAGGGAACTGGCGAGAGGATATGTACTGATGCCTAGACTAAAGATCTAAAACCATTTGAAATCTACCTCTCCCTAAAATTTAACAACCCTAATATCCCTACTAATAGCAAAAATAGTTTATATTTATATTGCATGCACTCTTTGTCAGGTATTTCAAGTACCTGTGGCCCTGCTGGTAAAGAACCCGCTGGCAACGTGGAAGACCTGGGTTCAACCCCTGGGTTGGGAAGATCCCCTGGAGAAGGGAAAGGCTACCCACTCCAGTATTCTGGTCTAGAAAATTCCATGGACATGGGGTCACAAAGAGTCAGACACGACTGAGTGACCTTCACTTTCACTTTCAACTACTTAAAAGCCATGAACCCAACCTTCACACTAATCTAATAATGTAAGTACACTCAACAATCTCAGTTTACAAATGAGAAAGAAGAGACTCAGAGACGCTTTCTGATTCGCTCAAGGTCACAGAGCAGAAAATGTTAAGTACTGGGATTCAAACACATAATGACAGGCTCCAGAGTCCATACTGTTGCACACACCATGCTATCCTGTTTCTCCCTACCCTCACTGCATCCTTTATTAGCAACATAAAAACCCAAAATGTTTAAGTATGGCACTCAAACAAGATACAACCAAATGCAAAGATAATAAAAGTCTTTATATATTGATGGTGGATGAAGATCAGAGATGGACTGTTCATGAAGAATGTTGGTAAAGTGCCTGTTTTTAAGAATACTTATGAAAATGTCCACAGTTTTCTAGGTAGCTGGATTTCAAGTTTGGTGAGGTGTTTTGGTTTTGGCTTTTTCTTCATTAACTATGCATTTTTAACTAGAATGTATATATAAATTTTTATAATCAAAAGTAAACAAAAAAATTTCCCCTTGAAAATCAGACTATGATAAATTATTCTCTACAAATAAAAGAGACAATAACAGAGAACAACCTTTAATTAAAATATAACAATTCATCACAACAATTCCCCAGACTATATCTTTAGGGAGTAAGAAGTGGGAAGTGGTTTGAGTTACCTAAAATACAAAATGACACTCTTATCTACTACACTAAAATGTTCAAAATATCAGAATTACAAATAATATCCAATCAAAAATCACATGTGCTACAAAACTATAAAGGCAACAAGGGGAATGATCCCAGACCACCAGAGCTAAAACAGGACACTCGCTTTCCTATGTATATGTAAGCTTTGCATTACTTGGTGTATTTGCAGCAAAATGTTAATCAGTTAATACTAAGATATCAAACACATTCACACTTCATACTCAACGATACACGAAGGCATATTTACAACTTATTTCGTTTTAGTTATGATGCAACTTTAAGAGTTACTATTTAATAGTTTAAAAGACCTGGGAACTAGATATATAATATTTGTGGTATATACATGTGTTTAAAGAGAAGGCAGAAAGGAATTGCCTTAGAGTTACTAAACTGGGAGGTGGTTTGCAAATTTGGATAAACTTTTCACTCTCCTTAAATACAGAGGCTATTATTCCCTGGTAAATCTGTTCAATTTTGTTAAGAAATCATGTTACCATAACCACACTAATCCCTGAAGTTAAATTTTAGTTCCCACAATTTCAAGTAAAAGTTAGTGATAATTTGCTATCTACTCATTTGTATCTAAATGCTAATTACTATTTCTTTGGCACTTCAAGGACAAAAATCTTTTTCTTTTAAAATGACTATTTGTAATACTGTACTTATAAGAACTATCAAGGGCTTATATACTAGTATTTTCTATGTATTAAATAAAAGTCACAACAATATTCATATTGTTGTACAACACATCTCCAAAACTGACTGTGAGGGTGATCTGGTTTCAAAACCTGTCACCCCACTGATCACTAGGGCTGATTCAGCTGATCTCCCTGGCTAGGCAATATCCCTCCTCCCTCACTCCTCCATGTGCATTCCTCCTGAAGCTGTGTGCTCGGTCGAAGAGAGAACCATCCCTGATAGAGAGGGACTGGTCTTCGGTCAAGGGTAGCTATGCTAACTACCCTACTAGAACATCCAAACAAACTCTCAAGATCTCCAGGACTTTTTCAAGTTGCAAAAATGAAACACTGAACATCCATTGAACAACTCCCCATCTCCCTCTCCCTCCAACCCCTTTAACCACCATTCTACTTTTCTGCTATCATTTTTAATTTTTGTCTTCCCCTTCAAAGAAAGACTATGATTTTATTGAGGTTATATAAAATTAACATCAATACAAATAACAATTTCGGGTGAAGGCCATATCTGACCATGAAACTCAAATCTATTGCATTCGCAAAAATGTGAATCATCAAAACCAGACAAGCACAAGACCCAATTATCTAAACAACCTGCTAAATCAGCTTCCAAATGTTGCAGAAGAAAACACTCCTTTCACAACATCACTGAGAAATCAGCTTTAAATTGTACCAACTCTAGAAAATAAATTACCTGGATTAATCTGGGGCTTTACCATTAGTTTAGAATGCAGTTCTCCATTAGAATAAACCTGTCCTTTAATACAGCAATCTTCTTGGAAATTTTGTTTATAACATTTCTTGCACCTCCTTTAGACAAACTAAAAAAGGTGGGGCTTCACTGATACAAAAGGTAAAACAGTTCAGTTCAGTCGCTCAGTCATGTCCAACTCTTTGCAACCCCATGAATCACAGCACGCCAGGCCTCCCTGTCCATCACCATCTCCCAGAATTCACTCAGACTCACGTCCATTGACCGTGATGCCATCCAGCCATTTCATCCTCAGTCGTCCCCTTCTCCTCCTGCCCCTAATCCCTCCCAGCATCAGAGTCTTTCCAATGAGTCAACTCTTCTCATGAGGTGGCCAAAGTACTGGAGTTTCAGCTTTAGCATCATTCCTTCCAAAGAAATCCCAAGGTTGATCTCCTTCAGAATGGACTGGTTGGATCTCCTTGCAGTCCAAAGGACTCTCAAGAGTCTTCTCCAACACCACAGTTCAAAAGCATCAATTCTTCAGCACTCAGCATTCTTCACAGTCCAACTCTCCCATCCACACATGACCACAGGAAAAACCACAGCCTTGACTAGACGGACCTTAGTCAGCAAAGTAATGTCTCTGCTTTTGAATATGCTATCTAGGTTGGTCATAACTTTTCTTCCAAGGAGTAAGCGTCTTCTAACTTCATGGCTGCAGTCACCATCTGCAGTGATTTTAGAGCCCCCAAAAATAAAGTCTGACACTGTTTCTACTGTTTCCCCACCTATTTCCCATGAAGTGATGGGACCGGATGGCAGGTAAAACAACTGATTACAAAATTTGTAACTTGGTTTTTAACTGGGATAACAAGTAACTGTCTACAATAATAAAACTTAAGTCTTAAAAAAATGAAGTCTAACAGTGATGATAATAAAGCACCTGTGTGAAAACATCCCATCCCCAAGAAAATATTTAGCTATTTTTATTTTAAATTTCAACAGAAACACAGTCTAGTGACTGTAACAGAAGTGAAAACAACTAGACAATGATTACCCATACACCTGGGTAGCTAGCTAACTTCAAAAGGTCATTCCTGCCATGTGTAAATGAAATGTTTAATGATCATCCATTGTAATGAGACCAAAGCTTCCCAGGAAATGTTTCTGAAAGTAAAACTTAAAAGGCGATTTCAAATATTATTTGACAAATCTCTAAGTAGACTGAATCATTTTACATACTAATATGCCTTTAATAACTGGCCTGTTAATGATTACCCAACAGATACCAAAATTTCTCAACCTCTGTTATAAAGCTGAAAAATAAGGGTAAAACCAAAATCTTGGAGAGAAAAGACAAAAATAATTTTTTGTTTCACCCTATCTTTCCAACTAAGTATTCTTGTAAGAGTGAAGGCAATGAAATTAATGAGCAATCACCATTTGACAAAAGTTACTATCACTGAACTATATATGAAATA
Organism: Oryx dammah; assembly: GCF_014754425.2. NCBI lineage: Eukaryota > Metazoa > Chordata > Mammalia > Artiodactyla > Bovidae > Oryx > Oryx dammah. The sequence continues at coordinate 29,683,106 of NW_024070187.1, forward strand.
TGACCCAATTTCTTGTTTATAACTATGTGCCTCAGCGGTAAAGAATCTGCCTGACACTGCAGGAGAAGCAGGAGACGCAGGTTCAATCCCTGGGTTTAGAAAGATCCCCTGGAGGAGGAAATGGCAAACCACTCCAGTATCCTTGCCTGAAAAATGCCATGGACAGAGGGGACTGACAGGCTACATGGGGTCGCAGAGAGTCAAACAGGACTTAGCGACTAAGCAGACACATATACAATAGTACTAAGGGTACAAATACCAATATTTACAACCTTTTAAACCTTAAATAGCATTAAAATTAGTATCAATCCTGAATAAAATAACACTGCAATCAGAATTCAGAGAAAATATTTACTGTGTACCACAGTACTATGTTCCAAAACCAAACCAAAAAAAAAGCTTTCATTTTGTTGACAAGGTCTTATTTCAAACTAGCAGCAAATGCCACTGTCCTATCAACTAACCTGCTGTAGATTTTAATACCAATTGATCTTAGAAAATAACTACCTTCAAGTCTCTAACATCATCTTCTACCACTCTCCCCTTCAGTCTACTCCAGCCACTCAAATACTGCTGTTTCTGAAACATGCACAGCAAGTGTTCATGTTGTAGCCTTTACCCTCTGTCCAAAATGCTCTTCCCCCTACTTCATCCAAGTCTCTGTTCAATGTCACCTCACCTATGAGGCCTTATTTACTCATCTTCTATAAATCAGTACTTCAACCATCACTCCTTTTCCCTATACTCCTTCGCTTGGCCCCATACTATTTATCACCAACTATTCTTATTTACTTATTGTCTGTTCTTCACTTCCCTGAAACATCAGTCTGGGAGGGCAGACTTTGCTTTATTCACAGCACTGTATCCCCAGTGCCTAGCATGTAGGAAGGGATACGGGTGCCTAGAAGGCATATAGGTCTAGGTTAGTGCCTGACATATAGCAATGTTCAGTAAGTATTTATGGAGTAGGTAAATAAGTTAATGAATGAATAGCAATGATTTACATTTATTTGTATGGCTGAATTTCAGAATAGTTAAATTTTATATTTCATAAAACTCATAAGGCTTGTAAATAGTATGACCACATATAAATCATCCAACGTTGTCTATTAGATGGCTATATCACCTATACATAGATGGTCTGGCACTCAACCCAGGTCTAGCTGGCTATGGTCAGAAAAGCAGGAGGGCCAGGTAAGCAGCAAAGAGACGAATACACAAAGGCTGATGATATGCCAGCACTCTTAAAAACAGATGGTACAAATGGCAGAAACACTGCTAAGCTTATCTCGTCTACATTCCACTACATATTCTCTCTTATAATCAAATCTATCCTTCACTGGAGTGCTTCCCTAGTGGCTCAGGGGTAAAGAATCTGCCTGCCAGTGCAGAAGTCATAGGTTCAATCCCTTGAAAGGGAAGATCCCCTCGAGAAGGAAATGGCAACCCACTCCAGTATTCTTCCCTGGGAAATCCAAATGACAGAGGAGCCTGGAGGGCTAAAGTCAACGCACTGGACACAACTTAGCAAGTAAACAACAACATCTTTCACTGGAGAGAACATTATTCTCTAGAGTAACTGTATCTCATCAGCAATATAGCTTATCATGTCTCTTTAAAAGAATTAAAAAAAAAAAAAGCCATAGTGAAAGGCAATCACTAAGGGAAGAACGTCTTAATTGGAGGTTATTACTGGTGCTAACCGTCCTTTCAGATCTCTTTGACAGTGTATGGCAGACCATAAGAGATGGAAGAAGGAAATGGGCTATTCATTCAACAAATATTTATTATGAACCTTCTATAAAAAATGTTTCATGAAATAATTCAAAGCCTGTGTGTGTGTGTGTGTGTGTGTGTGTGTGTGTGTGTACTGAGAAGAATGCTTCTAAAGAATCTTCTATAAAAATCTATGAAAAAGAAAACCAGAATTGATTTGGAAGATGATGTTATCTAAGAAGTGATGGATCTAGAAACATTATTTCAATAATAGTGTCAAAACTGCTTCAACCAGATATTACTAGTAAATAATTATTAATATAAGATAATCTCTGTTATTATTAGGTAAACTGCACTGAGTTCTTACTATGTGCCAGGCACTTTACAGGTATTAATTTATTCAATTCAACAACCCTATGATATAAATATTACTTTTCCCCTATTTGACAGGACCTGGGACACAGTTAAGTAATTTGCCCAGATGTGTACAGCTGGTAAATTACAGAGCCAGAATTCAAACCCAGGCACTGTGCTCCAGAACCTGCACTAGTATTAACTACACAAAACAGTATGTACAACATTGTCCACTGAAATTAAAAAATTATATTAACATATAACACCGAAGTGTGCATTAGTCACTCAGTTGTGTCCAACTCTTTACAGTTCACCCGGCTCCTCTGTCCATGGAATTCTCCAGGCAGGAATACTGGAGTAGGTAGCCATGCCCTTCTCCAGGGGATCTTCCCAACCCAGGGATTGAACCCTGGTCTCCAGTATCTCCCTGGCAGATTCTTTAGGTCTGAGCCACCAGCGAAGCCCAAACCCCAAAGGACTGCAGTTAAAAAAAAAAAAAAACTACTCCATTAGCTTTGGTAATAAAATAGTCATGGATGCTTGACCAAGCATCATGATATAATCACAACTGCCTCTAGTGTTCTTTAAGACTGGAAATTAATTACTATTGTTGTTGCTGTTGTTTAGTGGCTAAGTCATGTCTGACTCCCTGAGACCCCATGGACTGAAGCACATCAGACTCTCCTGTCCTCTACTATCTCCCAGATTTTGCTCAAGTTCATGTCCTTTGAGTCAGTGATACTATCTAACCATCTCATCCTCTGCTGCCCTCTTCTTTTGCCTTCAGTCCTTCCCAGCATCAGTCTTTTCCAATAAGTCAGCTCTTCACATCAGGCGGCCAAAGTATTGGAGCTTCAGCATCAGTCCTTCCAATGAATGTTCAAGACTGATTTCCTTTAGGATCGACTGGTTTGATTTCCTTGAAGTTCAAGGGACTCTCAAGAGTCTTCTCCAGCACCACAGTTTGAAAGCCTCAATTCTTCAGTGCTCAGCCTTCCTTATGGTCCAACTTTCATATACATACATGACTATTGGAAAAACCATAGCTTTGACTATATGGACCTTTATATTACAGGCAAAATGATGTGTCTTCTTTTTAATGTGCTGTTGAGGTTTCTCACAGCCTTCAAGAAGCAAGCATCTTCTAATTCCATGGCTACAGTCACCATCTGCAGTGACACTGGAGTTCAAGAAAAGAAAACGTGCCACTGCCTTCACTTTTTCCCCTTCTATTTTCCAAGAATGGGGCCAGATGCCATAATCTTAGTTTTTGAATGCTGGGTTTTAAGCCAGCTTTTTCACTCTCCTCTATCACCCACATCAAGAGGCTCTTTAGTTCCTCTGCGCTTTCTCTCATCAGAGTGGTATCATCTGCACATCTGAAGTTATTGGTATTTCTCCCCTGCAATCTTTATTCCAGCTTGTGATTCATCCAGCCTGGCATTTCATATGATGTACTCTGTACATAAGTTAAATAAACAGGGTGACAATACATAGTCCTGTTGTACTCCTTTCACAATTTGACCCAGTCAGTTGTTCCACATAAGGTTCTAACTGTTGCGTGCTGACCCATATACAAGTTTCTCAGGAGACAGGTAGGTGGTCTGGTATTCCCATTTCTTTAAGAACTTTCCATAGTTTGTTGTGACTCATACAGTTAAAGGCTTTCTCCCAGTCAAAGGAGCAGAAGTTTTTCTGGAGTTCCTTTGCTTTCTCTATGATCCAAAAAATGCTGGCAATTTGATCTCTGGTTCCTCTGCCTCTAATTACTATTAGATTACTTTCAATCTTAAAATCATTAAGAAAACTATATCTAAAATGATATTTACATTAGTATATTATTTTGTTATACCTAATGTAACACAGATTTAAGTTGGTTGTGAAGTATTATTTTGCAAATATACCCCAAAACTCATAACGAGGCTCATTTTCCCCTGAATTTACAAAAAGTCGACCTTAAATATGAAGTACAAAGTTTCATCATTTGCTAAGACATTATGATCAATCCAGACCTATAGCTACATGATAGTGACAGCACTTTTATCCATTAACAATGCATTTAAGACATGAAAATCTGAATTTAGTTAGGTATCAACTGTCAGCCTTCTCTTAGGAGATGTTAATCCTGTCATGTGACCTCTCCGAAAGGTTCAGAAATGAGAAACATTAACTTTCATAAACTCCCTCCACTTGAAATAATAAAAGGGATACAAAAGATAATTTTTGGCATTGGCCATATTAACCAACCGACTAAAATATTCTTTTTAAAAATAGACACTATTAAAATCTTTCTCAGCTCAACATATCTGTCTTAGAATAAATACCCTAACACTCACTTTATCTTTGAGGCAGACTCTAACAAAAGTGTTACCAGCATAATTTGTAAACAACTCCTGAATCAGTAAGCAACATTTCCTTATTAAAGTAGAAAAGGTCATAACATCACAAGGAAATGAAAACAGAAGCCATCTGGGAAACAAGCTGCTTCTTACAGTGATAATAATAAAAGAGCACAAAATAGGAAAACTGTCATCAGTGTGCAAATAACAATGAGAAAACAATAATGTATTTGTTATAACATAAATAACTTTTCCAAATGAGCATAATAAAACATGAGATATTTCCAAGTAACCACATTGGAAGGCTATATGGTTATTCCTTTACTTAAAAAAATCTTTGGAATTTTCCCCTGAAATTTCTATCAAAACCAGTTTTAAAACACACTAGCTTGCAGATACGGTAAAATCACAGTAACAGGAGCCCACTAACAAGAGCCTAGCTCAGCACCAACCCAGAGGAATCAGAATCCCTCTCACATCCCCGCTGTCCCATCACCCCCAATGTCATCTCTCCGCACTATGTTCAGTTCAGTTCAGTTCAGTTCAGTCGCTCAGTCGTGTCCAACTCTTTGCGACCCCATGAATCGCAGCACGCCAGGCCTCCCTGTCCATTTCCAACTCCCGGAGTTCACTCAGACTCACGTCCATCGAGTCGGCGATGCCATCCAGCCATCTCATCCTCTGTCGTCCCCTTCTCCTCCTGCCCCCAATCCCTCCCAGCATCAGAGTCTTTTCCAGTGAGACAGACTCTTCGCATGAGGTGGCCAAAGTACTGGAGTTTCAGCTTTAGCATCATTCCTTCCAAAGAAATTCCAGGGCTGATCTCCTTTAGAATGAACTGGTTGGATCTCCTTGCAGTTCAAGGGACTCTCAAGAGTCTTCTCCAACACCACAGTTCAAAAGCATCAATTCTTCGGCGCTCAGCTTTCTTCACAGTTCAACTCTCACATCCATACATGACCACAGGAAAAAGCATAGCCTTGAGACAGACCTTTGTTGGCAAAGTAATGTCTCTGCTTTTGAATATGCTATCTAGGTTGGTCATAACTTTTCTTCCAAGGAGTAAGCGTCTTTTAATTTCATGGCTGCAGTCATCATCCACAGTGACTTTGGAGCCCCCCCCCCAAAAATAAAATTTGACACTGTTTCCACTGTTTCCCCATCTATTTCCCATGAAGTGATGGGACCAGATGCCACGATCTTCGTTTTCTGAATATTGAACTTTAAGCCAACTTTTTCACTCTCCTCTTTCACTTTCATCAAGAGGCTTTTTAGTTCCTCTTCACTTTCTGCCATAAGGGTGGTGTCACCTGCATATCTGAGGTTATTGATATTTCTCCCGGCAATCTTGATTCCAGCTTGTGCTTCTTCCAGCCCAGTGTTTCTCATGATGTACTCTGCATATAAGTTAAATAAGAAGGGTGACAATATACAGCCTGCTTATTTAACTTATAATTTTCCTTCCAAGGAGTAAGCATCTTTTAATTTCATGGCTGCAATCACCATCTGCAGTGATTTTGGAGCCCAAAACAATAAAGTCTGACACTGTTTCCACTGTTTCCCCATCTATTTCGCATGAAGTAATGGGACCAGATGCCATGATCTTCGTTTTCTGAATGTTGAACTTTAAGCCAACTTTTTCACTTTCCTCTTTCACTTTCATCAAGAGGGGGGTCATCTGCATATCTGAGGTTATTGATATTTCTCCCAGCAATCCTGATGTTAAACTTCTTATCTCTCATTCTGACACTAGGCTCCCCTCCCCACCCCCATCTCATTCCCCTTGCCTTCTTGTTCACTGCACTCCTGCCACACTGGCCTCCTTTTCTTCTTCTTGAACACACCAACATCCTTCCTGTCTCCAGGCCTTTGCACTTACTGTTCTCTATGCCTACAAAGCTATTCTCCTTCGTCTTCCCATGACTGGCTTCTTACTCTTAAGTCAATCCTGCTTCCTCAGGCAGGGGAGCCTGTCTTGACTGCTGAACTTAAAGTAAGACCCTTCCCCCTTATACTATTTCCCCAATTATTCCCTGGGCTTCCCTCATGGCTCAGCTGGTTAAGAATCCACCTGCAATGTGGGAGACCTGGGTTCAATCCCTGGGTAGGGAAGATTCCCTGGAGAAGGGAAAGGCTACACACTCCAGTATTCTGACCTGGGGAATTTCATGGACTGTATAGTCCATGGGGTTGCAAAGAGTTGGACATGACTGAATGACTTTCACTTTCACTTATTCCCTAGCACACCACCTTATTAAGTTACACTGCTCATTTATCTATACACTTGAGAGTTAACAGTCTCTTTTACTAGCCTATAAGGTTCATAACAATAATGACTCTGTTTTGTGTACTTTCAGCTCTTAGACCAGTACTGAGCATACGTTAGGTGTTCAATAATGATACTAAATAAATGGCTCCATGCCTTGAGGTAGGGTAGCAAATTCTGACTGCTACTGCTACTTCTGTCTCCTCTAGGGATTCGACAGATCCTAATGCAGAAGCTCCCTGCTAACCTGCCTAGGCTGTATGGTCAACACACATATTATCACGGTCCTTTCCCAAGTTTCATTCCATATATGTCCTCTTCTACTTCCAAGCTTCTTCATATATTCCGTATCTTGTTCTATGCACCTTTCTGTCAGGAAATAGAGAACCACCCTCTCTAGCCCAGCCTGGTACACAGTAGGAGATCAACAAATATGTGCTAATTAACACTTTCTCCTCTTAGGGTTCTGGCATGAGTCATTCAGGAAAAAGGCAGCACCAGAAGACAATACCAAGAGGACTGTATTCTGGTCTACCAAAAATTTACCCATCCCATCTAAAAAATAAAAAATAATAATAATAAAATCTCCAAGCATTAAGCTTTGAATATGCCTCAATTACATGTTTCTTAAATTCCTTCCCATGAAGTCCCTTGGTTTTTCATGTAAACAGCGTGCACACACACACACACACACACATACACACACACACACACACCTGCTCCTTTTTAGGCTCTCCTAAGCTCCATATATGTCCAGGCAAGTCTGAGTTTGCACAACACCAAACTATAGGCCAATTTACCTTTATTTCACTTTTTAGACAAAAGACACAAATACATTTCAAACAGTACAAAAGAATACGGAGAAAATGGTGAAAATTCTATCAAGCCCACTGCCCAAAGCAGTTCTAAACTCTGCACTATCCAGTCATAAAAATCAGTTTCCTTACTTAATAACTATACTTTTGCATTTGCCTTACTATATCTTAGGTGTGGGGTTCGATTCTGGGATTCACACATAAGAGACATCTAAAACCTGAACTACTTTTAAAGGCAAATGCTCAAGGTTGTGAAGAGAGGCAACTGTCAAGAAAGAAACGTTTGGAGAAGTGGTTTCCAACAGAATATCCACAAGACTTAAAGGGAAATATAACTCAGTCAGGTAGAAAGCTACAAAGTGAGCAAGGGTTTTCCTTTGTTACGCATGACACTAAGGGACAGAGAGAGAACCACTGGGTCAAATACAGAGAAAACAAATACAGGCTGACACCCAGGAAGACCCTGTATAGGGAGGCAGAGAGCTATTTCATTAAGAAACCTCTGGGGCATTTTGTAGAAACAAAACCTGACTAGGATTAAAACCAAAGAAAACCAACATGTTTCACCAGTTAATAATAACTGTCAATCATATTCATTAACAAAACAATCCTAGAAGAAATGATAGTAATTGCAACTAGGCTTTCCATTTGTCCCCATCATCGTTATAATCATCAGTCAGCAATCACTGAACATATACTGGGAAGTTTAACATGACTTTGAGTCAATAAGACCCAGAGTTATAGGATTTTTTTTTCCAGGTGAGAAGGTTCACAACTTAACAAAGTATATGACCTATTTATATATACTTGAACTGTGCTGCTATGAAACATAACATAACAACTGATCTCTGGCTCTTGGCCTTAAAAAGACTATCCTCAATTCCTTTAACTTCAATGTTATCACTTAAGCTTAACAATGAGGCAAAAAAAAAAAAAAAAAACAAACAAACAAGTATACAAGTTACATACTTGGTTAAATTTACCAAAGATTCCTCCAGAAATCTTTGGTAAATTTAACATTCATTATTAAATTGTATAGTATTAAAATATTATAAGTAATGTACCAGCTTCAAGGTGCTCCGAATCTTTTTGTCACAAAGATACTTTCAGCATCATAAACAGAACTAAAACCTGCTATCATGTAGTATTAAAACTGACATTTATTTCCAAAAAAGGATTTGACCTATGGTAACTGAACTCTGAAAAAAGTGAAGACTATGATTTGGAGACAAGCAGATCTGTCACATTATTTAGTTGGTGGCAATTTCACGGCAACTTAGCCTTAATCTTTTTGTTGAAGTGATCTAAGTAACAAAAGATCCATACTAAAAATATTTTTAAAAAATAAAAAACAAAAGCTGTATTTGGTTCCCAAACATGAGTATACAAAATGTGATTCAGTGGTACATGAGAAACATCCATAAAGCATTTGAGAATCCCTAAACATTCTGAATTCAAAGTCTGGGTCTACAAGCTACATTTGAAAAATCTCACTGATGATATTAATGATCAGTTTAGAAAATAATATTTTTAAAATATAATCTGTTACTCCCATTTATACAAGTCTTTGATTTTATAGCATGTATTCTCTCTTTAAGAGACATATACACAAAGTTGGCTGTCAGTACTGAAAACTGTTATCTATTCCCAGAAAACAGAGTATGCTGGTTAAAACCATCACAATATTACTTCTACTCAGTGTATCTGGTTCCAAATCCTAAGCCTAACCAATTACTAGCTGTGCTACTTTGGGCATGTGATTTAACTTTTGTTTCTCATCTGAAGACCAGAGATTTTAAATTATACTTCCTCAGAGGGTTGTTAGGGGTTTCCCTTGTAGCTTAGTCGGTAAAGAATCTGCCTGCAGTGCAGGAGACGCGGGTTCAATCCCTGGGTTGGGAAGATCCCCTGGAGAAGGAAATGGCAACCCACTCCAGTATTCCTGCCTAGAGAATCTCATGGACAGAGTAGCCTGGTGGGCTGCAGTCCATGGGGTCGCAAAGAGCCGGGCACGACTGAGCGACTAACATACACACACACACACACACACACACACACGCAGAAGGCTGTTACGAGGATTAAATAATCAAACGTGCAAAATATCTAGAGCAAGGCTTAGACAATAACACAGGCTCAATAAATGTTAATGCATATTCATTATTATTTAATATAGGAAAGAAAGGAGACCCAGTGAGTTGGAGCAGTCAAACATTCACCTGGTATACAAATGTGCCTTAATGGATGGGTAGGGCTTCAGACCTAAGAAACAAAGGTATTGTGCATGAAGAATAAAGAGACTAAGGACTTCAGGGTTCAAAACATTGTGGACTATAAACTCAGTTCTGTTAAATGGGCCCACTGACATGCAGCCTGAGTGGCAGGCAGAGGAGTTAAGCAATAAGTAACAGGAAGCCCTGCAGTTCTTAAATAGGGCAGTGATACATTAAATGCAGGATTTCAGAATTCCTGCCTGGGCAAGATGCCAAGCTGAAGATGAGGAAAGAGCCTAGGCGGGAATAAGCCAATGATGAAGTTCAGAAATACCTTTGTCTGTGAAACTATCAAAGTGCCACTCCGAGAACTGGATATCAACTAACTAGAGTCTTCCAGAATGAATAAAGGTACATATAAACAGAAATGTCTAACTTAAAAAGATCAAAAGAACCATTCCTAGAATATTTTGGAAGTCAGCACCATGGAGATACTTCAGGAGAATGTCCACAGTCATGAAAATTACATGTGTAACAATGCTTGTATGTATATATAAACTTCTCTCTCCAGAACATCTATCTCTAAGGGTTGGTAGTTAAGGAATAATGCATTTGCTTTCTAAAAGATATTTGTCCTCCAGTATCTTAAGAAGAAAATACTTTCAGAATATATGTACAACCTCCTCTAGCTAGCATTTTACAACCTGACTAAACTTTTAAATTTTACCATCTCTACAAGTTAATATCTCAGAAATCATTAGAGAAATACTGGTCTAACAACTGGATACTTAATGGAACCAATCACAACACTTAAGCCCCTGACAGAATCAACAGTAAATGGAACTCAGTTATTAATACCATTAAAAAAAAAAAAAACACACTTTTTTTTGGTCAATCAAATTTCACCCAAGATAATTATCATGAAGAACAGTGATCACTGTTAAATCAATTTCTGAATCCTAGGAAAATGGTTAACAAGTCACAGAATTCAAATAACAAATGGTGCACATTCTTATATAGTTCCAAACCCTTCTCATCATATTTAAAATTTTGCAGCAACAGACTAAAAGGAAATTCCTACTTCCCTCAACTTTAAGCATATAAAATACAAACAGCCCTGGCATCCCGACTCTTCTTGTCATCAAGGTTACCAACACTTACATTCTCTGCTGCTTCACTCAGGTAAAACAAAGAAACACATTGTGCCACATACTCGAATGCCTTCACAATGCCTGACTCACTACACTATGAAACATTAGAAACTGTTGTGACTTGTTATACTCCACTGGCTAATAATGGTTGATATGAAAACAGTGAGGGTCCTAAGGCTGAATTTTACTATGTCCAAGGACCAGGCCAAATACCTCACTATGGTCAGTCTCTCTGTCACAGCCTTTAAAGGGAGATAGAGAAGAGTAGCATTTGATATTCCACAATATATCAAGCTACTGGAAAAACTCCAAAGTAACAACCTGAAATCTATTAAATGTAGTTTGCTCAATTTTTTAGAAAGTTTATCACAGGGCACTATGCCAAAAACTATTTCACAAAAGACAAAAAATTATTTCACCATATATTTGGAAGTAATATGTTAACAGAGAGGAAATTCATTTGGAAATAGGAAGCAAATGATAAGAGGATAATTATTCATCAGAGCTCTAAATGAAAAAATTCAAATAAACAGCATCCCTCCAAAGGTAATGAAATAATTTAAAGAAAATCAGCACATTTTCATTCTGTATATTCTCACACAAGTGGGGGGGAAAAAATGAGCCACTTAAAAACATACAGAATCCTCTGTAGAATACTGGTGATTAAGCTCTGTAAAAAAAGGGGAAAGATGGAAATAGGCCCATCTGATTGGAAAAGTTCAAAGTCTGTCAAAACATGTGCTAGCACAGGTATGAGGAAACTGGCATTCTCACATTGTGGGCAGGAGTGTCTCCACAGAGACATTTGGCAGTATCAGTGAAAATGTAGACAACCCTTTGACTCAGCAATTCCATTTCTAGGAATCTTTCTCACAGATGTACTCATATATGTGCCTAAAATAAATAGATACAGATCAGATACAAAAGTCACACCACAGTATTACTAAAAGAAAATGATTAGAAACCACCGAATTGTCCATCCATAGGAACTGGCTAAATAAATTATAAATCCAAATATAATGCAGCTATACAAAAAGAATGAAGACATATTTACTGATTTGGGGTAAAGTTAAAAAAGGCAAAATGCCCAAAAAAAGGACACTATTTGTGTTGACAAGGAGGGTAGTGAGGATATATATGTACTTTCACATATCTGTATAGATTACCCCTGACACTACACACAGGAACTGCAAACACTGGCTGCTTGCAGGCAAAGGGAATGAAGGACAGGGCAACAGGAGCCTCTTTCCTCTAAACTCTAATGAGTCATTTGACTTTCAACTCACATGAATGTCTTACCTAAAGAAAAGCATAAAAATATATATATATATTTTTTTTTTTTTTAAAGCATAAATTAATTAAACTTTAAAAGGGAGGAAAGAGTGAAGCGTTAAGATTTCTTGAGTACCATATTTGAGTCAGTAAATAACTGTTCCCACTGTGACCTTTTTAAAACTGGCTCTTTCTTTGCACTTTCCATCTGACTTGGTCTTTTTCATTTCATCCCATCAAGTCTCCCAGTTCATTTCACTCTCCTGCATTCAAGCTGGACAGGGACACCTGCTGCAACTGCTTAAACTCTTCTGGGTAGACTAAGTGCCAGTGAGGTTGATGAACTTTGTTCCAGTAATTATCACACAAAACGGGTAACAATCTCAGCTGTAAAAGAAAACTGAGTATTGACAGAGGAAAGATAACTCCACTTAAGCCACAAGAAAGAAATGATAAAAAGGAGACAGAAAATAGGGAACTGATGATTTGAGAGATCCCATTTTAATACTATAAAAAATTCTTCCAAATCTGACTTTAAACACTCATTCAATATTGTCTGTTCTGTCCATAGCTAAATATTTTATTACCTTTAAAAAAAAAAGCCTGTGCTACAAAAGTGATTTTCCTACTCTGTAATTAAAACACAAATCTGAACGCCCAGCAGGGCTATACCATGACTCTGTAAACAGAATACCTAAATGAGGGACCACCACGGTCACTGCTCATTACTTTCTTAAACTGATGTTTTCTTTTCAGTCCCATTATTGTGTCATTTATTTGTAAATCAGCAGCAGCAGCAGCAACACATATATTAATATTTCACATGTGAGGATCTTGTTTTGTGAAGTTTTATATCATATACTCAGTATTTCTTCATCTTAAAAATTAAAAGGCCTAGAGTCTCACCTCCTAAAGCTGAAACGCAACTATCTCTTCTAAGATGCCAAAGAAGCTATCCCTTGTCAGCCAGAGCAATGGGTGTTTCTAGACTGATGAAGTCATATCAGATTTCTCTTCTGTGAAGTTGTAACTGGGGGGAAAGGTCATGAAGGGCCTTGCAGTACTCGGGAATCTGGGTAAGAACTACTACAAACAGGATGTTTCAGACAAAGGTATCTGGTTAACTGTATATTCACCCTCCAGCCTAATCAGCAACCATCATAAAGACAAGCTCTCTGCATTGAAAATTCTCAAAAATGACTGAAAATGAGTCTATAGGCTTTGGTTATTCTCAGTTTAAGTAAGTAAATATTACACCTAACTCATAAGTAAATGAGTATCTTGTATGAAAATTTCCTTTACTTAGGTCTAAAGCGCTATTCTTACTTGATTCAATCTCTACGATATTGTGTCTTCCATCAGATACAAAAATCCTGCATAGCAGTAAAATTCCTATGTTAACAAATAACTTTCTAAAATACCCAATATTCATTAAAAACTAAAAAAAAATAAAGCCTTTTTTCTCTAACTACTAACTTAACAATAAAACTGATTAAGATTTTCATTTTTTACAAATAACAGACAAGAAAAAAATCTTCAGAATTATCTTGAGATTCTTGACCCTTGCAATCACCAATGACAGAAAACTGCCATGTAGTAAAGGCAAGTCTCTGAGTCTTCCACATAAGGTAATTAATATTTTAAAGCAAAGGGTGAACATACATGTGAAATATACATTATGCAGTTAAGCAAGCTAAGTTATTAACTTTCTAACTTGGCACAATGACAGGGTAGTTGGAAGGGAATGTAAAAGAAAATACTCAACAGCTTAACATTAACAATGGACCCATTTATTCAAGGTAGGATGGTTCTCTCATTTCAGCTCGAGGACTGAAAGTCTCTTTCTACCAGCCTCTTGGAGGGAACTCTGCAGCTGGCCTGTCTGGAAGATCACTCAGCTTTATTCACAGTTTCACCCAGAGTCAAGCAATAGCAAAATAAGTCTTCATTTCCACTGGCACTGAAAACCAACACAGAGAAACACTTACTCTGAGGTATTCAAAGTTCATCCTTCAAGGACCAATTCAATTAATTTCTCCGGTAGGTAATTTCTCTACCCTAAACAAACACAGAAGGTCTGTGTCCACTGAAACCAAGAAACACTTATCTGTATCTCTGTCATTTCATCAAATACTGTCTTGTGACAAGTCTTATGACATTGTCTAGTACTCTATTTTTCTCCCCAACCTTTGTACTCCCCAATACTTCGTCTCTTCCTCTACGGCTTTCACGAAATGTCCCTTTAACTATTGAATGAATGAATTCACAGCAAAGCATTTTCACTGTTCTTTCTCTGTTCTATGTATCAATAATACTCCTAAACAGGGCTCCATACTCCAAGAAATGATACATTTCTTCTGCTTTTCAAAACCAACTAAAATCTCGTCTGACCTGGTGACAACTGATCCTCCCCTAACTCTTGGAATCAAAATCTCTATTACTTGGGTATCGAAATGTCTGACCTCATTTTATCTGCTAAAGAAACACTATAGATGTGCTTATAAAAAACTGGGAGATAACCTTCAGGAAATCCAAATATTGAGAGTTAAGGGAAAATTCTAATATCATATATCAGAAAATAACATGAGCAGAGTGTTTGAATTTTAGGATGCTGTAGTTAAAATGTTATTCACAAATACACTATCCTTCTTGCAATTCCATCAACTTGCCAAAATACAGCCTTGAATTGTGCAACAAATCTCCTATTTCTTCTTATAAAATATATTGGCAAAGACCAACAAACCCACACTGCTACAATGAAACTATCCCTACATTCCATGGCTTCAAGGCAATTTCATAAATATAGGGTCATAAAAAGACAGCCTACAAACTCCAGTAGCCGACACACCACTTTAAGGATAGGAAATTGAAGACAATGATATGTAATCAGGCAGTTACAGCAATTTGAGGATCTTTTCAAAAAGTCTGCAAGAATTACCAATCTTACCTTAGAAACCTACCAACTAAAGAAGGATGCAAAACTCATACAAAAGAGATGGAAAACAAAATCTGAGTATAATGCTAAAATTTTATAGTTTGTATGCTTTAAGAAACAAGTCATAGTCAGTATATTCCTACACTGATAACAACAAAGTCTTAACAAAACAGAATGTTCAAGTCCCAGCCAATGACTTCTGTATCTCAAATACATTTGATATCTGAGTTCCAGTATTATAAGGAAACCATAAATAGCACTTTGAAGTACAACACAATAATACATGACCAGAGGAAAAACTGTATACTTTTGAACTCTATATAGATGCAGGTTCCTAGCTAAGCACAAACTTGTACATTTTTTCATTTTTCAATTTCAACAGACAGTAAATTTAAAAATAGGCAACTGTTCCCTACAATCATGGGGGATTTGATGTTTCAAGTCTCTAAAGAATTTTTTCTTTTAAATTTCATATTATTGTAAAAGATAACTGAGCAATTATCATGCCAGACCTTGTTAAGAATTCCATATACATTATCAAGAGAATCACTAAATTATATGTTTTAAGGCATGCTTTCAGGTTTTAATTGCTTCTTGATACTATTAATTAAATAATCTGGTGACTACTGAAATATATCCCAATAAGTTTACATAATGAAAGCAGAATAAATATAACCAGAGAACTAATTAAGATGAGGTATACCATTAATCATCTTACTACCACAATATAAATTAGTTATTAGGCACCCATGTTTATTAGGCAATGTTACTGCACATGTTTGAACCCACACAAGGGGTTAAAAATAACTATAATGAACGGCCAACAGCCTAACAGCAAAGTTGCGCCAACATTCCCTCTCCTCCCCCTCCCCCTCCATCCTCTCCAGTCCAGAATGAATTGCATGCCCCACCGCACAAGACCCAAAAAGGTCACAGGAGATGGCAGAGACTTTTGTAAGAGAACAGAAATAACTCAGCAGCTTTGTTACCATAGTCTCTTTTAATCAGTATGTTCAAAACCCTTTAATTAGCACTCTGTCTACACAAGGAAAGCATTTCTTCTGTGCCAAGAGAGGGCACATATGTATGTACACAGTGTTCTGTTATATCAGCATCACAACATGGAGCTCAGACTGTCAGCCAGAAAACAAGCACAGACAACTGTTTTAAAGGTCTGGCACCACAATATCTACATACTCCATTTGCATTTCCATAATCAAACAACAAAGTATGTTCCATTAGGTGTTCATTTGTCTCTGGATTTTTTTTTTTAGCGAAAAATAGGAGTATTTAAACCACAATTTTCTTTAGTCCATTATCACAAATGAGGATATTCAAAAGTAATATAAAATTATGTTAACAGAATGTGAAAAAAGACAATATTCAAATATTGTTCCTTTCTGCATAATAGCTCTTTGGTAGGAGGCAAAAAGACACTGCTCCCCTCAAACAGGAATAAATCACAAGACACATTTTCACAAGGATGTTTTACAGTTAAAATTTCATCCAATCATGCAAAGCCTTAAAACTTGCAGACTGGATTACATACATGTGTTTCCTTGTAAAACCTGAGTAGGTGAAATCAAGATGGAATTTGGAGATAAAGATAGCTATTTAAAAATTAAAAGCCCCAAAACAAGGAAAACTTCATTAGAAAACTGGATTAAGCATTTTAATTGAGATACATAAGTGTTACAAACTTATTTTCAATCTTTCAAAATCAAGTAGTATATAATACTGTAAGAAGCAGTATGAGTATATATATATATTTATACACAAGTACATATATAATTAAACCAAAAGGTAACCCTCTAAATATCTAACTAGAGAAAGAATCTACCTAAATTTATGATAAAGCTTATTGAGCAGGCAGCAGAGTATACGTGCTTGAAAGCCAGCTCTTCCACATTAGCCATGGGAGCTCACAGCACAGTTCTATATAATGAGAATAATACCACTATGTCACAGCCTGGTGTGAGAATTACCTAAGAGGAGGAAGGTAAAGAACTTGGCAAAAGTCCAAAAGTTTGCTGGTAATGTTGTTTGGGGGATAGGTTTTTTTCATGTATTGCACAAAAGTGCAAATTGGCACAACCTATCAAAAATTACATATATAATCATGTATATATGAAATCCACTGAATCATGTATATATAATATCCACTGCAGCATTACTTGTAAAAGTAATACTAGAAACAGTACAAATGCACTTCAATAGGGGATTGCCTGAATAAATGATACTTCCCTACAAAAGAATTCTACACATCTGTTAAAAATAAGATGAAAAACTCTACATATTAATCAGGAAAATTCTCCACGGTAAGCTGTTGAGAAAAAAAGGAATGTGTGGAACAGTGTGTATATTATGCTACTATGCAAGTAAAAATGGAACAGATATTCATATTTATTTGAATATACAAAAAATCCTTTAAATGTCATGCAACTAATTAATAGCAAACATTACCTAGTTGGAGATGAAAGTGAAATAGTGCCTGATACCCAGTCCAGCCTCAATAAATGAAAGCTATTACTGCTCCCCTCATAAGTATCATTAGTATCATGAAATGTATCTTTAAAATATATATACAGAATATATTCAAACTAAATCCATAATGAGGTAAACAGTCAAATCTCAATTATTTAAAGATTGACTATTCTGTACCATCTTATGGAAAACCCCCAACGAAAATTTTGGCCAACCCAATAGTTGGAGATTCAAGCCCTTCATTTCCTCTTCAAAGGTAAGTAGCTTTTGGCCATTTTACTGTAGGGTATCACCTTCATCAGAGAGCAAGTTGAGGAAATAACACCAAAACAGTTATTTTACCCAATACTGATTAACAGTTTCTATTAAACAGCTTTTGGAGCTGAAAGCAACAGTGAACATCCCACAGTTACAACCTTCTATTACATATGAAGAATCTAAGGTCCAGATCAGTGACAGTTCAAAGATCTGGAGTCTGTCCCCCAGTTAAACGCTTTCCATTTTTTGTATTAAGAGGGAGGAAAATATGCTTAATTGAAATCAATTATCCAATTTCTTTCCCCAG
Source organism: Oryx dammah (assembly GCF_014754425.2). Lineage (NCBI taxonomy): Eukaryota > Metazoa > Chordata > Mammalia > Artiodactyla > Bovidae > Oryx > Oryx dammah. The sequence continues at coordinate 29,701,213 of NW_024070187.1, forward strand.
CGGATCCTTTACTACAATTAACTAAATCTGCTCAGATCATATTCCATAAGCAATTCTATTAAGTAGAGCACAGGACATTCAGAGATTTCAACAACTCAGCCGTGATGTTTCTAGGATTATGCATTGAGTGAACATCTACAACAAAATCTGTAAAGTTTGCTTACACTTGAGATTGTCAAAGGCATGTTGAAATCCTTTCCACCTTGCAGCCGGAATCCCCAGGGAGCTGGGCCAACCAAGGACACATTGTAGTTGCTCATGGTTCTAATGACACAAAATCCAGTCCCTCAAAATGAAAGAAACTGAAAGAAAATCAGATGGTTAACAAAGATGTTTATCTGAAAAGCTATTACATATTTAAATGTATTGAATATAAACCCAACTAAATTATCTTCAGTATTTTGTTTGGGGGGAAAGAGGGGATATGCAGAGTAAGTTTATATTAAGTTCTCATTTCAGTCTAGGAAAAGGAATCTATGAGCTAATATGCAATCTCTAAACTTATGCCAATTTCCATAGTCTAAAAATTCCATATCAGAGTATATTTCTAGACATTTGATCAGTCTTACAACTTGCTAGAATACAATTTGTGGCTTCTTGCATACAAACTTTAATTCAAGGTACCTTACAATACTTTGTTTTATATGAAAAAAAGAACAAAACTGTATTTCAGGTTTAATTCAAAATGATTTTCCCCAACCTCTTTTGCCTGCAGTTGGCAAGAGTCCATTTCACTTACCTAAATTCTAAGTTATTTTAACATATGAAGAGAACTGCAAATGGTAGACTCTCATTCATGCTTTCCAAACAATAAATTCTTTAAAATGAGAAGTTGTTTCTTGATGCATAAAAACTATTTTCTCTAATCATAAACTACAACTTGCATTTTCTCATATAGGGACATGGTATTTTCCACACTTAAATTATTCACTTTTCCTTCAGACAGGCAATGATGGGCAATACTCTGGTGGTGGTGGTTTAGTTGCTAAGTCATGTCCAACTCTTTTGCAATCCCATGGACTGTGTGTAGCCTGCCAGACTCCTCTATCCACAGCATTTTCCAGGCAAGAGTACTGGAGTGGGTGACAATATTCTAGCAGAGTGATATTTGAGTCAGAACCTGCTTTTTGTTTTATATACACACCTCATCAGGCAAAGTGGAGTGAGCATTTACCACACAGTGTATAAGACTGACTAAACATGGTAGGAATATAGGGTTAATCTTATTGCATGAAAGGGAATTAGAGCTTTAGAAAAGAACGAGTGCTTCGATCCTTTTTTCTCTGTTTTGCTCGAAGGGAGCTCAACATGACTCTCATGGTACCATGTACTTTTATATAACAAAGAAAAACTAAAGGAAAAAAAGCATTATTCAGAGCTTGGTATTGGTTGTTATGGTGATTATGTGGGAGAAATTAGGAGGAATAGGGATTTTCTAAAATGTAATACTAAGAAATGTATGATTTTCTTTAAAATAATAATATAACAACAAATAATTTAAAATCACACTTTAAAAAAAAGCTGCTTAAGACCCACTTCCCTGTCCTAAAATATTTCATTTTTTAACATATTCAAAATTTCTACTTTGTCACATCAATTAATAGTGGCAAATATACATATTTGAACAACTGGGTGTATTAAAAGCAGGCAGATTCCATCTTCTCCTAGAGGGAAAATGAGGCAAAATTTTCAAATAAGTCTAAGTTCTTAAAGAAAATTCAGTGAAAATCTGCACTACATCTACCAGAAAAAAAAGAGAAAGCTTCTCCCCAGGCATAGTAGTTCACTGAACTACTAGGCAACAAAACTAGTACTAATGTAACAGGCAACAAAAAGATGAAAAGGCCAAACCAGACATCAAACTATTAGATACAGAAGGAGGCAATAAGGAGCCACAATCCATGGGGTCTCAAGAGCGGGACACGACAGGACTTAGTGACTAAACCACCCCATATACATAATTTAATTGCTTTCTCCCTATAATAAAAGCATTTCTGAGAACTTGTAGAGAAGGACTATTTGGATGATGGCACACAATATTTATCAAAAGTGTATAAAGCCAACAGATATTTCACAGGCAATATGCCCATCCTTTTTTAATCTTTAACTTTTCATCAAAAGAAGAACGTGAAAGTTAGGCTCAACTTTCCTAATCCCATTGTTCCCTACAAGAAAATGTATTTGATTCATATATTAACCCATGTACCTGTAACTCTCTTTACTTGGGAGTTCCTTTCCTGCTTTCCCTCATTTGTTATTAAAATCTCTAGAACTGGCAAGTTCACAGCACACTATAGAACCAGTTTCAGTTCATTTCCAGGCAGTGCCATTTCCCTCCCTTTGCTAGTTTCATGTGACTTGACATAGTCAGAAATCAAAGCAACAGTTATATTGTTGGCCTTTTCCAGGTCTGGTTATTAGTGCCCAAACTCTAAATTACCAAGGAGGCAGGAAATATTGAGCAGCCTTTCTTCTTTCAAATAAGTAGAAAATGTTGGAACTTCTGTATAGTGTTGGATTTTCTTTTAGGGAAAGTCCAAACAATGTCTTCGCTCAAGAAAGCTTGGTATTTCCCACACTTCTAACTTCTTCAGTGGATGGGAAGACTGGAAAGAAGAATTCGTGATGAATTGCTCAGAGATGGGTCTGAAATTAAAGATGTAGCTTAAGATTCTTTTCTTCCCCAGAATGAGAGACTGTGGAGGTAGAGTGGAAGAATTAAAGCCACAAGCAGCGGATGAAAGTAGCCGACGAGACAGTTTTCCAGCAAAGAGGTTCACGCCTAGCCCTGTTTGCCAAATAAGGTTCCCGAGCCGGCTGTTTCCGAGGCAGGCGGGTTCCAACGTCCTCGTGGTCAGGAAGGCGGACTTGGGATAGGATCTGGCGATCACACCCTAGACCTGCCCTGCCCAGCGCAGCCACCAATTTTCTTTCCAAGCTCTGCCCTATCCATACGCCCTTCCTTTTTCCACTTATTGTCAAACGAATTAGAGGCACAGCCTAAAAAAGCCCCAACAAGTACGCAAGCATTAATAAATCTGGCGTTTACGACAGATCTGTTTTTTAAACAAGCTTTAACTTCTGGACGCAGATCTGTTTATTAAACAAACTTTATTCCCTTAACAGGTTACACAATCCTAAATGCTGGCGGGCGGGGGGGGGGGGAAGGAGGCGCGGGGAGTGTGAAATAAATGCTTCTCAGTAGAGTGAGCGCAAATAAAAATTAGCCCCGCTTCCTCTCCACACCTCCAGGAGACTGCGCAGGACGCGAGTATCCCCAGACTCTAAGGTGTGTGCCTAAAGGCGCTCGGCACCCGGATGGTGGCCCGCCCTCGCCCGACTCCTGCGCCCCTGCCTCAGCCGTGCTAGTCCCAGCCCGTCCCGGGTCCAGTGCCCGTTCTCTGGCCCGGAGCCCGCTTCCGCGCCGCCGTTTCCCTGGTAGTCCTCTTCCCACGCCACTCTCCACCTCCGCAGATCCGCGTCCAGCAAACACCTGAGAAGCTTCCCAGCGCTAGGCGCACCACCGTCTCTCCCTCAGCAGGACTTCTCGCCATGCTCTCAGTGCACGGCGATTCCTTCTTTCCCTCCTCCCTACCCGGGTTCCGAGTCGCGCATCCCATGAAGGCGGCCACTCACCTCGGGTCCAGCGCCGCGATGCCTCCGAATCAGACGAGCGCTGACAAGTGACTCGCGGTGCCTGCGCCTTCCCCACGGCCCGCGGGAACTTCCGCCTCCTGGCTCCCGCCCCCCCCGGCAGCCCCAACACACACAC